>NC_082602.1:34486401-35148589 GCF_030936135.1 Gavia stellata
CTTTAGCCTTCAAGGCTTATCAAGCAGCCTGCACACCCCACCGACCCCAGCACCTCCCAGCATCAATGCCCAAGTTTCTCACAGCTACACCGTGACCCTGTTCCTTACAAGACAGTGCAAAAGTTGCAGAGCTTTTCACTGCTGCAGGATTATTTCACTGTACTTGAACAGATGCTCCATATGAAGCTGTTCCAGGTTGGAGGGCTTATTTCAGAAGGGGCTCCCAGCAATCCAGTTTAGCACAATGTGAACCATTTGCAGTCCAGGTTCATTTTCCCCATCCATCTGAAAACCACACAGAAACCAAACAAAATCACATCTGAAGACCCATGTAGGCACAGTTTCCCCCTCCTTCTTTCACCACAGTGAAATATTGTCTTCCTCCCACCCTCGGAAAGCAAAACAAACCCTGAAACCAAAAGCAAATCAGAACCTTTTATGAAGTGGAGAAGGACAGTGCAATGGGTTGCACGATGTCAAGACGGCCAAAAACTTCATATAATAAGTCCCAAAGGTCATACAAGGAGCCACCTTGCTTATGCACATATGCAAACATCTACATACTATTAAATGTTTGTTTGTCATAGTGAAAACACACACAAGTCTGATAGCCCTAACAGACCTAATGATTAGCTACAGCTTGATTGCTACGTAGCAGTAACAATCCTATTGCTGAAGAGATGGAAGTGGTACCACACACTTACATTAGGAGTTTGCACTGCATCCATACTGACATTATATTGGTCCCACCTCCGGTACATTGGCAGGGCTTGACAGCTTCTCCAGCAATGCTTTTCGGCAGCACTGATGATGATGACACAGAGATTGAAAAGCCTGGGATATGCTGGTACATTTTCAAGAAGCATCTTTCTCTCTCCCTCACCTTATTACTTCCCCAATGTCATTACCTAGTTTGGGCTTCCATTTCTGGTAGTTCAGATTAGCTAACAGTTTTAACACCTGCTACCCTGCCAGACATCTTAAGTCAGCCACAATTCCAAATGCAACAGGCCAAATCACTTTTTAATTCCACCTGTATAAAACCAAAGTCACTTCCCAGTGAACTCGGTAGAGCTGCCCAAATTTATTACAGGATAATATGAAATAGTGTGGAAAAGGAGACTATGAACCAGTTCCTATACAGGATGGCTTGCAACAATTGATGACATTATTTTCTTCTTGGAGTAAAACCTGTCAAAATCCTGTAATTAAGAGAATGCCTTTGTTGCACGGAATTTATTTTCAAATACCAAAATCATCCTATATGGAGTAAATCTGTGTTCATCTTATTTGTCGAAAGCCTCATTTCCAGCATGATTTACATTCCCCCTTAAAGACTTTCTCAGCCAAGCTGCCCTAACCTCAAAACAGTTGAAATAATCCAGAATTGTGTGCAGTGGCAAGGGGGTGCTGAGGCAGTATTGTAATCTTGTTTCCAACCTGGCTTTTTCTGCATTTCCATTTTGCCTGTGTGTTTACAAAAAGGTAAAGTTTTATATTTCAAAAAAGCCTTCCAAAGGTATTACACCTATTAACCTCAGAGCAAGATAAACCAAACCTTGAATATATGCGCCTATAACTGTTCACAAACTGCTTCAAAGTGCATTACAACTTCTTTAAAAAGAAAAATCACACACAAGTGTGCTCACACTGTTAAATAGTATGTGGAAAACTTGGGAGTTGTTTTTAAATATAAGCTTCTAGCCCAGCAGATGCACCATTACTGCTGTTTTGGGGGGCGGTTTTTCATTTTAGGTACAGCAGCCTTCTGCTGCCTTCACAGCCCTCCTGGTTCTGGAGCTGTCGTAAGCCGCTCTGAACAGCTGTTTTACTGTACAGAGGACCCTGAAACTCCATAATACAGCCCCCCACATCAGCAGGATACTCCAGAGCCTGCAGAGAACAGGAGCTTCCATTACTTCTAAACACTCAATCAGCAAAATGACCCAAGACCCTCACAAGCAGCAGAAATCTGAATCCACCAAAAAAAAACCTGCTTCAGTGGGATGAGGCGGTTGCATCCACTGTTCGGTGTAGGGACTGAGCTTTCCCAGAAGCAGTACATCCCCACAGGGCCCAGCTAGGAATGTGCCTACAATAGCATGGAAATAATATGCCAATATTCCAATTCCAATAACAACATTGGAAAATGCTGAGCTTGCCAAAGCTGATTCATGTGTCGGGGGGGGGGGCGAAGGTGATTTTAACACATCTTGTTCCTGCCTCCTGTTTCTCTCTGCTTCTTTGAATTTCAAAATTCAAATGCTATAATTGGAGTTGAGTGAAAAACAGAATTTCTGTCATATGAGAAACTGACATTTTGGCATGTTTTTACACTGAATCAGAACCAAAAAAAAAAATATCTGAAATTTCTCATGATGTGACAATCCAAAAAATCCAGTTTTGAACCCATCTATATGGATACATTTAAACATCTTGTTTTGAGAATGTCAAAGTAATGTAACAAATTAAATCCTTCTCAAGTATATCAATATTTTCTGTGAAGAATCCAAACAAACATGGAAACAAGGATTTTACCTTACCAAAGCAAAACAAAAATGTTCCTCAGTTGAAAATATCTGTGTGATTGACACCTCTCAGTAAGACATTTTGATGAAACTGCATTTTCTGACAGAAAATTGTTCCATCAGAAATTTTTATTAGCTTTCCTGCAATATAAACATGTTTGTTTTACACATGCCTAGGAGCAAATGGCACTTTGCAATATTTTCATTGGTTAGGTGCCTCCCCATAAATATGAGGACATTACACTGAGTCTGGGTTGGTTTCTCCCCATTCCCCCCTCCCCACACAGAACATGTACATTTATCATCTGATTAAAAACATTATTTATCTTTATATAAAAACTTATATTTCCTAACAAGCCAAGACATTTATAAATAACTTATAATACTACAGCTGAGTGCTAAACATCATGATTTAGGATGAAAGAAGAAACCTTTCTGATCATTGTCCTTTAGTATTTCAAAGCCCATTTTTCATGTTTATTTGCTGTCACTGGTGATAAGTGATTGCCTTGCTGTATTACATTTCCCCTGCAATGGTGAGTTGTTTGAAAAAGGAATGGAGGACAAGCTGTCACATCAAAGAGAAAAGACTAAAACCCACCAGGAGGTGAAGCAGGGGTTTATTGTCTTTTGCCCTGGGTTTTGACAGTTAATTAGCTCTCATCCAATTTATGCTTGTGTGGCAGTTACACCAGGGTCAACAGCAACAACTCCAAGGTGAGGCAAATGCAAAGGATACAAGACAGGAAAACCTGCTACAGAGCCCCAGGAAAGCAAAGGGCTTCATCCTTCACCCCCAGCCACGGCTGATGGAGTCGTTCCCTAATGAAGCCTTTGACTTGTTTATTTTTTCCCCTCACCGCACAGAGGCTTCTTTCGACAGCTTTGGGCACTGAGGAATTGCCAAAGCGGCTGCTAAATTAAGCAGTCAGCATAGCAGCATCTGTGGAAAAATGCTGTCCCTTCAGCTTGCTTTGTGTCAGCTGCCTCGGGAAGAGGAAGAAGAGGAAGATGTCAACAAGGAGGTGGTAATGAAGGGCTTCATCCAGAGCCTGCGGTGCTCCATGGGGCTGGACTTCACTGTCTGCCCTTCAGGACCTTTTTGCCTCCTCAGCAACCTCTTCTGGCATCCAAAGATCTTTCAAGATTTTGCAAAGCAAATGTGCTTCCTCTCTCGTTACCTGTTGCTCTTACTGCTGCTTTAGGGGGTTTTGCCACCTGCACTTTTTCTTTCCCCCCACTGCCAGTTTGAAACTCGGAGTGCAGGGAGCAAGCAGTGCCCAAGCTACACTCCTGGGGCAGGAGCAGGAAAGCAGTATTTTCACACCATGGGATAAAACCTTTGATCAAATCACATGCCCTAGCTGCAGTAAAAGCTTAACCCCTGGAAGAGTGCTGCCCTACTTGATCCCTAGCAAAACACAGCAAGGCCTCACCTCCGAAAAGAGAGGTTGGATCAATTTAGAGGTCGTGTAAATGTCTCAGGGGAATGTAACAGACAGTAGCACTGGAAAAAAGAATTGGAAATGAAATGCAAATTCTCTTTATATTAGAGTAAACATCCACTGAATGGGAACTTCCAGCCATAACTGAACCAGTCGAGGCTCAGACTGGAGAGCCAGCCCTGAATACTACCGAGCTCCTTGGCAATGCCTAAGACATGCCCCATTTCCAAGCAAAACCTTCATACCTTGCAGATAGTACCTGCTGTCTCAAAAAATAGTTTATTTTCTAGACTTACCCATTCAGATCTTACCCAAGCAGAGCTGGGCAGTTTCTAGGCACAGAGGAAGTATCTTTCCTACAGAGACACTCCTAAAGAGACAGCCCCATTTAGCCACATTAAATATGGAAAGCACTGCAGTAAAACTAGCACAGGCAAAACATCCAGAGCCCTGTCTAAATACTGCACTGTCCCTGTGATAGCACCTGATGGGATCCAATGGCTGAATTCCTCCTTTACTGCCCCATGCTCCTATGTATGTGCACATCCCATCAATGATGCCACAGTCCTTTATACTCTTTTGGTAAAATACATTGAAAAGTCACCAGCAAATTGGGAGCCTGAAGCACAGAATTATCAAACTTTTTCTATCAAAGTCACTTCTGGGGAAATTTCCTCTAAGTAAGCCAGTCTGTAACAGGAGTCACCACAAGCAAATACTGAGCTACCAAAGACAGTGGTCATCCTTCTGCTCATGGCCTCTGGAGGCAGACTGTGAGATGCAGCAATGAGCCCATACAAATTGTCTGCAGAAGCTGAACTACTCGGGTCTTGTGGATGCAAAAGGCTGAGAGATTCCAGCTAAGCTGAAGAGCCCGGCCCCAAACATTGGGCCAGCAACAGAAGGGGAGCCAACACCTTGTCCTTATCCCCTTGGATGTACCAATAGAGGCACATGCTTCTGCACATGAGCCCCCTGCTACCCAGTGAGGCATGGCCACCTCTGTGACTTCCCCTCCGAGAGCCCATGGCTGAAGTGATAGAGGGACCTCTGTTTTATTAGATAGTTCAGCTCAAGTACACTGAGTGCAACTTCAGATTCATCACCCAGGAGCCTAAGTCAGGAGCCTCATCACCATTCCCTATCCCCATTGACAACTGAGACCCAGAAGTCCCTCTGCAGGACCCAAAACTGTCACTCTCTCAAAGCACAAATGCCTCTTTCTTCTGAATACAAGGAGCTGAGCCCCTAAGAGACCCAACTTATTTGAGCACCTACGGCTAGGTGGGATGATTCTAGCTCCTGCAGCTGATTCCTAACATCATCTGGCATAACCTTACATTATGCAAAAAACCCACAATGCTGTCTTAACGAAGGACGAATGTTAATACAAATTGTATGAAAGCGGTCTCATGAGACGCACGCAGCAAACTAAACAGACTAAACTTAGCCCGTGAGCTCGTGGCTTTGTGTTTCTCTCAGCTGTGAGTCATTGTGTGGGGCAGAAAACTGCCTTCCGCCCCCAAAATATCACAGAAAGTAAGCAATGCCTCACGTTACAGTAAGAGAGGCTCTACACAGCAGGGGCCAGAATTGTGTTACTCACAGGGAGCCTGAAGACTTGGCAACATCGTGGCCAAATCTGTCAATTACGTTTCACACAGGCCATTGAGCAACCAGCAGAAGAGAATCATTTTCAGCCAGTCCTGAGATCCAGCAAGGTTCAGATTAGAAATAGGATAAAGACCCTCTCAATTCAAGGTCACCTCCTCCCTCCTTTCTCTTTGGTTCCTTGAAAGACTCGTTCCAATCTTCTCTCCTCCCTTGCTATCGTGAACATTGTGCACAGCACAGGTCTTTTCCCCGAGGTGACATGATCTGTGACTGCTGCCTCGGGACTTGGATGCATTGCCTGGGAAGGCTGCCAGCCAGACGAGAGAAGCAAGCACCTCTCGCAGATTAGCAATAAGCGCAAACAAGCCTTTCTTCTGCACAAATTTGGAAGTTTGAGAGTTTGAGCATGTACGCTAAACACTTCCCAGCAGATTTAACAAATTTGCATTGGCAAACATTCATTGATTCAGCTCAGGTCTCCCTCACCTTCAAAAATATGCACATCAGGTACCATGGTGTGTGTTACCTGAGTGTGTCCCTGTAAAGCACCACAACTCACCACACTGCTTTAACGCAGGTACTGCATCCGCTTTGCA
The DNA here is from genome assembly GCF_030936135.1 of Gavia stellata. Lineage (NCBI taxonomy): Eukaryota > Metazoa > Chordata > Aves > Gaviiformes > Gaviidae > Gavia > Gavia stellata. The sequence goes on from NC_082602.1 coordinate 34,492,585, forward strand.
GTGCAGGCATCAAAAAAAATATGGTACTGAATAGTCAACTCAAAGGGAAGGCAAGTCAGAAATTCTGAATCCGAGTCTTCTGCTTTGATCAGGAGACAATTTCCTCTGTACATACTTCTCATAGCAAAGGAAAACAAGTTCCTTAATACGAACTCCAGGATGCAAGGCATAAGCATGAAGAGACAGCCACCAGTGAGAGGTAAGACATACACGTATATGCAGCTTGACAGTAGCTTTCCACATGTTTAATATCCAAGCATACCAACTACTGCCTACTTCGGGACAGTGAGCCATGACTGGGGCCACAGGACATGGGCCCTCATGTGCCCTCCCTGCACCAGCAATTAATTACGCAGCACAAGAAGTCAAAAAAGTCTCAAATGCCATGACCAAAGCAGGTGCCGGGCTCTGCAGGGGAGAGTCCCAATCACATAACAGAGGAAAAGGACTGTGTCTTATCTGATGTGTTGCCAGACCAACCAGGGTGGGACTGGTACCCACACCAGGCTTTTTCCTAGATTTTTTTGTACTCATTTCCCTCAGCCCATACCCCTGAGGAGCACCAGACACTCCTCCACTATCTCTCACTGAGGATTATCTATGCTTCTTTCAGATTTGCAGAGGCTGCATGGGGGGAGCAGAAACTTGAAATGAATCACAGCACTTTAACATCCTCTCCATTAAAAGAGCTTTTTCAACTATCTGTGGGCAGATGCTGCTGCTCAAAGGTCATGAATACGGAGGACAGCGAAGACCCCCAGTGCAAAATGACCTGGTTTAAATGTCTATTTACCTTTGGGAAGAACATGGTGAGGCTTTTAAGAATGGATAGAAGGTAAAAATTCTAAAGGAAGATCAATATTTGGACATCAAGTACCTCTCCATTTCAAAACCATACCAAGAACATTTGACATGTGCATGCATATCTTTTGCCAAAGGACCTTTGAGTTAGACTCATGAGAGAGGGTTGAGGGTTTTTTTTTTTGAACTACCCTCAACCCAATATTTTAACAAACATTGCTTTTCATTTCTGACTGCACTGCAAATCCGTTATGGATAAGGAAAGTAGTCCTAAAACACAATTAAGAGCTGGAATCATGAGGTCATAGCCTTGCAGCTATGAAACAATGACCTCAGCACAAAGAATAGATGGAAGATACACTAATCCCTATTAAAGAGGGAAGCTGGCAAATAATGCCTTTTAAATCATTTAATTTTGCAGCATGCTGAGCCAAGGGTGCGTGAGGCTGGAGGGGAGCTGAAGGAGCCATGCCAATAGATTTATCTGCTCCCTGGAGCTCAAGAGGCGCCCTGCTTAGCAGAGGCACTGGAGAGCTGGATGAGCACTGTGTGTCTAAACATGCACACAAACACACACAATTTTTGGTCTCATCACCCAGGGACTAAAGGGGCTTTCTGCTGGGGGCTTCCCGGCTGACACAAAACAGCCTGGTTCACACAGACCAGGAATAGCTTTAGTTTCAGGATGTCACAGCTACAAAACAGCCCTCAGGAGATGCTTTATTGAAAAGCTTGTCCCAAGCCTTTACTCATATCCACATCTTTTGTGCCTTCCTAGTGCTACAGAGGAGCTCAGAGCTCCCATGATCTCTCTCTCAAGCACCCTCTGCACAGAAGTTACAACACAAGATAGTCAAGGGCATCACTTTCCTGGCAGGCTCTTCTCCTCCCTCCCCCAGTTCCAAAGCCCTTGGCTTTTGAGCAAGTGCAAAGCTTTCAGCTTTGAGCGGTCATTGGAAAAAAGGTGACGCAACCTGTAGGAGGAAGAGATGTCAGAGGAGAAGCAGTCGAGCAGGGGAAGGAGTCTCTGTTCACCACAGGTCTGCTGGCAGTCAGAGATTATGAGATGCATCTGTGAGGAGAAGTGCCATTGCACAATCAGTCAAAGCAGCAGTGTTTCTTTTAGAGGCATTCAGATGCCTGGGCATCCTACTGAGTCTTCAAATAAATAATATTTGATTGTGACAAGTGCCTAGCATACTTCTGAATGCTGTAAGAAAATAAGGCACTGACATTATGAAAATATTAGAGTGGCATAAGTCAATCCCACTCATCCTATTAAGAACAACAACAAAAAAAATCCAAAAGCCCACACATTTGATTAAAAAAAAAAAAGTCCTCACCAGCATTAGCAATCATAAAAGCCACTTTCCTGGCAAAGCTCAAGCTACCTGCAGAGAATTCACTTTCCTTGTCTTTTGACAAGAAGCTCAAGGGAAAAATGCCATCCATCCCTCTTTCCTCTATATGCTTCATTCTGCTCCATATGGTGCTGCCTGATAGTAAATGAGAAATTAAAAACATTAGCACCAGCCTCTGCCCTCTCCTCCCCCATTGCTTTCTCCCTGCAGTGACTGTACAAAATATGCTGGCCCAAGCTGGAGATGGAACCATTTAAGTGCTGAGCTCTGAAGTCACAGACAAGCTCTCTGTTGTCTGCTCAGTTCATAGATGCCAGTTTTGTAAAGCACCGACTGTCCTTCTGAATTATTTTGTCTTGGAATATAACCCTATTGGCAGACTGAAACTCTCTCTATGGATTTTTTTTTTTATTCAAAACATTAAAAAAAAAAGAAACAGAGACAATCAGAAATTAAAACTAAAACCTTTGAGTTTGAGGCAGGCAGCAGTAAGCTGTAATACTATATCCCAGTCCTTCCAAAACCAAATTTCTAGAGACATCTTTTCTCATTAAAAAAAATTCTGAACCAAAAAAATTTTTCAGTAAATTCCAATCAAAATCTTGAACTGCCATTTTACTTTATGTCTCAGATGCCTTCAAAATAAGCTTCAGCATGTGCCACATGCAGTCAGCTCCTTCAGAAAAATATTGTAAAACAGGAACCAAACTTTTTTTTCTTTTTTTGATATTTTGGAGCAATTGAATGAAAAGCCCAAGAATTGGGGGAAGTAGTCAGTAGGCACTGAGGTTTTTTTTTTTTATTATTCCCATAGCAACCAGAAGTGGAGGCAGGGGCAGGTGCCGCATCAACTCAGAGAAAGCTGTTCCTCCCTGGTGCACGCAGTAGGAGACAAAGCCAAACAAAGGGAGAGGAGGTCATGGTGAAACGGGCACAGCAAACGTGACAAATAACATATCACTATGCGCACGTGTATGATGTCTATAGATTAACCTTGGCTCCTCACAGAATACCCATTATAATCATCTCATTTTTGTAGGCATCACAGCCTTTTGGAAAGATTTGAACGCTGAGGGTAATTAAGCTTTGTCATCAGGCTATAACAGCGACGGCCTTGACTTTCACAGGCAGTGCTGCGGGCACTGCTGAGCCTCCTGCGCACAGGGATGCTCTGCCAAGGGGATCTCTGCCCTGTGGGCAGCACCTCAGCTCCATGCCTCCAGCCACATCAGCTATTGCCCAGCTCTGCTCTTCCTCACTTACCAAGAGTGAAGACTGAAATATTCATGAGAAGGGTACAAGTGCTGCCTTTAGGAAGGACTCTCTTGCACGCACACTTACACGCATGTACATGTCTGTCTTCTGTGTAAGGCAGTTGGCAGGGTACCGGGGCAGAGCCACCAAAGCAAAACCACCAGTGGTCAGCCGGCTAGCCCAGGAGCCTGTGGAGATGGAGAGTCTGTCCATCACAAAAGTTGCAGTATGTTTTCAAAAAGAAGTTTCAAGAAACTTTGATTCAATTGCTCCATCAATCCTTCCATGTACGCCCATGATCTGAAACAGCAGCAAAGCAAACAGTGACATCTGGCACCGCTCATGCAGGGGCACCAGCTGAGATTCAGGCTGCCCATTGGGGTCCCTGTGCAAGGTTTGGGACGCTGCAGCCCCTGTTCTTATCGGCCTCCGCACCAAAATGTTCCCACCAACAGGATAAGGCCATAAAGTCCCTCAGGCAGAGCCCACTCAAAAGGCCTGGAGAAGTGGGCAAAGGAAGAAGCTATAACATGTCTCCATTTTTCATTCAATCTGTGAAAAAAAGCTTGCTCCAAGATTTAAAAAAACACTGATAACTGCCTCAGACTTCATAACTGCCACATCAACAAAATCTATGGCCCTAGCTACAATTCACTTAGCATACTTTCACAGAATCACAGAATCACTAAGGTTGGAAAAGATCTGTAAGATCATCAAGTCCAACCATCAACTAACACCACCATGCCCATTAAACATGTCCCACAATGCCTCGTCCACACGTTCCTTGAACACCTCCAGGGATGGTGACTCCACCACCTCCCTGGGCAGCCTGTTCCAGTGTCTCACCACTCTCTCAGCAAAGAAATTTTTCCTAATATCCAGCCTGAACCTCCTCTGGCACAACTTGAGGCCATTTCCTCTTGTCCTGTCACTCGTCACTTGGGGGAAGAGACCAACACCCACCTCTCTGCAACCCCCTTTCAGGTAGTTGTAGAGAGCGATGAGGTCTCCCCTCAGCCTCCTCTTCTCCAGGCTAAACAACCCCAGCTCCCTCAGCCGCTCCTCACAAGACTTGTGCTCCAGAACCCTCACCAGCTTCGTCGCCCTTCTCTGGACACGCTCCAGCACCTCAATGTCCTTCTTGGAGTGAGGGGCCCAAAACTGAACACAGGATTCGAGGTGCGGCCTCACCAGCACTGAGTACAGGGGCACGATCCCCTCCCTACTCCTGATGGCCACACCATTTCTGATAGAGGCCAGGATGCCGTTGGCCTTCTTGGCCACCTGGGCACACTGCTGGCTCATCTTCAGCCGGCTGTCGACCAACACCCCCAGGTCCTTTTCTGCAGGGCAGCTTTCCAGCCACTCGTCCCCAAGCCTGGAGCTTTGCATGGGGTTGTTGTGACCCCAGTGCAGGACCCGGCACTTGGCCTTGTTGAACCTCATACAGTTGGCCTGGGCCCATCGATCCAGCCTGTCCAGATCCCTCTGCAGAGCCTTCCTACCCTCCAGCAGATCAACACTCCCACCCAACTTGGTGTCATCTGCAAACTTGCTGAGGGTGCATTCGATCACCTTATCCAGATCGTCGATAAAGATATTAAGCAAGACCGGTCCCAAAACTGAGCCCTGGGGGACTCCGCTTGTGATCGGCCGCCAACTGGTTTTCGCTCCATTCACCACAACTTTCTGGGCTCGGCCATCCAGCCAGTTTTTAACCCAGAGAAGAGTGCACCCGTCTAAGCCACGATTTGCCAGCTTCTTCAGGAGAATACTATGGGACAGTGTCGAAGCCAAGTGCAAAGGTACGTAGAAGCACAGAAAGCTGCCTCCTGAAAGGAGACACTGGCTTCATCATTTAACGAAACCCGTATAACCTGGGAAATTGCTGCTTTTCCCACCTTCTTCCTTCCTACAGCAGCAACGGCAAGTATTTCCCATAAAGACAGCATGGAGAACAGGATGCACGAAGCTTGCAAACTGAGGAAGAAAAGAAATGACAGTAGCCTATAAAACCAGGGAGTAGAGAGGAGGAATTCAGGGATAAAAGTGAGAAGTGGCCTGAGACCGGAAATGGAAAAATCCACACTGAGCACGATGGAGCTCTTATCTATGCAGAGAATTACAAAGAAAATCATTTACCTGGAGAACATGACTATAAATGCTCAAAAGAAAATCAAAAGATACTTGCAGGGAAATACAGTAGCATAATTCCGTCGCTAACTAGAATATTGTTCGGGGTACACTCAGATATTCACTCCATCTCTTACAAAAGGCAAAGGGATTCATACCTAATCAAAAAACCTACCATAGCATAGATCAAAAAGTGAGTCCTATCTAGTAAGCCTTTGGAAAGCACACCTTTCAACTAACTGTTTTCCAGGCCAAACAATTTTATTAAAGGAATTTTTGCCACGTACATAAAAAAAGAAATCTAGTAGCAGAAGGCTATGTGAGAACGCTCCTTCTCACTTGATAGTTGTTTCTCCAGCAAGAAGGATAATGGCACATATCATGCAATGCATATACAGAGGGTAATTCCTGTTCTTCAAAAATCAATGTCACAGCATCCAGATTTCACTCCAGGGCATTTAAAATGCATTTCTGTTCACCATACTTAGATCAAAGAGCTGGCCAGGATGCCAATGTCTCCTCATTTGAAATAAGTGGCTAAGCATTTGCCAAGCTTCAAAGTACATACCATCAGCACTGAAGGCAGATCACACCAGGTGAAAATGCTTTCTTCCCCTTTAGCAGGCAAAGCTACCCCCTTACATCCCTCTCAGATGCAGCCATAGCTATGTTTGTCACCAGTACCCATGGCTATACTTACCAAGGGGGCCCAGGAGTGTCAAACACAGCAGCCAGCCTCCTCCACAGCACTGGCTGCTCAGATCACATCGTGCTCAACACTCAGGAGATCCTCCTGCTCCTGTGCCCAAGTAATGGCCATCAGCAAGCAAAACCCAGCAACACAGTTTCCCTCAATGCCTTCTGACACAGCTACCCTGGCACAGAGAAATATGGCAAATAAAACAAAGAACAAAACCAGAGATGAGATATTCTCCCCGGGATAGCTCAGCTGCAAAACAAGCTGCAAAATGAGGCCAGGCTGAAACGAAGGGTAACCACTTTGAATCTACATGGCAATTCCTTTAGGACAAAGATTTCCTTTCACCTGAGGTGGGTTTGTGATATGTCCACCAACCTAAGCTTTTGTGATGTGCTTAAATTAAAGCATTACAAGCAGAGTCCATTAAAACCGGACACACAAAAAAGGCAGGAAACCCCCATCATTTGCAAATCCAGGAATACATGCACACTGCTCACTGACATGGCCTGAGCTCCAAGCCTGCAGACACACTGGCAGATATCCCCTGGGCTTTTCCAAGCCTTTGAGGCTGTTCAGTCAAGTGTAGACGCTGTCTGTGAGCCCCTGTCATTGCTTTAGCTTCCCTGTTTGAAGGTGTCTATAGACTTGGGGCCCCTGTACTAATGCAGCACAGTTGCAGAAAAAGCTCTGGGGGAAGCTTAAGACCAGGATAAACAACTTATTACGGTTGATGGTTTTCTCAGTATTTCGACCAATGCAATGCCAGTCACCCAAAGGCAGGGCTGTGAGTCTCAACATTAGCACAGGCATAACAGAAAGTGCTTTTCGAGGTCTGTCTTCCTGCTAATACTGGATTACTTTATATTGTATCATAAAAATTGTCCGAATGGCAGTTCAACAAGCCAGGACTTGATTCACAGACCTGCCATGTTACTGATGCAGCTGAGGTCAAGAACTACAAATAGAGCAGATAATTAGAAGGGAAGCGCATGCTGCTGAGCAAACACATCAGGCATGGGAAGATTTTCTGCTCTGGAAAGGTAGAGAAACTGCGTTTACAGAACTACCCGAGCATCTTTTTTTGAATTGGTTAGAAAATGCATCCCTCAAAAAACAAGGACTTGAAGGCTTACAAATACCAGAATATCAGCCTGTATTCGTTGCAGTTGCTCTTTTAGGGTTTGAACGTGGGGCTCTGTAGAGACCTGAAAGACTACATTCACCAGTGGCATAACACAATGCAGGCAGCCCTTAGCAGAGCTGTCCCCTTATTTCCCGGGAAAATGAGATATCAGGGACAACCCTTAGGGACTAACAGATCACATTCATTGCTGGAAGAAATGAAGAGAAATGCATTGCATTGCACACCTTCCACCAGCAGAAAACAACAGGCTTTGCTGTCTTGTTTTACACCCCGGAAAGCAGAGCATGGATACCTCCAGCCTGGAATTCAGTTGACCTGACTGCTGGGAGAGAAATGCTTACTTTGATACGGAAGCAAAATATCAAAAGCTTTTCATTCTTGCCTTAGCTATGTGCTTTGCTGGTTTCCCTGTCTCATTTCAAGATTTGGTTAATTTTTGTGTTTCAATTTCTTCTCAAAAGCTACCAACAGACCACCTGTTTTGGATGCACCTTTGCGTCTAAGGACATGGTAGACAAACAGTCCATTCATACTTTTAAGAGACACTGTGCGTGTGGACATCAGGCAGTATTCAGATGCTTCAGAAGACATACAATCCACATAATTCATCTTGTCAGTAGAGTAATGCTATGCCATTGACAAAACCCCTACATAAACACCCAGCTGGTAATACGATTACGCCCTGAGGAAAAAAAGATTGATAGTCTTGGTGATTTTACTGTGCTATAACAACAGAAGCCATCTTTGTCCACATATTTCTCTAATCCTTTCCTGAAACATTACTAAATACCATTGCCTGACAAAGGTGAGCTCTACAAGTTAATAATACGTCACAGAAAGAGCAAGCTAAAACCCCAGTGTTAAGCTTGAAGCTGTAGCCCTTTTGCTCACTAATGAAGCTGCAGATACTGGAGATATTTTTAGGATGCCTGCAAACCTTGTTATAATCCACAAAGAAAAGTTTAACTATGATAGGAAAGACATGGAATGTTACAGAAAAATAAAAACTAAATATCTCCTGATGCTATTAAAAATGTCCAAAGAGCCAACACAAAAAGGCTTACTTGACATAAAGCAAGATTTAAACAAATATTCTTCAGTGTTGTAATTCCTGGAACAAAACTTATTAGCAAATTTAAATTAATTCTGCTCTAGGCATTACGATACACTATCAGTTACTCCCTTACCCCCCCGGGAAATATTTCGCTTTTGCTGTCAGTCAGCCGCTTGAATGCTTGGAGTTTACCAGCTGCATAACACATATTGATTTTTGATGAATGACATCTCTCTCTGGGCCATTATGGTTTTGTTTTCAAACCTTATTTAATTGTTCGCCTATTTTTCAGTGAAATAAATGCAAAGTGTTTATTCTCCAAAGGCTGTAAACAGAGATCTCAGGTCTAGTTTCTATGACAACCTCACTTGATACAGCAAACCTAGATTATCTCTAATGACAGACATGAAGTTTAAATTGCACATTCTGCACAAACAGTGCACTGTTGACCTTTTATTGAAAAATGGAATACAGTGTGATTAGCATAATGTGCTATATGAAAGGGAAAATTGTGGAATAATGCAGATTGTACTCTAATCATAACTACAGCGCTAATCTCTAGCAAACTGTTTGCCAGAACATGAAGCTTTAAAAATTAAGATTTTTCCCAGACACCATTTTCAAATCCTGTTAGATAGTAATGCTATCACATTAAATAGTTCTCAGATAACACTTGCTGCTTCTGTTATTTTTCTCCCATTGCAGTTTTTAACAGGGGAGTAAAAGTGGATAAGGTTATGTAGAAATATGGCAAAAAAAATTCCAGCTATGAGAACTATTTTTAAACCTCCTGAAGGCATTTTTTTTCTTCATGCTTACAAATTAGTTTCGAAGCGAGAGCCAAAAGACATAGTCCTTTCTGTCGGGTGCTGTCTTCCAAAACCTGCATGTTTTCCTAGGAGGAAAATTTGCATGTATGCTAGTGAATAAAACCCAGCTCATCTATGGAGACAGAGAGGCTGCAGGAGACACTCTGCTTTGCAAGAGCAGAGATGGAAAATATCTTGCCTTCATATGCAGCAAGTTTCAGCAGCCTTTGATTTTGCCAGCTACAATTTGTTGCTGCTCACAGAAATGTCTGCAGCAGTTTACAAAATGTTAATACTTTGGGGAGTTCGGCGCATGAATTGAGGTGCCCATTGGAGTTGAAAGAGTCCTATGCTGCTGTAAGGGGACAGCAGGCTGTCAAGTCTGTCCTTCCCTCTGCAGAATACTTTTATTTCCTTTAAACTTTCATGAAACAATAGGAAATATTTCCAGTTACTGAATGAGATTTCAGCTCACTTGTATTCAACATAACCAGTGAACAGTCTGGAGACAACCAACCAACCAACACCATCGTTAATATCAAAATACTGTTAGAGATAGTAGAACTGATGGGTCAAGGAATTGGAGATGAAGCAGACTTTCATTTCTGCAGTCCCAAAAGTAACGCCTGGTTGACTGTTACTGTCCTTCCTATGTTTAAAAAAATTTAAAAAGTAGCATTGGCTATGTCTCTAGTGAGTGACAAGTACTGAGGAAAAAGATAAAAGCAGCTCTCCATCGCATAGCGGGAAGTCTTGGATTGTTCATGCCTGGCCATGAAAACTGAAAAACCATAGGCACTCAGCTGTTGCCCCTCTTTCTTCCAGAGGATGATACTCAGCAACTAGATCTTATTAGCATTACATCGAAGTGGTCTCTCCATCCCCTCCTATTCAGCAAACAAGCTAAAAATGATTTTCAGGTGCTAGTCTACAGAACAATGCCATTAGAGGAAACCTATTCCCTCATTTCTCTCTCACTCTAATGGGTTTATGCCATTAATACTGTCAGCTGAGTTGTTTTTAACCAGCAGTTAAGGCAGCAGTCATAATAAAGCATTTTTTAGCAAAGGCAGACCCCAGTGTACTTGCATTCTAAGCAGCTATTCACCACTACCACTATTCTCTGCATATCAAGAGATCTCTGGTTTCCAGGGTTTTCCATTTGGCAGTATTATATTTTTCTTAATAAGCATTGTCTTCCACTACAGCAGCTGACAGGAAGGAATCAATTAATTTAAAAGACATCCACTTGTTTTCACATGGAGTTATTACACTTGTAAATGTAATCCTGTCATTTGATATATAAGATAGGAAACTGTGTGTTTGGTAAGGCAGTGTGTCCCAAGCTTAGGGATTTCTAACCCCTGCAACACTGCCCAAACTCATTCACTGTAGGAGTGATTTTTAAACTTAACTGCCCCATGTGATGGCAATGAGCATTTGTGGCACTGCTCAAGTGTTACGGGACAGGGGCTATATTGACCATATCTGCACAGGTGTTCAAATGTAACCATACACATTATAAATCTTTGCCAAAATAAAAAAAAAATCAAGGTAAATATTGACAACAAAAATGGCAGCAGAAGCCAACATGTCTGAACAGTAACTTTACAAGCGGTCTCCCTACCTACTGGTATGTCTAAACACAAATAAATGAGTGCTTTTAAAGACATTGTAAATTATAAACCTATTTAAACATAGGCTCTCACGTCTAGCCTCTCTGTCAGACTAATACATTCCCTGGACTTTCACTTCTACAGGTCAGAAGAAAGTAATTACTTCCTTGTGCTTCTACCACATTTCTTCATTTTCCCTTGTAATATTTTTAGTCAGGATACTGACTAATTTTGGTACCTCCAGTTAATTCTTATCCTCTGTTTCACGTTTCCTTCAGGCACAGTTTGCATAGCTCTAGTCACCTGTACAAATATTTAAAACCAGCAAGACAGACCAAGCATAACAAATCCAGAAATAAAGCAACTCCCACAGAAGCTAATGTTTACCCAAACGAGAGTATGAAATATTCCACACCTCTCTCCAGGCAGCCTCTTCTGTTTCTCTAAGGTGGGATCTGATGACACTGTGGATAATAAGGTCCAAAGAGCCAAAGTCCCTGCCATTTCTGCATTCCCACCTTCGACCCTTAGTTATTCAACCTTTCCAGCTTACTCTACACGATCCTGGAAGGGTTGCAGCTCGTGTAGGCTGAATGCAGGTGTAGACTTTGAGATGATGAAGATGTATGTATCAGTCCCATACTCATCATACAGAAGAGTCTGGACTCCAAGCCAGACACAGACATTGTCAACCCTGTCACAGGACTAACCTGTGAGCGGGAATCACCATCCCTCTTTATTGTCCCATGTCTTCAGCAGAGCTGGGATTTGGCTACCCTAATGAAGTGAATGAAAAAGTTCAACTGGGAAAGAAAAATTAACAGACAGACCTAATTAAGTAAATTATTCCCATCCAAGTAAAGCATGTTGTTAAGAACACTGAAAATTCACACTAGCTGATACAATCACCTTCCTGCAGTAAGTAAACATCTCCTACAAGAAGTCAGACAGCTGAGATACCATTTGTTTTGAAATGAACTTTTAGCCCCATAGCTCAGCCAAGTGTCCACATATTTTTTTTCTCTGAAACATAACCAGCTCTGTGAGATGCCAGACAGCTAGGAGAGCAGTCCAGACTCAAAACAAAAAGATACTGTTGTCTTGGGACTGCCACAGTCATTATTCCTACCTCTACACATCCCACCACTTTTGTAAGGCTGACAAAATAGTTAACAGATAGCTCTTCCACTCACAACTGCTTAGCAATGCTGTGAATTAAAGCTGGACTTGGAATAAGGCAAGTGGCAGAAATGAAACATAATATGCTCAGTTCCTGCTGTAAAGACCAGAACCAGGAGTCCCAAACAGATGCAAGACTCCAGTCTACATTGACCCACATGTTTACAGACACAGGTAGCTCATCCTGCAGGTGAAACTGGTTTGCCATTCACTTAGAGGATTTCTAGTCCTCTCCCCTGCTCAGTAAGCTGAGAGATCCCTGAAGGGCCACCAAGCCTTTACCTCCCAGCCACAGGTATCTCAGACTCCTCTTTGCAATCCCCATGAACCCAGGGAAGAGCTGGACTGCTCAGATGGCCTGTATCAGAAATAGCGTGTTCAGCAGGAGTAGGGAGGTGATCGTGCCCCTGTACTCGGCGCTGGTGAGGCCGCACCTCGAATGCTGTGTTCAGTTTTGGGCCCCTCACTCCAAGAAGGACATTGAGGTGCTGGAGCGTGTCCAGAGAAGGGCGACGAAGCTGGTGAGGGGTCTGGAGCACAAGTCTGATGAGGAGCGGCTGAGGGAGCTGGGGTTGTTCTGTCTGGAGAAGAGGAGGCTGAGGGGAGACCTCATCGCTCTCTACAACTACCTGAAAGGGGGTTGTGGTGAGGTGTGAGGTGAGTGTTGGTCTCTTCTCCCAAGTCACAAGTGACAGGACAATAGGAAATGGTCTCAAGTTGTTCCAGGGGAGGTTCAGGCTGGATAATAGGAAAAATTTCTTTACTGAGAGAATGGTGAGACACTGGAACAGGCTGCCCAGGGAGGTGGTGGAGTCACCATCACCGGAGGTGTTCAAGGAACATATGGACGTTGCATCGTGGGACACGGTTTAGTGGGCTTGGTGGTGTTGGGTTGATGGTTGGACTTGATGATCTTACAGATCTTTTCCAACCTTAATGATTCCATGAATGTTTCTGGGACTCTGAAATAAAACATCCTGCAATTCAAGTTCTGTAGTTAATGTACACTATTACTCTATATATGATTCAGTATGCTGTGCTGTCTACCTATATGCAACATTCATTTGTTCTTTGATCCAATAGGAAACTAGATTTTTAAGTAAAAATCAAGTTGATGTTTACAGTAATATACTTTAAAAGTTACTTTAAATTTTAAGGAAAAAGGCATTCATAAAAGGGGCTTCTACCCTTCACAAGAGCCTCTGCTTCAACCATTTGTTGGCATCTTTTCAGATACTCTTTGTAATGACTAAGGACTGTTCAGGACCTTCAACATCTATCACTGCATCCTCTGGGAAGAATGTATTTGATCAAGAGATGTTGGGGAACTATTGCCCCATCCATGGAAAGGATTCTTAACCAGGTCAGGAGAAGCATGAGGGTAAGGTTTCGCAAAAAATTTTCTTCAAAGTCTTCATCTGCTGTAGCTGCTTTCTTGTTTTCCAGCAAGATAATGAGGACACAACACCATAAATGAGTGAATGTGAGCAGAAAGACCAATCCCAAAATGGGTGATGGCTTGCAGTTAGGGTGGCTTCCAGATTTGCTGGATTCCTGCTATATTGATAGGCTGTAGCAGAATTCAAGAAATATATTATTAATCAGAGCCTGTGAAAAACAAGATGAGAGTCAAACTGCCAGACATGATAGGAATGTTAGTCAAAGGTGTCTGTAAACTTCTGCTGACCCCTTACACCAACCAGGTCAAGAGCTTTTTCATTAATGCTAATGCTTTTCATATTAGTGCTTCACATAAAGAAATCCTGCTGACTGCTAGGGTCAAAGAGTTCACAAAATGTGTTAGCCATATCAGCAATACGCTGATGATTGTTTCTGACATGGCCCCACAGCTAATGAAGGGCCATTTGTGAGGGAATTGCTTTTCACGCAGAAAGAGGTTTGTGATGAAGGTATAAAACACATCTAGAGTAGGACAGGCTGCTTCTTTCATGATGCAGTAATGAAAAAGACCACCATCCTACTGAGACACAGTGTATCTGTGCAAGTAACATGTCCCTGGGTTTCTTCTTCCCATTCCTGTCACTACATTTCCTCATGCTTCCGCTCCTGATTGCTAAATGACTAACACCCCTCTATTCATGGCCCTGCATCAAGCACTTCACCTGTAAAATTAGACATTTTGAAGCTCAGGTGAATACTACAGCTCATCATTTCTCAGCCTATTACATCTCCTGCATGCCTTTCTTTTGGGGCACCTGTCAGTGAGGCCTTATAAAGAATACAAGGCTCCAATCCACTGCAGTACAGGGATCGCAGCAGTAGGCAGTATAAAGGACTAATGAAGTAGTCCCAATCTTTTGTATCACCACTCATGTTACTGAAGCTTTTGCTTTCTAGCTTGCAGTTTGAGTCACAGCCCAGAAAGGACCTCAGGAGTGGGGATTGCAGAGTGGCAGAACAAGCAAGCCCCTTAGCAACAGAGTGGCTTTGTTCAATAAGAAGCTGTCTGCAATCTGTTCTATAGTCGTCTGCGAGGAGATCCATAACCACGAATTAAAAAGTGAGTTATCCTTGCTGTGTAATCCTGTGCCAGGCAACATTTCCACCTCCTTTGGTACAGATTGGTTTCTGCACTTGCCCAGGCATGAATTGATCACAGAGAGGTCTGGAGAGGGCTTTAGGAGGTCATCCAGAAAGGGACATGAACTCTGGCACTCCTGGCAGATATGTCTCTAACGTATTCTAAAAACACTCTATGGAGACCCCCAAGAAACTGGGCCTGAGAAGCCACTCTTCTTGTCATTGTAAAGAAAGATAGTCTCTATTACTGTGTCTTCCCAGGATCTCAGAAACATCCGTCACTTTATGTAAATTATGCTCTGCTGCGATAGCCTGGAGGCTCTCTTCCCTAACAGATAACACCTTATCTGTTTATAAAAGACCTTCACCAACTTGCATGTTTAATTTGTTAGTGAATAATGGTTTCATTACCTAATAGGAGTGGCTACATGTATTATGGGGGACCGCAGAATTATGGGGTTTTCAATCATTTTCACCCTGAGGAGAACAAGTTACCATAATAGTATATGAGTATATAGGTATTACAAGATTTTGAGGAGGAAGGGATTGCATGCAAATCTACAGAATCAACTGAGTAGAAAATCTACAGTGATCATAAGCAAGGAACAGTCATGCTGAGAACATCTCCCTTTATCACCTTGAAAAGGATCTGCTGGGAGACAATTCCATATTATGAAAAATGTCAAGATGTCAGATACTCCTTTTCATCCCTCAGAGTGGGATGAGACAGTGTCTTTCTCAAGCAAGTCTTTTCCATTAGATCTGTTGTTCTTTGCATAAGCATGATACCAAGCAAGGAACAGCAGTAACACAGACTCAGGTTTCCCACCCCACCATCGACCTGCAAAACCATGGATTCTTCTGCTGGAATTGTTTGTCCCTATGGTCCAGGAGGAACATGCAACAAAAAGCTCTTTTTTAAAAAACACTTTTCCACAAAAAGTTTTGTCTTTGATGAGCCATTGCTCTCCAGCACAAATACATTTAGTCAACATTCCCAGCCTCTTCTTCAGCTTCCCACTCAGGTAGAGGAATGAGGCAATGGTTCATAGCTGTATTATTGCTGCTGTTAGGGTCACAATGGAGAACAGAACTCCAAAAGGCATCAGAGGACACAAGCAAAGAATTTGACGTCAACCTTCAGCCACAGCACTTTTCCCTGGTGTCTCTCATGGGGTTGTTTTTTTCCCCACAGAAAAAGTGGGAAAACTACATTCTGTAAACGGCTGCAGTTCAGACCACAGCCAGCAGCATGGATGGCGTAAATGAGGAGGACATGTACCATACCTCTTGAGGAAAACCAGTTACAGCTGGCAAATTAAAAACTTTTGTACTAAGAGCTAGGCTGCTGCCTTAATCTAGGGCTGGCACATTAAAAACAAGAGTCCATATGTCCAAAAGCTTATCTGTTTCATTCAGCTGTATCAGCTGGTCTAATAAGAGATATCTCTCCTTACAGCTCTCACCATGGAAATGGGAGTCATTTATCAAGAAGGACTTTTCCCTGAACTACCTTGACCTTTTCTGTTGATGCTGCTTTTTCACTGTGACTGTTACGCATTTAGGGGACAGTCACACAGTCTAACTTTAAATGCATTATGAGCTTACATGCCCTATATAATAAAGGGACCCCAAAAGGAGTTGCAGAAAGCTGTTAGAGTCCTCCAGCTAGATACTACTTCTACATCTTACTGTATCCCAAGTACTTACCTCCAGCATATATTTCTACACATAGACTTAGCTATGGAGCTAAGTGGATTCATATTGATTTCAATGTTGTTACAACACATGCCAATATGTATACTTGAAGCATATTCATTAAACTTCAAATTATATATATTTTTAAAGGGTGCTAATAGCACCATTTGATGTGGTAATTATGGATATTGGCTTCCTGTAGAAAGAGCACTCAAACTACCAGCTAATTTCACACGGAAAACAGCTGTCACATGGTAATGACATTAAAAGCCACTAAGCTGATCTGCATTCAAAGCCATGCCATAGAGGTGAAAGGCCCTGTAGCCAATTATTACTCCTCTGAGCCAGACAGTCCCCAAACACAAGCAACATATGCAGATCCATCCCTCCTTGTCTTTAATTAGATCCTGCCTACCCTCTGTAGCAACAGCAGTATAAGTGAGAAGGGCACATGTTAGGCAGTGGGGAAATAATCACAAAAAGATCCCGACGTGTTCTGTCTGGCACGTCCTGCTAACACCTGCATGCTGTACACGGGAAGGAAAACCAGCAGCAAGAGACAATTTTTACAGTGTCCGTTCTGCAAAATGTATGACTTTCATGGAGCTAATAAGCACAGGGCATTCTGTGCAGAATTGCCCAAGTCTCTTCGTCCGCTGCAACAACCATGTCACTGACAGATTAACAATGACTGTTTTTTCTGGTAGTTGTGGGTACACAAGGAATACAGGTTTGCACCCACTGGTTATGAGGAAATAGCTTTAAAATGATCATTGGCACAATCTGGTACTACTTGAGTGAATCTAGTCAATCTACCCAATTTGCAGTGATTATGAAACTGGGCAAAAGCTAATAAAAAGGTCCAAAGAAAGGTACTAGAGCAGCCTAACTGCCTTAGTAGAGATTTTCTAGCCACAAACTCACCTGGCTGTTGCTGCAGGTTCTGACACGGAGGACTCCCATGCCCATATCTATGCAAGGTCCCACTTGCTCTGACGCCAGCCTTTCTGGTAGAGTTGGTGCAAAGTCCAGTTCTGCTTCTCTTTCCAGAAGGAAGAAGGTCCACTGCCAAAGGTCCCAGGCCTTGATCTCTTTCCTAGATCTCTCAGCTTAAGCGGATCTTTTCTGCAACACCAGCCACTCTGCAGTAGCAGACACACTTCTTGTGAGCAGAGTCAAGTGAAAGAGATCTTCCATTGCTTTAGCCTGAACAAGTGATGTGATCCATATCAGTATATATGAATGGTATGATCTATACCATTCAAATAATAGTGGTCTACAGGTCTTTCCCACACTACTCCAAGGTATCTCCCTTACAACTGCTCCCGCTCCTCCTGCACATGACTTTGCTTTGTCAGTGAGTGCCTCCTCCTTTCCCCCAGCTCTTCTCCCTGCTGTAGCCAGTTTCACCCTAGGAATCCCCTCTACCACTGGAAGGAGGGACAGTTATCCTTCCTTTTAATCCCTCTGTCAGGTGAATCCCCACCATACCAGCTGCTGCCTATTCACCAACCTACCTATTTGGCAGAACCAGGTTTCTAATGTGGAATTGACACAACCTGCTAAAGAGTGTGGGTAAGCAACAAAGTCTTGACAGCCCACTAACCCAGGACAGATGTGCCAGCAGCATGCACATACATTAGTCCATTAAGTATCTGCTTCCCAATCCCAGAAAGCACCTCTAGAAAGGAGACAAACCCCCCTGGGATCAGCAGACAAGAAGCACAAGATCAACACACTGAGTCATACACAGAGTCATTCTCATAGAAATCTCCCTCCTTCTCTACAGTACACTGACTTCAACACTTACTCAGTAACAGATTAAATATTTCATTTCTGAATTTCAAAGGCTGCAAATGAAAACACCATCAAAAAGGGAAGGAATCGTAGCATAAATAATCATAGCTGCATCCACAAACTGCAATTAATCACTTACTTTTTACACTGCAAGTCAGAATCTATGAATGTGGTTTTGTTCCACTGATCTGCATGAAGCTTAATAGGGATTTTTTTAAAAAAATCACTGCCTAAGAGTTTCCAAAATGATCCTATAGATTTTACTGTCAATGAGTCAAGAATGACCAATACATAAAGAATCTGCAGTAGGAGAAGACTTGTGCATTTTCCCTCAGAAAAAAATGGAGGCGATCTCAGAGCACAGAGATACTAATGGAGTGCATGGAGCGGGAAGGGAGGGTCTGACACTATGCCCTCAGAGCTATGGCTCAGACTAATGAATTATCTCTGCTTGGTTAAATCTCTGGCATTACTAATCAGACAAGAAGCATAAAATGGAAAGTTCATTAGCAAGATCATAAAAGAGTCATACTGACAAAGATCATTCGACTTGGCGATAGGAAGGTCAGTTACAGGAACTGGGAAATCGCTTTGCTTAAGGAAAATGCGTTAGACCAAAAGTAACTCAGAGTCCAGAAAAGACCTGCACTGGAGTTGTGTGCAATGTTCTGCTTTATTTTTGGAACATAAACAGGGAAACATTTCCTTGACAGTGGATAAACTAGACTTTCTTTAATCATTTTCATCCTGCCCAGGGTAAGCTGGACAGTATCAGCTTTCCCCCACAGCTGATTCATTTACCTCCGCCCAGACCCAGACAGCCCACAGCTCCTCTGTAGGAAACGCATTCAGCACAAGTCACAAGATGGTCTCAGAAGCAGAATTTGCTAATTGTGTCAAATTATGTGTGAAGGGTTTACAATATGGATCACTGCCCACTTGGGATTTAAAGGAGATCGCTAAAGTAATTTCAAGATTTCAAGATAATTCAAAAACCCAGTTCCCAGAGGTTACTAAACACTCTGTCCCCTTATTACTACTAAAACCATGCTACACTGGGGGTTGGATTTTTTTCTTCAGGGGTAGGAGAGAGAGGAAGGGACATGGTGGTGGGTTTTTTATTAGAATAATTAGGAGGGGAAAAAGCAGAATCTGTATATTCTCCATATTTAGCCTGATTTCCTAAAGAAATAAGGAATAATAAGGCTATATAAAGCCTTTTCACTTTTGAGGTCACTAGCCTATTTCAACCACATTTGGGAGAGAGAGCAATGGCAAAGGGATTCCTACACATCTCATGACCATGAACTAGGCAGGTAGAAAGGAGGCAAGAAATTATTGCTGCCTCTCAGGAAAACAATACAACCTGAGCTCAGTCATGAAGGAACACCAGAGAGGTCTGTTAGGAAGGCTGCAAAACCAGGAAAAATTCCATCTGCACCTTTAAGCCTTGAATAACCGCTCCCCCACAAAAGACACAGACCTGCAGGAAATTCAGTTGCAGTCCTGATGCATGCAAACGACTTCTTCTAATCCAATGCCTCTACCTGGAGATGCTCCGTCAACTGAAGCAGCCAACTTCCAGCAAGCATTTTGCTTTCCAAAGTAACTGTGCCAGCCAAAAAGGACTGAGGCATAGAGGAAATTAAGACGTTTGTGTTCATTTGTTTCTATACAAGTCAGCAATCAAGAAAAAGCCACTAGTCAAGGTTTACCTGCCTCATCTTTCTTGCCTCAGCCCCAACACTTTGCTGCTGCTTGGTGGGAGCAGGCAAGCTTCATCCTTGCCAAGGGCACTGCTGCATCCTGGCAGCCCCAAGCACTGATCACCAGCACAACAGGAGCTCCTGCACCCCAAAAAACTGTCAATGGGAAACAGAAGAATGTCACCAAAAAAAAGGTATTTTCTGGTGTTCAGCAATGAAGCCGGCAAGAAAACATTTCAAACATGCAAACACACAACTCCCACTGTAGCCAGGCAAAGGTAAGACACCAAGCACCTTGCCAGATGTCACTCTCCCTATACGACTGAACTGTGTCAAGTTCCTCTTACTACTTCCCCTCAAAAAACCAACACCCTCCCTACCCTACAAGCAATTGTCATGATGCACATCGGTAAGAAAGTATTAAATAAATGTGAATGGTTTCTAAGCACCCTACTCCATGCAGGATTAACCTGTAGAAGATACATTTTGGAGAATGGTCCTTTATGTTTATCCACGTCCAATCTAAATTGCAGTGGGGAAAAGTATCCTGACCACAAAAGAGCGAGACAGTTTTACAGCTAGGACACATAACACAATAACCATTTAGCCAGATTAAAGCATACTGAGAGCTGCATCAAATATTGTTTAGAGCACATAAAAACTGCTTTAATATTTAAATGTAACCCATGGCTGGGCTCTTTAGATTTGCTAGATTCACTGGGGCTGCACAGCTATTAGCTTCTACATTTCATCTTCAATTTCTCTTCACAGTAGGAGAAACATAAAAATGAGGGTCACTGCTTGGTCATTTCATTACCCCTGGCAGAGAAATGTGCTTTGCACAAATGAGGAAATATTTTAGATGTAGATTGTTGTAATGTTGGTGTGACAAAATAAAACCAGAGTTAAAAAATAATAACGATATTATAATGGTTATTTTGTAGAATAACATTAAAATAATATGCAATGTTGCAACGGTCCCCTTATCAAAGGGCCTGGTGTATTTCATTGTCATCATTTAAAAGGTCCATTAGCAAGAGCCCTGGAAATGTATGGCTCAAGGTCACAACCAAACTAAATGAGACTGAGCAGTAATTCAAAAACATTAAACTGTTTATGGTTAGAAGTCCAATAAATAAATCCTCAATACACACACACACACACACACACGAATCTTAGCAGCAAACTCCTCTATGAGTCTCCTTTTATTTCTCCAAAAACAGAAACTCAATGAAAGAAATTGATAATCTGCTTAAACCCAGAAATGGATTAGATGAAATGTCACTTTGGGAGACGTGTGACTTCCTGCCACAAGCATGGATTAGGCTGCACAAACTGTTTGGCAATGGGCGCCCTTGCGAGCCAAATGCAAACAGTGCACTCGCCCAAGTCCAGCGGCCGTGAAAACAAAGAGATGGGCAAGACCCAGGCAGGAAACAGGGGCTGACACAGGCATGGAGCCCTCTACTGCCACACTGCATGGGGACAGCTCACCTTGGGCAGGGGGAGAAGATCATTACTAGTCTCGAGGAGAAGATTAAGTGCAGAAGAAACAGGAACACAATGTTATTTATTAATCATGACCTGTGAGGAGAAAACCAGTCATCTTACTAACACTTAGCTCTATTTGCACTATCTAAAGCGTGGCATTTAACCCATATTCTAAGTATCTGAATAAAGGGACTTGATTTTCAGTCACACTCTTCTCCTCCCCAAAAAAAGTCAGTGGGAGGTATGTGCCTCTGCTTTACCAACTTTAAATGAAGATGAGAATATGTCACTACTTTGCAGTCACTTCTGGCCCTGAATGAGAAATGTTGTTGAAATGAGAAACCTAGCAGTGCTTATTACGAGGCTATTCCTCCTCAGCTTTCTGCTCTGGCCCCGAGCTCTGCCTTAGATCCTGACAATGGTCGTTTTGCTAACCTTGGAGGATCAGGACATAAGTCTTATGGTGAACATACCAGGAATTTCTGTGTACAAGAATCACTGAAGTTGGGCATATTCAGCACAACCAAAGTCACCAAAGTGTGGAAAAAGTTATTTAGGTGGTTTGATGAGAAATGTTTTGGTATATTTAGGCACATATACCAAAAGACTCTCCCATGAGCAACAAGCTCCGGAATAGCCTCCAATACAAAGCATTGTGTCCTGAAGACCCAAGCCCAGCTGAATATTAACAAACACAGGAAATCTCTTCCAGTCTTACTGTTTCTGCCTGAAAAGCATTCTCCTAAACCTCCCAGTTTAATATCTCTCACTTTCATAAGCCTTATAAAAATGCCAAAAATGGAAATGAGATTCACATAACACAAATGCAATCAATCACAGAAACTGATTCTTGGGGAAAAAATGCATAAAGTATACTCTGCTGACACCTGTAAATGGAATTCAGCTTCCAGGTAACTTACACGTCTTGCCGACAGCATGTTTTATTGATGTCACAGTGATCTTGTATTTCATTTCCTAGCTGAGTGTGGATGCAAGAGAAAAGGCCTTGGCAAGCGATTGTACTAACGCTTTGCATCTGGCTGCGCTCAACAGCCATTTGAAGGCTGTAAGTGCCTGGAGAGCAGTGGCACACCTCTCTGGAAGTTTAATCCATGACAGGAGCTGAATGCACATCCAACAAATTATAAGTTACATATGAGGAAAAATATTATTCTGTTAGCAGTTAAGTCACAGCCCTGCAATAAGTAAATTCCAAAGCAATACAGCTTTGTCTAATGACTATCAGTTGGCCAAAAAGAGCTCAGGGGTATGTAACACAGGCAGAAATAAAACCCCATACATCTTGATTTAGATACGTTGAAAGCATTTCCTCTAATATGGCTTTGTAGTTTCCCACTAAAATCTTTCATCACGGCAGCCCTCAGCTCCCATGCATGCAGTAGTACAGCTACTACAGACAAACCCCCTCTGCCTGGTCGGTCACTTAATCAGGGCTCACATCTTCCACACATACAGGATATGATTCAAAAGTGACATAATGCACATTCATCCCAATTTCCCAATAATCCCCTTTCACCACTTGTGGAAATGCTAGCTCAACAAAACGTAATGACATTATTGCAGTTAAGTCATTTTCAAGTTAAGTGCCTGGCTCTCTGTCTCTGGGACCCCACCAACAGTTAGGCTCCATCGCGGCAAATAAACAAAGGCTTCAGTTTTGCCTCATGTTTGATTAAAAGGGGGATAAAAGCTGGGTTTAATGATCTCAGTTACTAAGGGCCAATCCAGATTCCATTTAGATCAATGTGAGCCTGTTGCCTTTAAAGGCAGTTGGACCAGACTCCACCAATGTAGGACCTCTCCTTTCACATACACTTCTTAAACCCTTCCTTCCAGGATTTGTCAAGTCCCTCATGGTGGCAATTCCTCCTTGTGTCACAGATTCGCCAGGCAGGCAGGATGCTCTGTGGCAGTCTGCAAGGTTGGTCTCTAAGCAAACTGAGCCCTTGGGATGCAGGCTGTCTACCAGCAGGCTGTGCTCATGGTGCCCAGTTGGTCCAGCCCCGAACTGCAGACACCATGGAGAAACAATCTGATACCTACAGTGTAAAAGCCATAGCTGCAAGCCTGGAGGTAGTGTTGGCCAGATAGATTCAGCTCCCTGACCTGTCCAATTTCACTTATGTCTAACCTCCTCCTTCTCCCCTGTGCAATGAGGCAGAGCTCCACATCATGGGGTATGGAAGGGACACATGACAGACCCCAGCCCTGGCTCAGCGAGGGGCTGCAAGGCAGCCCAGCCCATCACCCCAAGACCAGGCACAGCAGAGCAGTCAGACTCAGGAGCTGCAGCCAGCACAGCAGTGTGGACACACAAGTCTAGGAGCAAGCTCAAGGCCAAAGCAATGTGAGTACATCTCCCATGGGATGTGCACATCTCAACAGAGAACCTCACCACGGCTGCCACCATCTTTTTTTGAAGTCTGCTGCATTCTCAGTGAGGAAAAGTAAGAGAGCAACTAAATAACAAGCTTTTAAAGGAAGAGATTTCCAGGCTGGGACCACATAGGGCTTCCTGGAGTAGCAGAAGGAAGTGCTACTATTTATAAGATGGTCATCAATGTTACTGTGAAAAGCACCAAGCGGCTTTTCATTCCTTACAAAACCTCTGTCACTCAGGACTGGAAGTCATCCCTGTTGAATTCCCTCCTCCATAAAGAAAGAAATAATACTGAAAACTAATAACCAACAGCGGAGCTGGGGAAGGGAAGAAGGACTTCTCCAAGAAGGGAGAGCAGCAAAAGGTGATTGCAGGGGAATGAACTCTAGTTGTCCCAAGGCAGGTTGCACTGGGGAATGGGAAAGAAGTCCCTACCCTCTCACAGAGCCACCAAAACCTCTTACAAATAACCTCCCAGAAACTCTAACTAACCCTGCACACAGCACCCGCCCTGACATGGCCCCAGCCTTTATATTTCACCCACTCAAATCCATAACCCCTTCAGCAGCCCAAGCAAGCCGGGGACACATGAAAGGAAAAAAAAGTAACTGGAGACTCACATCAACACTCTATGTGCATCTGCAGGTTCCAGCTAAGAAGTTTAGCAGACACCAACATTCACTGCTTAAATTGCACTGTGCCACCACAGGCTGCTCGTGGTGTAAAATGACATAGCACAAGTCTCATAGTACCTAGAGAGCAAGCCATAGACCAGGGCTCCATTTTGCCAGGCACACAAATTTCATGGATATTTCAGGTATTTCTAATCTCTCCTGTTCCATAGAACCAGGTCTCCATGTTCTTGAAGGATCATTTCTCTCAACATATACACTCCCTTCCAGGCAAGAAAAAAAAAAAAAAATTATTCATTTATTCTTCTCTCCTCTCTTCAATCCTAACTGCAATAGTGTCGCTCAGATTTGGAAACTTGAGGTGCCCCATGGAGACAAGACAGCCATTTTTCCATTACAGCAGTGCCAAGCAGCCGTCCCACACAGCAAGACATCCCCTCGCACACCCTGCCCCACGACTCGTGCAGAGACAGGGAGCACCACTGAACTTTCTGCTTAACTTTCTGCAATTTATGAAGAGCCCCCAAAGGACCTCCCAGAGCAGAGCCTCAGGCTGAAACAGAGACACATCCTAAAACCCCAGAGCAGGGATGCAGTGACTTAATGACAGTTCAGCCTGTGAATCTAGAATAGCAACTCGTTTATTGTCTGAAGCTGGAATCCACTTTGTGTGATGACAGATAGCTTAGGAGAAGCAGACCTTGCCTGCCAAGTGAACTTCAAAAAGGACAGGGGGAAAGCAAAAATGTGGCTAGAAACCAAATGCATTGCTAAACCTAGATAACACACTGTTTACCAACAGCAAACTAGATTAGGGGAAAAAAGGGGGGGATTTATGCTAATGTTCTTAATTTAATAACTGTGATCAGATATGGCTTTGTTTCTTCCATGTAATTTGTGTAATACAAATAAAGTACAAGGGCTCTTTTCCACTATAGGAAATGAGAATTATTAAACATTGCATTGAAAAGCAAAGGAATGTGTTTATTGACATGAAAAATGATCCTGCGGATACAAAAGCTTTTGTATGTTAATTGCTAAATGTCAATGCAATTTAGAAAGTGGTTGCAGAAGGGAAGAATTCCTTTCCAAAACAGAAGTGGCTTTTCCTCATCTACCAGCCTGATTCAAGACTGCATCTTGAAAGTATTTATGGCTGTGTTTTGATCGGTGACACTGGGTCAGTACCCAAAAACATCCTCACTTCATATTGATGTGGTTACTTGCTAGGAGGCATAAAGGAAGTGAAGGATTTCCTCCCAGTTTTATTACTGAATGCTCAAAATGTTTCCTGGGGTAAACAACACTAAAGCCATCTGGTTTTTTCTCTTTTTTTTTTTCTTTTTGGAAACAAAAGGAGAACAACAGTAGCAACTAGTGAATGGAAAAATACAGATCTAGAGCTGTGTAATGAAAAAGACCCTCCTCTGAAAGAGGGAAGGGGGAACAACCACACACGTCTTTGGCTGATATATAAATTCAGCAGTGTTGGAAGTCTTTGAATATGTTGTCTCTGGTCTTCCGTCCCACTCCATAAAGGAGAAGAGAAATACAAAATATGTTATTCGGCTCCCAGCTAGTTAGAGATGATTCAGTAAATTAAATTTTGGACTGGCAAATGAAGGAGCTTCTTAAATTCTTTAATCACAGCCTGTTGATTTACTGCTCCAGGGGAAAAAAAAAAACAAAAAACCAAACAAACTTTTGCAGCCCTGATGGAGAAAGGCAATTAAAGAAAATTTATAATGCAAACATGAGCATATTTGCAGAAGGAAGTGAATACATTTTATGCAAAACCTCTTCTGTGAAGCATGCAAACCCTGCTAGGTATAGAGCAGCCAGTGCTTGTTGCACTAAGTCAAAAAAGAGGATGCATTTCACCAGGACAAAACAGCAGAATTTGCAGAGCACACTGTGGCTTCCTTCCTCATCCTGCACCACCTGGAGAACCTCTGACTGTAAAACCTCAAGACAATTTAACTAATACAGAGGAAACGTTGATGTGTCATGGGATGACTGCCAAGGTCTCCCTTCCATGTCCAACACCTTTCTCTGCCAAACCATAGCCAGCCATGCTTATGGAGATCTCTCCCTTCCTAAAGTATCATCTCCTTAAAAGACACTATTTCCACAGCTCTGCAAAAGTGGTTCTCATAGCTATGGACAATCCATAGCTTTCCCAGGAGCATGGTCAGAAGCAGCTTATCTTCACTAGCTCTTATCTAGAAAAATCTAAACACAGGACTGGCACTGAGGGAGACAAATATAAGGAAAGGCAACAGGAAAAGGAATCCAAAAAGCAGAAATGAAACCTAATGGCTGAGCAGAAGAGTTTGCTGCCCCACTCCTGCCTGGAGAAACACAGGAAATCATACAGTTAAATGACTCATCTGGTAAGCTGGGCTCATTAATAAAAATGCTTTTATTACAGTTATACAGCGAGGAACAAGGAATGCAGGCGATGCCTACAGCCTTGCAAGTCTACGTGGGAACAAAGTGCCTCTCCTACCATGCCTGCAGTTGTAGTCACACAGTTCAGCATATGTGTTCCCCTGGCACTGCTGTGGGGCTGCAGTTGTGTTTCTCCATAAACCATGGTGGGATTAATGCAGAAAGACCAGGCACAACTCTGGGATCTGTACTGTCCCAGAAGAAATTGAAAAATTTCAGAGTATGAAGAAAACTGCCACCAAAATGATTTAAAGGCTGGGGAGGAGGAACTGCTTCCAGTGAGAAATTTGATGGGCAGGATTTGTTTAGCTTATCAAAGAGAAGACCAAGGGTGACTTGATTACAGGGTATTAAGCACCTCCACAGAGAGAAAATACCAGTCGTAAAGGGCTCTTTAATCTAGCAGAGAAAGGCTTAACAAGAACCCATGGCTGGAAGCTAAAGCCAGACAACTTAAAATAGAAAATACAGTTCAGATTTTAAACAGTAAGAGCAAACTGGCAAAGGATGCAGTGGATTCCTCAGTCCATCTTGAAACATGCTGCACAGCTGCCTCTATTCATAGCAAGGGCCAGCCCTGCAAGGAGCACTGCTGACACCCTTCCCCTCCACACACCGCAGAGCTTGAGCCACAGGAGATGCTTTCAAAGAGGGAGAGGGACTTGACCTCCCACACCCGCTTTGTGAAAGAGCTCCGGCTGTAGCTGTGCTCCCTTCAGTGCAGGTTATCTGTGATTCTGTGATTCTATCTAGATGAGATATATGGAGTGTGGCACAGTTTCTTCAAAAATTGATTGCACTATTTAACAGATAAATTTGAAGTCAGCATTCATTAAAGAGTATACAAATTTACTGCAACTGATTTTGACTTTCCACCTGCAGAGCAAGATTCAAAGAATATTCAAAGAATATTCAAAGAAGATTTAAAGACAGGTTTTTGGCTACTGTTTTGTAAAGCATTTGGTATCCTAGTAATATTTGGGATTCTTCCTCCTATCTAATTACTTCTATTTCCTGTTTTCTTTGGAATTGCTACTATGTTCTGCATTGCTGGAATCTGAAATATTGTTTCTTGGAACATTATTGTATTTATGCATACCACAAACTCCAGAGATGCTGAATTCCTTTTTGTTCTACTGCTCCAACTTTTGAAAAAATATTTCCCATCTCCAGCAAATATTAACACACCTCCCCAAAAAAGTGTGAAAGCTTCAAACCTGTATAAAAATGTTTAACCACTAAAACATTGTTTTCATTTAAAGCTAAAAGAAAAACACACAAAAAAAGAGTGGCTTCAGTTTTCAAATACAAAATAACATGTTGTTGACAGTATTGAAAAGACCCATTTTGTCACAAAGCCAGTTTCTGTTCAATAAACAGTGAAGAAAAATTATATTTCTGTACTCACACTAGCTGCCTGCCTAATTCTGTGCTCCAGCAATTTGGTGAAAAAACCCTTTGATAGTCAGTTCACATGTTCATTTCCTTCAGCTGAAAGAAAAGGAAAAGTGTTGGAATTAAAGCAAAGAACTGGGAAATTGCATTTTTTTCCTAACTCTGCCACAGATCAAGAGACAGGTCTATTATCACACAGGCAATTTCTCTTTTACTGAAAAAAATGGGATATAATATTCCATTTGAGGAAATACTGCTTTTTGCTTTACTGCTTTGACATCTGTAAAGGGATGCAGGGTCAGCTGATGGGAAGCCAAATGTATTGCAGCTCTTCATTACGTTCTTTCATACATTAGCTTGAAGACACACTCAGGTTTTGGGTATAAAAGTCCAGGATTCTGCAAGTAAACTTGCATTGAAATTCCACTTTTTAGGTACGTCCCTCTCCCCAGCCAGTGCCACACTGTAACCTGTGCACATGTGTTTTGTAGTCTTTGTCTCCTCCTCATAGTCAGGAAGGTTCTCTGCCTTCTTGCTTTTGTGTCCTTTTCCCCACACACCACTCCTATTCTCATCATTAATGGTTGATAAATAGCTAATGAGTGGATTGGACATTAGGACCTCCCTTTCCATCTGGGCTGCATGCTATTTTACAGGCCCTGCTAGATCTTTATTAGATTTGGGTGCAGATTATTGATTTAGGTAGATGAGGTCGTTGTAACCTCATCTCAAAGAGAAAGGAAGCAGGAGAAGCCAAATGTAATTCAGCTGTTATTTTCTGTAGCAGTGCAAGTCAATGGGAGATAAAAAGTCAAAACAAAACCAAAAAGTGTGCGTTAAAAAAAGTTGTAACTGGACCTTATACCAAAAGCAATGCTCTTACAAGCACTTGAAAGCAAAAGACCTGAGATAAGGTATAAAAGTTAAGAGCTTTTCCCAGTTTAGCACTACAGAATAGGTGGTAGGTGCTAGTAACGAGACAATGTTAATAAAATGCCAGGCTGTTCCTAGGGCAAAGTGACATCTATTTATAGAATAAGAACACTTTACCTAAGATATAGTGATGGCTTAATAAAAGGACATCTTTTGCTTAAGTTATTTTTACTCCTGTTAAATGGCCATATCAGCACCCGCAGATCTAATAAAAGCAGAGCTCAGACTTTGTACTAAGCACTTTCGAGCATCCTGTCAGAGGTAACTTAAGCACAGAAATCTCCCAGAAAGTCTGACATTCAGAGCTGGTGCCTCTAAAAGACTTCAGCATGCTGTCACCACTTATAATCCCATGGAAGTGAGCACTAAGAGTGTATATGGGTTCAAAAAGAGACTGCTTAAACACATGTAAAAGAAACCTGGAGAGACTTTAGGAAATAAATCCTTGCACAGGTGTGTACAACAGTTGCGTGTTCATCTTTACCTGAAGCCCAGTCCACGCACAGGGAAGCATGAGCCCAGGTGGAGGACAGCACTAACATGGCTAACTGTGTTCCTGGCGACTCACTGGTGGCTGTGTACCTTTCTCCTCCTCTTCTCATAGTCGTCTCAGGCCAGCCCTGTCCTTCCCAGCTCCACCAGACAGCTCACAGCTGTAAATTCAAAACAGATGTGATCCCAAGCTAAGCACCTGCCTCTGAGATAGAGGTGCCAACTGCAGCTCAGCACCCTCTTGGCCACCCCCACCTGGCCTGTTTAGCCCCACGAGCACCTCTCTCATCATTCTCTGTTTTGGGGAATGTAACCCAGGGTGGCAAATTCCACCAGGCAGCAGAACACTTAGTCAAGCTCACAAAGGACTTGTGTATTGTGTGCCTAATCCTTGAGCATTTGGGGATTCCCATCCTAAAACCACATACCAAATCACACAAAAGCCGTTTTCACCTGGACACAGGGTCGTTGTTCACTCCTAATGCACCGTGACAGGTTGCTGGCTGTTTCCAAATTACAGCTCTTTGATCTCCTCATTCTAAAGGAATATGAAATTCAAGATTGCCAGTGGTATCCAGGGGCTGTCAAGTTGCACTAAGCTCTCTCCCTTTCACATGACATCCAGCTGGTGTTTACCTCTGTAGCCACGTTGTGGTGTGGAATTCCAAAATCACTGAGCGCAAGAGCTGCGGGGAGGAGGCTTGGGTTGCTCACGCATGCTAAACTCCAGTAAGACTTTGTCCAGCTTGTGACTGAGTCTGCACAAGCCGCTCTGTCCTATTTAGCAGATAAATTTGGTTACCTGGAAGAATGCCAGGCTGGCAGCACAGCCCCCTCCCTGCAGTGCCACAGCAATGGCCAACAAGGAGACCTGGCAACTCAGCAATGCCAGATCCAAACTATTTATTTATTACTATGTTTTACCTGATATGGCCCATGGTGATATGAGTGTTTCTTTACCTCTCATCCACAAATGACCAGCATTAAATGCTCAGCTCATCAGTATGTGATAATGCTCACATAGGATTCACTCTCTCTCTGTTTTTGGTAAGAAAAACCGTCAGAGAGAGCAGCATATTCTGGTTTACTGCACCCGCAACCAGCTCCTGACCAGGCACTGCAACCTTACAGCCCACCGAGCATAGGTGTATCCTGACCCATCTTGTTTTAAACCAGCCAGAGAGCCAACACCCTGGGGACTGATGTGATTTCTGAGACGTTGGAGAAGAACTGGGACAGTTTTCAAATTGTATGTATCTGCAGGCACTTTTGCAGCCTATGCTGAGTCCACCCAGACTGGGCTGTTTTGAAGCTCACACCATAATATCCAAGCTATGATGCAGTCTGCAGCAGAGCAGTAGACGTAATCCTCATTCCCTGGGGCTGTGGGCCCAAAACTTGGGTATGCTATGGTGCATGACCTGCCCCAGGGAATCATTCTCCGACAGTGATGTCTGGGACACTCAAAAGAAAATTTGACCATATCTGTCCAAAATGCAATTAAGAAACTACTGCCACAGGGCCAGAGCATCTTAGCCTTCATTTACCATTTTGTGATTTCACCATTACTCTAAAAAGGTCAAGATATCTCTTCACAAAACTGGTTTGAGTGAAAAATTACATATTTCTATCCGGTGTGTGGGATGACTAGCCTGTCTCCAGCTCTTACCAGGTGTGCAATAAGAGGCTGATTCCTAGTCTTCCTCATCTTCCAAAGACTAGAAAGATTCTTAAATCAAAACCACAACAAATTAGAGCAGTCACCTTCACCACAGCTGACTGAGCATGCCAACCATGCAGTGGGTGGGTGTGAGTTGTATGCCCATATGAATGTTCATTTTCTGGGTAAGAAGACAGGAAGAAGCTGTAAAGTGAAAGGTTTTATATGTTTGACCCAGTAAGGCTCTTTCTGCAAGCTCCACTCCCTCACTCCAACTTAAGCCAAATGCTCTCTTGTTGAACTTCACTGCCACTACAGCCAGAATTTCCTTTTTGCCTCATTAGCCAGAGCAGTAGCTTGTTGTTTTCAGACTTTGCTAACACTTCCTTCCCTCTCCCCATCCATAATGCTCCATCAGACATCATCATGCTTCAGTAAGAAAATAATGAAGAAAAATGTATATTCAACAGAGTTTGCTAAGACTGCTTGCTTTGCTAGTCTCCATTTTGACTTTTGTTAATTCTTGAAACATTTCTGCCAGGCAATACCTACCCTGCAGCATGAAGTAACAATATCAATAAACACTACCTGGATTCCCTGTGGAAATACACCAGTTTCCTCCTCCCCTTGGGATGACAAATATCCTTGCCCCAGCTGCTTAGAAGTTACCCATCTTTTCCTCGGCAAAACACTCAGATTTTCCTCACTACTTTCGTATTTTGCAAATTTTTTAAGGAAGAAATCCTTGCTGGAGATGTTTGCAGAGAAGTTAAGGACCCATGAGAAGTCATACAGTGGGGAGGACACTGTAAGGGCCATGAGGGCATCCTCCCCTCTCCTGCAGGTTTGGCTGCTGGAGCTTAGGGTCAAACAGGTCTGATCCTGATCCTGACCCACAGGCTGACAACCTGGCCTGGCCTCAGCCCATCCCTGTCCCTGCGGAGGTGCCTGGTGCTCTGGGTTGGGGACTGCCCCTGGCTGCCCTGCCCCCCGAGCCTGCCCTGCTCCCTGGCTGGGGCGGTGGGATGGATCCTGCCCTGCCAGCCTGAGGAATCCCCACAGCTCCTGGCCCCCAGACAGCTACCAGCCTGCACACTTGCCTACAACTCCTGAGCTCCCACCTCTTCCTTGCTGCAGGAGACACCTTTGGGGATCTCAGCACCTCAGTCCCACCCACTGGAATCTGCTTTTACATCTGGGTCTGGCTCCTGTTCCCCAATTCTTCCCCAATAGAACGGCAGGACTTTCCTGTTTCACAGCAGTGAGAGGTTCAACACCGAGGTGCTAAGGCAACACTAAGACAGGGCCCTGCCTCAGACCGTCGTCCTGGTCATGACTCCAGGACGCTTGCACAGCGTGAATGGTCTCATTTCCTGCACGTATCGCAGTTTCCATGAGTGTTCTCCTTTTGGTTGATCCCATGCTGGTAGCACAGCAAACACACACCAGAACTGCACTACTAATAACAACCTCTCGGGGAAGCTACAAAGCAGGGCTGTAGATAGCGATTTCATTAGTCATTAAAGCAGCAACTAAGAATGCAAAGCATGGACACCACCAAATACCAAGTGGCACAGATCTGAAAAAACAGTCAGCACACACCAGTCAGCCAAAGCTTGAGTCAGGAACACTTCCCTGTGAGACCAGGCTGCCACAAACACGACCTCTGGGAATACCCTGCAGAGACCTCTCTGGAGCCAACCAGTGCTCTTCAGCAAGCTCATGCAAAGGTAATGCTCCTGTCCACATCAACCCTGAGAAATCCTTCAGGAAGTCTGGGCTCTCTGTAGGCTTGCGTGCATACTTAGCATTATAACTTTACTTATTTCTCAGAGACTCACTAAAAACAGCTTAGCATCAGTAAATGCCTTCCCCTAGATAGCTCAAAGAAGTCATGAAGAAGCCATAAGAAACAATCACTGCTAATCACACGAATGGTTCAATAATCCTAAGGATCGCCCAAGCCTTCAGTACCATAATCACAAAAAAGAGAGCAGCCTCTCCTTTCATTTTCCATGTTTTTTTCTCTTCATTTCACCAAGATTTCCTTGTTCCTGGATGGGCAAACTACAGTGCTCTTTGCAAGCCCTGTCCAGCACAACCATACTACAGGACAAAAAACTATTTCTAAGAAAAGAAGAAAATCCAATGTCTGCGTCTGCACAGCAGCAAAGGGAGATGCTGTAGTGGACCTGACAGTCCTGGTCCTCGGTGTTTACGCTGGCCACGTCCCTGCTTTGTATGGATACGCCTGAACATGTGCATGAACATGGAGGTAAGGGCTCCTCAGGCACTTACCAGCATCTGTGGCTGGGAGCAGCACGTTATGGAAGGAGTCGGAAATTGGTACCTCCTACATGCTTGGGAAGAGATACACCATGCAGCTAACCATCAATGTACACAGCTTATCCCCTCCCACCACCATTCATCCAGAGAAATCTTTGAGTCACTGCTGCCAAGAAAGCAGTGACATTTCAAAGTAGCCACACACAGATTAACCAGCATTTATGTTGGCTGCAAACGAGTCAACACAAGCTGATCTTACAGCCCCAGACACACCAGGCCTCCTGTTGCCATTTATTTGGCAACAAACAGAGATCAGAGTCTCATGTTCTCATTCCTCACCATTAGGTTCCTCAGGTTGGCTCACTGCTTGGCCCAGGCTCAAAACCAATGTCATCTGCAGCAAACATAGAGCTAAATTGTACTTGTGGCCACCTGGTCTGTGGATGCGTTATTGGCTCTCACTCAGAACATGGTGTTTCCTAAAGAGTTACAAGCTGGGGTAAATGAGAGGGATTATCACATAACAAACACCGGTAGGTCCTCCTTAATTCAGAAACTGTGCTCTACATCCCTAACCACCATCACCAGACACCTTATCCTTCAATGTATAGATAGTTTTCAACCTGTGGCCCAAGGACACCTGGGAATCCTAGGATGATCCTGCAAAGGGTAATTAAGAAAAGCGAGTCTATTCTTAATGGGCTTAAATGAGCTCTATGGGGATCCACATGCTCACTGAGAAGTGTTTTTAATAAGAAAAAAAAGTCTTATACAGATATTCACTGCACCAAAGAGTTCTTTCTCCAAGATGGACGGAAGTCAGCTAGAGACACCTTCTTGGCCCTAAGCCCCTCTCCCACAAACAGCACACCCTCCACATACTGTGTCTGTACCCATGCACACTGACCAGCTTAGTATCCGATGACCTCCCGCTATGCTCACCTACCAGATTTTCAGCCCGTTACTGCTGGCTCCTTGACCTTTGCCACAAAACAGAGCGCTGAGTTTTGAGTCTGACTCTTAACCCCCATAGCTACACAGAGAGCATGCCAACAGAGATGGAAAAGACCATCACAGCTGCAGAAATGCCTTTTATGGACCAAGCAGTTGAGCTCTGATGCAACTAGACTGACATGATGCAGAGGGGAGGTCTCCAGGTGGTGTCACCCCAACAGTTGCAGAAGGCTAGCACAATGCTCCTTCAGGTCCTCAACTCTGTACTCGTTTCTTCCTTTACCACCACCAGCTTCATATAGATATGTATATAAGTATTATACACACAATCCCACCTCATCCCTTCCCAAGGGGTCTCGGGCAGCAAAGGCTTGTATTTAACATTTTAGAAGCCCCAAATCTCAACCACAAACTCCTGGAACAAGCTGAGGGACATACTTCCAACTTCATTTGTACCCAAACATGTACACAGTCACCTAGTTCACTCCTGCGGCAATCGCACTGTGTCTATTACTATAAGGTGCAATCATCTCTTGCACTTTTGACAGTACTGGATGTAAGCAGTCCACATGGATCTGCAGCTGTTCTAAGGTAGATGTTGATGACAAGCCTACAGCTCAAATTTACTACTGTATTTGTCTAAACAGCAGGGCCCTAGGAGCTCATTTCTCTGCAATCTGAATTCCCACCTGAGGCAGGACCTGACCCTGACAGGTGCCCTTTCCCTCCCTGAACTCCTGGAGTGACTCATTTTCCACTGCTTCACCAGTAACTCTTCCTTTGTGTTTCCCTCTCTGCTGCATCTTGGAGAGCATACTCTATATCCTGATTTACATGGAGAATCCCTGGGTTAAAGTTGCTTTGAGATTCAAGCCACTTTATCCTTTATGTTTATGAGCAGCAAGCATAATATTGTACGAAGATGAACAGTTTTTAATCAGCAACACCAATACCTAAAACCCTGAAAAGTCTTCCTATATAAACTCAACCCAAAAGAACCAAACAGCAAAAAGTCACTGGACTGAGAAGTAAAGAGGAGAAAACTTCTTTTCTAAAAACAATATTCATAAAATTGAAAACAGACTAACGTGGAGGCAGCTCCTGTAATACAGTATCACTAATCAAATGCTACAACACGTTCGCTCTGAAGAGAAGGCGCACGTCATGCCACATGCATCCAGTCCCTTCTAAACTTCATTAAAGTCTAGTAAAAAATAAATAAGATAAATATCATTTGCATTTATTATACGAATTAGAAGAGCTTGCCAGATGGAGAGCTCTCCTCCAGCAGGGCTGTTGTTTTCGAAGAGAGAAAAGCACTAGCACTACCCAGCTGTTTGGGGCCTGTGATGTTCCCACTCTTAGAAAACCATCGCCCCTGGCTTCTCCCTGTAATTAGTTAGTGCTAATACCCTTGGTTAGTCTGTGGAAAAGTCACATTCTGAAAGATCACCCTTGCGAACAGCTGTACTCATGAGACAAAACGTCACCACTCCAAGCTGTCAGCCAATTCATCTCCAGCGGAAGTCAACCGGGCCATAAATTGGGAGTTCTTTATCTCAGGACAGCAGACCGAACGGGGTTTAATTGCTGAGCTATGCTAATGAGCCTTGTTTGCGACACAAGGTGCTTCATGGTGGCTCTGTTTGAAAACATGGTATTGTAACCCCCCTGAGGGCACATACAATCAGCTTAAAAACACAGCCGTCTGGATACAGAGGAGAAATCATGTAACGGTCCCTTCAGCATGGCACATTATCAAAGGCATCATTAACAGCTGCTTCATGGAGTGGCAGGAGGCTCTCCTGGGTCAGCTTAGTTCAGTTCTCTCCTATTCTTTCCTCCCTCCTCATTTTTTCTAAATCATGAGTTCTGTAAACATCCCTGTCAAATCATCTGCAGGAGAACAAAAAGATACCAAGAATTAAGTCTTTCCTAGCAGATAAGGGCTGTGTCTGTTTTTAAAAGGAATTAAAAAAAAAGCAAAGCAAAACAAAACATACCCAGGGAAAAGCAAACAGACAAAAGAATAGCGGCAAGTCTTTCTCGATGGCTTGTTGAGACACAACCTACTGCAGCCTGGATTTCACTTTATTCCTTTTGGATTAGGGACTGCAGTAGTGAAGACAGTATTGTAACATTCACATTTAGGAAAAGAATAGTCCAGGTGGACACGAGGCTACAGGTTTCCTTGTCCAAATATCGTACGCTGTTTCTTTTGCACCATTAACAGTGAGGCTTGCTTGACACAGAAAGCGCAAGCCACATTTCTGTGGGGAAGGCCAGCGCTCAGCATCTTTAAAAATCAGTAGTACTTAAATACGGCATTATTATTCTTATCGTACTACCCAGGGACGCGTGACAGGCATCACAGACCCCATGTGCTAGACACTCTACAAATATCTATTTCCCTAGTCTCTGCGATCTTTTAACCTGGGGGCCCGACCTTGCATATGCTTACACACTCCAGTAACTACCAGCATCGCATGGCCCTACTGAAATCAACAAAACTGATGAATGGAATGAAATCAGTAATTACCCATGTGCTTAATTATTTGCAGAACTGGGGGCTAAGTGCTTAATTTTTAGCTTTTTGCTTGAAAATATTAGTTCTAATCTAGTGTGCCTCACTTTGCGCTCAATCCCACAAGGAACAGCGCGTTCTGGCCTAATTAAGCAAACTGCTTAACAAAGTGTTTAACTTTAAGCATGTGAACAAACCCATTGACTAAACGCTACATTCCTTGGATTAGCATGCTCGGCCCCTTGCAGGATGGGACCCTTCAACCCAGGTATGAGGGGTAACATAACTGCGGACGAGGACCAGGACTCGATTCCCAGAGCCACCTGAGGCTGTGTGCACAGGGTGCTGGGCACCCCAGGGCTTCCCTGGCTGTTGCCCAGCAGTGCAGTGGGTGAGCCAGGATGCCTGGCAGAGCTGGGGATCCACCAATGGGTCCCCCGTTCCCTTCCTGGATGGCACCCGAGTTTCCCTGTGGAAGAGGGTGCGGAGAGGCAGTACTGGGATTTAAAGAGAAGCTGCAAATGTTCTCTGTAATTAACTGACTGAAAGTCTTCACGCTCAAAAGCACATCCCTCATTTAACATTGGCCACAACTCCCACTCTGCAGCCGCAGCCTGGTTCAGGGAAAGTGAAGAAACAGCCAAGCCCTGCTGCAGCGTGGATGCCCCTGGGAACCAGAGGGGAGCAGACCTCTCTCGCTGCCAGACTGGGAGAAGCACAGGACAGGGATGAGGCTGCAGACAGGGACTTGCAGTCAGCACCTCTCTGCATCTCTGTTTCTGTCTCCTTTTTTGCCAGGCTGAGGAGTTCCTGGGACAGGGCACATGCATGAGACCCAGCTCACCCCAGCACAGGCTGCCCGGGATGAAGCCTCCAATAGTGGCTTGCTTCCGACAAGCACTAATTTTAGGCCCTTTAGGACACAAAATAATGATAACACCCTCCCTGGAAAAAAAAAATCCCCCTGGGCCTGTGTAAAATTAGCAGTGTGCTGACTGTCCCACTTTTGCTCCTGCTATGTGGGGCAGCCTGGCTTATTAATACGCTGGACTCATTTCAAGATCCTTTGCTTTCCTCCTTGCAAGGGGAGCCCGGGGCCAGCCAACCTGCTTCTCCCAGCGGTGTTGAGGATGCCCCTGCTCACCCTGATGGCCAAAGCTTCCTGCACACCACCCTGGCAAAGTAGTGGGAGAGGACAGGGCAAGGAAGGCAGAGGTGGAGAAGCTGCAGGCAGCCCTGGCCCCTGCAGGGGAGGAAGAGGAGGGACACACCCTTTGTTAGCACAAGAGACACCCCAGCAATGAGGGCTGAGGGGCAGAGGACAGCTTGGACACTCCAAGGGGGAGAAGATAAGCCACAGGTGCTCTCCAACCTTCAGAGCCCTTGGGAGCAGCCAGGCAAAGCAGCAGGGACTTCAGTGCCACTCCCTGGGGCTGAAGAAGGGGCTGTCCCTCTGTCACTGCCACACACACGCGCACATCTGGAAACAAAGCACAGCTTAACAGGAAAACTCTTTGAAAGTGGCATCATTACCATAAACCAGTATTAGTATAAAATACGACCTCTAGCCAGGAGCACAAAGGAGATTGGTCCCTTGAGACCTGTTACCTGCCCAGGTGAAAACCTCCTGTAATGACTCCCCAGGGTGAGGCAATTTCAGAGCTGCTGTGAGATTTCTTCTAGTGTGGAAGAGAAATCCTGGCAAACCTGCAACGTCCAAGGAGCAACTTGGGGAGAAAAGGGGAGGTGACCCCCAAACACATCTACAAGCAATGTGACCACACACGTTAGAGCCATTCAAGGAGAGGAAACCTCGCCTAAAAGAACAAAGACCTTGGAAATAAGCTTTTTCGTAACGTCACATACCCTGTTCTTTCACTCCAAACTACGATCTGCTCCAACATTATATCCCACTGCTCATGATGAGTGTTGTAAGCTCTGATCCAGACCCAGCTTCCCTGTTAAATACTGATTTAACCTCAACTCAGACAAAACCTCAGAAAATTAGTACTAGATTTGATTGATATGAAACATAACAATGTATGAAGGGAGAGAAGAAAGGAAAGATCCAGGGAAAAAAGATGTCAAGTACCTTAAAACAAGAGGAGCAGTTAAACTGCCCTTGCCCCACACAGCAAAGCCCCAAGAACTAAGCCTAAGCAACAAATTTATTTCAGTAAACAAAACCCTACCAGTACGGCACTGTTTTTCTCTGTGCAGTTTTTTCCCCCATAGGGGCATCAAGTTGTGTTGCCTTGTTTTTTGTTGGGTTTTTTTCACAAAGCACATTATTCCATTTAAGTGGTTGTGCATGTTTATTAATAGAGCAAAAATGAGTGAACAATGAGCTACTCCAGGGACGCTGAAAGCCTGCACTGGAGCAATGAATCAGAGGAGCAAATCCATTTAGCAAAATGCTCATTTTAAGACATGTTCCTTTCATACTTGAGTTATTTTCCTCTACACCCCAAACGTAATTAGACTCATAGTGATATGCCGGTCCTGCACCTACGGCACCGTGTACATCTGAGCTACCCCAGCCCACCCTCCCCACCTGCCCCAGGCACACCAACAAACACGCAGGACCCCCGAGCTACATCTACTGATGTTGTGCTGCAAGACAAGCAGAGAGCGACCAACGTCAGCTCCAACATGTTGGGAAGCAATGAACAGTCACTAGAAACCTCTAGAAAAACACCCCTCATTGCAGCAAGGCCTGAGGTGGACTGTAAATGAACCAATGTAAAATGAGCACCGTTCAAAGTTACTGTTGCTCTGTAGTGGATGGAAGACCTGAGATACTGAGATGATTCTGGCCCTCCATCATGTACCCTGTAACCACAGGTGAGCCCAAGGGCTGCAAAGACCTCCTGGGATGATGGGAGACAGTTTATAGCTCCTTGCAACTACTCTACAGAGGCATAGGTTGCTATTACCAGTTATCACTCTGCTCCGGAGCAGGGAGGAGGCCCCACTATGCTCAGTGCTGCTGATAAACCCAGCGGAAAGACAGTTGCTGGCATGAATACAAATGCAAATGTGGGCACAATTCCCAAAGCAGTGGAAAACCAGCTCCCCACAGCTGGCCCTGAAAAGGGAGTCAGAAGAAAGCAAGGCACACCATGAAGGTGTGCTAACTCAGGCCACCGCCGAGGGAAAACACATGTTGCTCGCTTGCTATTGAAAGGAATCCAGTAACATGAGAATAAATATTTCAAGTCCAGCTCATCACTTATCATAACCCACCCAGCTTTGGCAGTGACACCTGAACTCCTGCTACCTTGGGACCACAAATCTCCCTGAAGATACCAAAGGTCAAATGTCTTTTATTAATTTACTCTTTCCAAATGGGATTGTTATTTACCAGCTGTCAGTAGCTGTGTGCTCGGCAGTTTCAGCTCTCTCTTGGCTTCGCTTAAATAGTTTCCCAGCCAGTGGGAGGCTGCTGCTGGCTTCAGCAGAGCCAGGACAGCCTCTGATGTGGCCTTATCCCCCGGCATACCGCAAGCACCAAACCCCTCTGTTTACAGTATCGCAGTTTCTATGTTCACTCAAACAAGATTAGCTGATTTCAGACAGTGCCTAATGAAAGCTGAGGTTTTTCATGCCAGTATTCGCCTTTCCAGCATGCAAACACAAGGCTGGAAGATCGGCCTGGCATTCAGTCTGCAGCATGTGACCATTTAATGAGGGAGGTCTATGAACTGCAGGACTAATGCACATAGGCACAAAAGCAGCTACCCGACGTGACTTGCTTCAAGTGGAAGGATTTTTTTTGTGATTAAGGCCCACGATGGGGAAACAAACCTATTCCTGGCTCTTTCACGGCCCTAGTAGGCGACTATGGGCAAATTCTATAACCATGTTCTACCTTAGGAGTCCCCCACCATAAAAAGGAGATTAAAATGCCCTTTCTCACAGGAGGATGCAACGGGTTCAGGTATTAGTGGGATGAATGTCACAGTAACGCTTGCAAAATGTAAAGACTAAAATGGAGAAAGCCCTGCTGTGCTAGCTTTAAAAGCCTGCGTGGAATTGCTGGATCACAGTGGTCTTTTGGGTCTCTCAGCAGCACCTGCAGCAAATGCAGTTTCATTGCTTCCCTCCGCCCTGCCATCCTACCCAACAGCAGTCTGCCTGCAAAACATCAGGAA
Source organism: Gavia stellata (assembly GCF_030936135.1). NCBI lineage: Eukaryota > Metazoa > Chordata > Aves > Gaviiformes > Gaviidae > Gavia > Gavia stellata. Next base: position 34,533,751 of record NC_082602.1, read on the forward strand.
GGAGAAGCCAGCAAGAACAGCAGCTGTTACAGGCACAGAATGGCTGGATGGCAATAAGCATTTTGTGCCCACGCAGGGCGCCAAGGGCCAGGCGTTCCTACACTCCCACCTTCAATTACCGCACTGCCTACTGGACTGTGGCTTCTCCTGCAGAAGGGCAAGGGGCACCTCGCTCCTCAGCAGCCTGCCCCAGCTGCCCTGCTCAGGGCAGGGCTGGGCGATCCCCAGAGGTCCCTTCCAAGTACCTGGTGGCTCGTGTTGGCTCGTGAACCTCGTAAAGTCGCAGCTTACGCAAAGTCACAAAGTCGCAACCTCCAGTGAGGTTGTTCTCTCAAATGACCATGATGAGAATGAAGTTACAGCCTTAGAAGGAGGCAGGATGGCCCGGTGCTCCATGACTTACCCCAGGCTGAGCAGATCAGACCTGGTTTTCATTCTTCCCTCTGGCTGGCCTCCAGTTGGGCAAGTGTGTGTCCATCTTTGACCTCTTTCCCCACCTTTAGCAGTGAGGGGGAAATAAATTGAAGAGACTGAGCTGCTCGGGCACTGACATGGCAGGAAAAGTGTCTTTTCCCCATTTTTCTTCAGTGTTTGCATACTTATGCCAACAGACGTTGCAACTACACCTGAAGATGCTGCATTGCCCCAAGACTGAAGGTAGCGCCCATGGCAACAGGAATTTCCCCGGACTCTGGCAGCACACAGGCAGCTGCCGAACCTTTTCAGTCCTACCAGATGAGCAGTGTCAGGCACCACTCAATCCGCCGGAGATTCCTGACAGTTCGTGTCACCTTTATCTGATTTGCCTCTGAAAGAAACAGCGAAATAACATTTTCTCTCTGCTGTTGACAGGAGAAAGTCACAAATAAACAAGAAGAGAAAGCAAGTAACTAACTAGAAATAAGTAAAATCAAGACAGGCTGAGGAGGTGGCGGCTGGAGTTCGTTCTTTGTCCTCTCTTTCCGTCCTGGTGGTCATGGGGCTCACCTCCAACAGTGGCAGGTAAAACACTACTGGGTGCCTTTTTTTCCTCTTTAAATAATTTGTCAGCCTTCGGCCCCTGCCTTTAGCTGACAGATTTTTAAAAACACGCCTTTTGGCAATATCAGTGTAAAATAAAACGGCGGAGGCCAGGGCTGCCAGGCCTCACCAGGCCCCGCACTGCCTCCCGTTGCCACGGAAACGGCGAGCGCAGCCTGTGCTGGCCTAGGCCCTGGTGGACCCTGGCCCTGCTGCCAGACACCCCCAGCCGCCCCACAGATACCCCCAACTGCCCCCCAGACACCCCCAGCTGCCCCACAGACACCCCCAGCCACCCCCCAGCCAGCCCCAGCCGCCGCAGCGCTGCCGGGAGCCTCCCCACACCATCCCTCAAGGCTGTGGGCTGGAACCACTCTGAGGGGATGGGGAGGAGAGGCCCATGAGTAGACTGCGCTACTTCAGTGAAATCAATATAAAATCAACTTTGTCCAGTCCACACAGTTCCACAATTCATGGCACAGCGTACCAAGTGTATCTTTTAAGCACTTTTTGTGCTCAAGTTTTTGCTGTCCTCCCATCATCCCAATTCAGAAAGATTATCCTATCTGCTTCAGATTGCTTCAAACCGTATTTTTTTTTCTGGCTTCTTGTCACATCTCTCTCTCCTCCCTTTTTACATATGTTATTCCCTGGTTTTCCACAGAGCGAGTTAAAGCTAACCCAGATTTTCATATTTCACACACCTTTTTTTTTTTTTTTTTTAAATGAACCACTTCAGGACTCCCACTGTCCTAGGATTAGCCCTGCTAGATAACTTGCGATTTTTTTGCAGCCGCAGAACAAAAATATTATGGTTACATACAAAAACAGGGCTTCGTGTCGGCTAACAGCCAGGGGAAGGCAGGAGGGCAGAGCCCGGCTGCGGTCGCAGCCAGCACCGCCGACGTGCTTCAAACCACGCTCGACCCGCTGCCAACATGGGCAGTCTCTGTGTTCACTGTCTATAGCTACAGTAACTTAACGACAAAGTTATGGTTGCAGAAAAATTGTTTAAATAATGGCAGGTTGTAAAGGGATGGCTGTCACCCAGAAAGAGCAGAGGGGCACCTGCCCCGGACCGACGTGGGCAGCGTGGCTGGATGGGCAGCCGGATCTCCCGACTCCACTCCCAGGCTCGCTTGCAAGGCTCGCCGCTCCTCACTCCTGAACGCAGGTTGATTTCTGACCTTAAACTACTTGACGGGCTTCCCTAGAGTATCCACCGTGGTTTCCATGGAAGTCTCCTTTTTACAATGAGATAAAAATGTGTCTGATCTCTTCCTAACATGTTAGCAAACAGTGAAGGAAAACAACAGAAGCCTACATGAGAAAATATTTTAGCTGTTTTGCAAAGACATAAAAATCAGTGATACAAAAAATTCCATATTAAACATCTTAAAGATCCAACCCACAATCTCTCTTCTCATTATGAAGAATATTTTACAAAACAAACAACCTCCTTCAAGTAGATGCAGCTATCTGTAGTTACCGAGCAAGGGGTAGAAAGCTTGCCCTCAGACAGCATTTCAGGCAGCATTTAATAAAATTCCCAAGATTTGCGTGCCATTTGCCACAACATATAGTGTTTACAGGAGCGGATCTCTCCAAATAGCGGATTAAAGATGGGCTGGATTTTTTAAACATCTCTATCCCGTCTAAAAAGCTTGAAATGCTGAAAGTGTGGTTACATTTTATCTGACGTGAGTCCAAGAGGAAACGGGAAGAGGGGCAGGGATGGAGTAAGCCAGTAAGTAACACAGAGAAAACCAATCACCACCACCTGTACAGCCCAGCACAGATTACACAGTTCAATTCTGGATGTATACAGATCCTGTATACATTAAAATATTGCATGGTGTCACTGGCACAGTTGGTTCAAGGTAAGTCAAAGACTCCATAACTGCATTCACAAGAGTCCCAGAATTTAAGGACAATTAATTCAATTTCTATTTGTTTCATTTCATAGTAACTTTGACCATCATATATTATTACATTTCAAAATACGTTGAACATCTTTGAATTCCAGTGTTGTGATGTTTTGTGACATTGCTGAACAACAATACAATGGCTCTGTCTGCTGTCTTAACTGGTAATGGTAAAAAAGAGGAGCTCCTGGCACTTGTTAAAACTCCATTAATAAGAAGCAATCCTGTTCTAGGAAGGATTTCACCTCTCTCTTCATTTGCAAATGAATGAAAATCTCTCTCTTTCCTGTTCCCTCTTTTGCAGGCACTGTCATTTCACTAGTATTCCTCCACACCACAGCACCGGCCATGATCGAAATAACTATCTAAATGAAACCATCTGGATTCTGTGCGGGTGAATTTATGTTGTGAGGTTTTCATGAACGACAGCACAATGTATCTAGAGTCGGGTGACACTTGGCATGTGTCAGAATGAAATAGTGAAATTTAAAAAATCTCTCACAATTTCTGGGAAAAAAACAGAGATGTTAAAATGAGCAGTTTTAAATGTTTTATTTTAACAAGGCCAAGACACTCCAGCTTTATAGTTCTGACAGCTACAGTTACTGAAACAACACTAAGAAGCATTTTGAAGTAACCATAAGGTTTTAAAACTGTTTTTCAAATACTGATGAATTCCACATGTGTAAAACACTTCCATTTCAGTAAAAGCTTACAAGTACACTGTTTTCAAAGGCATACACTTTGGTTCCAATACACATGTAATGCATATCTAGGCTCTCAGGAGCATCATAAATTTAAAGAAAAATCCAACCAAATCTCAGCACTGTTCCTTTTTTATTACCATTGCTATTTTATGACCTTGCATAAAATCAGTTCAATAATATTGGCTTTCAGTAGCATGCACTTTCAATAATATTGGCTTTCAGTAGCATGCACTTTCAATTTTTATAACATCTGGGTGTTAAACTTAGAGGAAAGTTGTTTATTAGTTTAGGAAACAATGGTGTTTATTCGCATTCTCTTTTTTTCAAATGGGAAGAGCATTCATATTCATGTGGAAAGCTATAATAATTTGGTACCAGGACAAAACTGCTGAGAAAATCAAGATGATCCCTCCAGAAATTTGAATGGTAGAGGAATCTTCTCACAACTAAATATACTTACAAACAAATATTTTTGCTTTCCTCAGCTGCTCAAACAAAAATCCAAGTGCCCAGAATTGGCAAATTACCAGAAAAATGGTAACAAATGGATAAAATATTTATAAAAAAATAAAAAAAATCCCTCCAAAAGTAATAAAATCCCAGGAGAGGCCCCCCACCCTGGGGATCCCCACCTTCCTTTCTTACACCAGGGGAAACAATGGACAACTAGAGTGCGTGACACTCACCCTTCCCGAGCAGCGGGAAGTTATGACTGTGGTTTTTGCTCTTTTCGCCTGAGTAACGAGACAAAAAAGTGGAATACCTCATCACTATGGCTCTTTGTGTCTCAATTATTTCAATAATATGATTACAATAAATCAATAAATAAGGCTAAAGCTAGCAGGACTCTTCCCATTAATTGCAGTGGGACCAGAATGTCACGAGTTTGTCTTTTTAAAGAATCAGGATCCAGGGACAGAGTGGAAATCTGCATTTACATTTGTGCATGTACATTTACATCTTCTAAGTGGCCTATAACATCAGTTGTTCTGCCTAATTCAGAAAACAGGATTTAAATGTTTTTTAAATCATTTTTTTCTCTGTGTCTCATCTCTACATTCTTGCTGGCTTCACCTGGCTCTGCTCTTACTTTCAGGGCCTTAAAGCAACAGATTTTCCTGATCTCCTTCCTCAGCAGTAAAACACATTTCCCCATCGCCAGTCTTGCCCGCCACTAGCGAATATGTCTTCAGTTATCTGCATGCCAGCAACATCTTGAAACGCAAGCATATCCATTTCTCCCTGTAGCACTGACTCTATCTTCGGAAATCTTGCTTTTTCCATGGAAGTTTCATAAACAAAATTCTGTGACACTGGATTATACCTTATTTTAGTTAGTCTGGTACTGGAATGGTCCAAAATACCCACCCTTTCATCCTTCCAGCGGCCCAAGGGCTGTAGTAAGACAACAGTGCCTCAACACAGGGCATGTGTCTACAGCAAGTATATTCTACTGAACTATAGTTTGGTGTCTTGTAACTGTAAGACGGTTAACTGTGTTGACATATGTACTAACATTGATGCCACAAAATGCTGCGTGACACCCAACCTAATACACTTTGCTGATTGAGAAACTAGAACAGCACAGAACTAACCTGGCACACAGCAAGTAACCTGAAAACTGGCTGACAAATCTCCAAGTGTAACTGTAGACAAGGAATCATCACCTGGTAGTTTCCAAGAAGCTCCACGGTGATCTATTCTCAGCTATGTAACATCTTTACTGGAAGAAAACATGAAGTCATGCTCTAATAAAGTTGCAGATGACACAACGCAGTGGCGTGATAACAGAGGGAGAGGATTTGTTGCTGCCGGGGAGCTGGCCAGGTCGCATGGCCGAAAGAAGGCAAGGAAACCCCACATGCTTTGATGGGGCCAAGCTCAGTCCCCCAGCTCCACATGCACAAGAAGTAGGGCTTTGTCTTGGGAGTCAGAGACGCTACAACAGGTTTGGGGATCACAGTGGTTCATCAGCTAAGCACAAGCACAGTCATTACAGACAGGGAAACATTAAGAACGTTGTATTAACTCCTTCCTTGGCACTCAGGTGGCTGCTGTCAGAGTGCTAGCGAGCCTGGCAGGGCCCCACGTTTGCTCCCGATGCCTTTTTGGGGTGTCAGCCCCTGGCACTGTGGCACGGCCGTCAGGCGCGAGGGTGGCGGGGCGGTCTCCGGCAAGACAGCCTGCTGACAAGCACTGTCCTCGGGGAGCAGGAACACGCTGTCCCTCTGTCTGGACCACGGCTCTCGCCCTGCCTTCTCAGGGCCCTGCTGTGATTTAAAAATATCCTTTCCCAGACTCTTAGCAAAGACACAAATCTTCTGGTTTACAGTTTAACTCCTTGGGCAGCACATGATACAAACGCTGAAAACCAATAGGTGTAAGACACCATTTAGACACCAAAAACATATAAATACCAAGGGCTTTGCGTGGCATTTCAGATTGCGTCTTTATTTTAAAAAGATAAGGGGAGGGCTACGCAGGGAAGTATCACCCTTCAGCATCCACCCACTACAAGCTACTGTCAGAAACAGAATACTGAGCTAGATGAACCTTTGGTCTGAACCTATTTTTATGTTCCTACTCAGTTGTACACAATATTTGAGCACAGTACTGTAGCAAAGAGTGCAAATCTTCCTGTGCTCCTTGGCATTACTGGTATAATTCCCACTGGAGGGCTGTGTTAAATTTAGAGCCCACAATTCATAAAGGATGTTGACAAGTTGCAGAGAGTTCAGAGAAGAATATGAAAGATGGAAAAACAGCCTTTACATTACAGATCCAGGAGCTCAATCTATTTAGCTTATGAAGAGAGGAGGTTAAGGGATGACTTGGTTAAAGACTATCTATGTTTACAGGGAGAACGAAGGTTTGAGATCATGGTCCCCAATTAGCATAGGAAAACCTTAACACTGAAAACAGGCAGGTTCTGACTGGAAGGATGGGGCACATGTTTAACAGCACAAATAATGAATTTATTACCAAAGCCAGAGCTGGAGCAGGCAGGATGATTCTTCATTACAGGTTTTTTTTGAATAACATTTGGTTATTTTTTTCCTAAAAAGACATGCTGAAATTCAAACATGCGCAAACAGAAGCAACCTTGTGACCTGTGACATCCAAGGAAACAAACAGTAATGCTCCCTTTTGCTTTTATAACATTGATAGTCTTCTCTCCCTTCCATCAGCAGTTCTGACAGTAATTCCAAGCGTTTAACAGGTATGCGTATAATCCTGATCACAGATCCTCCTGGCAGATCTGGTCTGTGTATGTATAAGCACCAAGTAGCTCTCCAGTCTCTCTGCTAATAGTCTCTCACCTGCATGTGCCTTGAACCATAAGATAACATCATAGTGGTGGCACTGGTGCTTTGGCTGCCCGCTGCCTGACGCCAGGAGCAATCGCACCCATGCCACCTCCGCCAATGCCTCCCTCACCTCTTCCTGGTGTCTGCCAACAGTGGAGACTACTTTGACGCACCCTGGCCCAAGCAATTTCAACCAGTCCTTAATTATCCGTTCTGAGTTTCCCTAACACTCGAAGTCAGACGCCCTCACTCTGCTTTAAGCCCATTCCTCTGTGTCCTATCCAACAGGATCATGAAGAACAGATTATTCCCTTCTTTGAAGGCGTTTAAGACCATTTTCATGCCTCGCTGCAGTCTCCTCCTGACTCGACAGCACCAATTCTTTCTACCTTTCCTGAGAGGTCACAGCTCTCATTAATTTTGCCGCTGGACTCACTCCAACTGCACCTCCTCTTCCTTGAAATGTGACCTCCCCAAACTCGACACAGGGCTGCAGGCGTTCCACAAACTCACAGCAAAATCCCAAGATCTGTCACGTGTGTCTGAGAGCAGAACTTCGCCCTCTTTTAATCCCATCTCGTTTATCAGCAATATAACGTTTTGCACATTATCACCCCAATTATAAAGGCTTGTAGGTGATAATAAGATTCCACTGGATATATTCCAGCAAAGCACATTCTAGGTTTTACTAACTTCATTAACCAAGAAAAGCTGGTTAATAGCTGAAAAGTGCAATGATGCACATAATCATACCAGTTGCTTTGCTACTACAATTATATTATTAAGATGGATCTTCGAGGTACAATTTCCATGTATAATTAGTGGTTTATCCCTTCAGGAAAAAAAAATCAAAAGCACACAAAGGTTTGAACCAAATCGTTCTTACTGAAAACACAAATGAAGTCATGCTTTCAGGGTCAGCCTCAGAACAGGATTTGTGAGAAAACAAGAGGACAAGAATTTGGACACTTAACACAGGCTCCCAGGGGATGTGAAATGCCGAAGTGCAAATTGCAACCTGCTCACACTGCTGCGCACAAGAGATGTGCACACGGGAGCACCCAATCTCACGTCATCTGTGGGCATCCATGCCCAGGGCTCCCAGGGGTAAGGAGCACGGATGGGCAGGAGCCAGCTACACCCCAGCCTCTGTGCAGGAGGGTGCAGGAGGGACCCCATAGTCCAGGGAGCAAGGGAAAGCCTTGGGGGCAGACGGGGCTTGTGTCCCAGCCTAAGCTGTGAGCATGGGCACGAGATGAGCTGGGAGAAGGGCACAGCCAAGGAACAAGGGAGAAGCCCTTTGGAGGCACACACCATGGTGGAGAGCAGTGAGAGTTGGACGATGCCTTCTGTGCGTGTGGCCCTGGCCAGGCACTGGGGTGGCTGCCAGTTGCATGGGCACCATTGTACATCAAGGGAAACACCAGCCCCTCCACCACACCGGGGCCTCCCCAGGGAGAGGGCTCTGCCATGGGATCCCCACCAAGCCCCAGAGCAGCAGGACCCAAGAGGTGCACAGCACTGCAGCCCAAGCCCTGACCCTCAGAGATGTCCAGGAACCCTCCCCAAACCAAGATGCGTTTGACCCAAGATGTTTACATTAACAGTCCGAGGGGCATTCGCCTTCTTGCCCAGCACACAATGCTCCGAGAAACAACTCGCTGAGATTGCATCTCTTTTCTTATGGGAAGATCAGAGGAAGTCAGACTCCAAACCCCAATCTCCTCTGTTCAGCTGCAGGATACACCCAAAGTCCCCAAACATGTTTGCTGGAAATCTCAGGGTGGAGGTGTTGAATCTTTAATGAAGGCCTCCTTTCCCCAAAATCTTAAGTCTCGAAGTTAACTATGACTTCTGAGAAGACAAAAGATCCCAGAATATATCAGAAACAGAAAACATTTAGACTGATTAAAAATTCTTTCCCATGTTCTCTTGACTTCAGCATTCTTCAGTTGTTTCACTATTTTCTTGGTCATCACTGTTCTTCCCAATAGAGACAACTTCAATTTCAGGTTAAGAAAACCAGCACCAGCAAGCAAGCAGAACAATGAAGAACCCTCTGTTTACTCCTTTTACCAAATAACAAAACAGAAAACAACAGTGCTGGTTTTCAAGCGCAAGCCTGATTTTTTCGGTTGCTTTTCTCTTAAAGTTAAATCATACTTACCAGCTTGACAAAAAATGCAATGACTGTTTTTCAGTAGGAATTTTCTTACAAATTTAATCAAGTTGTCAGGAGAAATACTATTATCCTCACCATGTGAAATTAACATATCAGAAACTTACCTACTGTCTTGCATGTGTGTATGACATTTATATGGATCAACTAATATATATGTCTTCTGCTTGGTAAAATTTCACACAATAAAAAAAATTTCAGAACTGAATTTGCGGTCATCTTAAAGTCCTTGATATGGCTGGCTTTGCCTAGGAGCTTAGCAAGAGCCTTTGCTGGATTTAATCAGCCAGGCAGACCTCAGAAGTTCTGCTGGAATTCTTGTCGCTATTAGAAATATGCACTATCATTTGCTAATTCAGGTTCAGAATCAATTCAGAAACTAAAAGCAGTAAATCCTCATGCAAGTACCAAGCTCTCTCAAGTATATCCTGGAGCAGTAATTTTTGGAGAGGCAAAATACATAAAGGAATGTAGAGTGTCTAGCCAAAATTTTATTTGAAATACTCTTCTCAGTGAATCCAAAACGGAAAGCCTCTGCTTTTTCCCAAAAGCATTGGCTTGGCCTTCCACTTCCATGACGTTGCACGGAAGACAACAAAGCGTGGGCAGCATGCAATGCAATCGGTACGTAAACTCTTGGCCACCCCCTTTAAGTAGGCAGGAGTTTCATCACTGATATCAACTGAACAGGATTTCACCCTGCCTTGCAAGTCACCGTAACATCTCTCTCTGCTTTAAAAACTCTGCAGTCTCCTGAGATCTAACAGAAACTGCCAACTTCGAGAAAAACTGCAAGTACTGTAGCAAGACCTGTAATGGTAAGCACGTACTTACATGTTTGCTGAACTGGGTTTACATTTATTATTACCCTGGAGTTAAAAGAAAGCGTGAAACAGTATTACACGCAGATGAAGCCAACCAACACTTCAAATTTAGCTGGGTGAAACCTCTGAAATACCAGACCCTCCAAGAGCCACTGACAGCACGAACCTCTGACACACAGCTGCTGGGGCAGACTCTGACAGAGGCACATGATAATAACCTGCCAGCCGTGATAAGCTCCAAAGATGAAACCCTGGCTGCACCAGAGACCGACAAGTCAGGATTTCAACCTCGGCATTTCAAAACGCACAGCCCAGGTCACAGGCTGGTGTCAGTGGGCGCAGTCGCTTTGGCTGCGGTCCAGCAGCTCCGCACGGATCAGAGAGGTGTCGGTCCCCAAACACCCATCCTGCCTTGGTCGCTTTACTTGAGTTTGAGATATCTGGTAACAATAAACCCAACAATATCAAGTTTGATGTAATTCATTACAAAACTGTAAAATGAGCATGTTTTCTGTGCTATTTCAAGTTCACAGGATCTTTACAGAAGAACCTGTTTTTCAGTTTCAACACGAGTCTGATTTGCTATAAGAAGGAAAACTCATTCCACATGTAGAAACTGAAACGCTGATAGCATTTATTACGCTTCCCTGATGTATTTATAAAATGCATAAACACAAATTGTTCTTAAACAAAAAAAACCTTTCAGTTTTCATAAAAACTGTTTGATTTTCTCATAAACACTATATATTCATTTCTGTGCTACTTTGACATTCTTCTCCATGAGATATTAATGTGAGTTACTGTATCCTCAGGAAAAATATGCTTCTGCTGATAAACATTTGATTCTTGGCTTGTATTTGTGTTCTGCAGTAGTTTGGATGGGCAAGTCAAAACCCTGGCTAGTCATCTACGACCTTTGCATTGTCCTTTAAATTCCATGCATTTGCAAGAGATGATGGAAGAGCTGATTTTGTCTCCTGTTTATCAGCCACAATAATTAAAGTGGATACATTTTCGATTGTAGAAATAGTCTTGTAATGGATTTTTTTTTTTCTGGCCAACACTTTCAGCAGTGCTCTGAATTTGAAGATTTAAAAAGGTCTGTGTCCGGAAAACACTTTGCCTCCTTAAAACTAGCTCAGCTTCAGCTGCAAACTTTTCTGGGGGAGAGGAAAACCAGTTTCTCTCCTCTCTGCACTGTCAGCCTCCAAAACATGAAGTCTATTCTCCTCGTATTTGCTGTCAGCCCTGGAAAGGGCTCAGCTGTCGCCTCGGCAGCCCCTACGCATGCCCCTGTGCATGCCTACCGCTACGGCCACAGCCAGGCTGATGCTGCCAGACTGCAGTTTGGGCTCTGCTGAAGGCTCAGGTTCAAACCATACGGGATGCAGAAGATGCCATTGCTAGAGATAAAACGCATTAGGGAAAAGGATGTCCTTTCGCTGGAAAATCGAGCACTCAACAGTCAAGCAGAGCCATATTTAGGTTGCCCATATAACTTTCTGCTATGACGTGCACATTACTTATGCAATCACTGCTTGGATTCTCCATGCCATCCAAAGCCCAGCTTGTACAGCGTCCAGGTTACGAGCTAGCTCATCAATATTTTACTCCAGGTCTTTCAACTGGTGGCATTTGTCAAAGTCTGTAGTTAAATAGGATTATTCGTTTCTGTGTGGTTCTCCAGGAACCGGTCTGGGATCACAGCCCAGTTGTTGCAGCCCAGCTCCTCACTTGAGCCTTGAACAGATACCACTGCAGTCAGGGAGAACTGGGAGGTTCTGCTAGGTGCTGAGACCTGGGAGCCACCCATCTAGTTCTGCTTCACTGGGGACCTACAACTGCCTCCTCTGTTTGCACACCCATGAAATGGAGACTAACATCATGCTGTCTGCTGTCTCTTCACCGGGCAGTGATGTACTCTTGGAAGCACCTTTTTTTTTTCCCCTCAGCTCTTTCCAGTTGTCTGCATGCAAAGAGGCAGAGCAGCAGTTCTTAGCGAGCTGGCTGCCACTGTGTGCTGCTCTGGATTTTTGATGTCTGAAATCAAATTAAAAGACAGCTAAAAATACATGACATTCCCCACCAGTTCTGTTTGCCCGGGTAAACATTTGCTGCACTTGCCAGAGGACTGTCATGTAACTCCAAAATGGCCGAAGACAACGGATCCAGACAGTCACTCTGCCTCCAGCGTGGTGCCTGAAAGTTGTGGTCTGCACCATGGAGAAGTTTGGTACCCCGGTACAGAAACACCTAATGTGTTTGGTTATGCAGAAATAGCCCACTGGGCTCAGCATGGATCAGAGGAAGGTGAGACCACCGCTGCCTCCTTTGCAATCAAACAGATTTCTGCCTCCTTGAAGGATCAGCTGCTTCCACACAACAAAAGCAAAAGCACATCTTCAAAGAAAGATTCCCGAAACCAAAGTCGTATTTCACAGCTGGCTTTTACTTCCCTAATCCTCCATCCCAGTGTATTCTTGCCAGTAAAAAGGGCTCGAGTAATTTCATTACATTTCTTACCAACACGCCCCTGCTAGCTCAAGCTCTCCTTTCCCCGAAGCCTGGGAGCCGCCGTACCTGGGGGCCCCCCTTCCCCACACTAGCGATGCAGAGCAGGGGCTTCCTCCCCGGAGCCCCCCGCCAGCACCGCCGCTCCACGTGCACTTACAGCGCAAGCCCTCGTGCGCCGCTCCCTCTCTAAAAGGGAAAAAGCGGGGAAAGCGGTTAGCCCATGGGCACATCTAACAACAGCGCTGGAGCCTCTGAGCAGACTCCAAGCTGAAGCTCTGCTTTCGTGACTTGTGTTTGTATCCTCTGCTGAAACCTAACTCGCCCATGTTAGTCCCACCAGCTGCTTCCAATCTTCTAAACAGAAAGATCGCTCTGTGCTATAAACTTCAGCTTTCCAAACACAAGCATCATCTGTTAAGCCAAAAGCTTCAGACAGGATCCCCGAACACCAGGCTGGGAGTCCGACCAGCACAGGGCATATCTTCCCTGCGTCAGCAGACACCTAATGTATTTTTAGTGCTGTCAGAAACAAACCACTCCTTGATACTCCAGAGGGAAAAAAAAAATCATCTAAAAGCAGTAGTGAAGCTAATATTTTAAAAGACCCTTTCGAGAACTCGCCAGCCTCCTGGGGGAGCTTGTCAACATCTCCCACGTTAAATAAAAGTCACTTTAACATCCACAGGGGTTTTAAAGAAAAGCTGGAACATATCAAAGCTGCTGGGATGGCAAGCTTCATAACGTGCACAATACATCAACACTTACAGACACTAAATCCTCCCCAGCCTCAAGGGAGCTAGCAGCCCCCCGGAGTAAGCTCTTTTTCCTAATGTATCTCTCAAATGAACCGCTAATCTCCTCTCTAAACCTGACAGCTGTCCTGCATGCACTCAACCCCCCCTGTGCTTAAATCCGTCTATCGTTCTTGTTAGATGACTTGTTAGATCATTTTTTCTTTAATATGAAGAAAAAAAGAAACCTTTCCTCCGACCCTATACAAAGACCTCACTGACCTGCTGTTGGCGTGCATGAGAGCAGCACCACATTGCTTTGGCCCCGCGGCTTTCGGAGGCTTCCTGGGGAGGCAGCGATGTCCAGGGACACCGCACCCGTGGCACGCTGGGGAGCGCTGCCCAGACAGGCTCTCCCTGTGGCAGCCAGCAGCCGGACGTGGTTTGGTGACCCCGAGCACCGCGGCTCTGTCCCTCGGGAGCAGGGTGGCACGTACACTGGTGTCCACGACCACGGCTCTATGGCTCCGTAGTTTTAATATATATATGGAGCAATCCAGGAGCAATCCTGGGCTCAACAAACTCCTGCAGCCGGCCGGCACTCCCACACTGCCCCCCCCCCCAGCAGATTACTCACTCCCAGCAGATCTGATGGCTTCCTGCACTCAGAGCTGCTTAAATCTATGGCATGGCTTCTCCCTGCTCTGAGGGACTGCGGAGAACTTTCCCCTTCGCTGGGCAGAGTTTGGCCCGTGGTGTTGCATTCACGGTGCCAACAGCTGTTTGTCACTCCTGCTCCAGCCGATAGTTCTCCAGGGTTGCTGTGCAGCCTTGCCACAAAAACTCACATAAGACACCACCGAGACAGCTGTGGTCTTACGCTGTCAAAGTCCTTACAAGGGTTGCCAAAAGGGTAGTTTGGGATAGAGTCAGAAATAGTCCCAACCTCCAGTTGAGGATAAAGCAGTGTTTTTTCTTGCAGTTCTCAACATTTCAAATGAAAAACATTTTCAAAGAACACCGAAACACCAATGCTGCATCCTTCCTAGAAGCAGCTACTTCTCCATTAGCTGTTCATGACCATATTTCTTATTTACTGTCTGAAACTGTCTGACGGAAGAGTTTCACCGAGACATCGATTTGTTCCAATGTCAACAGCGGCATTCCCTACTCTTGCACCAGCACTGTGGCATGCCACCCAACGAGGAAGGTCAGCTGAAGTCTGATGATGCCTGACAGCTCTGCAGAGACCCAACCCCTGAGTCAAGCTGTTGGGTCTTTGCTCAACACCTGGAATGTGAGGGGCCATTTGCAAAAGTCTGGACAGGGAAAGCAGCGGAGGAACTTTTGCAACATACCTTGTACGCTTGGATTGCCGACGTGCATGAGCTCTACCAGAGCTGTCAGTCAAACAGAGAGTGCTGTTAGTGCAGTGCTGGACGGGTATCTATCCTTCACAGTATTTTTCAACGCAGATATTTTTTTATGCTGCTCCGTGTTCCTTATCACTCCCTGCATTAGCAGTGAGGGGAACAGGACCATTTTCCTCTCTGCCTGTGCTACTTACACTGCTACAGCGTGATTTGAAATCATTCACTCTCCCAAGATTTCCTCTTAGAATGTCTAGAGAAGAAGATGAGAGACAACAATTGCCCCAGGATGTGATGCTCAACCACTCTGACTGATCGCCCTGCGCCGTTTCACCCATCTGTTACATCTGCCATTCCCCCCTGGCTCCAGCGCAACCTGCAAGCGCTCACCCCTCGTGAAAATCGGGCCGTCCGTTTGTATTCAGAGAAGCAATGTCCCTGTGCCCCACTGGACAGGCCCCAAAACGCCCCACTGAAGAGAGAAAAGAGCTGTCACATAACTGCGTCTCGGAGAAGGGCTCTAGGCTGAGCCTGATGCCGCACAACTGTGAAATGTCCCTGTGGTCACCTGGTGCAGAACAGGTCCCACCATGAGCACGGCTCCGAAACAGGACTTCTTTTGCAAATGTTTTCAGTACAGAAAGGAGCCCCGTTTTCCAACCATGGCATTCACACTCTGAAACGCTGCTGCCAGCCGGCTCCCCTCCATGCAGCCGTCCGCATTGTTCCTTGGTACACCCACTTCCCAGCCACTTCACACGGCTGGAGAAGCATATCAAGACCTTGCGGTGCACGGAGCCGGCCCCTCGGGAGGTTATTTCTGCTCTCCGAGAGCTTATGAAACCTGCAGATTCCAGCTGCAAGCAAACCACATTGTAACACTGCTTTACCTGCCAAGGGAGCGCCTGTCAGACCTACAAATCAAGGCCGTGCACAGGGGAGACAGATTTACTACTGACAAAACTCCACCCACCACGCTCAGCTCTTACCAGGGGCTGGAAATTAATAGGATTTTTAATTGCGGCTGCATTTTTAACTCCTCTTGCCCAAGTGGAAGAGCAAGCACGTGATGCTTCCCAGAGGTGGATCTGGTTTCTGGGGGGCCAGAGCAGATGGGAATCGTCAGGGGCAGGAGAGGGGACTTGCATCTCCCCGCCACGGCCCCTCGTCCAGCAGCGCGGCGGCGGCTCTGCCAGCACCGGTCAGAGGGGCGAGAGCTGGGCCACCGAAACCTGGACTCGTCGGATTCGCTGGGTGGGCGCTGCGGGACACCCGTGCCCATCCCGCGGTCCGGGGTCCCTCGCACGGCACCCTCCATGCGCACCCACCGCAGACGAGGCGCTCGCAGCCACAGCGTAGGTCGGCCCACTCCCTTTTTAGGGTTGAATCTACCAGACCGGTTCCACACGGCTGAGCAGCACTCCAGTGAGCACGGGTCCCTCACCTGAGAGCCCATCCAGAACTTTTAGTACCTTTAGATAGCAATAATCAAACCCACTTCTTAGGAGGGGTCCGAGGAAGAAATCACCTCTGCCCCGTACAACTTACTGGCACCTACGGGAAGGCACCTGTTGCCCTCAGTGAGCTTAACTGCCTTCCATTTTGGGTTGCGTATTACCAAACTTCTTCATCCTTGCCTCGCTCTGCTGAAGATGGAGAAAAAGACGCGTGGCCGCCAGTGCCGGCGCTTCGCCCGCTCCCAGCGGCACCGCTCCCCCCCGGCGGGCCCGGGCGGTGCCGGATCCGGCCCACACGGACCGCTCCGTGAAGCCCCCGCTGCTGCCGCTCCCCAGCCGGGCCCCGACGGTGCGGGGGCTCCGCGGGGGCTCCGCGGGCCCCGCCCGGCCCCGCCGCACAGCCCAGCCCGGCGCAGCCCAGCGCAGCGCAGCCCGACCCGACCCGATCCGATCCGCCGCCCCGCCCGCACGTGCCGCCACACCTGCCCCGCCAGCGCGCGCCCCGCTACCGCCGCGCCCCGCCCCCCCGCCGCCTGCCACCCAATGAGCGGGAGGGGGCTCTGGCCGGCGGCCAATGGGAGCGCGGCGGCCGCCCCCTCCCCTCCCGCCGCCGCCCCCTATTTGAGGCGCGTCGCGCCGCCGCGCGCTCGCAGAGGCGGCGGCAGCGGGCGGTGCGCGGCCGTGGTCCCGGGGCGCGGACGGGCGCCCAGCGCAGCCCCGCTTGGCGCTCGGGGGAGCGGGCGCTCCCGGGCGGCTGCGCCCCCATGGAGGCTTTCCCCGGCGGCAAGCTGGAGCAACACCGGCACCTCCCGCCCGTGGAGTGCCTGCCGGGCGCCCGCTACGGCGGCCGGAGTCACAGCGCCTGCGGGAACGTCTTCAACTCCTGGAACGACTACCTGGGGCTGGCCACGCTCATCACCAAGGCCGTGCGCCCCGGCAAGGGCTTCGGCGCCGAGCCCCCCTCGGTGGTGGTGGCGGCCGCCGTGCCGCCGGCCGAGGAGGAGGAGGAGGAAGAGGAGGAGGAGGAAGAGGCGGCGGGGCCGTACTTCGAGGGCGCGCTGGACTTGCACGACCTGGACCTCTGCGGGCATCACCACCACCACGGCGAGGGCCTGCTGGAGGAGCGCTTCGCCGACTTCAGCCCCTTCCCCGGGCGCGGCGGCCCCGCCGCCGTCGTCTTCGACTGCTCGGGGGAGCACCCGGGCCGGGAGGGCTCGCCCCACGCCTGGGGCGGCGTGGTGGTGGCGGGGCGGCTGCCGACCCACCCGCGGGCCGCCGCCCGCCTGCTCAAACCCGAGCTGCAGGTCTGCGTCTTCTGCCGGAACAACAAGGAGGCCGTGGCCCTCTACACCACCCACATCCTCAAGGGACCCGACGGCCGCGTCCTCTGCCCGGTGCTGCGGCGCTACACCTGCCCCCTCTGCGGCGCCAGCGGCGACAATGCCCACACCATCAAGTACTGCCCGCTCTCCAAAATGCAGGCGGCCAAACAGCTCAGACACGCCCGGACCGCCCTGGGGAAGAAGGGCCGTTAGGCGCCGGGACCCCGGCGGCGGCCCTGGCCTCCTCCCGGCTGCTCCCTCTGGGGTTGTGGCCTTACGGCGGATGGCGTTTGTGTTCTCTCGCACGTTAATATAGCAAAGGCGGAGACTGGCGAGCGGGAGCGCCGGGCCGGTGCCGGGCCGCCGATGGCGTCTGGTGCGCGCTGGCCCGCGCGGAGCCCGGCGCCGGGCCGCGGGAGTCGCGCAGCTTAGATGCACTGTATTTGTTTATTGTAAGAAAAAATATATATATGTGATTTTTACGGAAACGGATTTACGGCGGCATCTAACTGGGGGGGGGGGGTGTTTAAAGCAAGCACCGGGCAGAGAGCGCGGCCGGCGGGGTGGGGGGCTTGGCGGGGGTCCCCGGGCGCTTGCAGCGGGGCAGTGCCGCCCTCCGCCGCCGCCCCGTCGCCGCCCGCCCCGGGCTCTGCCTCCCCCCGAGGGCGGGGGGGGGAAGCGGCGGCAGCCCCGTCCCCGAGCACTGCGCGCCGTCGGGCGGGGCGGGGGGGTCCGGCGGGGCTGGGCAGGCTGGTGCTGCACGGCGGGGGCCGGGCGGGAGAGCTGCCGCCCTGCCTGTTCACAGCAGGGGCTTTCCTTAGGGCACGGCACCGGGCGTCGCGGGTCTTCAAGTAAACAGCCGAGCAATTTCCTCTGCCGATCTTAAAACCGGGAAACAAATGGTGGTCAAACCTGCGCTCGGTTACTCGGTTCGTAATGAACACCTCCTCCCCGAAACCGCAGCATCCTACCTGGCACGGTGGGGGAGCAGTGCCGCGCCCCACGGTCGCCCCTGCAGCGTTCCGCTCGTGAGCGTGGACGGCCGCTGGTCTCGCAGGTCCCCGTGTCATCGTGGTACGTGGCTTCGGGGAGGGTCTGAGAGGAGAAAGCGTTGAAGTGCTTGGTTGAAACCGGAATGACTCTGGGCCGAGGTGCAAACCGAGCCCTTTGCTGAGGGAAGGGCAGTCGGTATGGCAGAGAGTGGGCTTTGATGCAGCTTGTGTTTGTGGTGGAGAATGGGGGGTGGTGGGGAGCCTTTGGAGAGGAGAGACCTGGGCAAAGCAGAAAGCCGTGACTGTAGCAGAACGGTGGAAGAGGAGGTGACATATTTTCAAGAGTTGAGAGAATGTGGCTTTTAACTCATTGCAAGGTGGGAGGGATCTACCCGTGTGCTTAATAAAAGCCTTAACACTACCTAGACTGTACAAAACGTAAGATTGATGCTGAAGTGCTGGACCTTAGGTGGTGGCAGTTCCTCGGTACCGAGTATCAGACAGGGCTACGTTGCTTCTAATCCTCAGGAGATCAGAAATGGCTTTTGTTGTGACTCGGAAGCAGGACAAGGAGCAGCAGCGGGTTTGTGGTTTGCTTAGGAGGCCTCCGGGGCCGAAAGGCAGGTGCCCAAGTTCTCGGTGCAGAGGGGGTTATGCTGTAGATGGCTTTACCAACACCTGGGACACGGAGGGGTGCTCGGTCTGTGGGGGTGGCCCTGCCAAAAGCAGGGAGGTGAAGAGAGCCTTGTGCAGGAACTGCTGGGGCATCACCAGGAGGATGAGGAAGGAGACGGGTCCTGGCAGAGAAAGGCAGATGGGAAAGTGAGGGCTGATGCGCGCTTGCGTGGATTCCTCTTGATAAGCTGCTCAACAGGGTGGGAGGCAGGGGGAGAGCAGGAAGGTTGAGAATGGAGTCAAAACCTGTGCAGGGTGGGCTGGGGAGAAGGTCCTGGCATTCATTATTCATCATGGCTGTTGACTCACAGCTGCAGCGATTAGGAGGGAGAAACTGTTTTTTGTGTGGAAGTGTTCTCTTAAATCTTCATCAGATGGCTCCGAAGATGGTGTCAGGTCTAATTACCAAATGCAATGGGGCTTGCATTAAATAGCACTTGATAGCGGCTGCAGCTGACCTTGGGGCAGCTACCCTCTCCTCCTGCTAAACATCAGTTGCGTGTTGCCTCTCATTCTGCGGGGCTCGCACCTCGGGCTCTTCTAAGCTGTTAGATGTGTTTGGTTTTGTGATGCCTGGTCCACATAGGCTGACTCTGCATCCACCACACACTGGAGTCGGGCTCAAGTGTGATGCTGTGGGAAGAGTTTTCTTCTGTACTTTTGTTACCTCCTTGTGGGAACGTTGAAGATCAGTATGTATAATTTAATGCAGCTGACTGTTACTGGATGCGAAAGCAAGAAAGATCTAAGAAAAGCTTTCTCAGGTGTTTTCTGAGGGGTAATTCTGGCAGGGCTGGATCCGGGGTGCTCCTCGCAGTGTGGCGGTGTACCTGCCCCTCCTCTCTGGTCTGTACATTAAGCTACTGTGTAGCGACAGCCCTATTGCAAGGCCTGGAAATGCCTCACCAGGGCAGGAGATCCCCTGCCTTGGATGGCCGTAGCCTTTTGCTGTGCCTGTTTCTTCCCCCTGCCTGTGTTAAGAGGAAAGCTGTTGTATGAACGGCCTCTGCTGCTGCCTGTCACCCCTGGCTCCTCTCCTGTCCTACACACGTACTTACAGCCCTGCTGTGGAAAGGCCAAGAGCTGCCTGTTGTAGCCGCTACACAGCATTAGGCATCTGGTCAAAGCCTTAACAGGTAAGGCGGTAGAGGAGCAGCTTCGAAAGAACAGTTTGGAAGGAAAAAAAACCCCAAACTATTCCAGAGAGGAGATGACAAGATTCAGAATTGGCAACAGGCAGCCTGAGAGCAAGGCTCTGCAGTTACTGTACATGATCGTTCAACGGGGCAGCTTACCCTTTAAACTTCTGCAAGTCAGTGTCTTATAAAGACACTGAACCTTTAAGGACATTTTGAGTTTTTTTGTAAGTAGGCTGCTGCGATTTCCTGTGCACCAGCACACTCCTTGTGGCACTGAGTAAGCAGAAACGTGCTTGTTCTTGGTACTCTGAAAAGCTTATTACAATAGATAGTGCTTATAGTGTTACTTTGATTCCTTAAATTTATTACTGGAAGCAATTTAGGTTACTTAAATCCTGGGAACAGCAAATAGCTTAATCTGAAAGCAGCCCAGGCTGGAAGCTGTTATACGCTCCACAGAAGAGGTCTGAGAAAAGCAAGCCTGCTATTATTTTTGTTTATTCTACAGGCATCTGCAAATCAAAAGATTACGGCCACTCGTTTAAACCAAATATTTTATCTTTATTACAGGGACATATTCCTAAGCATCTGAGTGATGGAATCTTTTCCCTAGTGATATTTTGGTAAGAGGAATTGAAGAGGTATTGGATAGCCTCTGATCGTCCCAAGTTGATACTAGTCTTGGCAAAAAGCAAGCTACTTCTAATTAAAAACAACTCTCAGATGCACGGATAGCTTGATCCAGCTGAGGTCAGGTAAGTCTGTACCCATCTTTAGTGAAAGTCCTATCTGGACAGCATTCGCTCTCAGTCTTACTGCTGACCCGAGTGCCTCAGGGAGCTGCCACGGGACGAAAGCATGATGGCTGTAAAATGTCTTTACTTCCCATAGATGTCCCAGTTTGACCCACCAAATGTATAGGTTAATATATATTGGAGATAGTCTGCTAACAGTCACGTGGGGAGGAGGATAATTACTTCTAATACGCCTATAGTCTGGGCAAAGTAGAAGAGTGATATGCTAAGTCTTCAACTGTGGAAAAAGATGTAGCGAAGCCAATGAATTATCCTCCTGCCCAAGAGCGACAGGACCAACAAAGCTTGAATTGCAGCAAGGGAGATTCTGATCAGCAAAAGGCAGTGGAATAGTTTGCAGAATCTCCATCCTACCATAATTAAACACATCAATAATTCTTTGTCAGAGCAGGACTGGATAAAGTGTGGAGCACTTCGTTCTAGCTGGTCCTGCCATGGCAAAATAGGAAGGATTGGGTGCTCCTGTTATGCCACTGGCGTGCCTACTTCTTGCAATTCTGCAGTAAAGCGCACAGGATGGGTACTTGTGCCTGAATAACAGTAAATTTTCAATCTTGTGTTTCACTGGGCTAACACCTTTACTTTGTAGGCTTAGACAATTTAACAGTACCTTTTGGTTACAGAAAGAAATCTTGCTTAAATGTAGCAGTTCCTGTCAATGACTGCAGCCCAGGGATATTAAAACAGCAGAGATACATTTCATTTACAGCAAGAGGAGAGCTGTAGTACTCGTCCTGTTCGAGGTTGCCTCCTGGCTGTCCACCGGCAGCGTGGCGCCCCAGCGTGCCCCTGATCCTGCTCGCCACCCCACCGAGGCCCCCGAAACCACGATCGTGATGTGTCCCGAGATGCAGTTGTCGGCTGTGCCCCAGCTGGAGCGGCACTGCTTCGTTCATTGCCCCTGCCCTGCCAATTCTCATAAAATACTGATTTTCTTTTTTAGAACAAAGGCGCTTCAGAGAAAATAAAATTAAAATGCCTGTACCCTGCTTCTGGTGAGCACAGTGAGAGTCCTCAGCCCGGCCCAGCAGCTGGGGGTCAGTCTCTGGGCTGCTCTGGAGCAGGGAAGAAACTGAACTGTTCATACCTGGTCACCTGCCTGGCTCTGCTCTTGGAGATTTGTTTTAATCGAGCAACATTTGCATCCCCTTAACCAGCAGCAGTCTTAAGTTCTGCCTTCTACATACAGCATGTGACAGTTTGTATTCTTCTAAGGTTCGCTGAAAATTTTAGATGTTTAGCTGAACGTGAATCAATCAAACACAGCAATGCTTGGCAGAGAATTCATTTGACTTCATCAGTGTTTTCAGGTAACCAAACTTTGTGCTAATGTGTAATTACGGCAGTAGATGGAGGTTTTAGCTGTCGGATTGGGTCAGTAGTGGTTTTTGATCACTGTAGCTAGTACTCTGTCTAAAACGATCAAGCAGTGAAATAAACACACTGGCATGTCTGTAAAGCTCACATCTTGCAGATCTTTTCTCAAGCTGCCCACTCCTGAGAATTTTACATGTGTTGGCAATGTTACTGCAATCTCAAATAATGGCAGTTAAGAACGCAGATTTGGGAGCAGAGCTTTAGCTGGTGTGGTGATCACTAATGTTTATCCCCATCTAAAAATGGCTTTGTTTGGACAGAATTAAAAATGTGTAACTGGAGGTATAAGCATTCATTCTTTACACCTCCCTGATGACTGGAGAAAGGCAATGTTGCACCCATCTTCAAAAAAGGCTAAAAGAACCATCTGAGAAGCTCCAGCCAGATGGTGTCACTTCAGTCCCTGGGAAAATCATGGAGGAAGTCTTCTCAGAGCATGGTTTTGGGCACATGCAGGAGGTGGTGATTGGGAACAGTCAGCATGGATTTACTGGGGGTAAATCATGCCTGATTCACCTGCCTTCTACAACAAAATAACTGCGGACAAGGGAAGGAGCAGTGGATGTTCTTCATCTTGACTTTAGCAAGGCTTTTGGTGCTGTCTCACACAATATTCTTGTGCCCAAGTTAGGATGTTGGACAACCAGGTGGGCAGGAAAAGTGGTTGGATGTTCTGGCTCAGCATCATGGTCAGTGGGCTGGACTGTGCTCGCAGGGGCCTGTGCTGGGACCTGGCCTGATATCTTCCTCAAGGAGGCAGCAGCAGGTGCCCTGTCAGCAGGTTTGTGGATGGCAGCAAAGCAGAAGGACCAGTCACTACACTTGGGGCAGGGCTGCCATCCAGAGGGACCCGGACAGGCTGGGCAGGAGCCTGGTGACACTGAACAAGGAGAGGGGCAGAGTCCTGCACTGCCAAGGAAGGAGCCCTTGTAATGACAGAGTGGGGGCTGGCTCAAATGCCTCTGGGGCCCTGGCAGGCCTAAAGGTGAGCACGAGCCAGCAGATCTCAGGCTGTTTGAACAGGACCATAACCTGTAGATAAGGGCAGAGAGCATTCCCCTCTACTCAGCACTCAGTAGACCTCATCTTGACCACTGCATGCAGTTCTGGGTCCCATATCCCCCCATACAAGGAGGGCATTCCCAAATTGAAGCAAGTTTGGCAGAGGGCCAACAAGATGGTCAGGGGATGGAGCAGCTGCCTGGGAGGAAAGGCTGAGGGAACAGGGCTTGTTCAGCCTGGAGAAGCGAAGGCTTTGGGGAGACCAACAGCAGCCAGGCAGTAATGGGAAAATGAAGTTAGGCTTTTCACAGCAGTGCATGAGCAGGAGGCTGAGAGACAACAGGGAGAAGGCAAAAAGAGAGAGGGTTATGCTTTTTCACTGTGGGAAGTCAAGCATTGGACGACATTGCCCAGAAAGGTTGTGCAGTCTCCATCCTTGGAGGTTTTCAAGACCACACTGGAGAAACATGGTTCTGAGAAACACAGTCTGACTTCACAGCAAGAAACTGGACTGGCGAGCTCCAGGGGTCTCTTAACAGGAATAAGCCTGTAATGCTACAGCACAGAAGGTAAGGACAGCAACAGGTAGCTGAACACCAGCAGCACCCACTACCCCAAATCTAGAAGGCAGTCTCTGTTACTGGAGAGCTGCCATGCTCTAGTTCCATCCTTCATAGGACTACATGAGGCACAATGAAACATTTTAGTTTAGAAAACACTACCGTTCTGAAGGAATTCTGTGACTCAGTAAGCAGGGAAGTGACAGGCTCCAAAGGCACAACGATCTGGCCCTCAGAAGATGACTATGAGGGCAAGTTTTTCCGAAGAAGTGAATAGGACCTGGAAGGCTGAGGACAGGAAAAGGCCAAGAGGGCTATTACAACTTCTGTTCACACATTAAAATTAAACCAGGTTTCTCAGGAAGAAACCATCCCAGATGTTCTCACATTCTTCAGCTGGTGCAGAAACAGGTATGGGTACAGAAAATACCTGTTCAACAGCTGTTCTGCATTAACATACATTGCAGGAAGTTACTAAAAAGTCAAGACACTGTAGCAGCTAATTCCTTAAGTTGTTTATTTATCATTGAAGAAACACACAGCAGCAAGTTCTGTGTTGGCTTCAGTATGACCAGATAGTTAAATCGTTGTTACCACACCCCAAAATTGAAGCCAACACAGCCATTACTACAAATCACTTTTTTGGAAAGGGAAAGAATTGACCCTGAAGACAAAGAGTTGGGGGAAAATTCAACAATTTCTCCAAAACCACACATTTTAAATATGACAATATTTATAAATCCTTGAAAGGCATGAATTACCCAGTAATGCAAAAAGCAGTTGTGATATTGGCAACAGAAAATACATAGCCATATGCTTACCAAAACACTTAAATTGTAAAAGCTTGAAGTTTTGTGGTTGTACACTGCAGCAGTATACATTACTGGAACAATGACTGCAAAATGGCCTCATAGGCATTGTGTATTCAAGTAAATCTACAGAAAATATCCCAGTGTAGCTAATGCTCGTAATATTTATTGTATTTCAACTTACCGAATTTAGATATGATAAAATACATCTCTCGGAAACCACCTGCCCTCAAAGATACCTACGTAAAAGAGAGCTTTTATATTTTTTCTAATTTTTTGGCTAATTATGGAAATCGATTAACTCTGCCTTTCAATTATTCCACTGTGTGAACAGAGGTGTTTTCAAATGCATGTTCTGTGACGATAATACCCCATTCCAAATTAAGAAAGACTAAAAATAGAAAGGTCAGCCTGTTTTGGTGCGAGATAGAAGCATTACTCAAGACAGCTGTTGGGTTTGCTTCTTTTTATTTTAGCAACAGATGACCCATGAAATAAGCATCATTTGAAATTTCAAAAACTGGCATTCCATTTCCAACCTTCTGCTGTGAGTTTTGTGCATGATCAATCTATATGAGTAAGTAATTCAAGCTCATGCTTTCATGTTACCTCAAAACATTTGTTAAAGAATTCCAATTCAGAATGTTTATAAGCACAAATATAATCCATGGATTCGATCAAATCAAAGCTAAAACATTGGTTAAACTCTGTGATTTTCACTTAACGTCGCACAGTGGTCCACCCTTCTTCATCTGTCTCATTTTTAGTACGGCGAAGGGGCTCGCGCTCCTTTTCTGTTTTCCAGGAACCCTTCTCCTTTTCCCCATCTCTTTCTCGATCTTTTGATGCTGGTGGGGGAGCAGAAGCTGGAGGAGCAGCAGGAGCAGGAGCTGATCGCCGAACTGTTTCACGTTCTTCTCCACGTTCTTCTCTCCTATCATCAGCACGCCGCCATGAGCTTGCTACAAATACAGAAAGACAATGAAACAACCTTTGTCATGCTCCACCAGCAGCCTGCAAGAGTTTAAACAAATATGCTCGGCACCGACAGTCTGATTTACTGATTCTCAATCTTGCCAAGAGGTAATACAATGATGACAGGCAAATGCAGTTTAATTTTATAGTGAAGTAATGGACAGGAACTACTCAAGCCTCTTTTCATACTCAGGATTGTTGTGAGCAAGCCAAGTGTCATCTTTAAAACACAGTAACTGCAATAAGAATATTCTATTGATGTACATGGTTTTATGATGTAAAAATACATTCTTATGTTATTATAAGAATTAAAAGCATCTCCTTAGAAATGACTGAACCTTGAAAACAGAAAAATCCTAACTTAAAAACACTTGTGGAAAATGCTTAGGTGTCTCAAAAGACAGCAAATTACTCTTCAGCCTACTGAAATCAAGAGGTATGAATGGCACTGATTACATGACTCCACTGATGAAAGCATTCACCATCCTTTACTATATGAAAAATTGTTCATTTCCACCAAAAGGATGTTAAGAATTCTACCCCAGCTACGTGTGAACAAAGCTGTGTTAAATACCAAACCGGACAGTCAAATACCAAAACTTCCTGATACATTAAAACCAATAAATCTCCACACTGAGAACCCTCAGCCTTTCCGCCAACTGAAGTCCTGTACGACGTGTTCTGTTCCAGTCTGCTCTCCGAGACCACCTGCCTGACAGCCCCCTCCCACAGTCAGTGAGCACCCACACACAGGGCAGAGACCAAACGAGATTCTGAACCTGAGAACACCAGAATTGGAAGATGTGGCATCTCAGGCTAAATGTATTTGCTGTTACTGTATTTTTAGAACACGGCAAAGGATTAATAAATGTACATCATTAAACCAGGTTAATGTACATAATTAAAACAGGTTATTCATCCACACACTTAAGATGTTATTCTTATACTGCAGATGGGAAATGCTACTATGATAGAAAAGAGTACTACTAAAAAAAGTTAAGATTCAAGGAAAGATTCCCAATTACCCTGAAGCTTCTTTCTATTACTTTGCTTATGCAAAGGGAGTTTAAGTGGCTGAAAATACAACTGATTTCCATTTTACCACATCCTAGAACTGTCAGAGTAACATGAAGGCCCTATAATGAATGTAAGCCTTTAGGAACATGAAAATAAACATACGTTCTTCACGGTCAGATCTGAGTGGTGGTCCTCTTCTGAGGGGTGGATCTCTGTCATCAGTACGACGATCCCTCATGTCACGACCACCTCTGTCCCATTCTTCACGACGACTTGAATCTCTCCAGCTAGAAGTTTCCTCAGCCGGCCCTCTTCTCCAGCCAGCATCATCCCTTTTGCCATTCAAAACACAAAATAAGACTAAATGTTAAGATTTTACCTTTGCTATGGAAAGAAGCAATAATAAATCACAACACAGATATTTTCAGGCCCAGTGGGTCTCTATTTAACATACTGACGTACTTCCAAAACCTTTTCTGTTCTTCTGCAGCCTAACATGAAATTCTCTCGATAACAGGTTAAAAAAGAAAAAAATAAAATTAAAAGCAGTAAAGCATTTTGGGATTCCTTCTGTAAACAGTTAACGTCGTCTTAAAAATAACAAGCCAAAAAAACCCCAAAATGCCACTATCCATTTACTGGCTTAAAGTGCTTAATTTCATACAAACCAACCACTGTTCCTTTCACTAGGTGGTGTCACATTATTTCTTTATCAGGAGGGCACACTTTTTTTTTTTTTTTTTAACAGAAACATTCTAGAAGTATTTAAACAGAGAAGTCAAACCTGGGACGCCTGAAACGATCATCTCGATCAAAATCTCTATCTCTGTCAAATTCACGGTCCTTTTCATTTTCATCACGATCTTTGTCTCTATCCCACTCACGGTCTCCTGGAGGTCTGGAGTCTCGGGGAGGACCCCAGCTGTCCTCACGAGCCTTTTCTCGTTCTCTCCACCCCCCTGTAAGTAAGAAACGCAGTCAAAGGAATTTGTGACTGACCTCTGATCTCTCTTGTAGACAAAGAATCCTTTACTTCCCCCACAGAAACCGGTTCTTCAAGTTTTGATCCTTGAGGATCCAACTCAAGATGCTTGTAGGAAGTGTGCACACTGAGTGGAAGCCATCAACAAAACACTGTAAAACTGCTTAATATGAACATAGCAATATATACGTCATATATCAGGACTAACTGCCTGTAACAGTTTAGCAGAGCTGATTATACCCTGCAGTTTTCAGTCAGAAACCACAAACTCCTCAGTGTCTTGTGCAAAACAAGTGCAGGAAGAAGTAAAGGGGGTAGCTCAGACAGCAGAGTCCTTTGTGAAAATCTACAAGTGCAGAGATTTTAGGCAAGCAAATTTTTATGAACATACTGCTTTTTACATCACTACTTTAAAATACAACTATAATTTACAGTGCATCCTGCAATATCGTTCCGTTATTTATGAATGGGAGTTCCTTATTATGCAGCCTGCTTTTTCTTTACATAGGAAGAAGGTGAAAGCTTATTGAAGTGCAAGTATTGAGATTTATGATAATGTTGCTACAGGTTTGGACTACAGAATTAGCGCCTACTTTATGAAGTTGATGTGCCACATAAATCTGAATAAAAAGAACCAAGAAATCAAAATCATATCTAACATTTAACCATCATCAACAGTTCTGAAAAGAATCAGAAACAGTTGTAGTAGTCACCATCAACAAGACTTAGGACTAGAAACGAACAAGAATAAGATAATTCAGATTGTAAGAGATCTCAGAAGGTCATCTACTCCAAACCCCTGCTCAAAGCAAGATTTTCAAGAAAGGTAGACACAAAAGCAAAAAAGGAATGGTAAAAACAGGAATATCTTTGTACACATAAAAAAAAGCTTCTCAAAATCAGACCCACCTGAATGATGTGTCAAAATCCTCCTCAGAAGGAGGTTAATGTCAGACATATAGAGGGGGCAGGGAAAGAGACAAAGGTGTGCTAACCTAGCGAGAATGTTTCTCTCCCATCAGAGCATTCAACTTGTCTATTTTGGTTTTGCACATAGGTAAATTACCAGCATTACTATGTGACCTTTAGGTATCTTCCAGGCAAGCAACAGACATTGCTGCGTTTTGTTTTTTTTTAAATTCAACCGAGTTAAAAGGTTTAATTATGCTACTACACTAAGGAGTGTCTGCATTAGCCAAATTAATCCAGACGTTTTCAGATTTGATTCTCCCATCTCTGGCACCACGTACTTTACACCCATCACATACTAGGTTAACACACAATTTGGAAGTTAAATTATTATATTTTTGTATTTTACCTGGTTTACCAAATGGTCTCCAAGGACCTGGCCTTGAATCATCACCGCTACGCCATGGACCCCTGTCATCATCTCGTCTGGAGAGCCTGTCATCATCTGCGTTACGCCATGGTCCCCTGTCATCATCACGCCTTGACATCCTGTCATCATCCATCCCGCGCCTGGGACCCCTGTCGTCATCCATCCCCCGCCTGGGACCCCTGTCGTCATCCATCCCCCGCCTGGGACCCCTGTCGTCATCTGCGGCACGCCAGCTGCCCCGGTCGTCATCCAGCCCACGCCTGGGTGGCCTGTCGTCATCCAAAGCCCGTCTGGGTGGCCTGTCGTCATCCAGCCCACGCCTGGGTCCTCTGTCGTCATCTGCTGCACGCCAACTGCCTCTGTCATCGTCCAAGCCGCGCCTGGGTGGCCTGTCATCATCCAAAGCACGTCTGGGTGGTCTGTCATCATCCAAAGCACGTCTGGGTGGCCTGTCATCATCCATTCCACGCCTGGGACCCCTGTCGTCATCTGCAGCCCTCCAGCTCCCTCTATCTTCATCCAATCCACGCCTGGGCGGCCTGTCATCATCCAATCCACGTCTGGGCGGCCTGTCGTCATCCCCTTCACGCCTAGGTGGCCTGTCCTCATCCCCTTCACGCCTAGGCGGCCTGTCCTCTGTTGATTCCACAGAAGGACGTTCCTTTTCTTCTGCAGCACCACGTCGTGGCAGATCATCCCCTCGTCGCGGCAGATCATCCCCTCGTCGGAAAGGTCTTTCATCGTCTCTTGCTTCTCCTCGACGCCAATCTCTATAAAACCATAGGGAATGAGCAAAAAGTAGACACTGACATCCAGGAAAGCTTTACACATTAGATCGACAGTATCAAACCCCTCAAGCCCATTTCTGAATGTATCCATTTGATGTGTGGTTGCAAGCACATTTACAGAGCTTGCAGTTTTCAAATGCACATGTTCTAAATGCCTTCACTGCTATGGGAAAGTGGTAGGTAATTGTACCTACAGCTTCAGTAAAGCCTGAAGCTGTCTTATCTTATTATCTCCTTCAGAACTACAGTTTGAAGGGGATAACTACAGTCCCTTGTTGGTTATCTGCTGCAACACAACACAGAAGAGGTTTGGCTTCTATACTAAGCCTCATCTGACAAACTCAAGCTAAGTCTCAAAGAACCAGTATTAAAAAAACCCACAACCATCAAGTAAGCATCCCCCTTCTTCAGGCATATGTCCAATCCCTCTATTTTCATATGCTTTGGCACAGTTCCAGCCCAAGAGATTGGCAATACTTTCACTGACAAGCATCTGCAACTAGATACAGCAGGACAACGTAGTAAACTCATGGCTCAATCCACTGCTACTCAGGCAAGCGGGGTGCACCAGGCTCTGGCAGGCTATCAGTGCTTGCATGGACTCTCCTTACTAGGATGTACATAGGAAGTAAAGAATTGGTTAGAATTTTCCCTGGGCTACTGAGTCGTCAGTTCATCTTTGAAATATGTTTGGATTTGTAACACTGAAAAGATCAGACACTACTATACAACGGTTAGAGCCTTCCACTCTTGTCACTTCTCTGGACACACCATTTAGTTTAATGTCCGCAGGATTTTACACATATTTTTAGACCATAAACCTTGGTTTTGCCACCAGATTAATTTCTTTATTTCAGGAAATTAACCTTCCTAAGCTAGTTCCTCAGCTATAAAAAGAAACAAGCAATAGTACATCATAGAGATGTACTGGTACCTGTTTCTTGGCAGAAGACAAGCTGCACTGGGGTTGAATCTCATAGATTCCAAAAAAACCCAAAACACCCAACCAAAACAACAAACCAAACAAAAAAACTCCTACAGGTTTAGAAATCCACTATGTACTAAAATGTAAACAAAAGAACAGCAATGACTTGCTACAAAACAACAGATGTAGGACTCCACGAGGTGAGAACAAAGCAGCAACAGTTTGTGACAACTCTGCATCTCAAGAATTTCAAGGAATTGTGAGCAGCGTATTTCCTAGTTTTGGAAGAATAAGGGAGAATGCAATTACCATTGAGCTGTGAGATAAACACAAGACATGGAGATTGTTAACTTCCATTTAGATTCTAACTGGATAATCGTCATTGAAAAATCTGGTTATTTTCATGTAAAAAGACATACGGAGAAATGGTTATAAAGTTCATCAACTGAGCAAGTATTTCATTCATTCATACTTAGGTACTGTTTCAGAGGTTTAGCATTTTTATGAAATTATTGTGAAATTATGCCTCTTGTTTTGACATTTTTTTCCTCGTTTGACAACTTCAGTGTTCATATTTCAGCTTTTGTCCTTTCCCTCATAGAAATCCTAACTCCCGCTTTAAAGGTTTACTGAAATTAAGAGTCAAGCATCTGATAATGAATAAGATCAAAGCGATGCATGAATATTAAGAATATTATCAAATGGCAGTCACTGGTAGTAATGCAATCCAGTTTCTATTATATAACACATTTTTCAATGACCTCTAAAAAACCCTACACACAGATCTACCAGAGCTGAAAGCATGCAGGCAGCTTTACCAAATAAAGCAGAAATTTCCTGGCAAAGTTCACACTATAGTGTCTACCACTGTTACAGGTTTGTAACTTTTTTTTGCTCATCTTTTAACTCAGGCACAAACAGCAGAGACATAAAACAGAGGTCAACTCCCCTTTCCTATACATTTTGACTTTTTAATATTTCTTGACCATAAGCACGTAAGCATTTGTTGATCCTTTGGGACAGCACTCTGGCAGTAACAACTTAAATGAGCTGTGCTAAGAATGACAGCCTGCAGCACTGCCCTGCCACTTTTAGTGAATACCAGGTCTATATTACTTGTCATTTCATTGTTTCAATAAGTTTTCGTTGTTTCAATGAGTTAAGTGTCTAGTTTCTGACAGCACTTTATGGATTTTCTGTGATCTAGAGAAAGAACAAGAGGTACCACCATAAAATTACTTTTTCCACTAAACCAACTGGCTTTTAATTTAACTCCTACATATCACTTTTATGTTAACCTCTTTTTCCTGCAACTGCAATATTTGTAGTATTTTTTTGTATCAGGATTGCCTTTCTTCTCTTCCCTATAAAATTTTATTACATCTACCACAGAAAGATAATTAGTTTTATTTTCGTCTTTTGTTTCTTGTGATAACTACCTTTCTTGCACAGTGAAGGAACAAAGCAAATACTCACAGTCATAATACAACTCATAATATACATACAACTCATAATAAAGCCACTAGCTGTCCAAGAGACAGACAGCCCTTGCTAGACTATTCTGCCTTTCTGTAATCTGTTTTTTCTTGTAACCAGAACCATGGTACGGAAAAGATTGAGAACAGTGGAACATGCTGAGCACCTGGAATACAGCACTCTAGGGATTGCTGCATAGTACAATTGGTTGCTCCGTGACTGTAAGGACCTGTGTACCAACACGGCATGTACACCACGGCTGTGCCATTTCCATGAGAAATTGTCTGTGAGACAAATTTTATAGCTTCTCTCCTTGTTCTAGCATCCATGAGGACTTTTTAATACATACATCCAATAGCTGTACTTATGTCTAGATACATGCTGCAAATTAAATCTGATGCTCTGTTCTTTATGTTACTGCCTTTATCGCTTGATTCAGAAATACGTTTTGGAATTACTTTACTCACTTATAGTTAGGTTTGCACTGCTGTCTTTGTATCCAAAACATTTTCCCTTTAGGGTTAAAACACAGCTGAAGGTAGACTAGGGGCTACTAAAGAATGCAGAATTACACCCTTCTTCTGCAATTATGTCTAAGCATCATCACTTTTACTTTGTTATTTCTTAAGTTCAGCAAAAAGAAAATAATTGAGAAACATTGCTTTACTTAAAATTCCATAGAGATATTAATTTTGACTGCTATCAGTATCTCCTTTTAGTATTCCTCAGTATATTTGTTTTAATAAAAGAGAGAAGGGAAGTTTTACCGAACACGCTACATCATAATCCAAAGTACGCCTAATTTTAACTCCGCAGTAGTCGCTCTGCTCAATTTCTACAAAAGTTGAACAAGAAGTGACTAAGACAACACTGAGAAAACTGAGAAAAACTGAGAAAACCTCTATGCTATAATAATTCAAAAATTAGTATGGGTCACCTGTATCATTCTGTTGTGGAAACAAACAACCACATTGAAGCATACAAACAGATACATTAAACACTTCTGCAGTATGTTAATAGTTAAAGGCTTCACCCAGGAGTTTCATCCAATTTTTGATTTTGCAATTCACAAGAATGCGGATCACTACCAAGAATGGCAATACAGGTTTTAAGGAAAGAATGAAAGACTACTTTGTTTATCAAAAGATCATACTCTTCAAATATGTTAGTAGAAATTACTAGAGCGAGAAACAGTAAATTAATTTGCTTCCACTGGAATCAGAATAAGCTATTATGGATTTAAATTGCTGCACTGGAAATTAAGTCTAGACATTTATAAAAATCTATCTACCTGGAAGGCTAATTAAGCAATAAAACACACTGCCAATTGGAACAAGCAGTGGTATCTCCATCAGCACATGCTGTTAAGAACAACTAGACGTGCACCATTAGAAATATTACAGGTACAGCTCATCCTGTTGTGGAGCAAAGGGATGGACAAATGTTAAAGTTCTTATTTTCTACAATTGTATAAACAGTCTTCATTATTAGTGAACATATCCAAACCCCCTAAAATATATAGATCTGAAAAAGTTGTTTTGGGGGTTTTTTGTTTGTTTGTTTTTTAAAATGCCAAGTACCTCCAGAATATTCTTCCTTCAGAAATCCTTCCTCCAATATAGTCTTTCAGAACTTTGTTTTAGTTTATGGCACATATTTTCTGCTCTGTGACTCACTCTGGGACTTGAATAGTTTAAGACTCTGAATTTTTAATTTACTATTCTTATATATTACTGTCAGTTTTCTAAATGGAAAAATCTCAAACAGTTTAATCATCTAGGAACCTTGCATTTGTTTGTCATCCTTCCCCATTCTGTACTTACACAACTAACACCAATGTTTCAGTAGGACAGAAATCTTTAATTTAAAAAAGAAACCAAGTAAGCAAGTTGTTTATCAGATGCAGAAGGTGTCTGCTAGCTTTCGCATATCTAAGCTAAATAAAATAGGAACGTTACCTGAATGCAGTTCCAAGATAAAACCTCTCTCTCATTCTGAGATCCTTACAAAGCAATTTTTTAATAGAAGGTAACTTTCAGAGATGTAAAGGCATAAGATATTACTCAGCGCAGCTTTAGCAGTAACAATAAAAAGGGAGCCTACAAATTTTGAGCCCAATACAACCGGTGCTTAGTAACCCAATGATTACCTTTCTACTGGTGCTCGTCGCCATTCAGATTCTGTCTCACCACCTCTTCTCCAGGAGCTTTCAGACTCCCTATCACCCCAACGAGATTCCTGTACGTCAAAAGAAATTGGCAACATTCTCTGTGAATACTTTAAAATGAAGATTTTTCAACATATAATTTCCTCCTTTCAGAGCATTCTATGTCATTAAAAACCCACTTGTTACACAGTAGAGAATACCGAACCATCAGAGTTTGAATAACTTAAGTATGGTCTTAACTGACTAACTTTATTGTTTCTGGCAGAGTTTAAAAAACAATATGGTTCCCTTTGTGCCACATACTTTACTAGTAGAGTAGGATATATGCAAATACACTAGAAAGTTTATGAAGAAGTGTGTGAACAATAGCTACAGTGAGCCATAGCTACCACCTGTTAACACAGAACAGAGGTTCTAACAGTTTCACTTTCCTGCTGCTTAATGACAGTAGGAATAAATTAAAAAATGTGTTTGTTTTTGTGCTTTCTAATCAGGTCAGAAAATGTAACTGAATAAACTGAAAGCTCTCTGTAGCAGAGACCATTTTGTTCTGGGTAACTCAATGCACAGAACCCGTGAGGTATTTGTGATTCCCACAGGTTGCTTAGATGCAAGGCAGAGCAATAATTTTTTTTTTTTTTCAATTAAGGTAAAATGTCCCTCCCCATTGCTGGACAAAGGCAAACCATTTAAACTACTTCTAACGCAGTTTATTCCTTAATTCCACCACAAGAGGCAAATTAGGTAAACCATATAAAGTACCTGATTTCACATAATCACACAACTTCTTTATAAAAGGGTATTCTGGTTTTAAACTCCTCTTTGAAAAGTGTTTTTATTTATCCAAGTCTATGCTTCAATATGGGGAAATACACAGGTTGCACAAGATCTTGCATATCCACTACTCCACGAGTGTCTACTTAAATGCTTTTGAAATGATATCAACAAACAAGGGTCAGCAAAGAAAAGATTCCGAAACGGCAAATGTCATTTTTCAGGTGGTACAGATCTCCCTCAGAACCTGAGTCAACTGCCCTGACTCAGTACCTCTTATGTGGAAAATACCGGTGGTGATTATTTACCTGACAGACTGTCAAAACAATTTATACAAGCTCTGGTCACTTATCTTCATGGTGTTACTCAATGAAGCATGCATTAAAGAAAGACAATGGCTATGGTGGATGAAATTTAAAACTAGTTCTCTTATTGATAAGTTCTGAAAAAGGGGGACCGTAGAAGGTTTGTGGTACTCAGTTATGTGCTTTTAAATCATTAAACATTTATTTGCAAATAAATTTGCCTTTGCTTATATCTTACATGTGCAAGTGGGAAGTTGCACACACCTCTTGGTTTTATCTTATTGCACATTTCTTATAAAATATAAAACTATGCTTTTATGTTTAGTCTGGGATTTTCCTTCAACATCTACTCTAATTCCTGACTTTGGCATGAGCCACTACACTTGCTTCCAATATAGTTTTCCTTCTTTTGTGTTTAAGAAAATTTTATTCAATATTCTTTTTAGTCTTTATTTGTTTAGTTTCTAAACAGCTTGGAGATCTTGGTATTTTCTTTGTTTTACTTTACTACTGAACTACAGATTTCAGATCCTGATAGTGAGCTGAAACTAAGTGACCATAAGTGAACTATTAAATTAGCCACCTATGCTACAACTTAAAAAAAATTTTAACCCACAATTTTGCAATGCTACCATCTTCTTCCAAATAATCTACTGAAGAAGGAGCAGTCAAAAAGAAAACAAACCTACAGGTATTACCTACCTTTCTTGAAAATGGGTCATCCAGACCTCTCCTTTCTTCTTCTCGACGACGCTCTCTTTCTTCTATCTCCATTTCTCTTTGACGTTTTTTCTTCTCCAGTTCTTCTAGTTTTTTGACACGTTCCTGGTATTCACGCTGTTCCTGCTCACGTTTCTCACGCTCAATGCGTTCCTTTTCCTCACGCTCTACAGAGTTGCAAACATAAATAGAATGTATTACCAATATAAATTCCACTACTTTGCTGTATCCACAGAAGGGCTACAAAATACAATCTCTCCCCTTTGACTCGTTATTTAAAAAAAAAAAAACTCCAAGCATTTCACAGGATGCATTTAACTAACCATAGAGCTTATTTTCTGGAAGCATCCTAACTCAAAAGCAATAGGAAAAGGAACCCTGATACATCCATTAATGTGACATCTTGAACAACAGTTAGAGAGAAAGGAAAGAAAATGTTCTAATACCCATACATTAATTCGATGTACAGACCACTAATGTGCCAGCTAAAATATCGGTAACTACCTCAAGCATGGTAGAAGATCCCTTCCTTAGAAAAGGTCAAACAAAAAAGTCAGCTAGCAGTGTCAGAAATTTGGTATTCAGGACTGCTTGGCTTTTGTTTGTTTGGTTTTTAAATATTGTATGATTATGAACTCTGATACATAAAATCTTCATCCACCAAGTGACAAGTAGGACAGAAATTTACCTTACAGGATGCCTATCATCTCTTCTCTTCTAAAGCCTTGAAATGGGCTACCGGACAAAGCAATTCACAACAAAGGTCACTTACCGTTCTTGATCTGACACCAATGTTCCCTTTCTACTCTCTTTAAGATATGCACAAACAAGTGGACAGAACTTAAACTAAATGAAAAATTGAGAGTCTTTGATCTTAGTCATTAGCCTCTCTTACTTTATCTCCTCCTTTATTCATGTGTGGGAGAAGGAGGCCAGGAAGCATTCATTTTCCCTTCCTCCTATAAAGCTTTACCTTCATCTGTATGCTGCATGGGTAAGCATTCAGAAGGTGCATTAGGTAAAATATAAAGGTACATTGCCTAATATCAACAAACACAGTCTTCACCACTGACTGAAAGTGAAAAGACTTCCTCCAGTATTGTGAAACAGGGAAACCAGAAGTTAGCTGTGTACACGTCTGGAATGGGTCAAGGATGCAAAGGATAAAATAATCACGTTCTTGATTATACCTTTAAGCAGCTGTTCTTCTCGTAATCTTTGTTCTTCTTCCTCCTTTTCTCTGTAATAAGTAATGCGCCTCTCTTCTTTGCGTTGTTTCTTGCGTTCCTCCAAACGATTACGCCTCTCTTCTGCTAACCGTTCCTGGAACTGCTTGAGTTTATCCTAAAAGACAAAGAATACGCATGAGAACACAAGAACTGTAATGTTTAAGAGCTAGACAGTTACACAAATTGTTAAATAAAGCTGCACAGAAACACAAACCGACTGCAACTACCTGTTGGCCGTTTCAACCTCTTCTGCAATAAATTTCGGGAATATACTCCTACTTAGAAGATAGACAATCAGCATGCACAATTTTAGTCCTTCATCTGCTTTTTCAGGAAAGTAATTACCTGAATAATAATTTACCTGTACCTAAATTACATTACCTAAAATTACCTATATTGTTGCAAAGAATCATATGCAGTTACTTAACTTATTTTAACATAATACCTCTTTTTCTTTTTTTTTTTAAAATCAGTTCTTACTGCAACATAGCCAAATTATCAAAGCTGTAAACAGCCTCAGCAAATGTAGAATTTTAAAAATGTAGAGCAAGAAACAAAGGCACAGTTCTTTCCCTGCTCTCATGGTCTAATTTGTTACTAAATTTTGCAAACATAAAACATAACTTGAAGTTCCAAAGACTTGAACTATCAAAATAATTTCCAGATTCAAACAAAAAGATTAAAAAAATAATAGACAAGTATTTCTATCTATTTCTCGGCTTCAATATTATTGTCAATATTACTCCATCACCACAGGAAGTCCAAGTACTTGTACAGATATAGCTGGCAGCTCATATACTACCTAATGATCTTTTACTAATAGCTGCATTGAAATAAATAATTTACCTATCTTTTGTTTTCCATAAAAGCTATTCCAGACATTGACAAAAATTCTAAGTGGTAATATCTAGGAATGGGTGCAAGAGTATTTTATTTCTTTTTTAGTCAAAGCAGAAAATAAACAATTCCATAAATCTGAGCCACTCTAGATACTAATTTGTTTCTAGTTTTCATGAAGAATCACTGGGTCACAAGTTTAGTTCCTCACTTTAGGGGAATATTTCATTACACCACCATATCTAGTGTACCTCATAAACTGTTCGTCGTGATGCTTTGAGCCTGGCTTCAAATAAATCTCTATCCTCCAACATCCTTGAGAGTCTGTTCTTATGCTCAAGGGCTTTCTCGCGCTCCAACTGCAAAGTGGTGATCTAAAAATAGAGAACATAAAAATTATTACAAAGTAAAATCTATATATTTGCATTCAATCTACCTTAGCCACTAGAAAGAGAAATTATCTTTTCCTCTTTCATATCGTAAACAGAAGATACTGCTGTCCATTAGCACAATGAAATTGTGAAGCTAACACTTCATTCTTCATATCAACTTCTTCCCTTCTTCCCTTCAATTCAGCTGGGGAAAAAAAGACACTGCAAAACTCACTATTTTTCATTCATCGCTAATGGATTTTATCATCTGAATAAAAAATTCTTACCCTTTCTTCTTCCTGTTGCTCCCACAGCTCCATATCATGCACTCTTTGCTCCTCATACGCAGTCTTTATTAAAGGAATTTCTTCTAAGCGCTTCGCTCTTTCAAAATAGTCAATCTAAATAAAGGTAACATACCTTTAGCATGCCATAATGCAAAGACCAAATCTGGAAGACTCAATCTTCAGCATCCCCCAAAGAAAACCCCAATATCTGGAGACTTCTCCAATATATCTGATATATTACTGTTACATAAAAACAACCACGTTGGACCACATCAAAGGTCCACCTAACCAAGAACCTGCCTCTGCCACTGGCAACAAAGCGCACTCCTAGGCAAGGGTGCAAGAATAGAGGCAGGCATATATACAATACTCTCTCAGCATCATCAATTTTCAGCTCCCGGCATCTCCTGTGTTGAAGTCTTTTTGTATTTATTAGGCATTGGTGGATTTCTCCTCTTGCCCTTTGAACTCAAAGAAGCTTTTCATATAGAACAACGTACTTCGGAAAGAACTCCTGTGTTACAGCTTACAGCACAAAGACCCACCTTCTACCTACAAATAGTTCTGAATATGGCTCCTACCAGCTTTATTTGATGCTTCCTAGTTCACTATCCCTTGCAGTCAGTACGAGAACAACTGCTCCCCATCATCAGCTGTTACAGCAGGTACACTCTTATAGACTGCTACCACATCCTCTCTCCAGAAGTCTTTCAGTCATAGGCGTACTAATTTACATGGACATTTCTTACACAGAAGGCAATTCACATCACTGATAATTCGTGTTGGCCTCCTCTCAAACTTCCAGTTCAACCACGTCCTTTTTGAGGTAAAGAGACCAGAACTGCACACAGTGCTCAAGTTGCAGATCCAAGTTCTCACCGCTGACTAAGAATGTTAAGTTTGGAGCCCATCATTTACTATGTAAAGCTAAAGAGTGGGGGATTTTTTTTTCCGCTTTCCCTACACAAAGTATTTTATATGTATGTAAACTGAACTTCATTCAAAGATTCTTCCTTTTACCCCACAGCTGCGAAGTTTTCTTTGGTGAAGAACTTTGTAAAACGCTCTTTGGAAAATCCAACTTAGTTAGGCCAACCAGACCACCCTTACTCATATGTTTGTTTTGACAGCTTCAGAGAACTCCAAGAGGAAGCCCTGGTTCACGATTCTTCTATAGGAGCTGTGGTGACCTTTCCTGTTAGATTGTATTTACCCAGGTAACTACTAATTCTACTGTTTAATTTTCTGCTGCTTTGCCCAATATGAGCATCAGGCTTACAAGCCTGCAGCATAAAAGCTCCTCATTGGAACCTTTTTAAGTAACTTGCCACTTTGAAGTATCAAGCCAGCTTTAAGTGAACTGAATTACCAAATGTATCACATAACCTCTATTTCATTCTTGAACACTGTTGGAAGTCCTGGGTGAGTTTCACTTGCCCAAGTTATATATTTCTATTTACTATGACAGCATGTTCCTCACACTTTTATAGTCACTCAAGTTTCAGGCAGATCCTATTCTGCCACCTAGAAGGGCTCTAGCAGTGGAATTTCCTCTGTTTCAATGAGGACTAATACAACTAATTAAATTTAGCTTCCCTGTAATGGCCTCACCTTTTGTGAACATTTGATCTTCTCTGAACATTTTTCAATTACAAGTCTTCCCAACTAAGACTCAGTTCACATACAGCTTAAGGGTCCATTTTCAAATCAACTCCATTAACTGGAACAGATTTGTGCACTGATACTAGAAACTCAGTTGGTTTTTAACCCATTTACATTTTTTTTAGTTTCACACAATAACATTTTGAACACCAGTATTATACATGTGTGTATATATATGTGTGTGTGTGTATCAATACAGGAGTTCACAATCACTAACTAAAGCGTTGTATAGACATGGTTTTGTACCCTTCCTACTTTATACCTTTTTCTCCTGATTCTTCAGACGTTCCTGAAGTTCCTTCTTTTCTTTTTCAAGCTGTTCAACTTGTTTAGCCATAATGAAGTCAGGATCCAATTCTTCGAGATCCTACAACCAAGTAAAGTTATCAATACAAAATAAAGCAAACGTTTTTTTCTGTTACAAATGTGGTTTGTTTATTTATTTATATAAGCTTCTCTGCAGTTTTCCCCTTAACTTTTAAACTAGTTTGCTTCAGAAACATTCTCAGTTTCTTTTCCTCTCTTCTGGGTAACTTGTATTTTATTTTTTAAAAATTCTAAAGCATTTGTACCTCGATTTTCAATTGAGACACAGTCCAGGTACTACAAAATTGGATCTGCAGGTCTGTTTTGCATTTCAGATACTGTTCAAGCAACAAGGCGGGCAGAGAGAACTGCTGGACTTAATTCCCCCAGGTAAAAAAGGTCCTATCCAAACTCAGAATTAAGGTTTATTTACACTGTTGAGCAAATTAAATATTTAAGTGTCTCATTTTTAAGAGAGGCTGTTTACAAGACCAGTTACAGTATAAAACTAGTAAAGAACATGAGATTCAGGCAACCTAGCAAAGTAACACCAAAAGCATAAAAAAGTAACTCAAAACTTCAACAATAAGTTGTCTACCTCAATATCAATATCTTTAAATGCTTTGGCTCCCAGTTCAGTCTTCTTAATCTGCTCCAAGCGCTCACGAACGGTCTTCTTTTTGATTTGTTCATGCTCCTGCAGGATACGCTCCTTCTCTCTTTCCTTTGCCTCCTGGCGCAGTCTCTCTTCTTCAGCTTTCCGGACTTTTTGTAATTCTGCTTCACGTTGTTCCAGTTCTTCTTTTTCACGCTGAATGTTTAGACTTTCAAGGCGCTCTTTTCTTTCCTCTATAGTTTGACGACGTGCAAGAATACGCTGATGCTCCTTCCTTGAATTTTTTAGGAAGGCAGTGACTGCCAGTTGATGTTGTTCTTCCTTCTCTTGCTGAATTTAAATTAAAAAGGCAGAAAGCATAGTAAATGCTTCTCAAAGAAAACTCAAGGTTAGTTTTACTCTCCAAACTTGCCAACTACACAGAAATACAACTGTAATTGCAAATCTAATCACTCATCCAAGTGGCCTACAAGGTCGTATCAACTGATTAGAACCACATCCAAATGGAGAAAGTCGCCTGTATCAGACAATATTCTGCAACACATCTTAGGTATGGTATTTTCACTTTTTTTCCATCCAAAAAAATTGCACACCCTTATGTTAGAGACGTTTAAGACTCTAATAGAAAGGGGGATGTGGGGGGATCAATCTTGTTTGTTTCTGCATGTGTTAGCAAGTATACCACCACATGTACTGTATTTCACCAAAGCTCCCTTGTTTTTCAAGTTTTGTTTTTTTCCAAACGCACTGAAGTAAGAGAAAAATACCCTAACTGACACAAAGCACTATCTGCGAGATGATAAAAAAAATGATGAGTCAACAATTTAGGTATAAATATTGTATATAAACCCATTTAAATTAAATTATAAAAAGCACTAGACTTCCAGACACTAGCATATAGACTATTCTTTAAGCAGCCTTCTAACCACCCCACTGTTCTCCTCCAGAGTACCTACACAGTTCTTCATAGAGATTCATGCTGTATACTTGAAGAGGTATAATTGCGCCAGCTCAGGGAGCTGCCCATTTTAATCAGTCCAGCAAGCAGCAAAACACTGCAGCCCAATCAGTTCGCTACACTCCCTCAGTCATGGTGCTCTTGAAATGTGAGCTAGCTCAGAGGTATTTTTAGTAATCTGTCACTTCTGGGGCATTCAACAAAAACACTGAAACATCTATACTTTGCTGCAGATCTCCAAGCACTTAAATGGAAGTGCCAGAAACACAGAAATGAAGAGTTTTAGACGAATTTAACGATTTTGTGAATTATAACAAATTTGACAGAAATCAGAAGTTTTTAAGCTCCTGAAAAAAGTGAAAAGTTCTGACTGAATAGCAAAGGAAAAAAGGATATCAACTTGTTCTGTAGCTTCTCTAACCACACAGATTGCTACTAACCTTGATACTGTACTCCAATTTTACAAGCGTAATTACTATCATTTATTTCTTACTCAGCTAATTGTACTAACTTGTCAAGTATAAGACTGTCATTTCTATCTATGAATGTACAAATAAAGCATATTTCTTCTTTCAAACCAATAATCCATCCGTCTAATACCAATCACTAACAAATATTTTTAGGGAAAAACCTACATGGAAATATTTTTATCTTAAACACTATAAAACAGCTAATGTATGTTCAAGCTAACATAAGTAAGCTAGCATTAGGTGTCATGATACAGTCCTACCTTGTGTGTTTATTTTAAGAATATTACTTAGTATTTCAATCCGGATAAAGAATCTAACATGGACATCTTGCTATCAGCCTTTTTTCCATATGGAAAAGTTATTTGCTATGTTTGCTATGAAATCTTTCATAAACATAAAGCAAAAGAAAAAATTACCACTGCTCTTTTAAGAGCAGTGAAGGTTTAGCTTGCCACAACCAAAGCACGCTGGAAATCCGAGAGTGATTTACACCTTGCTCCAAAGGGCTCTGGAGAACCTGAAATGTGAGCTCATCGGTGAGTCCAACCTTGAAGCCAACAGCTCCAGTGAGGAGGACAGGGAGTGACAAGGACAGGTCAGTTCTTGAGTTGTGGGATCATTTGTACGTGTTTTTAGATTCCACTATGAAGTTACATTCCAGGTGCTTCACAACAGCAGTTTCTCCAGGAACAATAAAGAAAGCAAGCAAACTCTTGGATTTTCAAAAATGCATGCAAAATTTTAAACAAATCCTAGGTCTGTAGGCCCATCTATGGGTAAATTATTATTTCGCATATCTTAAATCTGATATATGCAAGACTAGCAATTTAAACTCAGGCACCTTGTGTACGTTTTGACATGATTTTAGTTATGACCAAATGCTAACTAGTTGAGTGATTTAAGAATGATTTATTCTTTTTCACAAGCACAAATAGCTGACAAAATTAAAAGGTACACCTAATCTGAGAAAACATCCTCATTAAATTATAAGCTCTGGTATAAAGTATTGACTTACTAGCTTACATTTCTACTTAATCCACAAGTATATAAATGCAGCCCATCATTACTGTCAAATTATATCAGAGATTGTTACCACAATGCTCTGAAAAACAGAGCAACACACTTCTGAAAATAAACAAATGTACAAAAGCACCAGTCGCTACCTACTCAAATCCTTGCAATGTCATGTTAAATTCATCATTAGATTGCTCGGTGCCTTTCGTAAATCAAGGAAAGGCAAACCAAGCAACTCCTTGGTGTAATAATTCAAGTATGATCTCACAACTTCAAAACAAGCTTGTCTTGCTAAACCAGAAAATTTAGATCTGTTAGAACAGGTGAGTATGTAACAGATGCAGAAGGATACTTTGTCATTAATAAATACATCAATGCTACACTACATTTATATATATTGACACCTCAAGGTGTCAATTTTTTCTAAAGGGAGGGGACAGCAGTAACAATATTGATTACCACTACGCTGAAAACAGAGTACTGGAATGAGCCGTTGATCAGACAAGCAAAACATAACAAAAGACTGCATAAGGGCAACAGATAAACATCATACAATGCACTTGGGGTAATATCAGAATTTGTCAACATTTTCACAAGACTTAAAATGACTTACCAGTAAGTGAGGAGGCTTAATGACTGCAAGAGCCTTAGCCAGAGCTGAGGACATAGCAGTCAATT
Organism: Gavia stellata; assembly: GCF_030936135.1. Taxonomy (NCBI): domain Eukaryota; kingdom Metazoa; phylum Chordata; class Aves; order Gaviiformes; family Gaviidae; genus Gavia; species Gavia stellata. The sequence goes on from NC_082602.1 coordinate 34,578,373, forward strand.
GATTTCTAATTTGCTCAGAAGGCATGCTCTGTAGCTGAGGGCCTAGTGGAGCATCTTCTCTAGTACTGTAATTCAAATCTGAGCCAAAACTCAGTGTCCGGGTAGTATGATCAAGGCGAACCTTTGGGGAAAAAAGAAAAGGGAAGAAAAAGGCTTGTATTATTTAATAAACAATTTCTCTGTTGCTCTGCCTATGACCAATGAGTCAACAGAAGCTCTAAGCAGCAATTACTTTTTAACAAAAAAATTAGCTATACCAGACTATGAGAAATGCCAAATTAGTAGAAGGAAAATAGCACTGTGAATAAAAGTTTGTTTAATTTACATGGTTTATACAAAAAAAAAAAAAAAAAAAATCAATCACTGGAAGAGGCTGAACTTTCAATGATTCTATGAAATGAGCACTGCAAGACAAATCACTCTTGCCTCTTCCTCCAGATTAGCGAAACGTGAAACAAGAATCCTGACTTTAACGCGGGCAATTTCAATGCATCCAAAATGTAAGTTAAAGTTGTGTGTTAACCTAAATGCATTAACTTAGCTTTATCTAAAAACCTAAAAATGGATAATTACTAAGCAACCTCAGCTAAAGACTACTTGTATCTCATCACCAGCTTAAACATTTCGTAACAGGCTGTTATTCATTCTATACAGACAAGTTTACCAACAATGCAATCTTCAACAGCAGCTGAAACATCTCAGACATTGATGTTTTACTTCAATCACTTGGTTAGACAAAAAACAACATCAGCAACTGCTAGCTCTTTAGTCTTGCACAACTAATTCAGCAGTCAGAAATTCGCATCCCTGTTAGTCTTGCTTCAGGATATTCTGGGCTAAATTATTGGGGCTCACGGGGCAAGTTTCAGCAAATTTTATTTCAAGTTTTACTTCTACTGCACTTACATTAATGGTTGTTGACCTAAATCAAAAATATACAACAAAATGCAAATAATCACCAGTTCTTAACTTATTGTCACATGCATCATTTACTGTAGTTTATCTCCATCTATCAGAATCTATTGTCTTCCTTGGGTTCAATGTCAACCAGTTAGTTTTCATCCAATATAATATGCATGAATCCATGTATCATTTCAGAGAGTCTTTTTACAGCACTTACTTGTAAGTCGCAATGTCTGGCTGCATCAACAATACTACGTTCCAGCTGGAAAGCATCAACAAAAGGAACGAGGGTAGACAGACGAGAAAATTCAATACTTTGATAAATCTGGGCCACCTGTATGTGAACAGAAACATTAGATATTTTTCCTCATTAAAAAAAGATCAGAAATAAAAGTTGTTGTACAGGCTCTAAAGCTAACTTACTAAATCATCAATAAAGGAATGTATACATATTAATACAATTACAAATACTATTTCAGGATTTTATTTCTGTACTGTATTCAAACTTAACCTAAGATTAAATGCCGTTCCTGAGCGTCTTCTTTGTATGAAGGAGACTGGCAGCAGTAACTACATACAGCTATGCTGCTAATTAGCCTTCAACTATTTCTTTAGCACATCAGAAATAACACTGCTCGTCACTTGTAACGAAAGCAGGTCAATGAAATGTGCATTTTATAAAACACCTAGACACAAAAAACCCCCACAAAAACTAAATACTTGACCCAGATTTTAGTCCAAAAAATTTTAAGAAACGATGAATTACCTTAAATAAGACACCACAGATCTGTAATGAAGAAAATCTAGGCAAAAGAATATGCCACTGTATGCAACCACTATAAAGTACAGCTACTACGGCTGTACCTAAATGAAGTACAAACCTGAAGATATAGGTTATATACTGGAAAAAAGTATTTCAAAATCATAATGTTTTTCTATTGATGGAAAAAATTTTACTTCATCATGGCAGTTCCAACTTAATATTCTTCCAAAGCATTTTCTAACTTATGTATACCTATGAAGATACATTTTCTTTATTCATACCTGCTGCAGAAGGCGAAGAATAGTATTGTTTTGCAGGTGAGGAACATACAGCTGCAGTTCAGGTTCCTTTTCAGCTTGGTCTTTCACCCAGTTCAGAACCTATCAAAATTCTAAAAAGTTACTCTATCTGCATCAACCCTTAAAAACTTGAACATTAAAGTACGAAGCATGGTTCTTAAATACTTCTGGTTTACAGCTCATGAAACAAGAGCACTTCTGCCCAGATACTACATTCTTTTACTTTAGTATATCTTTTGATCAGAACACTTATTTATAATGGATAGCTAACATTTTTTGTTTGAAGGCGACTGACAGTACTGGCAACATTTGCCGCACTGCTAATTTACCTTCAAGTTCTTTTTAGCACCTCAAATATCTTTGTTCCCACTATCAAAGAAAAAGAACATGATGTGCTTCATCAATTGCAGAATTTACATTAACCTAATCAACAGCTCTCACATTATTTTACCTTCCAATACTCTACATTTTAATAATAAAACCAGTCATTGGTATATTTTTCCACTTCCCACACAACCCACTAGCATGCATACGTGCGTGTGCGCACACACAGTTTTCTCATGTCTGCACCTTTAAAAAAAAAAAATTTAACTCAGTACCATCTCCACCAAGACGACCTTTTGATACGTTCCCAAAACTCTGAACCTTTATAGGGGCCCTCTGAATAGCACCCTAGAGACCTGAATGAATTTTCATTCTATTTCAATAATCTGGTGCACTATGTATAGCAGATGTTACATACGTGTCATTGTAATGGATTTGACCAAATAAAGCCTACCATTGAAAATTCTGGCAATAGAAAAAGCCAGTTGCTATTTACCACACACCACTATTCTAATAACAGATTACTAGTCAAGACCAATTACTATCAGAGAGGTACAAAACTTACCTTGCTGACACGGCTACATAACTTGAGCGGGTGAAAGTCTACTTCAAGCCAATTGTAAAGTTCTTTCACTTCTGGAACAACATATTGCACTACGTTGAACCTTACCTACAGTCAAAAAAACAATGCCAAAGATTTCAAAATAAATACAGTATTAACAAACAGTTATGCTTGAAGAATTTTATACTCCAGAAGTTAAATAGGCACCACATGTACCTTTTAATACAGAAGACTACTTATTTTTTATTATAGCATTCTTAATTGCAATGACAATAATTCTATGCTACTCCACTTAACTGTTTGTATTTAAAAATGGAAAAGTAGACAAAACCATACAAACAAGATAAATATTTACACTAGAGTACCACCCTCAACTTATTAGCCATTTCTAAGACACAAGTCCTACTACATAGATGTAGGCTCACATCCAAACTAAAACCACACATCTCAGTTTGTGACTAAACTTCTGAAGTTTTAAACTGTGGTTTCAAGGCAAACTGAAGAGATACCAGAAGAAGAATTAAGACAAATTGTAAAATGAACCTTGAATGTAATGCATGCAAATGACTGCAATAAATTCAGACATCCTCTGAAAATACTTAACTATGACGGAATGCCTTATTTGTTTATGAATATCTGGGAAGGTCTGAAAATAGAGAAATCTAGCCTCCCTTCAAATTAAACACAACAAAGTTTTCAGCATCACTTAGGTCCTTACAGCTGCCATTTGATATCTGACCTGTGCTTATCTGAAATACACTTAAAACAGAAAAATAAATACTTGGTTCAGCAAATTACTCTGCACCTTACAGTAGGGAAAAACCCCAAAGTTCTAGCTCACAACCCCTTTCAGACCCCTCAAAGTTTCAAAACAACATTTGTTGCTTGGGTGACATAAAGGACAATACTGAATCTGACTCTTCAGTGCAGACAAGCATTCAGGCCTCCCGTTATTGCTGCTATTTCCAACCAGTCCTTCTTGCGAATCTGAAATTTTAACACTAGACTGTAAGTCATGCGATTAGCCATAAAGCCATTTTAATTTTTTAAACTGCTGATCCATAACTAAGCACAGTGCTCTAGAAGGAAAACAGTCCAAGAAGAGGACTCAATGTTTAAAAGCTTCTCATCTGAACACCACTACCTACCATATCATTAATGAGACTGCCACGTGTAGGTGGGGCCTGAAGACCCAAAAGGGTTGCCAGACGTCTCTGTTTCTCAACAATGATGCCATCCATATCCAGAAGGCGAGCAATATCAGTTCTCTCAGGAGTTATAGGAATTGACAGAGTGGCCAAAAGGACTCGAGTAGACATCCTGTTGACAAAGTATAACCACAAAAGATGAACTGCAAAAGAACGCTAATTAATTCCTTTTAATATATGCGCCCATCCAAGAGTAAGAATGAGTAGCATTCATGATGCAAAACTGTAAAAATACCAGCAATAACAGAAAAGACACCAACTGCACAAAAAGAGTACAGAATGCAGTATTCTTCAGTAACCAGGGGAAAGATTTTGGTAACATCTTTTCATTACTTACATATGTGCGTGTATATACATATGTATATATACACAGAAATGATAAAGAAATTTAAGCTGCCTCTGTAAATATCAAAATACTATAAAGTAATGAAAACAGCAGAAAGCACCACCTTTAAAAACTTATTTTACCTGCAAATCCATACCACTCATTTTGATTGCAATGATTTTTAAAATTTACTGTGCAAGCCAGATGTACCTTTTGATGTAACGATACAAATTACATTAAATATTTAAATTCTGACCTTAATACCCAGTGGAAAAAGAATATAAGAATTTCCATAGAGTATTTATTCCTGCTCGAGTCTGATTCTGTAAAGGCCTGCACATGAACTTCAGAGGTTAATGCAGTCCATGATTCTGCATGCCTCAAAAGCTTTGCCAGTATCATACTTGTTACCACATAATTAAAGGCCATTTGGCTATACAGACTTTTATACATCAAGGAAAAGTTTATAGTAGTTATAATGAAATCTTGTGAAGTAAATACCACCACTCAGAAGAGAAAAAGGAAGCAAAACACAGGTACTTATTAACTTGCTTAGCTTCCCAGTCAGTAACAGAGAAGGAAGTTTAACTAAGGTGACCCTGAGGTTTACATTATTTACACTGTAGCTTTGCAAAATATCCTCTTGCTCTCAGTTTCTTTTCAGGCAATTAGTACTGGCCACTTTAAGCAAAGCTGCTCATAGCCATACATGTAATCTGCTTCTTTTGGGGTACAATTTCATTTATTTTTGAACCTATGGGGTTAAAAACACAATCTAAAAACACATTAAATTTCTTTCCCGACCTCTGCATCTCCTCTTGTGTGAGATTCTTTCGCATTTCTCTTGATAAGTGATAAAGTCGGTGAAGTGTGGATGCATGAAAAAGAGCGTTTCCTGATTTCCAGAAGACAGTTGAAACTTTGTGATAGTAATTTGCCATCAGTTGTGGTTTGGGTGGTTTCTTAGACAGTGCAAATAGCCCATGAATATCCTCCACTGCTTTGAAAGCTTCCTAAAAAACACCCAAAAACACTACTTTTAGGAATTTTTTTGCAACACCCAAAAAAGGGAAAAAATGCATATTAACTAAAGGTTGTAAGACTATAATATATCTAATACCACTGAAAGCTGTGATCTTCAGTTTTGCCAGCTACATGAAATGAAATAGTTCTTTCCTAATAGAGAAATTATTTGGACATACTGCAAATCCATTAACTATCTGCTTAGACTTTGGTAGTTAATGATTAGTTTGTGTGAGTTTTTGAAAACTGGTTTCTTTCAGATCGTCAAGCTACAAACCAAGGGGAAAAAAAAAAAACCCAAACCAGAATAACAAAAATTCTACTATTTTAGTATTATACCAATTCTACTATTTATTTGTTTTACCATTTTTCATAAAAATATTTGTGATCAAAAATGTGTATAGTTTCCCTAAAAATACATATAATCTTGGAAATGCCTTACGTGTAATTACTTACATACCTAAAATTGAAACAGAGAACATTCTCCAAATTCACAAAACCAAAAAGTGACAACCTTGGCTTTTTAAGGAATTTGACATTAGAAATGTTGGAAAAGCAAAGCACCTCTTTGAAAAAATTGCTTTGATAGTGCCCTCACTGGCTAGACACTAACATAATTCAACCAGCAACGCTGGGGGCCCAGCCTAAAAGCAGGCTTTAACATTTATCAACCACTTCCCAGGGTTCTAGTTCATGAGAGTGCAAGATGGCAGAGCTGAAGGTGTCATCATCAACTTCTCATTTTCACAACTCTCAACAACTTCAGCCACTTATCCATTAACTACTACCAGCAGAAGCTTGGTTTGAAATGCTATGCAAAAAACAGCAATCCCAGGAACATCAGACTAAGTATTCAATATGCATGTAGTACCACATTCTAGATATTAAAACTTTATTCTTTAGCTATTATCCTGTCTTTACCTTGGAGTATATACCATGAAACATGATTTGTGTGGAACAGATACTGGGAAGGCTGTAGACTACAGTGTGATTACAGGAGCCCTGCTGCATACCTGCCACAGCTCCATACTAATAGCACTGTCAAGTTGCACAAGCCTGGTCTCCAAGTGCATTGACTGACTGTCAGGATTGTTGAGGTTGATTGCTGTGCTTTGGTTATGATGACGCTGGATCTGCCCCAAATGCATTCGCAGGTTATCACAGAGTTTACGGAACTCAGCTTTACGTGTGTACTGCAGGCAGAACTTAAAAGCTGCAAAAATGAACAATACAAATTAAGAATGCTCACTAATGGTGACTTCATGGTAGTTCTAAATGGGATTAAAATATGCAAATCAGTACGCTTAAAGAATCTTCATTTACAATCCAAAGTCGTATCAAACAAGATGCAATCTGTCACGCATAATGAATAAGAGACAATGCAGAGCACTTCCATCTTGACCTCAAAAAATGAAGATGCTTCTACATAATTAAGCTTAAGGAGCAAAGGGAGTACTTTGACTCTCTTTAAAAATGTTCTAATTTAAGCAGTGATTCTAGCTTTTATTTTGAACTAAGTGCAAATAAAATTCTGTGAACGGCAAGAATTCAGGTTTTGGCTTTGTAAAATGTGGGAAAAAATTCTCAAGTCATCTAAACGTGGTAAAGTTAAATGAAGCTTTCAAATGACTGGAAATGACACAGAAAAATTTGTCTTTGATCCTGTAGTTCCTCTCAGAAAATCTGTTTTCGCTTTGCCACTGTCACTCTGAAAATTCTAAAGTATCTCTACCAGAAACAGGCAAAAAAGGAAGTCTCAACACTATAGCACAAAGACTTAAATACACTACAGCACCTAGAACTCACATGACTGTCATCTTTCCTAATGTACTTTCACAACTTGCATCCAGAGTTAAGAACCTAACAGACTCTCTTTTCAAAAATACAGATCCCTAAGTTACACATACAAAGGAAAACATTTTTCCGCTCATCTCACCCTTAAGAAAAGATTAACATGTAAGTATTCATTCTTATAAATTTAATTTTTGCACAATAATGCCAGAAAGAATCAGACTAGACTTTTTCCTATTACTTTCCACATAATATTTTGCTAAGTTATGTCTGTGTCAAAATTGATAGCGCATCGTAATTTTACAGTACCCTTTTGCGTACAGTAGTATTTTAAGTTAGCCGACATAGAATATGTTAATGGAAGACACATTTGCCATTCTGGGCAACAAAGTGAAAACATGACTAATTTTGATCAGTAATTTAGAAAAAATAAAGACACAGCACCACTAATTCTCATACTCTCAGTATGTCCAGGAAAAAAATAACTTTTTCCTTGCAGGTTCTGTTACAAGAAAAGATCACTGTTCAGAAACTCAGTAATTTTAAGGAATGTCTGTAATTTTAAGAATAGTATGTGTGTACATACATATGCTTACGAGATTAACATATTTCCAACTCTGAAGCAATATCCAAATAGAAATAACCTTTAATTTTCTAGTTTTGTAGAATGTAATATGGAAGTCCTAGATCTCATTATACTTCTAAGTTTCCATCTTTTTGACTTACCTTGCTGTGCAATATCATGGTACAGGCGTTCCACTCGAGAATTATTTCTGAGAAGATCCAAACATTGCCTATACGATTCCCATAGAAATTTAACCCAGGGTGTCAAAAGCAGTCGGTCAGTACGATCCTGAGTGTCTTCTCCACTTACAGCACTCAAAAGAACACTACAGTTGGGGTAGGTGGATAAGGAAAAAAAAAAAGTGTTTATTCCCCACAATTCTCACCGATTTTTCTTATCAAGAGCTAAGATGAGACTGGACAAACCTGAACAGCTAATTGCTGCTGAACAGTCTATTGCTTATTTTCAAATTGGTCCCTCAGACTTCTCTCTTTTCCTTTAAAGGCTGTAGATAACTTTTCTTATTGTTAAGTTTCAAACTTTGGCCCCTGCATAATGACTGACATATACAAGCTCCAGAGGTAAGAGACATCAGGAGCGCTTGTACCCTTCACATGAGTAAACCAAAGGAAACTAACTCCAGGATTTTCACCTTCCCTCTTCTACCAGGGAGCTGTGCACTGTACCTGTTAGACTGAAATATGACTTTCTGTGTAGATACTTTCCTACTTGCTGAAACTTTCTTTTTAGTCACTAGCAATGCTGCCAGACAGTTTACTTCTTGCTGACATGACACAGAAGCAATGTGTGCCTTATGATCTGCAGACATTGAAAACTAGAATACTTACAAAAAAGTATCAAATCCTTTAAAAATTCTGAAATGCTCACATGATCCCTTTCTGCTAAAGTCTGCCCAGCATGACAAACTTACAAAGAATCATCTTCCCCAAGCCTTCATTTTAAAAATCCTTTTTGAACTACGCTTCTAATAACGTAAACTCTCAATTCTTGTAACTCTCTTCTACTACACTGCCTCCAGTTCCAATTTACTTCCCTGAGCACCAATACTACACACAATATTAAAGATGAAATTTCACCAGTGCCTTCTCCTACAGAGCAAGCAGTGAATCCAGCAAAAAAAGTATGAGAAGTCTAGAAAACAGGACCTAAAAAACACTAAAGAAACTGGTTGTTCAGATAAAGAAGAGTGACTGAAGAGACACATTTTCTAGTCCTCCGTTATATAAAAGAGAACAAGGAAAAGAGTGGTCAGTCCATCTTCAATGTCTAACTATTAGTGGGATTCCTCTGTAACAAAGACTATTTCAGGCACTGGAAATAACATGAATGGCACTGCCATCCTGGAACAACTACTGAAGGCAGGTCTGTAACCTTTTCATTTTTTGCAGCCAATGAGTTCCCAACTTCCACCAGAGAGCCTTGCTGTTAACACGTAAATCCACAGCCTTCTACTCCATGTCTTTCTGAGTTTTATTTGACTACTCTAACTCTATTCCTCACAGTCGCCTACACAAGGCAAAATGTCCTCTACTTTGATAATTTCTTCCAATTTTCTATCATCAGTAAATACGACTTTGACTTTTTTAGTTTCTGTGCCAAGATTTTAGTTGAAAAAATTCCCACTAACTTCACTCTTGCTTCATATCTCCTTTCGTCATTACATGTCATCAGTTTCTCACTGGGCAATGTCTTAGTCCCCTTCCAATTCAACTGCAAACATCCCTTCTGGTATGGTATCAAGAGCTTTACTTTTCCCCAGGTTAGATCTTTGGCATTTCTTGAATCCAAAAAATTAAATTACCAAATAAAATTCTAGCGTAATCAGATGTCATCTACCCTTCAGCAAGCTTGTGCTGAATTTTAACTTATTTTTAACTCCATGTACTATTTCCTTCCTTCAAAAACTCATACTAAAGACCTGAATGTTATTACAATCAAGGTAACAATGCATCAGCAACTGTTCAGACCACTACTCAGTCCTGCATATGCATGATGAGACAACACACTATCTGCTCAGATGGGTATCCGCAAAGCTTTAGTACCCAAAATATCTGCTGATATTTTTAAAACTCAAGGATAGAAATTATGCTGTCATCCAACACGAAGAGAAAGGTGACTTTTCCGTTCACCTCGGACAGGGTAATTTCCATGCTCTGAAAACCAATCTCTTTCTTTTATTTGAGAATCAATATTCTTACAAGAATCAGTAGCAATCTCAACCCACCTCCTCAGCATTTTACCACCATTTTTCCTAGAATTCTCCACTTATGGCTGAAGATCCTTTTGGTATTTAATACCTTCTGCAAGTTTTAATTTGATTTGACTTACGGAAATTTTAGTTTATTCCCTACACTTTTTGATTTTTTGAAGGATACGGACAGATGGCCTCTTCCAAACTCAGCTGGAATGGTTTAAAACATTTCTTCACACCCCTCCTTGTCACCCCTCTTCCACAGATGTCAACACATACATAGCTGTACTATCAGAGTTAATGTGAGCATTCCCTTAATCAACAGATTCATCTGAAGAACATAAATATGCAATCGGAGCTAACCTCACTTTGCCTGAAGCAGATCAGGAAGTTCTCCCACAAAGCATTCTGACAACAGAATAGTGGCTTCTTGCAGAGCTGGAGAGTGGTTTCACCCTAACCTAGCACTACTTGCTTAAGCAAGGTCTAACTGAAGGTCTATGCACAACCTACAGCAGACATATTTACCGAACCTTTTTTCCATTCCTTCTATGTTCTCATTATCCATCCAATTAATTATAACACTCTGAATTTACTTTTTACGCCCTTTCTTCTATTATCTCATCAGTTACCCAAGCAAGTATGAAGGAACATTACCTTTTGTTTGTACAGGCACAACGTGGTCAGAAAGACTGGAGGTTATCACATACAGGAATTAAATTGGCCTAATGTAATTAATAGCAATTGTACATCAACTGATAATAAGCAGCTTTCAATAATAAACTCTCCAATACCATTACAGATGCAGATCTGAGTAGGCCCTAGAAAGCAGTGACCCAAGCCCCAGAACCGCTCCTACTCTATCTACGTTTTCTATTCTTTACTAGTTACTTTCTTTACTTTTCTTTACTCAGACTTAGGATTTTGTTCAATGCAAAATACCGTTCCGATTTTTTTTTCCTACCCTTAGAACCTCCAGAACACCACTAGTATTCCATTTCAAATTCACCATCTTTATATCTCAGTTCTCTGAGTTGCCAATATACTTCATGAAAATAAGGATACTTTGCTGTGCAGTGCTACATTTCAAAGACAGGCCGCCTACCTTTCTGGGGTTTGAATGTTATCTAAGTCTTCTATGTCCAGTACCATCTGCTGGGATTCTTCCTTAGCTGCTTCTGTTTTTTCTTCAGCTAACTTTAAATAGGCTCGAACCACATCTTCTAAAGATTTGATGTTCACCTACATCAAAGGCAGAAAATAGGAAGATGTTTCCACCCACAACAGGCAGCAAATATTTGAAATGTAAATGCTACAAAACTAGGAACATCTAAAAAGCAGATTAATTCTAACTCAAGACCAAGACCAATGAGTTACTTTTAGATCATATCAGCTGACATATACCATGCTTGCTACAAATGAAAAAAAAAAAAAAAAAATCAAAAGCCATACCTGCTGGCAAATATTCTTGTACTGGTACAATCCTTCTTTTGCCAGGTGACTCTTGCGGAGATCCACACAGAGTTCCAGGTACTTCAGCATAATCGGCTCGTGGATTTTCTGCCATGTTCGGTGTTTTTTACTTTTCATAACATCATAGAGAACATCAAGGGCAGGCTGCTTTTTGCCAACCTCAAGGAATTCTGAAAGTAAAATCCAATTAGCAAAAGACTTAAAAACATGCATCTTCTGTTTTGCATGCTTAACGCTGTAAACTTTTAGAATTTAATGAACTCTAACCAACGTTCATTGATGGTTTGATTTAGCTGGCCGTATCGAAAATGTTGGAAGATGCAACTGCAGTGGCAGTCTTTCAATGACATAACTAGCAAACGAACACAGAGCTCTCCATTAACATGAAAATTTCAGGATGGCAGAGATGTCTCTCCATCCATCAAGGCATGACTGGGCGCTTCATACATAATGATAAAATATACACCTCCAGTTTTAAAACTAGTTTCATCAAGAAGGACAGAGAATACACACCAAGAGGCTTGTAGTACAGCACCTACCAATGTCATTCAACAAGATGCAAACCATCCAGTGAATCTGACTTAAAAAAAAGTCTTGCCCTCAAACCAAGAAAGAAAGAAACTTCATTCAGAAAAGTTGTGTGTTTTTTTTTTTTTTAAACTCAGAGTGGTGTAGAGATGTAGTTTATAGAACAATTACACTAAAAGTTGCTACAGTCCAATTGAAGGGTCATACTTTTTTTAAACCAGCCTTCCTGCTGAAACCAGTGTCCTTTTTATTCACTCCCAAAGCAGCTGCTGTTCCTAACAGGTTCTCTCAGCATCACAGCAACTCCCATCTATGATATACCACACGTCCTGCTCAGTACAAAATACAGCAAACAATCCACGAGCAAATACTGAAGCGGCACTGCCAGCTACCAGCATACACACAGGCCCTACACTAGAGGCCCTCTTAACTGCAGAAAAGCAATCAAAAGAACACTGAGAATGGGAAGCAAACAGGTTTAAAAGATAAGAGAAGTCGAGTACAGCTAAAAGGAAATGTGTGCATTCTTACAGGATGAGGGGTGGAGTCAGTACTTTCCATGAAGTACTTTGGAAACCACTACATTCCTAAAGAAATAATGGCAGAAAGAATTGAAGTAGGGGGCTGCCTCCAGATGTTCAGACATCAGACAGAGCTTCTAAGTTTTAGAATCTTAGAATCGAAGTTAAACATGGCCAAAAGATATATTTTGAAAGCAGCAGGGCTGTTTTAATTTAAGGGCAATAGCACGTATTCGGGGCTTAGTTTATGTAAATAATGAGCTTGCGTAAGATGAGCAAGTTACTTTATAGAAAAAACATAGTGTTAACATTTAAAGATAAAGGTTACAGTGTGACAGTATTCAGCAGTATTTTTTTACTCACCAAAGGAATTTTAATAAAGCTATCCTCCATCCCATAATTTACGCTGTTATTCTAGCGCAGTGCTGCTTTTGAGATAATTAATGCTCAGCTTTACGATTTCTTATTTATGAAAATAAACTTGAAATACACGTTTAATCTTGCAACAATGCCAGGCCACTCCAACCACAACTCTCAGTGGTCGATAAGCAACTGGACAAAGCACAAAATTAATTCATATTGTTTTGAAACTTTTAATTAACTCCAGTCCAGCAAGTTCTTACAAGTAAGTCAAACAATTAAGGCTAATTTAACAGACACTGTATAAAAGCACATACAAAGTGAACCCGAAGAGTCAAATACAGCACACATCACCATGCCTTGCAGTAGAAACTCTTAAGTTACGGAAACGAAGATTTGTAACAGACAAAATGTAAAGCCTTAGCCCCCGAATAGCTGTCAGAATTACGTTTTTTTCTATTTTTTTCTGTTATACCACTTACAATGCTAAAAAGTATCCAGAACAGCAACTGAAGCTCTGAGTGGACAAGAACTACATGATTCACATCGATAACTCCTCTACTGCTAACCCAAAATCCTGAATTAAGCTACATTTTCAATCTGGGAAAATTTACATCACTACAGAAGGCGACAAAGATGTCATGCGTTATCCAATATCGCTAACAGAGTGCAAACTCAGTATCTGCAACAATAAAACACTCCCAAAAGTTGCATTACACCCTTGACTACAAAGCAATGCCAGATATTAACAACAGCTAAGGGTTCGCTTTGACCTGTATTTATTGTTTATAAGGAAACATGGCCTTTCTTACATAGCTGTACATATTTACAATCATTCAAGCTCTTCTTATTTCCAAACATCATCTATCTATGTTGAGGTCACTGAGAACCTAGAGCATAACGTGCTCCTAAATGCTCACTTAAGCCTTACATACAAACCACAAACACTGAAACTCTGGAAAGTGCACTGGATGTTCCAATTTGAAACGTCAGTTTAACTTTAAACTGCTTCCTGCAACATACAACCTGCTTTAGGTATGACTTCTCACCCTTTATTATACTTGGACAGGGTAAAATTGAGCCCCTGCAGTCTGCAAGACTTGACATTGTTTGCCATGTTTTCCATTCAGTCTACCAGGACTCAGGATTGCTAGCATTTATCTAGAGAACACTCGCTTCAGTTCTAATCCTTCAGTTCAACACCACTCCTTTGTAAGAATTAATTTGTCAGAATTTAGTAGACTTGCAGCAGTACAAGAGATGTGGATTTAAAACTTCAATACCAGGAAAGCCAAAATAAAATGTCAGATTTAAACAGTTTAAGATCAATATTCCAGCAACGTGACTTCCTCACCAACTAAGTGCAACTTACTCTACCCAAGAATTCTGAAGTTTAACTAAGGGTTGTATACTATGGTATGTGCATCTTTTCCAGTAAAGGGACCGCTAAAATACAATTTCATCTCTGGAAGCTGATTTTATCTGTCATCTTTTTATCTTTGTCCTTTGCGGGAATGATTTTTACAATGAATTTTAGATTAGAAATCTCGAGAACGTGCAATACTTTATTTAACATTTTCTTGTTAAAATACTGAGGACTTGAATTACGTATAGTCCCCAGACTACACAGCCTCTTCATCTGTCATTTAAAGACCCGTACATCATCTGTAATTTTTGGATGTCTTTAAGTATCATCCAGCAATCAGCCCTGGGACAATGAAGGGTCTAAATGGTCTTGCTAAGTGCTTAAAATAGGATATGATAAAAAAAGAAGCGTCAAAGCCATATATTTAGATGGAAAGGAGACAGCTGGTAAATATAACTAGTCCAGCTTTGTATGTGGTAGTCAGTGAGAGACAGCTACAGTGCAGTCCTCCTCGGTTTCTATTCCAGGGGTAAACTTATTCATCAGCCTGTGCAACATTTAAGTTTAATCATGTGCATTCTCACCAGAGTCACACGAAAGATAGGACTACCAGATACGAAGCCTACATGGAAAAACAGGGCCCGGGATCCGACCGGCCTTGAAATCATCCCGGAGCGGGTGCGAGATCCAGGCCGGACACCTCACGCCAAGCTGCCGGCCAGCGGAGAGCTCCTTCCCGTCGGCGGGCACGGTGGCGGCTTTGCCGCGGGCGCAGGGCCGCAGGCTGAGGTGCCGCGGGGCCCGGGCCGCGCTGCCCTCAGCAGTACGGGCCCCCGCCGCCGCGACCCCCCCTTCGCCCAGAGCCGGCCCACCGCCTCCGCCCGCGGGCGGCCGGGGGCCCCGCCAGGGAGAGGGAGGCGGAGCCGGGCCGTGCCCGCTCCCCGCGGCCGCCCGGGCCTCGCCTCCGCCATGCGGCGCGGCCGACGCCGGCAGGCCTCGGCCATTTCCTCGCGGCAAAGCGGCGCCGCACCGCTGCCGGGCGGCTTCTCCTCAGCGCCAGGGAGGCGCCGGCGAGGCCCCGCGCCGCAGCGAGGGGCCGGCAGAGGGGCTCTAGGGGCGGGCACGGCCCGGCGCGGCCGGGAGGAGGGGAGGACAGCGGCGCACGCTGCCCGCCACGGCGGGGAGAGCGGGAGGCGAACCGGCGGTGGGGGTGGGGGCGGCCCGCACTGACCGTTCGCCCGCTTCAGGGCATTCTCGGGCCGCTGGAAGTACACCGGCATGATGGCGGCGGCCTCTCCTCACAGGGCGGCGGCGGCGGCGGCGGCTCGCTCCGTGCTCCAGCCAAGCAGCCTGCGAGGCCGGAAAGGGAGGGCGGCCCGTCACCCGCGCGCACTGACGTCGGCGGAAGCGGAAGCCCCTCCCGGCAGGCGGGCGGGGCGGGGCGGCGGCGGCGGCGCGGAGCCGTGGCCGTGAGGCCATGGTGAGGAAGCCGGGGCCGGGCCCGGGCTGGCCGCGCGCTGTCGCTGGGAGGTTCCGGCGGGGAACCTCCGCCCCCGGTGGCTCAGTCCGGAGCCCGTCGGAGCGAGAGCCGCGATGGCGGACGGCTCGAGCCCCGCGGCGCTCGGTGAGCCCCCCGCCGAGAGCGGTGCTTCAGGCTGACGCCGTGGCTGCTTTCCGCTGTTAGTGCCCAAGTGACATCCCGCGCTGTGCCGGGCCTCCCGGCGGAGGCGCGGGGACGGAGGGGTTTACAGGGCAGGAAGCCGGTTAGCTTTGCCACAGAGGCAGGGCCGGTCACAGCGGGTTGTCGGGGGTGGGTGCCACCGGCCCCGCGTACCCGTCAGTTCAGAGCAGGCCCTGGCTTCATCAGACCCTCAGTGGTGGCGGCCGCCCTCCAAATCGGGGAGCCGGCGTGGGGCACTCCGTGAAGCGCATAGGCTAACTTAGTCTTACGGGTTTGGAGTAACTAAGTTTAATGCAGAAGAACATTTTGGCAAAGAAGTCATCATGCATGCTGAGCCTCTGCTCTTCACAACTTGTTCAGCCGGTTCAGAAATTGGGCTTTGGGGCAGTTAAGAACTTGCAGAAAGGCCCTGCTTCTGTGTGCACGTAGTCATCATCAGCTGCAGATGCCATTCTTAAAAATTTGGGAAACTATTTGGGAGGAACTCAGCCATTCCTCTGAGGAGCAATAGTAGTAGCAATATTCAAATGAGTGTACTTGTGATAACTTCTAGTGCCAGTGTATTTTTCAAAGCTACTGATGTGAAAATTTCTATTGGCATACGGAGAGACAACGGAAGCTGTGTAAAAGTGTGTGAATTACACACAAAACTCCTGTAACAGCAGCAGTAAAAGCAGTAGAACAGCAGCACGTGAAAATCACAGAATCACTAAGGCTGGAAAAGACCTGTAAGATCATCAAGTCCAACCACCAACCCAACCCCACCATGCCCACTAAACCATGTCCCGCAGTGCCACATCCACACGTTCCTTGAACACCTCCAGGGATGGTGACTCCACCACCTCCCTGGGCAGCTTATTCCAGTGCCTCACCACTCTCTCAGGAAAGAAATTTTTCCTAATACCCAGCCTGAACCTCCCCTGGCGCAAGTTGAGGCCATTTCCTCCTGCCCTATCACTAGTCACTTGGGAGAAGAGACCAACACCCACTTCATCACAACCCCCTTTCAGGTAGTTGTAGAGAGTGATAAGGTCTCCCCTCAGCCTCCTCTTCTCCAGACTGAACACCCCCAGCTCCCTCAGCCGCTCCTCATCAGACTTGTGCTCCAGACCCCTCACCAGCTTCGTCGCCCTTCTCTGGACACCCTCCAGCACCTCAATGTCCTTCTTGGAGTGAGGGGCCCAAAACTGAACACAGCATTCGAGGCGCAGCCTCACCAGCGCCAAGTACAGGGGCACGATCACCTCCCTACTCCTGATGGCCACACGATTTCTGATAGAGGCCAGGATGCCGTTGGCCTTCTTGGCCACCTGGGCACACTGCTGGCTTATCTTCAGCCGGCTGTCGACCAACACCCCCAGGTCCTTTTCCACCGGGCAGCTTTCCAGCCACTCGTCCCCAAGCCTGTAGCGTTGCATGGGGTTGTTGTGACCCAAGTGCAGGACCCGGCACTTGGCCGTGTTGAACCTCATACAGTTGGCCTGGGCCCATCGATCCAGCCTGTCCAGATCCCTCTGCAGAGCCTTCCGACCCTCCAGCAGATCAACACTCCCGCCCAACTTGGTGTCATCTGCAAACTTGCTGAGGGTGCACTCGATCCCCTTATCCAGATCGTCGATAAATATATTAAACAAGACTGGCCCCAGTACTGAGCCCTGGGGGACTCCACATGTGACCGGCCGCCAACTGGAT
The DNA here is from genome assembly GCF_030936135.1 of Gavia stellata. NCBI lineage: Eukaryota > Metazoa > Chordata > Aves > Gaviiformes > Gaviidae > Gavia > Gavia stellata. The sequence continues at coordinate 34,595,969 of NC_082602.1, forward strand.
TTCACTCCATTCACCACAACTCTCTGGGCCCGGCCATCCAGACAGTGCACCTGTCTAAGCCATGATTCGCCCAGGAGAATACTATGGGAGACATATGTGACTAATGGGAAATTTTGGATGAGTAAACAGCAGAATAGTGCGTCTCCATGTAAGGCATTGAACACAGTATGCTTTTAAGTTTTTCAGCAGAAACGTGCACCTCTGCAGCTAGATCATTGATGACATCATGACTGTAGCTGTGACCCTCTACAGACCTGGCTGTCTTCCACTGGTTTCTTAAGGATTTCTAAGTATGGTTTTCCAAAAACGTGTAGGTAGATAGAGAAGAACTCTGTTGATGATGACTAAAGACAGCCTATTCTTGTCTTTTGAATTTCTGTTTTGGCATGTTTCTTTCTGTATACTTGTTTGGTTTCTTTTTGCATGCTGTTCACATTAACCGTCTTGCATGGCCACCAGAAAGTTTTGTAACCGTTATACAATGCATTTAAAAATTTACTTCTAATGTTGGCTTGTAATCACAGTTTATTGCTAAACAGAAAAATAGTTAAAACTAAGAACAAGAAAGACACAGTCACTGTATGGAAGCTTTAGCACCATTAGCATATCCATGTAACACTGACCCCTTTTCACTCTATTGCATGAGCCTCCATTCTACAGTAACAAAAAAAAAAAAAGGCAACTTTGCTTTATTGGGATCTCTTCACTTGGGAGTTTCTCCATCTCCTTGTGTCCTTTGTCTCTCTTTGAGGTCCAGTGACAGGTGGTGTACACAGTACTGTCCATCAGGCCACACTATTGATTTATACAACAGTATTTTAATACAGCCTGCATTCTGGAATGTCTCCGGCAGCATAGTTGTTTCTGTTTCAAACCACGGTTATATATTCAGTGGAGTCTTCATTAAGCTATTTATAGTGCTGAACAAGTCCTTTTCTTGTCTTCCTAAAATTACTTGAAAAGTCTGTCAGATGAGTACCAGAGACACCGCCCAGGTCTGGGTGGCAGCCGCCCAGCATCTGCAGGCCGCTTGTGCCCGTGTCGCCAGAGCCAGTGCCTATCCTAAGGCTTTGCAGCCTTCTCTGGGGGGCATCCATTTATTGCTGGTTTATAGCAGCATTTGCTATTCGAGAGCCTGCTCCACTTCTTTGCATCTCTCTGAAGTTCCTGAAAGCCCTCCAGGCTTGAATCAGACGATTTTGTGTCAGGAACAGCTTTTACGGTCTGGCTCCTTGTGTCTCTTTCTACACGGTAGCTAAGTATATGAAATGTGTGTGCTTTAACTTTACGCCTTTATGAAAATCATATGCTGGACCACCCTGTAGTGTGTTCCCTAGCCAAGCGTAATCCTTGACGGGCCTGGCCTCTCTCCCAGGACTGCACGTTTTCTTCAGCACTTGTGATGCTCCTGCAGTTATCCCAGGTATTTTTGAAGTTCTTTCTTCCTGATGTGTTTCTTCTTCCTAGTCAGTGGCCACTGGCGGAGTTTGTGCGTTATGGCTTCCTTATGTGATAGTCAGGTACCGTTGTTCATCCCAACTTGAAAGAGATCTTTTAATTCTCAAATAAACATGTCGATGCATGGTGTTATTCGGGAATAGCTTTATGAGTATTCCCCGCCGTACTCAGGCCGCCTTTCAGGCACTAACCAGCCTTTATGCATGCTGTGTAGCACGGGGCAGGCCTGTATTTTGGGCTTCGTTCGGGGTGCACCTTCTGGCCGTGACTCCGGGAGGCGGTTGCCAGCCGGGCCCCCTCCTTTTGTGTCATGTTTCTGTGAATGGTGCCTTGTGACTTACAAAACGAGGTAGTGCAGGCAATGAAAAAAATGATTTTCCTTTTTTTTTTCCTCAGTTGCTGCTGGAAAACAGGCTGGCAGGTATCAGAGAGGGCGCGAGGGAGGCCGCTGGAGGCACCATCACCACGGCTGAGCGGGGTAGAAGCGGGAGCGCTGAGTAAATGGCGGCCCGGGGGGAGAGGGCAGACGGCCCGGGGGGCGGGGCCCAGCCAGGGGCGGGGCTTGCGGCGGGCGGAAGGCGGCGGGGCTGGGGTGGGAAGATGGCAGAGCCGGAGGCGCAGCTGCTGCTGGCGGTGGGGCTGATCGGTAAGAGCCCTCCGGGCCCTGGGGAAGGGCTGGGGCGCGGGGGGCTGCTGAGAGGGCCGGGCCGGGCCGGGCCGGGCCGGGCGGGCGGGGGGTGCCGGTTAGCAGTGCCCCGCCGAGCTGCGGCCGCAGGGCCTGTCCCGGCCGGGCGCTTGCCAGCCTGCGGTTGTGCCAAGGGGTTCCCGCTCGCTGAGGGCGGCGTCTCGGTCTGCCTGTCGCGGAGCTAAACCGTGCACAACTCGGCCAAAGTGTCTGAAATGCACGGCTTCTGAGGTTTCTGTTATGAAACCAGAAATAGGAAAAGCAGGAAAAGCCATAAATAAGCTGGTCTGGGTGCTTGTTGGTCAACACCTTGCTCGTATGAATGTGTGTTCAAACTCCCGGTGCTTTTTTGACCTCGTGAAGGAGGTCGAGAGTGGATATTTATTAACATTTAAAAAATAAAACCCGTAGCACAAATGCTGCCCTACGGCTTAAACCGTAGTGGCAAAACTGGATGTTTAGGGTCAGGGTAAGGTGGAATTTTAATCTGATTCCAGGAAACAAACCTGATTAACCCATCGATTTACTTCCTTGCTGCTGTTTGGCATTCTCACAGTGAACATCTTTCCACCATAGAAAAAGACACCAACGGAGATGCTTTGTGGGTTTGGTGTTATCCGTCTGTAACAGCTGAACTGAGGAGTCTATTGCTGCGAAAGTGCTGCCTTACAGATGAAAATAAATTGCTTCATACGTTTGTATTTGGCCAGTATAAAAGGTCATGGTTCTACATCACAACTGTGGAAGTTCAAGATTCTCCAGCCTTGAAGAAGGTAGGGCTTGGCTGGCTGGTTTTTCGGTAGAGTCCAGGGAAGACTTCTGCAAAGCTTCCTTTGGCAGTTTAAGCAGTGTTTTCCCATTGTATGCCATGAGGAAGGGAAGGGATTTGAGGTTTTGTGTGCTCACAGGTGCAGCTCTTACCCAGCTGTCTAACCAGTCCACACGTTTCGTTTTTCACCAAGACATATATTGGATGGAATTGCAGAGGGATTGAGATACTTATTACCCAATTTAGATTCTTGGTATTAATATGGAAATTGTATTTCATGCCATTATTTCTGGTTACTTTGCAATTCAAGTTCAGCAATTTATTACTTTTGTAAAAAAAGTTCTGCGAAGGGTCATTCATAGTGTCCAGAATCTTGTTCTGTATAGAACTTGATGCTTTTTTTTTTTTTCCAAAGGGTTGAGTTATGTAGGTACTTTCTTTTCCGCTGCATCGATAACCGGAAGACTGCAAATATGCTTGTATATTCTATACTTTCCCTGTTATGAAGATGATTAAATTGTCTGTTAAGTTTATTCAATTTTCATATTTCATGCTATATTGTTAAGCAGAAAGATAATGTGGTAATTTTGCATGCCCACAGCAGAATGTTGCTTGCCTTCCCTCACCCCAAGCTTACATCTCCTATGAACCTTAAAGGTGTTTGGAAAAAAAAAAAAAAAAAAAAATTATGTGTCCCAGTGCTGTCTCTGACAGTGGTAGTGGGAGATGCTATTTAAGGAGGACACGTGAGCCTGGTCATTGTCTGCAGACTTTCAGCCTCATACTGTCCCAGCCCACAGTTATTTGATTACGGAAGCTAAAGAGTATTTCTGTTTGTGGGCCTGCTATCGGTGAATTTTTTTCTGGTCTCTTTCTAAATACATTGATGCTCACTGCTTCCACAGCCTCCTTTGGCAAAAAATTCTGGAAATTTCCTACCTGCTGTGGGGAAGAAAAATACCTTTCTCTCTTTTAAAATAATCTCATGAGATTAAAGGAAAGCAACTCTTATAGAGTAGATTAAGCAAAAGATAGTATGTACTAGAGCTGGCTCAATGGAAATAAGTCACATCAGAAATCCATTAACCAGGCTTTTTCTGCAGTTAGTAACTTGGATCTGCTGCTACCACTTACTTTTTTTTTTAATTGAAACACCTTGTCAGAGTACTGCAGTAAGTTCAATAATATGAAAAAGACTGTTCATATGGGGTCATTAAATAAGCTGTGTGTTCTTCTGTGTGTGTGTCTTGCCCAGGTGACCCACTTCTCCATTGTTCTGATGGCCAAAGACTTCAACCCAGAGAAGTATGCAGCCTTCACTAGGATACTGTGTAGGTCTGTACAAAAGCTGTTTTGAGGTACTGCTGTGTGCATGTTTTGATCTTGCCAAAGCAAAAGATTAAATTTCATTGTGTTGTGTTTGCATTTGGTCTAACAATCTGCTGGAAACTCAGTCCTACAAACTGAATCAGATTATATAAATCCTTGATTTGAGCTTGAGTTCATGCAGTAAGCGTTGGGTGAATGTCAGATGCCCGGTAGGTTTTAATGTGGCTTCTCCAGACATGCACCACCACCACCCATATACTCATTTTCTCTGAGAACATATTTTATGTCCTCAATGTATAAAAATGTCTCAAATGTATAAACATTTGTGAAGATGTCAGTGCTTTTGTAGTCAAAGGTCACCATGTGTATGGTGGACAACTCGCCTCCCTTCACATCTCTCCTATAGATATTCTTGTAGCTCCTCTGAACTAAGCACAGCACCCAGGGACATTTTTGCTTTTCCTCTATGAAAATGAGAGCCCTCTGCCTCTTGAGGCCTGTGGCTCTGTCTTCTTCCTTCTTCCAACCAGACTGCCATCTTCTCCTTCCCTTGTCCCGTTTACTCGCTTCCCTCCACGTCCCTGTTCTCATGATCTCTCTCGGCATCTTTCTTTGCTTTTCTTTCAGTTCCCAAATTAGTTGGGTCCCAGTTCTTGATACCAAGAGTATTCCCTGAGCTTTTGCAGCTAATTGGACACAATTGTGAGACTATTGTATCACAGACTTGGGAATGCCATCAGGCTTACCAGTTCTGCAGGGTACTGAAAAACTGAAATTGCTGTTTTTTCACTGATACATGAAATATTTAGATTCCCTGCAGATCACAACTAATGCAGATTTATCAGCTAATACTTCTTTTCAAATCCGGGATGGATTCTTCTAAACACGATAATTGTGTTTCAAATGTGACATAGCTTTGTACTATAGCTAATATGGAAAACAGATAGTTGAGAGCTTCAGTGCTATTCCTGAAGTACCTTAACCTGTAAAATAGGTACGGTGTCTCTCTGCTGTCTGGAAGACAGCTAAAAGTGCATGGGTTTTGTTGGTATATGGTGGTTTTGTTGTTTTTTTTTTTTAATGAGTATCAAGGACGTATGTTTATATTTTTCTTTCATCATTTAACAAAGTATGGAATAATGTCTAATGATACTTGGATAAAAAATAAACTAGTCATATGGTCTGCATGTAATAATAGGAGTTACTGTAGCAGTTGCTTTTTCATAAAGCAGGTACCTTCCAAATCTGCAAAGAATCTTTAGTCTGGACACCTGTTTACACCTTTGTGCTTTGTTTCTGTGTTGGTAAATGTTGGTTCTTTCATAAAATAGGAAACTCAAAATGCAAGGTAGTTTTTTATCCTAAAAGACAGACATGTTTTTGTGTGCATGTTAAAAGACTTCTAGATTAGTATTTAAAACCTCAAGTACGTGTCCAAAATAAGAATTCTTGCCAATAATATTGCTGTTTGTGATACTATGATTTTTTTTTTCTCTTTTTCCATATGTCTGCTGGTACTGATTGCAGTCAAAATACCAGACTCTCTTCTTTTCACACAGAATCTACTTGAAGCATGGAAGTCCAGTTAAAATGATGGAGAGTTACATTGCAGTCCTTACAAAGGGGATCTGCCAAAGCGAAGAAAATGGATCTTTCCTCAGCAAGGATTTTGATGCTCGGAAGGCTTATCTTGCTGGTTCCATCAAAGGTTAATTAATACCAGAAGTCTCTATTCTGATTTCTTTTGTACAATATAAAATACTACCCGGTTTTCATGTGTACTTCAAGTAAATAGTGTTAACGGTATTACCTGTGCCGTTATTATTAAGCTTCTTCAAAAAGCAAATGATAATATCAGCATGTAGATCTTCTATAAAATAATTTTCCCCTCTTTTCTAGATATAGTATCTCAGTTTGGAATGGAAACAGTTATCTTATATACAGCACTGATGTTAAAGAAGAGAATTGTAGTGTACCATCCTAGAATAGAAGCTATCCAGGAGTTTACCAGGTACTTTGTCAATCCCTGCTTCCCCACCCACCCCCAAAAGTCCAACAAATTTTGAACCTTCTTTGAGAGAAATGCCCATATTTTAGGGAAAAAGCCTTTCTTAGACCTGTTTATTGAAATCCTGCTAAATCCCTCTTAAAGCTTTAGCCATATGTTCGTCAACGCGGAGAAATTTAACTGTAGAATGAGTGACAAACTCTGCTTGCACTGATAGTAGAAATCTCTGTAGTTCATATATATGCATGCCAAATGAGACCTAGTCATGCTAGTTCTTTCTTATGACATGCATTTCATACTGTGAAACTTTAGTTAGTATAAGTAAAAATCTACTGTGTGTCAAGTGCCAATTTAATTTTCCTAGGACTTTGCCTGCTTTAGTGTGGCATCGACAAGACTGGTCAATTCTTCATTCATATGTACATCTAAATGAGGAGGAAGTGGAAGCCTTAAAAGCCTGCACAGGTAGTGATAATTTATTAATAAAAAATATAAAGAAAATTTCATTTCAGTTTCTATTGCTGCAAGGTCTTGTACTAGTGCTCTTTGGGGGGAAAAAATGGTTACTTTGCTATTAATGCTATTGTTCAAAGTTAAACAGCATCATTTTCTTTAGAAAAGGCAAATCAACTAAACACGTATGTTACAAGATAACTTGTTAATCTGGTGTTTCTGGGTGGATCTGCATCAGTCTATCCCAATCACAGATGCAAAGCAGCTTTGAGACTTTTTTGATGTTGTGATCAGAGGGATTGAAAGTCTTACTGTTGTACAGAGGCAGCTCACTTTAGATAAGCTACTTTTTTTTTTCCAACTTCTATACATAGCTAGTAACTGAATTTGTAGGATTTTTTTTTTTTTTTTCCCAGTTCCTAACTCTGAAGTTCCAAATGTTTATTCTGACTGCTGCCAGTGAAGTCTCTGGCTCCTATTCACAAGTAAACTTTACCAGCTATGTAGGAGTTTGATCTGTGTGACACGTTGCTGGGTATATGTAGTACTTAATGCATAATCCAGGAAGAGGCCCTTGGTTTCTGCAAAGGTTAGCATGACACATAATGTGGCAATTAAGAGGCTTCTCTATATAGAATAATGAGCAAGACTACTCATCGTCAATATTTCTACTGCATTACCAACAGTGCTTGTTTCAGCTCAGTAAATATCTTCCACAGAGAAAAATTGCTTGAAGTTTGTTCACCTGGCATGCTATAAATAACATCTGCTGGTTTTATTCCTCTGTTCCAATCTAATACTGACTTAGACAGTGACAAGGGGCTCCTGAGCAGAGATTCTTTTAAAGAGGAAGTTCAGTGGTTTTTTCATTTGCAAATGAATAATTTTAGTAGCAAAGTAGAAACAGAGTGTAAAATTTCAAATAGATAACTCTTTTGTATCATGTGTTGTGTTAGGGGTTCATCCATGATATAGGAAACTTTAGAAGCTAATTTTTAAGCTGATCAGAAGTGAAGCATTCTGCTGGACACACTCATCAAATGACTGATAATGTCAAGAGACCAGCCTCTTGGATCCAATGAGTATTGGGTCAAATACTCTTAGAACAGACTTTAGGACTGCAATTTTCCACAATATCTTGGTTTTGTTTTGGTTATTAATATCTTAATCTTGCCAAAATTCTGCTCTCCAGGTTACATTGCTGGATTTACAGATTCTGAAGTGAACAGTAGACCAGACCTCTATGATGTGTATGTGAATTTGGCAGATAGTGAGATCACTATTTCCCCTGTAGTAAAAGGTTGGTTGCTTTTTGTATTTTGGATTTAGGGTCTGTTTATTCCGAACTTGATAGTAGCTGCTGAACCTCGCTGTAGGTCAAGCAATCTTGATCCTTCTTCCATCCAGGTTCTGAAAAGCCAGTATGTAAGCTTCTGTCCTTCAGTTTTATTGAGACCCTGGAAGACATGCTTTGTCTTCCAACAAACGTACAATTGAGAAATAAACATCAGTATTAGATGTTTACATGGAAGAGACATTCAGCTGAGGATTGCTGAATGCAGAGATACCACATGAGTCTTTAGAAAAACATTGCACTAAGTACTTGGAGATTGGGGACTATTTGAAAGGAAAGCTTCTATGTTGTGTGTCACCTTACTGTTCCTTGTCATCTGCTTAGGGCTGCTTTAGAGGTAGACAATTGGCCTGTGCCAGCATGGCTGTTGGTAAAGTCAGGTTACTGTCTTTACCGATAGATTTCAAATGGTGGTCATGAAGAGGACTCCTTGTTTTGATTCATCTGCCTTTCTAGATATCACAGAAACGGTCATTTTACGTGAATGTGTGCTTTTCCCCCCCTCCCCTTACTCAGAGGCAATGACGATGGGAAAACTTCACAAAGAAATTGGACAACTAATTGTTCAGTCTGCAGAAGATCCAGATAAATCAGACAGCCAAGTCATTAAGGTTAATGTTTTATTTTTATTTTTAAATCTAGTTAAATTACTTCTATCACTAGATCTTGATGGAAGGAGGGGAGTAGGAGGAAGATTTTCCCTGGGAATAAGTTCCTCTCTTGTACCCTCTGCTTTTTACAAATGAGCATTTTTATTCTTCATACAGGTTTTTAAGGATGACATACTTGGTTTATATTATCTCTTGGGTAACGACATTGCTGAAGAAACTTCAGAAATTGTATTGATTATAAGACTTCTAGTAAAATTAGTTTCCCAATTTTATTCTGCAAAGCATGTATTTTGCTCAATACCTTGTCAATAGAATTGTCAATACCTTTGAAGAAGTCCTACTGAGATATGGCTTCTCTGCTATAAAGCCTGATTTTTATGATCATGGTTTTCTTTCACTTCCTCCCCTATCTAATAGATTATTAGACATTTCACAACTGAGCAATTTAGTCAAAAGAGCTCAGTTAGGTCAGCGAGAGGAGCCTGTGGAGTGGCAGTGCTCCCTTTATTCAACATTGCGCAAGAGCAGACTGAAGAGCTGTTGCAAGTTTGCCTTAAAATAAATGGGGTCTTTATTTAAAATGAACTATTTATCATTATTTTTGTTCTGTATTGATTTTTTTAATAAGTGTATGTTAAAACATTATAATACCTAATACTATATTCATGGTTGCTTGTTTTTCTGTTCTTCAAGGATATTTCTCTGAAGACAAAAGACATCTTGGCTACTTTAGCCTCACTTACTGAAGTTTCCGATGGCAATGAAAAACCAACCCTTAACTCTGAGGCCCTGAAACAAAAGCGATTTCCACCAGCTACAGAAAACTTTCTTTTTCATTTAGCAGCTGCTGAACAAATGCTTAAAATCTGATTTTGATGCACTTCAGTGTTATGGACCAACTGAAAAATACTGTCTTTGCCATACAGATAGGAATACCTGATATTTTATATGGAAAAAATTAAAGGTATAAGAGTGAATGTCGTATTTACCGTCATATAATGCAGAATGTCAGAGCTTGACCTGGAACTTATGGAGGCATATTTGGGAACATTCCTGGTGTCATTATCTTCCCCAACTATAACTTTGTATATATGGCTCCTGTACTTCATATAACAATGTGGGTGCGTATAGAAGTAGCATGTGCCTGTGTGTCCAGGCTGTGCCAGACATTATTATAGTGGCCATTTGTCCTGCAGGTTCCAGATGTTGGACAGCTCTATTCTTGTTCTGACTTGTCTTCCTGGCATCTGGAACACGGGCTGCAGCACACATGCTGTAAAACCAGCACAGTTTGGATGTGCTAGTCTCTGCACAGGGCTACACTGAACATGCAGTTGGTCTGAGTGCTCATGCTGGGCTTCCAGGTATGTCAGCCTGTCAGATACTGCTCTTGCTTGGGACTGCCTGCTACCTGGAAATCCCAAATAAATGGACAAGTTCTCTTCTTTCTACTTGAAAGTGTCTAGGTATTAAAAAAAAAAAGTCTGGGAAAATTTGACATGGTAGCCTTACTATATAAAGGAAGAGGTATTTTAAAGCTCAAGTGGGAGTTGAGCACCTCTTTTGGACTCTTGCCTTAGAGGTTTTCCCCCATTTCACTCCGTCCCATGCCTTTGATGGAGGGAAAAGAGGACAGGGTTACTATATTTAAAATGGGACTTCCTAGGGGGGGCCACAGACAAGTGCTGCTGGAGTAATTTAAGAAGTTGTTAGGGTTTTCTGCTGAGAAGATACCTGGCAATTCATTCCTGATCCATTTGACAGAAAAATCAAATGAGTTAAAGCCTAATGGACTAGAAATGTTGAAATGGCCAGGTAGCACAGGTAGAGCACCAACTGCTTAAACTGCTTGAGCTGTAACACAGGTACTATCTGATGGTGCTCTGTGTAGATTAAACGAGATGGAAACTTTGGAAGTGATAGTGAAAACTGGAAAATAGTTAGAGAAAATTAAAATTTGTCTACTTGTTTGGTTGCATAGCCATAACTCAAGAGAATATTTTTTTTTTTTTGCATTGAGCAGCCTGAAACTAACTGCTTTGTAATCTTCTGAGAAGAACTTAGATTCTTTGTAGGGAAATACTCTGAGCCAAACGATCTGTATTTCTTCAGAACTGTCCACAACAAATCAGTCAATTCTGCAGTAGCACTTTGTTATAAGAAAAAGTAACCTTTTTCCTGGCCTTTGTATAGATAGGCTGTAGCACGTAGTTTTACATAGAGATTTTATACTTATGATTAAAACTTTAGTAATCAATATTTATATTGTGAAATAATTGGATGTTTGCTGTTCTGAAACTGGTAGAGTTCATCAATAACTATGTGCAAGCAATATTGGTTTGAAAAAGGGTTGTCCTTTTGCTGTGTATCATATGTTAAGGAAATCTATTTTAGAATGTGGATAAGGAATGTGGCATCTATGTATAAAATAGCTAGTTATTAGAGTCAGTAAATGAAAGTGCTTCAGAATAATCCTCTATTTTCAGGGGTGTAAAATTCTACTTGCTCTGGAGTTCAAATTCTGAACACAGAAGAGTGTGGGGTGTTTTTTTTAACTTCTGAGAAAAATACTGCAATTGCCTTCATTTACCTGCAAGTGCGCTGCAGTTTTTTTCCCCCATTTGCCCATTAATGTTTTTTCTTCATGGTTCTTTAGTATTGCTGCTTCTGTTTTGGTACTTTTACAACAGTTGGAATAGCAGAACTGCAAAATTATGCTGAAAATTCAATTCAGCACCTACTTTAAATCCACTGAAAGGGAAGTCTTTCACCGAGAAAAACCTGAACGTGCTTTCAGTCAGCTGTCTTAACTCCACGTTGTAACTATGAAGAAATTCACATAGATGCTTATTAACAAAAAGCCTTATGGTATATCTTTAAGGTGGTATGGGTGTTAGGGGCAACCACAAAAAGCAGAGAAGCTCAGTTAGAAACTAAATATTGAATGCTTACTTTGCTTTCTGTTTTGGAAATGTTTAAGTTGAAAATCTTGGTGGTGTGTTAGAGCTTGTATTCTGACGTTTGTGTGAAACAAATGAAATATAATTTTGCACTTAAGCATGCTATGAGTCCAGTTCATTATGTCTCTTAAAGGGTAGACCGTTCAGGATTCTTTTGATTTATGTAAATTTATTCTTGAAAAGTTGTGACCACTGAGTCACAGGCCTTGGCTCTTAGTTTTGCAATACTGGGATTAAGCTACAGCTTGATGTTTAGGTCAGAAATGTACTACTGCACATTCAAACAGTTTTGTCACTTCCGATGATTTTTTTGAGTCAGTGCTGAGAAAGATGTATTGGCCTCCCTCCCTCCTAATGTGTTTGCAGTTTCCTAATGACTTTTGACACTGTTTCCTCTCAAAAAGGTTTAGAATAAAATAGAAAAATCTGGAAGGTCAAGACAGGGAAAGGTTTCTGCTTATTTCTCACTTCCCTTTCCCCAGGATGTATACAAGCAGACTCTGTGCAGTTGCTGGTTTTGCCAAGTCAGATGACATCTTTTCTTCTTCCTCCTAGAAGCAAAGACCATGTAAAATGAAATTTTCATTCATACCTTCTCATCTTACTGCCTTTCTGTTCTTGGATAAATACAAAATGGTGAATGATGGTTCCTGTCGACCTGCTAAAAGACATGCCTCCAAAAGGCATGCAGCATGTAGAATAATTGAAAGCTTTGAATTCAAATGAAAATTGTAGCACTGCTCCTTCCTCAGTTGAGGCAAAAGGTACTCCTCAGGCACTCTGCCTTGCTCACTGTCCACGCGATCCAATTAGCGTGCTAGCTGTAGCATAACATCTGCACTATGTTTGCAGGTACTGGAAGGTTAGATAGTGAACAAAGCAAAGGCTTGTGAAGGTGAGCAGGATAACCAGTCGATCCCTTCGGTTGTAATTTTGCTGAGCAAATTGGGCTAGTCCCTTAAGGCTAACTCTGTTTTTAATGCTTTCATCCCTGGGGTTTTAGTCCCTGGTATTGAGCTGGTCTGCCTTGTTTCCCCTGCAGGCACATGTCAGGGGGACTGTTCTGATTGTGAGCAATACAGTGCTGTGTAACCTGGGAAAAATTGATGCAGGACATCTGAGTGCATCTGTCTTAAAACTATGGGCTGCTTCTGATTTCAGCCTCTGACTGTTTCAGTTCCCCAGCTACTGAAAGGGCTAACGAGGATTTGTGATCAGTGTGTTGCAAGACATTGTTTGAAGCAGCTGAATTTCTAGATAAAAAAACCAAGCCGTAAAGCTCAGTGTAGGAAATTCACAGTTGCCTCATACTGCCTTACACCCTTCCCTAGGCAGCTGCCTGGCTGGAGTCCGAGTCAGAGGGATCTTTGGTCAGGCGAGGTCATTCCTTGTAGCTGCTGAATGATGTGAGACTTGGGAGGAGACTCCAAAGACTGGGCAACAGCTCCTTCCCAAGGGACACTGTGCAGCACGTGGCCTGGTGTTTGCTGTCTGATAGGGAAGGAGCCACAGTGCAGGGCTCTCTCCCCGCCTGCATCCTTCCTCCCTCCACCCCTATGCCCTGTGGGGAAAAACTGTGTGGCTGTGTTACAGGCTTGGGGGTAACACAGGGACACAAGCTCCAGCTGGGGAAATACTTCGATCTCAGTATTTCCTAACATGGGAGTGGCTTTTTTTTTTTTTTAAAGCTACATTAAAGAAATATGGAAGCCTCATTGTATATTCCTAAATTTCAAGATGACAAGCTGGGTAGACAGGGAACTGCTACCATATTGTGCTGTGCTGAGCCTTATGTTTTCCTTGAAGCTGAAGGCTTCCATCTACTGTAGTTTACCACACCTTAAACTGGTTCCACCACTAATGCACTGTCACTTAACACACCGGCCGGTGCTAAGGGCAGGAGACAGATCTGCCTTGGGCTGGTATGTTGTTAATCTATTCCAAGTTACAAAGGGGAAGGTTTTCCTACAGGTGCAGACTCTCCTCCTAAGTCCTTCAAACTTCAATGATGCTTTTCTGCTTGCCCCAGTCTTGTTCCCCTCATTTATCTCATCCCTCTGGACTACCAGGTGTCTGGTCCTGGCAGTTCTAGTCTCATAATGACTTTATTTCAAGACCAAGGATGCCAGGGCCTTTCTAGCAACATATTTTCCCTGCCCTGATGGGGGAAGCAGCTGAGTCACCCAGCCTGACAATTTAAATGGCAGGTGCCTGCCCTCCTCTTCTGGAAAATTCTGGTTAGGGCAATAAAAACATTTCTGAGAATGGGGGACAGGAAAGAGGTATTTAATAACCCCAAGGGGGCTGTGTTTAATATGGCAAACTTCAACTCGAGTATTCAGTAAGAAGCTGGTAGAGCTTGATAATGGGCAGCTGTAATAACAGACATTATTACCAGACCTATTCCATAAGCCTTACTCACAGAGTTGTAATGACATCAATTTGCTTAAAACATCCAAGTGTGGTGCCAGAGAATTTATAGCTTGTCTAGTTACCATGACAATTCAAAGTTCATGAATGTGTTATTTTCAATTTGTTGGCTTTGCTCTACTGTTGTTTTTCTGTTTTTTTTCCTCTTTGCTTCCACTGTGGTTCACGTAACTAGCATTTACTTTAGCCATTCTTAAATTATGTTTAAAAAAGAAGTGGGGAGAGGTGTGGGTCTTTGTTGTAGTGCCAATTAATGTTTACCGAGAGTGGAATTAGACCCCATCTGCATTTGCCTTTGGTATGTTATTGAAATAGGACTAATAGAGAAAGGGGGGTTTAGAGAATTTAACTATAGGATGTTAGCTGTGCCACCATTATTAAAGATTTGGAAGGAGACAAACACTTCATTGAGAGAGGCAGGCTGAGACTGCAAGCCTGTTCCACCTGACCCTGTGGTATCTATCTAAGGAAAAAGAGCAGGGCAAGCCTCCTCCCTGGCATCCTCCCAGCTCAGAAGTCCTGAGACTGATGTGATCTTTCCTTCTCGTGTCTCCTTTTGGCTGCCATTAGACATGACATCTGGCTAGGCAGACCTTTGGTCTCGCACGGTACAACTGCTTTTGTGTTGACCCTGATGGGATTTTACTATGTACTTAAGAGCCTTGCCTTTGTGGGTTATGTTAAGTGATCCCTGTTGAGTTCGGTAGGTGTAAATGATCCTTTACCTTTAAAAATTCACTACAGTCCTCCAGTGGAGTAGGGCAAACTCCTTGCCACTCCTAGGTTCAGCAACTTACAGGCAGTTTCCATACTGCCTTCCTGGAACAGCTTTACAGCATGCTCCCCTCAAGTTACAGGTCCGTAGGATGGGCTGCTACTCCCCTGTCCTCTTTCCTTGTCTGACCCTTCCCTGCAGTAAGTTGTTAGAGGAAGGCTCAAAAAATGCAGAACTCAAACAAGAAACTAAACTCAACCCCCTACTTCCTACTCTTGTTCAGTGCCAAGAGCGCAACAGGAACCGTTTTCCAGCAAAAGACCAGACCTACTGTTTTTCCTTCCTTTGCTCTATGCTGCTGTCTCCCTGTAAGGATGGAGTGGATTGGGAAACCTTTGGTTCCCTCACACTGTGAAAAGAAATTTAATCCTCCAGCAATAGGAGAGCAGTGACCTGTCTATTGCACTCTAAGGAAGTTAAATTATGGCAAACTTTGGAGGCTGTACTTGTAAAATTATTTCTGTGAAAGTGATTATGACATTATTTAGTGCATATTTATCCTTGTCACACACAGCCTTAGCAGCACCTCGCATAACATCTTCAGTGATCTTAGAGCCATCTCGCTTATCACCCTGCCTATAGTTATCACAACCACAGGGTCTCCTACCACACTTGTGGAGCTTCCTTCTACCTTGTTCCCCCAGGAGAAGGTGGCAGGTCAGCAAACCATCTGAAAGCAACTGTACTGGGCCAGACCAAAGATCTGTTCAGCCAAGTGTCATATCCCAGTGGCCACCAAAAGCAGACACAAGATGAGAGTGGGCAAATAAGCTATTTACGCCTTCCACTCTCCCATAGTATGGAGCCTACGAACTTCTTTTGCTGGTGTAGTCTCCATGAATTAGTGTCCTTCAATGGATTCCCTTTGATGGAAATGCCCATTCTCCTCTTAAGTTCACGTCAGATTTTAGCATCCGTAATGCCCTTTGGTAAGAACTTCAACTACATGTTGAGCTATCTGTCACTACCCCTAATCCCACTCCTAGTGTTAACAGCTCACAGCCCAGCCATGAAGCTGGATTATCCCCTCTGCCGAGCTCATTCCTTTTCACTTTTCCATATGATATTTCACCTGTTTTTACAGCTGGTATTGTAAGCTGTTTCTGTAGCTCTTCACAGACTGCCCTGGTCCCCTGAATGATTTTGTATGATCAGCAAAATTTATCACTGCAGTGATCAACAGGCTAACCTTTATGCCACATCTCAAAAGACAGGTTTTTTTGTTTGAGTAAACACCTTCAATGTGCAAAAGTGAGGATTCATCGTTGTCCACCACAAGGGCAGAAAGTCACAGAATTTCCCAGTGGCTTCAGTGTAAAAAAGCAAGTTCTAAAGCTCAAAGGGGCATCAGGCCTCACAACACCTTCAAGGATGTCGAGAAAGCCAGGAGTCACTTTGTAGCTGAGTTTGATACCCGGTTCCCGAACATTTCTTAAACAACTAAATTTAACCAGTATTATATTGCCATCAGGGTTGCTTTGTCTAATAACACTGTAATGGCTACCTCACTCATGTCTCATCCTTGAAATGAGTGTTACTAACTAAATACAATGAAACATATAAAGTAAGTATTCTGAGAAGAACCAGCTTGACCTTACCCAAAGGACTACTGACGTTAATGCCTTTACCAGCTGTGTTCCTGGAAAGCAGCACATTAAAAGCTGCAGCAACAGCAGAACAAAGTTTTGTATTCAATAGTCTTTTAATTAAGAAATCAATCACACAAGGAAGCATACAGAACCCAGCTTGTGACAAATGCTGTGTTACAGTGCTTTCTGGTACTAATATAATTTACAGCATTAAGTTATGTGTACGTATCTGCCTGCAGGCTGGGGCTGGCAAAATCATTTTGCAAAGTCTGCCTTTTTATAGACCACACCATTGTACACCAAATCTGGTATGTATGCCACCATAAATTCACAATTCAATCACTTACATATGCCAACTGAATTTGTTGATGCGTTCAGAATTCACTTCAAAGCACACGTTTACATATTAAAGCCAATCTCTAAATTCCCCTATTGTAGAATAACTCCGTTTCTTCTGTAGATGACAGAATTTCTGGTTCAAGGTCTGCTCGCTTTATCTGCAAGATATAGAAAAGGGGAATCAACACCACCATATCCTGGTAAGTATATGTTAAGTCCTCTTTACTGCATTGAACTTTGCACAAATTGAAATGCCGTATTCAGAAATAAGACTGTATGGTATCTGGGGTTCTTTGCTTATTTGGGGGTTTGAGGGATTTTTTTGTTTGTTTGTTTTTTGTTTTGGGGCTTTTTTTTTTTTTTTGCTTCTCTGACATTTTCTACATGCACACACATAAGGGAAGAAACATGTTTTATTTAAAATTAGAGGTACTCCTGAGATCTAAACAGAGCATTAGTAACATTATCTCCATTCACTGTAGAATCATAGAATCATTTAGGTTGGAAAAGACCTTTAAGATCATCGAGTCCAACCATAAATAGATTTGGGCGACTCACCCAGGAGAACTTCTGCTGTGGGCTGAGCAATTGGGAAGCTCAAAGGGAACCAACCAGCCATACTCTCAGTACATAATTTCTCATAAATACCATCATTTATGTTCAGTTTACCCTTGTTGCCATAAGAGATTAAGAAATCTAAAAAAAGAGATTACAATGCCAGAAGGTTTAGGCAAATAAAAGAAACCACTGAAAATTGCAAGAGCCCAGTCTGTGATTTTCTGAGAATATTCACACAGTGCTGATAAGGGAGAGGAAATAAATGCAGAAAGGAACCCCAGGCTCCTTTCTCACTTGGCCTTCTCCAAAGCCCAAGGTTCAAGGGCTACATCCTCCATTTAAAACCTGCCAGGAAGGCGTACTTTCCGAGGGAACAGATTACACTTTACAGTTCAGCAAGACAGGGTAAAGAGATGTCCCATGTGAGTTGGTTTATCTCTCTGATGAGCTCATGCTGACTTTGCATGAAAGAAAAAATTCTCATCTACATCCTTCCTATCTCCAGCAGGACTGAAAACAGTGCTGGAAGACCCTTAGTTTTAATCTTTAAGACAGCTCTCCTGATGTTGCTTGCTTCACACTGTTGTGAAAATCTGATAAATCTACATTGAAAAGTGTAAATATAAAGAACACAATGCAACTTAGACGTAGCAGGTCCTGTAAGCCTCTGCCTTAGCACATGGGCCTTCACAAGCAGCCTCTCTGCTGCTCCATTTTAGATGCACAACCACATTAATCCTATTGATTTTTTCTATGTGTCCTTAAGACTGCTAGCCATAGTTATAGAAGGACTAGCTAATATAACAATAATCCTAAATCAATTCCTATGAAAGAACTTACCTCCCCACACTGCGGGAACATACTAAGCGAGACTGGTAGCATTCCTGCTAGTACTGACGCAGTCACAAGCATTCTCACTGAAGCCAAAGCATGTGGAGTTTTTGCAAATTTTGCTCTGTCCAAGACATTGAAAAAGTAAGTATGTCAGTTTGGGCTTGAAAAATAATCTGACAGTGAGACAAAGAGCATTCACTAACTATTTTAGTGGTTGAAATTGCACTGAAATTAGTAATATCTTTAGGATTCATAAGTCTACGTTGTTTCCTTACTTTATTTCCTATGTTCTTACTCCTAACTTCCTGTTCTTTCCCTTTGTTTTGTGTTTAGGTGCAGCATTTTCCAAGCCCAGACTGGCAATACAAGATTAAGAAAATAAGCAGCAAGATCAAAGTGACAAAAGAAGAGAAAGTGCATTAATGCTTTAAAGTGTCTCAGTTCTTTGACTAAGATTTTTCTTGCATTACCCTCTTTCCTTTCAGATTTAGTTCCTCTTGGCAGTCCTACTTTGCCTTGTGCAAAAATTTATTACTGAATAGAGATTTCAAATTTTATCTTACATCTGCATTTATGTCTTCTGGTAACAGGAGTCCCTTAAGCTAAAAAAGGGGAGAGGGAATTGATTTAGGCAATATCAAATTACATGACATAGATGATCCCTACCTGTATTATTTACATGATATAGATGATCCCTATCAAAAGCTCAGGGCAGGCTAAGAATTCTCTCATAAAGCATACAATGAATTCTTCTTATGATAGAGGGTTTCTAAATGTTGCAAAAGCAAGAACAAGTTTTACAATACATGGAAAAGTATTTGGAAGTTGGGATCCAGTTTTCATCGCAAATTCAAGAGCCATATTACCTCTTCAGAAATAACAGATCTAAGCTAAGTGCTGTGAACAACCTTGACACCAGACACGGGGACTCAAATCAAGTTTTAGGGAACCTAGGTGCCGGAAAACAGCCTGTCAGGAGAGCACAAACATGTTTCCTGCATGGGAGCGGAGAGGAAACCCTCATAGTTATATGCAACCTCCTGCAAACCCTCAAAGCATGGATACAGACAATAACCAGATTCACTTACTTATCTAAATGGATCACAGTAGCTGAACAGAAAACTTCCCAGATAATCACTTCTACCAAGGCAAGTAACACCGCCCCCCCCCCGCCCCCCCCCCAAAAAAATTGGCAAGTGGTAACAGCCAGACTAAAAACCGGAATACGCGCTGACCAGGCACCCCCAGCCCTTTTGCAGTACCTCCTACCTTTCGAAAAAGTACATAAGCACAGCTGGCAGGAAGAATGTTGTCCCAAACAAGACTGCTCTTGACAATGCTGTTTCTTTAACGGCCTCCAGGAAGAGAGAAAAATAAATGCTGATAAAGCAGTGCTCTGTGCAGCTTCAAATGCTGCATGCTTCTGTGAGCACGTTTTTGTCTAATACGCTGGAGTTTCAAGCAACAGGTTAATGAGGAATAAAAACATTAGTTTCCATTTAAGAAAGAATTCCTCTAACAAAACACCTCCAAGTGGCAAATATTCCACTTGTGACTAAGAAATACCTTAAAAGGGAGGTGAAACTACTGATGCCGTATCAAGTTTTCCTACCACAATAATAATTTTGCTGAGGCTTGCTTTTTTTAAGTTGTGCTGAACCTCTTCCAAATGTTTCTATTTTCTGGGCACCCTAACTATCCTGTGTCAGATCTGCAGTTCTCTCTACAGCTGTCCACAAATCTTTATGCTCATCTAGCTGTTTCCACCCCTCTGGACAGCAGCATAGAAAAGGAGGGTCACTGATAGCACATAAAATATGACTCCTTGCTCTAGCTTCCGTGCCAGGCTCTACAGTGGATGTTGATGAGCAAGGCAAGCAGCAAATACAGAGTCAGCAAGTGGAGCCCAAGGACAAAATGTACTAGCACACTGTAGATCAGGGCATTACCCTTTGGGACACACAGCTTTTAAATTATATTTCCGCTATAGAAGGTGCATGTCATATGCATAACACAGGGCTTTTCTCTGTGGTGTTCCATCAGAAGAAGGTCCAAGAGTCTCCTTCTGAGGTGACCAGGGAAAGCAGAAATGCCTGTGCTAGTGTCCCTGTGGCTCAACTCTGGCACTCGCTATATTGGGCTGGGGAGGCTGCCAACCCTTGAAGACACAAGAGAGGTGCCAACCTGGTTCCAGAGACCTAGTCCAAGCCTACCCAAAGATTCAGCACCTGATCTGGGATTCCTCATTTCAATATATCCAACTCTATCTACTCTCAGCATCACATTCAGCTCTTAGCAGGGAATGAAAGGCAAGTCAAAAAAGAGTCATCCACCCACTCGCCTACCTTCTCACCAGCCTTCTGTGACAGTCCTACAACCTTGCCATTCCTGTCCATCACTTCAATACCATTCTCAAATTCTGGGCTTCTCACCACCGCCGCAGTAAATGCACTCATCAAGCCTGCAGAGTTAAAGAGGATTTTGCTTTAAAAGATCCAAAAGGACTATCTCAATAGTAACATTGATAATTACGTGCATTTTACATTTCCAGTTCAACAGATCACAACTGTATAACCTAGCAGCTTAAGAGACTGCCCCATAAAAATCTACTTGGGATCTTAATTTTTGTTTCAGAAGTTTGAGTGAGATTTTGAGGCCCAATCCTGAAAGGTGCTTTATCATTATGGACTCAGAGCTTTCAATCACTGCCATCCTGCTCAAATCAAGAGTACTTTGTTCTTAAGAGAAAGGGGAGGGGTTTCTGTTGTGCATAAGTTTTGTACTGGTCAGCGCAAAATCCAGCACAGAAAAGAAGACCCTGAAGGGAACAGACTTGAAGTAAAGACTGCATCCCTGATTTGAAAGGGAGGGTGCCCGGGGGACACTGGCTCTAATATGTTCCATTATGGCACTTCTCTGCCCAGCTGTGTGTCTGTCAAAAGTGGCAGCGCTTCAGCTGGATCCTAGATGAGAATGTTTCAGTCTCCTCCAGACCCAGCTTTACAAGGTACCTGAAAACATCCATCCCACAGTTAGTCACTGAAAACACAAGCCTAAACCACTGGCACTTATAAAGGCCATATCAAATAGGATTTAGTCATCTAGCTGGTTTTCTCCTTTCTCTTTTCTAGACCAAGGTCTAGGTGTAACAGGGCATAGTCTGGCAAACTGACCTTGTTTGAAATAGTAGATTTCTCTTTTTATTAGTTTTTGGCAGGGCTGTTCAATAAAGGCATCAGTGCAACAGATGGCACTTTTCAAATACTGGCCTAATACTAATCAATTACCCTCAGGTTTCTCTCTATATTTGAGAAAATGGAAGCACATTTTAACACCTGCTCCAAGGGAAACAAGTCAGAAAGCTCTTATGCAGATCCTTGGAAAGATTTGGGTAGCCATCTCACATAACTTGGAACAGAGGAGATGACATTTGGTTTAATTTTACCAGTTCCCCCTAGGAAAGGCCAAAATTTTTTTCATGACATTAGAAAAACAGTTAATGACATCAAGTAATTAAACTTGTCCCAGTGCAACTTCACCATGTCAGTAGAGCTGTTCCAATAATGAACTGAGTCCCATTACCTTGCAAGGTTAATAATATTCTGTTGTAACAACTCCCACTTTCTACAGTCAGCAGTTAGGTAGCCAGCTAGGTAGCCAGCAGCAAGCCCAACATGAGTAAGGAACTATGCCAGTGCACACCTAGAGCTGTGTCGCACTCTGGTGTCATGTATGTGCCACGCCAGGTCGTGCCAGTTCCGAGTGCTACTGCCCTCCTGATCCCTCCTGGCAGTCCTGATGGTTTCAGGTATAATGTCCAAGACAAAGAAAAAGGTCAACTGCATCCCTGAATATCTTTGGAGAAACAGTTGCATGTCATGCATACAGAAGGCAAAAGAGTGTTCTGCAGCTCTAAAACTAAAAACCAGCAAGCATCAAATAGAGGTCAGCTACACTGAATAGTGAGTGTTAACTGTCACACAGAAAGCACGGTACCCAGCAAAGGCAGTCAGAGAAGGCGGCTAGGAAACAGACCACATCTGTGCAAGGGCAAGAAAATTCTAGTCAGATGGGGGCAGCAAATGGCCCTCAGACCAGCTGCACGATGTAGTTTCTTTATACTCACCAAGAAGAGGAGCAGGTAGAAGTTTTTTGATGACTAGTTGCGTTAACGGGCTCTTCAACGTGTATCGATTCATGAAGACCAGAGGAAGAGCCTAAGGCATTGGGAAGAAACAGGCATCTTCTATTAAAAAAAATGTGCAGTATTTCAGTATATACAACAGTTTAGGAAAATAAATCTGTGACTTAGGATTTAGTTACCATCTATAAAAATAAATAAATGCCTTGGTTTAATGTTCCAACAAAATACAAAAGTTCTCTAGTTATTTAAGGTATTTGTAATCACTTTTAGATAAGAATACAAAATATTATGATAAAAAAGCATTAAGCATTATTCTGTATAGGACAATAGCAGTATGAATACAGAGACAGAAAAAGGAAAACAATTACCTCTGACTAATATTCCTTGGACATCTGTTCAACTGCCTTGTGACACATACTGCTCTCTTCCCCCAAAAAGGTCACCTGGTGCACTTGTGCATTTGTTCCTGATTCTCTGCAGTTTCTATATTCCCATAATACACTTGCAGGAAGTTTCATTTAGGAATAAATGGCCAGGAGACCTGCTAGTGCTCAGAGTCGCCCTTGGAGGACAAAGGGGAAGAACTCCCACATTCACCCAGGGGCATAGCTGCCTCCTCAGACCTCTGTAAAGTCCTGAGCACTGCTGGCCCAACTGGTTTGCCTAGTGGACAGAGGTGAAAGTCCATCTAACAAAAGCAGGAACAGCCATAATTTTCTGCCAGAACGCTTATAAAAATCACTGTTTACTGTGGAGGGTGGAACACATTATAGGGGCATCTACACTTGCAATGAGTGGCATGAGGATACCAGAGCTCATTCTGATGTAGCAAACTCTGGAAACCACAAATTCCTATTCCAGCACAGCACAGAGCTAGCTAGGTAGCCCTCAGCTACCTAGCCCTCCTGGAAGGCTAATTACCCTGCATTCAGTGCAGTATTTTCATGGCTATGCTGCTTCTGGGATCTGAGCTAACTCTATCCAGTACAGATGCCTGCAGATTTCACCACTTTTTTAGAGCTAGACAGATCTCTTCTACAGCACCACATCAAAAAAATCACCTATAGCAACAGTGAGTACTCTGTGTTTGTAAAACCTGGCTATTTCCCCTCACCACCCATTTTCTAAGCTTGCAAAATAATAAAGAAAAGGACAGAAGAGGAAGCATCAGAGGAAGCCAAGCAAGGTATTGGCTGACAGATGATCAGGAAAATTCTTATTCTCAGCAGTTCTAGGGGAAAACATCAGAGCAGAGCATTAAAGCACAATCCTGAAGGATATCTGGCAGTGTGATTACCTCAGCGCCTACTCCTTCTCAGGAGAGCTTATTAGGAAAGCAATCATTGAGCAAATACATACACCACTACATGCTGCATAGGAAATGGCTCCCAAGCTGTAGAAGATCTGCTTTTCTTGAAGCGAGTACCCCTAAGAAGGACAGAAGAAACATATTCAACAAGTGCATTTGTAAAACACTCGTAAATCATGTTCAAAATGGTCTTGTACAATTAAGATGATTTCAGAAATAAAAATCAACACATACTTCAGCTTTTGCAGTACCATTTCCATTTAATAGGGTGAATCCTGTGGTATATGTGTGAAACACGAACTGCAGAAAGGAGAGATTATAAACAAAAATTAATTTGGGATTGAGACTAGAAGACTTGTAAATGTAGAAAGGAAGAGGTAATTACCTGACAAAAAAAAGTTTGCTTTGCCTGGAGCTGAAGAGATGAAGCAATAACCTAAGAGGAAAACCCCACAAGAAAATTAGGTTCAACAAGTCTAGAAGTTTTTGGTGAGCAGTGGTAGGCTAGAGCATGAAGAGAACTGCTATGTTACTATTTGCAGCAGCACCAAAAGCTCCAGTCAGCACCCGAAGACATTTGTCTTGGTTCTAGGCTAATACACTTTCTTGCCACAGATGTGACATACTCACTTTTTCTATCCATTATAAAGCACAAAGACACAGGGATTGAAACACTGTGTGGAAGAGTATTCAGGCAAGATACCTTCTTACTCCCCCCAAAAAAAATGCATTTGTACCTGTGAAGCTTAAATAGATGCAAATAAAGTAACTAAGATAATAAAAATGTAATTAAAGTAGTGAATGAGAAAGGGTCAGATTGTTTTGGCTAGTGGGGATATAAATACTAGATCTACCTGATCTAAGATCAAAGATTCTAGGATTTACTTCCCAACTCAAACAGTGAATAAGAACTTCAGTTTTAATAAACCACAGCCTTTCTTGAGGTCTGGCCTACCAGGTGTGGAGCACTCTCAAAGTACAGAGTCAATCAAGATAAGGCAAATATTGAATAAGAGAAGAGCATGGAATGTCCAAAGCCTCAGAGTAATTAATTTAATATTAGTGGATCAACTACCTTTATTATTAATTCCTGCACTGATTCTAACCACATCTATGAAAGAGTGTTAAGCTGTAAGTATCAAAAAAAAATATTGCTGTTATTTCTATTACTGTTCTTAATGAATTTAATGAAAGTCTTGATGGCTGTTATACTTTCTAGTAGTGCCATATAAGTTCACGCTGTAATCTCTATATGGAATGACATATCTCAGTATGTATACTCATATGCCAAAAACAAAGACAAACACATCTAAATAAATAAACATGCATATAATTGCAGCTACAAATTTTATGAAACAAAATGGTGCAATTTTTGAACACTGTAACAAGAGTTTATTTTTATATCTTTTGTAATTTCTTGACAATGCCATTTCTCACTTGCAAATGCACAATCTACATAAGAAAAAAAATCATATTCTGGGTCTGAAACACAGAACACAATGTTTGACTCCTGTGTACTGCAGTTCCAGTTTTTTGAGGTTAAACAGACCGAAACCAGGCCTTGCTCTCAATGCCTAGCGAATTTCACCTTGCATCAGAAAGCTGACCTTCACACATGAACAATCTCTTTAAATACTGCTGAAGGAAGGTAGCTAACGGTTTGGACTTCCAATGAGATTCCCTAAGGGCTCGATTTCTAGATCACTCAGCAGTAAGAAAAGATGTCTTTTAAAAAGCTGAAAACACAGCTGAGAAGCCTAAACCTTCTCTTCCCTCCCTCCAACTCCTGGCTTTGGAAAAACATAAGCCCTATGGTACACTAGCATCTTTCATGATTACTCACCAATGGAAGAGATATGGGCAGGAAGGCTAAAAAGAAAGAAAACTTCATTTCAGTAAAAATAACTGCTGAGTCTAGATTTTGAGCAGAAAAATTCCCCTTACTTCCCCTCTCTATTTTCAGCTCTAAGTAAAACTGCCCACAACAAACCCCACCATCACCATGAACTTCAATTCTAACCTTTGTCTCTCACTGCTCATTCAAGAAGCCAGAATATCCAGTCACAGCTTACTGCCAAAAGGAACCCTTGTGAACTCCACTCAGCGTGGCTACCCAGGAACTATATAATGAGTTTTGAACAGAAATTGCTTCTCCTCCCTCTCTTCAAAAAGAGATAGGTGGCAACAAAGGCTGTCACAGCTGTGAGTGGTTATACAAGATAATGAGTAAATAGCCTGAGTATGGTTATATCTGATTAACAACCTGTGCTGTCTTGGCTCCCTAAACATCAGCCCAAGCAGACTTTATCTGCCACCACAGCAAGTAAACTCATACAATAGCCACATTCATCAAGTGAAAGCTTAGCTTATAGCAGACTGTTTTACATGTAAAGGTATTTGGGAACTCATTCTGTAGTGACAAAAAACAGAGACTGGTCAGACTATTTCCACCTACTTGAGCAGGAGAAATGTGGGAAAAATTCCTCAGGAGCACCATAGGAATAAATAAATCTTCAATAGACATGACAATGCAACTAACAGAAGAAAGAGTCTACTTGTTTTTCTACATGGAGAAGAGTATCACTGTAGTATCACAGCAGCTATTTACTATGAGCTATTCCCCTTTGATGCTTCAGTCACATACACAAAACTTCTCTTAAGGGAACTTACCCGGAGGTCTAAACAAAACAGGAATTATCTTGTCTGTATCAGGATGTACACTGGACTTAAAAGAAAAAAAACAAGTCAAATTAGACTACCTTTGCCATACTTGAATAAGAAAGAAAAAAAAAAGATTTCTAAATATTTTGTAAACTTACCAGGCTTAGCAGGAAGGCTTGTTTTGTCTAAACAATTTGAAAATTAGGTTAGTAATCAAGTTTCAGAAGAGACTGGGTAAAATCTTCTTTCTAAATTTATCACATCTTTTGTTTCCAATAACTTGCTTTTATATGAAATGCATATATGTATATGTATACATTCCTTCAATTATTTTTTCCCTAAAATTTCTCTACATATACTCCTTGTTGAATATAACTTACCCGCACCCCATGTGCTGTATAACAGCACCGAAGTACACATTATGGCAGAACAGAAAGTTAATTTTTAAAAGTTAAGCTAGTAGGTATTTTAAAACAGAAAAAAACAATTCTTAAATATGGCTAAAAGCCTAAACACATATGTTAAGACTTCAGCTTTTCTGGAATCACAGAAGTTTTTATTTCTCCTTTCAGACTTTGTCACAGAAGGTACTAAATGCCACATGGGAAGAGCCAAGCCCACAATGAATCAAAAGAAAGACTCCTTCTAACGAAGCAAGGGCTCAGCACTACTTTCCAGCAATTCCACGAGTAAGTTTTCCACCCAAGTACTCCTACTGCTCATTTTATGAGATGTGAAACCAAAGCAACCTGCCCTCTCTACAATGATGCAACATCAAAGATTCAGAATGAGCTCAGTAAGCATTTTACATATTTATCACCTACCTACATCATCCCAGCTGGAACAGACAGGCTTAAAGCAATGACTTCTAGAGAGATCCGAGAGCGTCTTTTAAACTCAGCAATATGATAGACAACCTAGCATTCTTCAGGATAATAATACTGCAATTTGGCATCAGTAGTCATCCAAAGAAATTCCTACCAGATTCATAGATGAGAAAAATCTCTGTAGTAATGAGTTTTTCTCAAGTTATCCCTTGTAGTTGAACCTCAGTATTCTGTCTGCTACATCTCATACTAATATCAACTATTTCAGCCATGAAAAAAGACACCTCTATTTTCTATAAACTGTGCTCCAAAATACCTGATCATTCTGTATGGGCTCACTTAGCGTCTTTCCACTGTTTTGTAATAATAACCTGGTTCTTCTTATTTCATCCTGTTTGAGAAAAAAACAAACGAATCAGAAAAAAACCCTCAGATTTCAATATTCTACAGTGCAATATATCAGTTATAAGACACATTAAATACAAAACCTAGAATGTCAAGCTAACGCACCTGTCCTTCATCAAAGCAGTTAAAGCAAGAACACACCTCAACACACAACTAATTCACAGTCATAAAAACTTCTAGATTATTCAGGCCCACTTGGTCCCTTTAAGTATCAAGCCTTCAACTCATTACATAAATGCATATGAACTTTAAGCATATAAAAAACCTCACTGAAATCAAAAGCGTTATTCTTGTAGTTAAAGTTATCCATGTGTTTTGGCAAATTCAAAGATTTGCTGCAACCATCTGATATCCCCACAGGCACCTAGATGACTATTTTAAAATGAAATTCCAAACCAGACTTTTAAAATTACCAAAAGTGAGTCTCAACATCACTAGATGTTCCTGCATGTTCACAAATGTGCGATCAAGTTTTGGATTGTACAGTCTTCCTTTAAACTTGGCTTAAGATTTTAGTTATGGAAAACAGGTAACACTTAAACAAAGAGAATAAAACTGTAACCTCATGTAGTTGTCCATCGTCTACATTAAAAGCTGCCCCTCTCAGGAGAATTTATGAGATGATTTGATGTTTTTTTCAACAGGCACATCTCTATTTGCAACAGTGTATTTTAATTCAAGGAGGTGTGAACTAATCCCAGATCTCCAAATCCCTGAATGTACTATAAAATTTTCTTGTTGGCGTTTACATATATGTAATGTATATTTACTGAATTACCTTATTTGTACGTGTAAATATATATAGATATATGTATTCATACCATACATACACATATGTATAGAGAGAGGTGAATAGATACACACAGCACACTAACTCCGCAAGTGACAAGGAAATATCTCACGTACACACGTTTTGACAGTGTTCTTTAGCTTTAATGGAGCTTTCCCTTAAAAAATAAATAAATAAACAAATAGACAAAAATCCCTTTAACATACTGACCAACCAACCGACTCTCATACAATGTGCTGTGCTCTTTCTTCTGTCTCCCCTGACAAAACTATACAGAAGTGGATCGACAGAAAAGCACATCTTCCCCAGAATTTTGCTGTCATGACAGTTCCTGAAATTTAGAAGCTACACCTTACGACCGACAATGTGTTCAGTGTCACACTTTTCATAATTCATGTTAAAATCGTAATACTCGTTCTCTGGTATAAAAAGGCCCTGCAAATCAGGTGCGCTCCCTCTTAGGGGAGGATTTCTTTCAGTACTCGGAGGAGAATCAAAGAGCTTCATGACCTTCAGATTAAGCTGCACCACAAGGATGGGTACGTGGGTCAGCCTGAAGAGATTCTGAGCGCCTGTGGCGCAGCCCAGCAAACCTGTCTTCCCCAGTGCCGCGACAGCTCCGCATCACGAGTCCTCGCAGCAGATTATTTAAAGAACAGCATGCCCAGCTGCTCGCTTCATCGCTCGTTTTTCAGGGTTTCCTGATTCTTAACTGGGCTAATTCAACTGTTGGCACCACAGCCACGGTCTAAACAGGACTGCTGGTATGGTACTGTCTAGAAATGCCCTTTGTTTTACGTAATTCCATATAGAAATGCATACGCATCTATTTCTATTTCTTCTGTATATACGTGTACTTCGTTTTTCCTCAGAAGCCCTGTAACGACACCATGTTACACCTTAACAAAGTCAAAGGTCCTAAGGCCGATCGCTAATCCTCCTCCTGCCAGACACGTTTTGGAGCAGGAGCGATGGAGCAGCGGCCGCCGGCGCTGAGGCGGTGCTGTCCCGCAGAGCCCCGGCGGCCCCCGAGTCGGCCCCCCGCCGCGGCCCGGGCCCCAGAACACCCGTCCCTCCCGTCACCGGTGCCACCAGACGCGGCTTTGAGTTAAAACGCGACGAGGCCAAGGCGCGGTACTCACGGAGGATTTCAGGAGCAGCAGGGGATCCAAGACGTCCACCCAGAGGAGAAACCTCTGGAAAAAAGACTGACGGAGACACGTTTGAGGCAGACGAGGCGTTACCTCGGAGGCAGCCCGCCCGACCCGCGCTGTCCCGCCCAGCCCGGCCGCCCCGACCCCTCCGGCTCCCCCAGCCCCTCACCTGGCCCTCCGCTCTCCAGAACCGCAGGTTGGCGTCCATGGAACCGCGGCACCGGAAAGACACCGCCGGGGGACGGTCCGGCTGCTGCACGCTCCGCCCGGGCACGCTGCCGCCGTGCCGGGATCCCACCCGCCCGGCCGGGCCTCCCGCGGGGTAGACTTGGCGCCCGGGGCCGCCTTCCCGCCCTCAGGCCCTGAGGCGTCGCGCCCCTGCCGCGGAGGAGGGGGGAGGCCGGCTGTCGGCTGGGCCCGGGGCGGGGAGGCAGCGGGGGGCCGCGGCCCGCAGCCCGTGAGTACCCTCAGGGCAAGCCCCGGAGCGCGGGGGGGGGCAGCGGGTCGTGGTTAGGAAAGGTCCGATCGCCTTTTCCTCTTCCAGCAGTTTCCCCCTGCGCGACCCGGGAAGGCAGAGTCGAGGAGCAGGACTGCAGAGAGAGCCCCTGCGTCCTCCACATTGGCTTAAAATGACTTAAGGTAAGAGAAAGACAGAGCCACGCAAAAGATCAGTGTGTTGCTGCCCTGCGGTTTCACAGGCACAAACAGCTGCCACCAACACCACTAGCATGTTATTCTGCATTACTGAGCTGCACAGGGGTTTAACTTCACAGACTGTAGGCCCAGGAGGTCATGTTTATTGGAAAAATTGCATGGCTACTAGTGGATTTGCACGAAACAGAACTAAAACACTGGGACTGAAAAGAGATTTGCAAGTACTGAAACCTGGAGCATCGCCGGGCACCACACGTCAGACTCGTTTTTTCATCCTTTCACTTACATTGCAGCATTGAGACCTGTTATAAACCTAATTTAGGAAACAACAGTCATTTTGCCAGGGTGGATCCCCTGTGCTTCTGTTTGTCTCAAGTCTTTTCCCCTGCTCAAAAGAGCAGAGGACGAAAAATACAAACTCATTCAGTATTGTTTCGATTTATCCAGCCCTTCAGCAGCACACCCGCTACTTACTGTCTATGGCCTACCCACCACGGCACACACACACAGGCCTTGCCAGCTGTTAACTGCTTGCTGTGAACAAAGGTATAGAAGACATTTTCTAAGGCAATGCAACTTCCTCAAAATGCAGAAACAGTAATCTTTAGGGAAAAAGTGAAAGAAAAGAAAAGCAACACACTTGCTGCTAGTCAATGTTAAGATTTATTATTACAGCTAGAGATAGGCTATATATATTATAGCTAGAGACATTGTTTTCAAGCAGTACATTGAAACTTTTAAGTTTTTCCTGGAGACAGATTCAAGCAAATAAGCAATGCTTTAAATGATGGAAGATTGTCATTAAGCTCCAGTAAGTACACTATTATGGTTCAAGTTTTTACCATCTCCCAAGCAGAATACAAGTTCTTCATGCTTGTTAATGCTCCCGTGTAGCTGCACTGCATCTTTGACTATATGCAGGATTAAAATGGCACATATTTACATTCATTTAAAGTTATGGTGCATTTACACGCAAAAACAAGGGGGGCAGGTTTATAGTTTTTGCTTATTACATTCATCTCTTCCTCTGCAAAATTCATTAAAAACAAACCATGTATCAAAATTCTATTTTCTGTATTGTCCCCATTGTTTCAAACTCTTCTTACAGAACTTAATTTTTCATGGGAGAAAAGAAAACGCAGGATACTTTCTGGTCCAAAACTAGTTAAGGAAAGAGGAAAAACCCAGTGGAAAACAACTGTATTTTGTGTACTTGTTGTATTCAGGAAGACGACTAGTGGTCACAGAAATTAATGAAACTGAAGTTGCAAAAGGGGGAGGAAAAAAGCCTTAGTTTTTACCCTTCTTTTTAAAGCAAGACAAGGGAGTCAGTAAATATTTCAGCATTTAATTTCTTCTTAAACATGAGAAAATGAGAACTTTGACTTGATTTTTATTATTTTTTTTTTTTATAATCACAGCTGCTTTCCTAATGTCTTCAGTTTATGGTAACTAAGAGTTTTGTCCACATACTTGAGCGTTTATGTATGCACTTTCTCAAAATATTCTTTAGAAGCTTCTGGGCTTGGTTTGATCTGTCAAGAAAAGAAAGTTTAGTTATTATATGCTATAACTAAGATAAGAAAATTACAGATTTGACACTTTATCCAAGAAAATTAATGCATACTTTATAAAAACAATTGGTTATTTCTGGTTTTGCGCTTGGTTGAAAGATGAAAGCCTAAATGATGTACAAGCTCCTACTTGCAGATTTTAAGTCTGTAACACATTTTTCCTGCTAAAAAATCTGAAGACAACTGGTGGAGAGTGCAAGTCAAATTTAGAGTTTTAAATCCATTTGTGTCTTCTAAAAGATTTCTTCACAGACATCGCACATTTAGTATCATACAAATAGACTGAATTGGTCCAACCAATAAAAGCCTCAGATTTAGACAACAGGCACAGATTCAGTCAAGCACCTCACGCTAAAGTGGTTCTCAGCCCTTCAGACATGCAAAAATACACCAGTGTCTATATTTAGAAAAGTGGTATTTAGCAGATGCTTACTGTAGGGGAGTCTGGAGTCCAGTTTGCCGGGCAAACCTCTCCATGTGTTTCCACGTACTGGAATGCTTTCACCAAGCGGAGGGTCTCTTCCACGCTACGACCGACGGGGAGATCATTGATACTTAGATGCTTGATGATCCCATTTGGATCAATGATGAAGAGACCTCTGTAATTGAGCAAGAATTTAGGGAATGCAAATCATGTTCCAAGACCAAACACAAGAGACTGGATGAACTATTTCAGCAAGGTAGTTATTCTTAGATGCACGTTATCAGAGTTAGGAGCAACAATACAGTGTTTGATACATTGTTAGTGATCAAAAGCCAAGAACCAGTCAACTGGTATGGTATTGCAAAATTACAAAGTATGCATAAAGACACTTAAATTGAGACAGATGCATAAGAAAGGTAGAACTTCTAATTCCACCTATATTTTGAAGTTGATAGCTGGCATCCTTCCCATGTCTTTTTGATAGGAAAATCTGAAGGTATTGAGCGAAAAGTTGCTTACGCATTAAGCTACTAAATTAAATATTGTTGCATATAAACATTTGTGAAAACCAAAGTCCCAGTCGTATCATACTAATTAACTTAATTTGTCAATAAAACAAACATCAGAAGTTCCTGATCCAAAGAAACCAGGAACCAAAGGTCTCCAGAAGACTCCTACCCAATTCAATGGATCTCAGGGACCACTATTTGCTTTTAGTAAGTACTCCAATAGTGGAGAAGGAAATTTCAATTTTTTTATTCTAGATAATTATGGGATTGACTGTAGTGGCCTCTAGGACAACCACTTTAGAAACTTCTCACACAGAAGTTAAGGCGGTTTCTTCTCCCTTCACAGGAAAGAAAACAACAAGGGACAGACCTAAATTGTGAAAAAATGTAAAAAACTATAAAATGCTCTTCTATCCTATGATTGGTTTCCTTAGTGACATGGAGTTCTCCCACTCACTCAGAGCAGAATAGCTGGCTTTTGCCTGCATGCATTCTCAGAGAGGCCTGGAACCATTCTCAACTTAATGGCCACTTGCCATTTTCCTAGGGTGGGATTCAGCAGAAGTTCTACAGAAAAAGTAACATCTTACAGTCTTTATTTGGTCCTTGTGGAGTTTCCCCTGCTGGAGGAGACAGTATGGCTCACGTTGGTTTAGACTGGGTTGTGTCATAACCGAGCAACAGGCAATCACACGTTACCTTAATGCTATCCCAGGTCCTTCTAGCAGTACACCATAATCACGGGAGATTTGCTTTGTGAGGTCTGACAGAACTGGAATATTCATTTTGCCCAAACCGCCGCTCTACAGAAAACAGTAAGATTCAATTTTGTTACAAAACGCTTTTTAGGATTATACTTCTTGAGTTGCTGGATTCAGTGCTCTTGAAGTTATACTAACAACAAAACACATCCATGCCATTCGCTCCATGAAACAAACCACAGGGGGTGTGTGTGAGTGTTGTTGTTTGGTTGGTTTTTGTTTTGTTTGTTTTAAAGTAGTCAGGAACATTTGGTTTCTCTGGAACATGAAAACTTCTTTTGCACTAAGCATTTTAGAATTGCTTATTTTGGTGGTAAAAGGCTGTAACAACAGTCATTAATTTTCAGAAATATTTCCCTTGTACCCTATTCAGGAGCTTTGAATACAAAAATTTCTACTGCATCTTTAAATGTTCAAAATTAAACAAGATGAACATGGTGGGGAGGGAAGGGAAGACAAACCTGCATACTATGAACAGACAAAACACAAGACTTCTAACAGCCATGCTAGGAACATCAGCATTCTGCTTCTCTCTCTATTTAGTGCATCTATTTTTTTTTCCTCCCCCAAATCAATTTAAACACTATTTGGAAAGTCAACCAAGATTTCTTTCAGTTTTGCAGCACACTGGAACTGCAAGAGAGATAAGCTCTCTATCCTTGAAACAAGCCCGGAGTTTGTTAGCTTTTCTATTCCTGGCATCATCAGTGAATCATTGTGTAATCTCAGTCACTCAGACCCTGATCCTGCAAATGCTTGTCTGCAACAGAGTTCTCATACGCAGAGCTTTGAAGGCAGATGTCGGACAAACCAAGGCCTCTGCTTCTCTGGGTGTCAGTTTTCCGTCTGCGCCACCACGGAATTCTTTCCACCCTTCATAGGGCGTTTTGCTACATGTGCACTGAGCAGTGTCTGACTGGCATACGCTGAACAGCTTTCACATAAAGCAGTGAAGTCAGTTCACAATCACATTTTAGAGCTTTGATCAAAGCATGCAGACAATTAAGTACTCTCAACAGGCTCAGCCAAGCCATACTAAATCTAGCAAACTCTCCTCCCTCCCCTGTACAATACAACGGCAAAGCTATGCACCTGGAGGCACCCCAGTCTGCAAGTGCTACTACAGACTGCTGTCCACACGACCACATGGACAATGACTCACGGCACAGAGCTTCTGCACCTTCCTGCGACACTTCTGATTCCCTACAACTAACCAAACCAGTGAGGTGCTTTATATGATCAAAAGCATGTGTTTTTATATACACGTGAAAGAAGCTCCTCTCCAGTAAAAGCCCATCTTCTCTGTCACTTTCTTTCCCTGAAGAAGGCTGAAGACCTCCATTTGTATTGCAGAAGTGGAACCACTTCAGTGGAACCATTGCAAGTGCTCCAATAAGCTGGTTGTTCTTCTGCTTCTATTCTGAAGCCACCACTGTTAGGTACTGGTTAACAATAGTGACTACACAGCTGCTGTCCATTTTCTGTGAGGGTGCACACAAACCATCAGCTGTAACGAGCAGCTTAGGACAGTGACATGTATACGGAGTATTTGTCTTTTGAGATAAATGTATAAGGATATGATGTAACTTCCAAGACTATCAAGAGAGCAAAACAAAGACGAAAAAACACAAATTATTAAGGAAAAGAGCAAGAAAACAAAGACTGAGGTCAGAATTATGTCATTAAATGTAGAAGTTAATCACTTCACATACCACTTTAGGCAGTCTACTGAAATCGGTGTTTGCACAATTGTTTATTCAACTCCTCCTCTCAGGAACTCTTGTGAAAAGAAAACAAATCAACAGAGAAAGCCCCAAACAGCTCCCAGTTCATACCTTTCGTGGTGTATTTATCCAGGCCAGATGACAAAAATGAGAATCCACAGAAACTGCCACCACTTCACAGTTCACATCACGAAATTCATTTGCTTTGTTGCTGAACGCCACAATTTCTGTGGGGCAGACAAAGGTGCTGGGTGGGAAGAGAGAACAGGCTGTAATGATTCTGCAATCTTTTCTGAGAATTTTTTAGAAAAGCCTCTCACATCTGCTTCTAGGCACTAATGCAGCAGAGCGTTTTCTTTAGCCTGATAATTGTAACGATGTTTCCTGCTCAGGATTAGCTTCAGACAGTCTCAAAGCAACACCCATAGCCGCCTAGCTGGCACACCAGTTTTCAACTCTCAGTTCTAGACAGATTTTTTTCAGAGATGGAGAAACTGTCTCTGCTAGACACTCTCTAGACAGTGAGTTTTTGGAAACTATAGCCAAAAGGACTACAGGTTAAATCCTCCCCCACATGCCCATGTACACAAGGGTGCTCTTGAACCTCCAAGTCTTCCAGACGGGCTCAGCCCCTTCTGTTCACCTTTTGCTCAGCCGTCTAGCTGCAGTTCTGCTGGCCCTGCTGCTTAAAAGGAGAGAGAGTCTCCAACACAACCCTGAACTGCAAGGCAATACCCCCACCCGTGGGATCTGACTGTAAGAGGAACGACACTTGCAAGGCCACGTCTACCTCCTGAAGCAGTCCCGGCAGCTAGAAGATGCTCTCCATCCAGCGAGCCATTGCTTTAGCACACAGAGGCCATCTGCCCCCAAGTCTTACCACTCATACTCTAGAAACAGACACATCTGCTTTGCAAAACTAGCCCGGATAAGGTAAAAACAGATGCTTTAGACAGCAATGATCTGCAGCACTTCTGACGACCTTCAGGAAGGCAGGAGGGCATCTGAAATGGAGAAACCCGCACTCACAAGTCCAGGGGGTAGAAGAAGAGGACCAGGTACTTCCCCTTGAAATCATCCAGGCTCAGCTCTTTGAACTCTCCGTTAACAACGGCCGTTCCTTTAAAAAACGGGGCGTGTTGTGTTACCGCTGGAGCAAACCGCGAGGAGCCTGCGGGGGAGAAAACACAGCTACGGGCCGTGCCGCCGCCAGCCGCCCCGCCGAGCCCCGGGGCCGGGCCGGGCCGGGCCGCCTCCTCCTCCCCGCCGGCACAGCCCCAAGGGCGGCCGGGGCCGACAGGCCTCAGGACACGTTCCCGCCGCCTCGCCCGGGACGAGCCCGGAGGCGCGCGCGTGTGTGTCCGCCGCCCCCCCCGCACTTACCGAGGCTGAACTGGCGGCGGGCGCAGGGCAGGGGCCGCGCCGTCAGCCTCCTCCCGGCAGCGGCGGCGGCAGCGGGCACCTGCGGGGGGAGATGGAGGGTCAGAGCCGCCGGCGGTTGGAGCGCGGCGGCGATCGGGGAGGGTCACTCACCGCGGTCCGCAGGAGCCTTCCCAGCGCGGCGGCCATGTTGAGCGCGGCGGGCGGAGCCGGGCCCTGCGGGCGCGGGGAAGGACGGGGCGGGGCGGGGCGGCGCCGCGCCCGCCCCCCGGCCGTGCCCCGCGCCCCGCTTAGTGACTGGGAAGGGGGTGGTGAGAGGCGCCTTCCCCGGGCTGAACCTGTCGGCGCTGCGGGTCGTCTCCCCCGTCCTGGCCCGCAGTGCGGCGGCCGTGCTGAGGCTGGGGGCGTGTTTGCTGCGGGTTTCCCGCTGGTGGGGCAGACCGTGGGACCTCGTTTTGGTGTACGCTGACAGAGACCGGAACGGAGCAAACAGCGTGGCTTGTGCTCGGAAACCTTCCAGATACCAACTGCTCAAATGCAGTTGGCTCTGACTTAATTGAACTCGCTCAGATTGTAGTTGTTTAATCATAATTAAACCATTACGATGCGATAGCCATGTGCCTGCTTAGCTCCTCTCGGCTGTGAGATGATGCAAACCAAAGTCATTGCCTAATTGCCCACACAGGCACTTAGTGCCGCTAATGGGCAGCGCTGCATTAAGCTGAATGTGTGTCTGTGGCCTCCGTCTGTCCTGGCTTGTCCCAGTTCTGTTCACTGCACTGACCGTCACTGGGCAACCACACTGGCCCAGCCCTAGGAAGAGTGGTTGGGGTGTACATTAGCTCTGGGAGAGGTAGGAGAGTTGTAAAACCCTTCACAGGCCTCCTGTCTCCTGCCAGATGAAAGCAGCGCGGGAAAGGTGTACAGCTTGTGGAAGGCACCACACCTGATACATACAAACCTGTTTCCCTGAAGCTGGGTGCTTCAGAGAGTCAGCTGTTGAAGCTCAAGCTCCCACAACTCAAGCTAAAGGAGCTACTTTAACAGTCAGTCGAGCAGTACGAGGTTTTCTCAGGCTGTTTTTGTTGGATACCTGATGGTGGCAGCAACAGAGACCACCTTCACCAAGAAGCCGCCAGCTGCCCACCCTGTTTTAGGCCATGTGCTTTGGAGCAGCACAAGCGGTGTGCACAACCCAGAGAACT
The DNA here is from genome assembly GCF_030936135.1 of Gavia stellata. Lineage (NCBI taxonomy): Eukaryota > Metazoa > Chordata > Aves > Gaviiformes > Gaviidae > Gavia > Gavia stellata. Next base: position 34,633,642 of record NC_082602.1, read on the forward strand.
GAAAATCACTTTCTAAAAGTCCATTTTTCTTTTCTTAGCTTCTTCTTGTGTGTTTCTTTGTCTAAGTAGTCAAATCGAGTTGAACCCAGTTTCACTTCTGGGGTTTGGTAATTTCTGTTTTAATATTCAGATTTATAAATATCCACAGACTTTTACAAAGGGGAGATCCCACCTTGTGAACTAGCGAGAAGTCTGGCTCCACTGGCAGGATAAGCTCAGCCATCAGCATCTGGCGCCAAAGGCAGCCAGAGCAATGGCAGCTACATCCCAGCCCCCTGGGATGAGCTCAATGGATATTGCATCTATACTTCTGAACAAATCAGCAAACTTATTCCTGGTACTGATCTGTCTGGCATGGTCCAGTCATGTCTGTAATAGTAAACTCTGTGAGCCTTGAAAGAGGGAGGTTGTCTGCAACCTGCCTGTTAGGGTTGGTCACTAGCCGGTATTAACTCTACTATGCCCAGGAACTGTTTGGGGCAGTGTTAGTCGGTGTTCTCCAAAAGCATGCGGAGACCTTTCTGAGCCTTTAACATCATCACTAGTTTCAGTTGGTAGTGCCTTTCTGGGGCACTCCTAAATTTATTAAACCTGATGTAGCCAATGACAACTGGAAATGTGGTGTTGATAATCTCAAAAACTGTGGTGCCCAGCAGAGCAGCCAAAATAGCGTTATCTACTCATACATGCACAGAGATACTGGGTGGCTGGCTGGGCTTTTGATGAAGATGGAGGTGCCCAAAAGAAGATGATAAAGATGGAGGTGTTCTGCACAAGGGTGCAGGAGACAAACTGTTGCTATAGCCATGGTGAGATGAGGGGGAAGAAAATGTGGATGCTAAAGGATACAGATACCCGCATAGTTGTCTAACTGCTTCCTCCATCCACTGATTTCCTTTTACTCCAATAGACATCGCTTTTGATTTTGAAGCTGTTCCCTTCAGGCTCAACACCCCCTAACAAGCTCTGCGTGTGCATTTGAGCATGTGTGCATAGGTGTGTGCAAACACAGTGCTGGGTCAGTGAAATAAGAGGTTCTGAGTTAAGGAGCCTTACGTACCCCTTGCTTCTCATTAGCGCTTTGCTAAAAGAAACCTGAACGTGTGTGAGAGAGTTCAGTTTTGACTCTTGCTGATGAACCAGGGCTGCTTGAAAGCACCAGCTGGATGGCGACTGCTGGGAAGGTCACTGGCTGAGCAAGGGGGGTCGGCTGACTGAGCTACTCGGCTTATTTGCATGTCTGTTACCTAAAAGTTAGGGGCATTCTTGCTTAAAAACCCCTCAAAGCCTAAAAGTGGAAGCGAGTAAACTATTTGTATGTTAGAAAATATGTGAGATACAGTGTGGGTGAGCCATGCTGTAGCCTGCAGCCCTGGGAGGTGGAGAAGGAAGGACCGGTTGTTGAGAGATGTGTCCACAGTAGAGGTTAGGGACGTCTTTGTGCCACTGCTGAGGGCTGCCGGCGGAGCAATGAGGAGCAGTGCTGAGCCTGGGACACATGCAGAGCAGCGACTGTCGGTTAAGAGCAGTAAAGAAATAGGAGCTGTTACCTGGGCTGATTCCCTGAACAGCAGTGCAGAATGGCACGTCTGCATCCACAGCTGTCTAACTGGCAGATCCCCTCAAATGGAGAGACGTGCTCACCCAGCCCAGTCCCCCGCGGCTGGGCATCAAACTGGGCGCCCAGGGACAGCTGGGCCACAGCGGTTCCTTTCCCTCAGCTGTGGGAGCTGTATTGTGGCAGCAAGAAAAGGGCTATTGCTAGGATTTCCTGAGGATGGTTGTCTCACCCACAGATGATTATTCACAACTTCTAAGTTGATGTATTCTAAAACGTCCTTCCCCCCTCCCCGGAAAGTTATATTTGTTTGAAACTCTTTGTTTAAACACTTGGCTCGCAGGTGGGGAAATAATTGCTCATGCTTTGCTATGAAGGCAGCATAATTCAGCTTCTCAGACTTCTAGGCAAGAACTTGAACTACTGCCGCTTAACAGGGGGTTTATTTTCCGTTTTTACTGGGAATCCCTACAGTTTGAAGATGGACCTTGTCACTGCCAAAGCACAGCTGGCAAAAGAGTTGTTCCTTTTTCCTCAGCTCTGTCTCTGGCACAGGCTAGAGCAGCTGCTAAACCCAATTCTTCTTGCCATCCGAAGTTCAAAATAAATCTACCGAGCAATACCATATGTGCATCTTTCTCCGAATCTTGTTGGTTGTCTGCTTTGCTGTCTCCCACAGGCTTTTGCCTGGCCGGACAGGCCCCAGTCTCATATCTCATCCTGCAGTGCTGGTTCATACTGGTGCAGCATGAGCTCAGCAGTGCACGGACATGTTCGCATGTGAAGGATTGGAGTCTTCAAGCCTGATTCAAATTGAGACATCTGAAGTTGGTGAAAGACTTTCCAGGGATTTCAGCAAGCTTTAGAGCAAAGTTTGTATTGTTACAAGGTTCAGAGCAGTGGATAAGGCACTTGGATGGATAATGGGAGATGCAAATTTTATTTTTGGTTAGGATACTTATCTGCCTGCTCTCACTTTGTGCCTCTTTTTCCCTATCTGGGGATAATTAAATACACCTTTCTGGTGAAAAACTTTGAGCTCTGTTGATAAAAAGTGGTAGATAATGCTTGTGTGTTGCTACCACGATTTTTTTGTGAGTTAGTTTTTAAAGAGCTCTGAAAAATCATTGTTAACACAACAAAATGCTAGTAGCTGCATCTCTCTAAACTTGATGAAAGGGGTAAGCATATCCCAGATCAGATCTCCTGCTGCTGTGGGTCACTGAATGGCAGATTCTGTGCAGAGTACGGGATGCATATGTCTGCTTGTTTAAAAAATAAGATCTGCTCATCTTCTAGAAGGTTATTTAATTCCATGTGCTTAAATACTGTAACAATCATTTGTCCTCTACCTTGAGGAAACAGATAACTGAAAAAAAGGTTTGAAAATGGAAGGAAACAACAGAGGCATAAACATTTTTATCTAAGCCAAAGCCAAAAGTTTCGTTTAGACATGATGCATCACCCCATGGCTGTTGGTAGATGGCAGCCTCCGTCCTTATGCAAAGGGCTCTGTAAAAGGTTACAGCTGCCTGCAAATGCTTTCTCATAGGCCTGTGTGCTCCCACCTGCTGATACCGAATCTCAGCAGGAGGCAAAAGAATTTGGCCGTTTGTAGGAATAAGTTTCAGAAGCGATTCCAAACACAATCCAGCTTAGAGCTAATAATGAACAGGCTTTACTGCATTAATTGCGTGTTGTAACATGGATTTAGGAGATAGCTGCTGTCAGGGTATGTTTCCAATTGATAGGTATAGGCAAAAGCCTTTTTGACATCTGGTTTGCTGGGGGTCTTATCCTGACCTTTCAAGCAGGCTGTGCTGAGGCCAAGCAGTTTGTCTCTGGTGGCAGGATAAAACTGGGTGTGTTGCTGCTGCGTTTCTGGCTGGAGCTGCCTGAGCCCACCCTGCCGATGACTCAGCCCTTAGCGCGGTTCAGAATATCACACTCGGCCTTGCCGCTTTCCTGTTCTTATTACACTGATGCATTTGGGTCTTGCACGGTGTTGGCGTTTCATTTACAAACCTCTCTTTTCCCATAAAGGAAAGATGGCTGCCGACCCTGCTTTATCCTAATGTTCAGCACTCAAAAAGGGTTTTTTTCTGAGCCTTTCCCAAATGACTTTGGATGAAGATGTTTTATTTAAAAGCAGAACAACCAAACACATTAGGCACTTTAGAGAGCACATTTTTCAGAGTTTAACTGGGTTTTGGTAGCCTCTCCTTTTTTTTCCTTCCAAAATTGGCTGCTTCTGCATACGATTCAGATGAGTTTTTCCCTTTTCCCCCAGCAAGCACTGAATCAGGATCTTTAGGGCCAGCAAAAAAGACCTGTGTTCCTTCCCTGCCACCTTGTCTTTGAGTCCATGCTTGAGTATTTCAGCACCAGAGTTCACAACAGTGAATAGAGTAAGATAAGCAGTGGAACAGACTCACAGGTCTCCTGTTTCTTTCTCTCTCACTCACCAAGAACCCAGCTGCTCCCTTACATCAGGTGTCGACATACCTTGAAATTAAAGGACTGTGTTGTCACAAGAGAAAATGGGTATAAATAAATCTACCTCTTCCTAATATTTTTTATTTTTGTTGTTTTTGTGAACCAGGTGTTCCAGACACAAAACTGAAGATACGGACAGCTATGAAGAAGTCATGAGGTAAGACTCCACATGCTGCAGTGGGTTTTGCAAAGACCAACTGAGGGACTTTAAGGAAAGCAGGTCTGTGCAGTGGTACTTGCTCTGGCAACCCATGGGGAGCCACATCCATGAAAGCCGCCATCCATCTGAGGCCTGTGCTGAAGCAGACCCTTGTCATTTATCAGTGGTATGTTCAGGCTTAAAAAGCTGTAGTAGAAAAGAGAGATGCAGTGAGGACTGATTGTTTTTCAAAGGAGGGCATTTGAGCTAGTAAACACACCTTCCACGTCCTAGTGCACCACACTGACTCAGATTTATTTGAAACAAATTTTCTTTTGTTAAATACTGTAAGAATCATTAAGAAAACTCATTCCATTGTTCTTATCAATAAACATGAAGTCAGAATTGCTGCTCCCCATGTAGATGTGTAACTAAGACAAACATGTTATTGCAGAATCCCGGCAGTCCAGTAGCAGAGCTCAGCTTTCCACTCCCTGCACTCAGCCACATTTAAGTTATGTGACTGCTCCTGGTCCACTTCAATGCAAAGTCATCCAGCTTAGTTGAAATAACCACTCTGGCAGCAGCACAACACTCTGTTCGATTGCTGCCCCTGTTTCCGAAGGGACTGTGTAACTGTGCCTTTGGTTGCCAGGAACGTGAAGTGCTTCAGAGCTGCACCGTTCATGAACACTAGGTAGCTCCATGGGATTTATGAACACCGTATAGATCTGTTGTAACTCTTTTGATAAATCTACTTACCCTTTCAAGAACTAAATAAATGTTCACAGAGTATACGGGACAACAACAACATGCTGGAGTCCCACAGGGCAACACTGCAGATGACTCTGTGTGCCTACCACTTGAGTATGTAGAGGTACATATAGATAATAGATAAAAGAGGAGCACTAGAGCCGTCGGGTGCACATGCTGTTTTCCAAGCGCAACTCAAATTAAGATCAAGATCTGCCCTCTTCATTCAGACACCTGTATAAAAGTTACACGCCAAACACAGTCAGTGTTCACTCAGTAAATCCCTCCCCACTGACCAGCCTGATCCTGAGATGCGGCAAGCACACCGATACCCCATTGCTGCCAGCAGAAGCTGAGCTTGCTGCTGAAGCGAGTGCTGATTCACAAAACGGGGACTGAGACACGTGTGTTCATTTTTCCTTCGGAGAGAGGGGTTGCGTGTAGCATTAAAAATGTTGTATGTAATAAAAGGCATAACTGTGTCTTCCAATATCAGCCACGTCTGATGTTGGTGTTGTCCTTGTGATGACCGTTGGTAGGACGCTGGGCAGGGATGTGAAATGCACTTACGACCTGAGTATGACTTGCTGTGTTTACAAGTGAGCATCAGTCCTTGCACAGAAGTGGTCAAACAACAAGCAGGGCAGACACTCCTTAGGAACCTCATCTCTGTGCTAAGGCTCTGGTTTCCAGGAAGCAATTTTTCCCTTAAGAATTATTTAATCAGAGAAAAATCTTCCGGTACTTAGAAACAGAACTGCTGCTCTATAGAGGTTGGCATTACAAAGGAAGTAACCACAACATGGCACGGCTTTCGGAGGCTGAATGTTTTCTGAAGCGATAGGAGAGAGGATGTGGAAGATTGAACATAGCAGTGCCACCTGCTACGCACAGTAACTTTCAAAGTTCTGACACTTAATCGGGTACAAAAGGCATTTAGTACAGCCATTTTATCCTAGTGCCCAAGGTATTATTCCTTAAATGCATTTCTCATTTATTTCCTATGTTCAGAAAACGTGTTCTAGGCAGTCTGCAAGTCCTGCCATTGCAAGTCACTTTTGCCTGGCTGCAGAAGGAAACATGGCTGGTACAATAAGAACAAAATATAAAAAGTGGTGTCTATGCTCCACTTACAGGAAGGTGCATGTTAATTTGATTTGCTTCACGTGGATTTAATCAATGCAAATACAGATGGGGGAAGAGCGTTCGTGAGAGTAATGGGTTGGTTTTGTTCCTCTTTCTTTGCTTGACCTGCTGAATGGATCTGCCCTGTTGCCAGGAAAATCAGAATCATGCTGACACGAGCATCTGTCCTACATAGAGGGAAGAGAATTTATGTTGTAATCTAGTGCTTAAAATTCTCAAACTTTCCACAAGTGGCTGATGTCAGGATAAAAAAAGTGGTGTGGCAGAGAAGATGGGATTCCCTCGGGTACTTCCTTCGGGGACTTTCAAGGTCTCCAGGAAGGCGAGAAGCCCGTGCCGAGCCCGGGGAGGGGGGCGTGCGTCGCGTGGCAGAGGACGAAGAAGTCCGCCGGTTGTCGGGGGCTCCTTCGCTCGGCCGGGAGCACCTGTGGGGCGCCGACGAGCACCAAGACCCGCCGCGGCAGGGGCCGGGCCGGGCAGGGGAGCCCTGTGTGCCGCGGGCAGGGCAGCGCCGGGCCGGGGCCGCCGCCGCGGGGTGGCGCCCGGCACCAGGGCTGCGCCGCGCCGCCGCCGTCGGGGCCGCGCCGCGGGGGGCTCCGCGCACCGCTCCGCGCATCGCTCCGCGCCCGGCCCGCGGCCTCCCCCCGCTCCTCTCCCCCCCGCGCCGAAACCGCCCCGCCGGCTCCCGCCGCCCGGGAGGCTCCGGCCGGCCCGCGTCCGCGCCTTCCCCTGGGCGGGCGCTCGCCTCCCCTCCGCGGGGACGCTGCGCGGCCGCGGGGCCGGCGCCAGGTGCGGCGGGGCCGCCCCAGGACTACACGTCCCGGCGTGCCCGGCCCCGCGGAGCCGGCGGCGGGGATGGGGATGGCGCCTGCGCGGGGCTGCGGGGCCGCTCCGCGGTGCCACACCCCCGGGGGAGGGAGGCAGGAGCGCCCGAGCCCTCAAACCACCGGGGAGCCCGCGGGGCGGAGGATGGAGTAGCGGGGCGAGGCGCCGCGGGAGCAGATAGCGCGGGGAGCGCCGCCTCCGCCCGGGGGAGCGCGGAGGAGCAGGGAGGAAGGCAGGGATCATGCACGGGGGGATAACGCGCTAGGGGCAGGAGGCGGGTGGTCGCCCGGAGACTCCGCACCTCGGGAGTGACGTCCTGCTGCAGTGCCGCTGCCTGCCTACGCTGCCCGAGCTCGTCAATGGAGCTGGAAAACATCGTTGCCAACACCGTCTTGCTGAAAGCCAGGGAAGGTGAGAGAGCGGCGGGAGGGGAGGGGAGGGGGGGCTGGAGCATCCTTGTCGCAGTCGCCCCTCCGCCGAGCGATGCCCGCGGGGTGCGGGCGGGCACCGGCGGGGCTGCGCGCCGGTCCCGCCGGCGGCGGCTGTCGGGGTGCCATGTGGCCGAGCCGGCGTTGGGAACGGCTCGTTTGAGAGAGAGCCCCGGTGAAAAGGAAAATGCCGCTTTCCCCTCTGTGTGCGGAGGTTTGGGAAAGGAAGTGAATGAGATTGCAGAGATTACAATATTCACCCATCTCTTCCTTCCCCCTTCCCGCCCCCCTCCCCTCAAATCTGGTCCCACAGATTGTGCTATTTCAGCGTCTATTGTTAAAGGTCAGCTGCAGATGCATTCATTCAAAAGGGCTTAGCAAATCTGCGAACAGCTTTCCGCGCCGTGTGGTGAGACCGGCAGGATCGTATCGCTTCAACGTACAGTCATTGCCTTATTCGGCGTTATTAGGTGATATCATGTTGCTGCAAACATGCCCATTGTTGAGCGTGTGTTTGTCCCCAGCCGGAGCCGGGCAGAGGGACGGGGGGCTCAGCCCGCAGCCTGCGGATGCCCCGGAGAGCCCCGGCGCCGCGGCCGGGAGCGGGGCGGGCCGCGGGGGCTCGCCGAGCGGGGGGCTGCCTCCCGCGGCAGCCGCTGTGGACGGGCAGCTGGATGCTCCGGGAGATGCTGGTGCCGCCGGCGCGGAGCAGCCGCTGCTCGGCGCGGTGCGCGTCGAAAATAACGCTGGGATGCCGGCTGAACGTCTCCCCTCCCGCCCCGAGAACCCGCAAAGCCGAACCCCGATAACCGCCAGCAGATCGGGCTCGCAGGGCTTTTTTCCTCCCTTCGGGAGGGGAGGCGGCTTCCCCTCCCCGCGCAGGGCGGTGCGTGCCCGAGGGAGGGTGTCCTCCCGGGGCGCACCGCGGGCGCGGAGCCGGGCGCTGCCCACGGCGGGGCCGGGGGCTCGGGGCTTGTCCCGGCTCCCCGCGGGGACCCCGTCCGTGCGGGAGCGTCCCCCCCGGCTGGAGGGTGAGCGCCAGGCACAAGCAACACGTCTCACGGTTGCAGCATCGCTGCCAAGGTGCGATCCTTTTCTGCCGGTTGCCACCCGGTTTTATGTATGCGTTTATTTACTTGCTTACTGTTTCAAAGGAGACCTTTTTCCGAGCCTTTATTCAAACTTCTGCTCCCTGAAAACACTTGCTGGACAGGGCATTTCTAGGTGCGGTACAACCTGCAGCCTTTTTTCCACTGTCCTCTGAAGCGCCTGGAACTGCCTGCTAGCGAGGCCGGGGACCGCGCGGGTGGACTTCAGCTTTGGTCGCTCTGAAGCTCTGGGAGTACAAGTGAAGCAATATTAGTTTTGTAAAAGAAATCATTCAAATAGTTCTCCCCTGGAGTGATCCTTTTGCTGGGAAAATAGTTCAAATTGTAAAATAATGTTTATATAACTCATGGGCTGTTGAACTTGTGAGGCTTAGCTAAAGAGTAAAGTCCCGAGATCCTCCCAAAAAAGCTCTATAAATAATGAGGGCAAAGGTGTTGTTCCATGCAGCAGATCAGCGAATTATAACTTTCTGACTTCTGAAGGAGAATTTTTATTTTCTGTTGTCATTTTCAATAATGTTTAGGATGCAGTTGTTGCTACCAGCACTACAGTGCTGGTTTAGATTTCAGTAGACTTTAGGAATACTTTAAAGGACTGGTATTAATTATAGTTATTGTGTGTTGTTTTCGGAGTTTTACAGTCTTTTTCTACCATCCTCAGCAAGATGGTAACAGTAATGTTGTTTTATTGTGTCCTATTAAAGAAGCTGTTAGCTCTAATTCAGATGTTAGAACTTTATCAAGATTTACTCCAAACTATATTCCAACTTTTTTTTTTAACAATGAATGAAGCTCCAGTAACATTTTTTGGAGGCCTGGTGCTTATTTGTTTTTAAAGTTTTTTTGGAGGGGGTGTGAAATTTTTTTGAAATGAGGAAAAAGGACAAGTTACGTACCTGGCATCAGAGCCACAAGTATTATGCCTGTATTGCATATGTTTCCACATTTTTAGTTATCATTGCAAGGTGCTGTGAGTAAAGTGTTTTTAAAATTTGCAGGGAGTAATGTAGGTGGATGTCACTGCAGATGAAGAAGACGGACAGGATATGGAAGACCAAGAGTAAAAGCAAATTAATATATTGAGGATTATGGTATCTAAAAATAAGTGTGTTCCAGGTCCTGCAGACTCCGTCAATAGATTTAGCTGGGCGAACATGTAGCCAAAGGCAAGCACATGCATGCGTGTTTCCACTTGTTAAGTCAAAAGTAAAAGCTGTATTAGCTCAATTACATGGAGGTTGGTGCCTGCAATGTGGTACTTAATGTCAGAAGAAGGAAAATGATGGGATCTACTCTGCAGACGTTAGTAAGAGCAGAAGTTTTATCACAATGGCAAGGGGAACACAAACCCAGTATCAGTAGCAAAAGGGAAATTTTAGATGAGTTTCAAAGGGAGGTTTAGGTAGACCTGCAACATTAAGTACAACGGTGAGGACTTTTGTAAGGGACTCAGAAGTAGGGCTGAGTGACCACCACAAATATTTTCTAGCAAATATTGGTTTAAATTTTGCAACTCATTTGCTTTGGCCTTGCTAGCGGTTTTTCTGTGGTCTCTCGTGTAAGTTCCTTTGTGACTAAGTTGTATTAAAGCAACCCCCAATGCAAAGCGATTTTTTTTTTTTAGCTGAAATACCTGGGAGCAAGTTTTATAACTGTGATACGAATACTTGCACTCGAATGCTGATGATTACAATGAGAAGTACACCCAGAATTAACTGATGCCATGTGATACATGAGTAATCTTGTTAGAGGAACAAAAAGAGTAAATGCAGTTCACATACAAAAAGGTATTTCACGGAATAATTTTGAGGAGAAAATATATTTCAGGAAGTCTTCATCTTTTTGCAGAATATGAAGTTTTTGACACAAAATTACACATAAGGGACTTCTTATACTCAGAATTCTGCCAGTCTGAACACGTAAAAAATTGAGTTTTATTGTCTTTGAAAGTAATTTATAATTTATTAGGAATAAATTTATGCCGTTTCCTCAATTATAATTTCTCATTTCTTGGATGCAAAATCCCATTTCACAAATCGCTAGTCCCTTTTAGGACTGAATAGAAAATACATCTGGTTTAATTATAGGAACCAAATAGGTATTTGGGACCATCTCGTATTGCCTGGGGAAGAGAATAAGCAGAGAAGGGAAGACAAGAAAGATGAGAATCATAAAAAGAAAAGCCAAATAATAACAATTGCAGTCATTTCAGGTTGAGTAGGAACCCCAAATTATGAGGTGGTGAAACATTTATCTAGATCTTTTTGCCTTCATGTTTCTGAGTCTCAGCAATCGTGTCTGAACGACAGAATCATCTAGCCATTGGTAATGGAGATATACCATGCCGCTAGCAGCGAGTCTGGGGTGGTGAATGAATCCCAATTCATTTTCCCAGTTTAAGGTTGTTTGACAGAGGGCATCATCAGAACCAAGGATCCAATGGAGGGGTCCAGGAGAGACCAAGGACTGAGTCTCCCAACATTTCAGAGGAGCTTTAACAGCCCTAACCCAGAGAAGCGTTAAAACACATCCACAGGGTCATGAATCTACCCCTGCCTGTCAAAAGCAATAAGCTGATAAAAGGCAAGTCTTTCAAAGAGACTGATGATTAAACTGTGATGTTTGTATGAAAACCAAACAGTACGGTCAGATAAGTGTGACCAAGGCATGGTGATTACCTAGATACTCTTCCTCATGATCCATTCCTTCCTAGCTGTAAGATCAGTCTTCCCTCATGCTACCTGCTGCTTCTGTGTACATGAGCTTTCTTAGATAACCTGAAACACATTTCAAAACCCAAATGCAACTTGACTCTGAAACTGCAAAATCCTTTACAAATTTGTACAGACAGACAATTCCCACCACTTTAAAGTTTTAGTGATAACTAAATTAGTCATCACAGTTATTAGTTTTAGAACAGCCAGTTTGGAAGATAAACCATTGTTTTTCTCAGACCTGGGGTTTCTAAAGTGCAAAGTTTACCATGTAAACCTGGTAAAAGGAAAAAAAACCTTCAACCACTAAAACACAACACAAATGCATTCCCCCCCCCCCCCCATGTTTAGGTAGACTGGAATTCTAAAATAAGCTTATTTATGGCACCCAAGCAGAGCCTTTGACTGGCCTCGCTGAAAGGGGTGACCTTCTTTTTATATATCTCAGAATTTTTTGATGAGTGTACGCTGATGCCACATAACATGCAAAATGTGCCTGTTCATAAATTGCTGTATTTTTAGCTTGCTTTTGCAGGATGATCACAGGAGAGATTTGTGTGTGTCCTTATTGGCAAAAGACTAGCAATAAATCCTGAACAAGAAGCATGATTGCTTTCCAAGAACTTGGCTGCAGAGCAATTGGAAAAAGGGCAGTAGAACAATGAAAAGCATATTTTGAAGGAAAGAAGGTGATTATAGTGACAGCCAAAACCCCATGGAGAATATGATTATTGCAACTTAACTTTAGCTACTTCATTAACCAGTGTTTTGAATGCAGAATCTAAGGTCCTGTCCTGTATCCCTTGATATAAAACCAAAGTACTTTGTAAGGAAAATGTTGTCTCTATAAGACGAGGAGGCTTGCACGCAGTGACTCAGTTTAGTTTTCTTTTTGGAGTTCAAGAGAAGCTCTTCACCACTGCAATAGCTTAAAAAAGACGATATTCCAAGAATGGAATCAGCCATTGCTTCAGATGCAACAGGGTGCTTTTAACCAGTAGCTCAAAAAAAATGGGATTCCTTTTCAAGCCTGTAACCATTTCTTTCTGGAAAAAAGAAAATATACCAAAAAGTCCTTGATATTATAATCAAGGAAATTCAGAAAACAGGAGTCTTCAGGCCTTTGTGAAAAGAATGTGTAAGTCTGAATGACATAAAGATCTCCTTTTCCAGAAGGGACTTATTTCTGTAGCCATACCTGGCTTAGAGCAAGTGTGGGTCTGTGTGAGTGTGTAGAACTGGCTTGAAGTCCCTTTCTGGTGGTTTGGTGTTTTTTTTTTTTAATAGCAGGGCTGATGCACAGCAAGTTAAGAGCTGCGGTAGCTGTGCCCTTGGTGGGCACTCTGTTCTGCTGGAGTTCTCCCTGTGGCCCACTACACCAGCTTGCAGTCATGGGCAGCAGGTCTTGGGGTGTGGCAATGCTAGAGAAACCAAGAGCTCTTCCACTCAAACTTCTGTACCAAACAGAGAGGACTGTGCCCCTTCACGTGTGGTGTTGTGGAACTGTGATTTTATAACCTAATTGCTATCTAGCTTGTTGGGGTTTGTAGGCACTTCAAAAAATAGTTAGTACTGAGCTGTGATGGTCTCTCAAGCTGTTAACACACAGAAGCTATTAGCTAGTAAAACTTCTAGAACAAGTGTTAACTATGGAGGTTTGAATAGAGCTGCTTACATCTGCCCCATTAACCTCACGTGATTGCTTTCCTCAAGTGCAAAATCATAAATCTAGAGAGAAACTGCCTGTAGTCAATATCAATATGTTCCTTTTCTGAGAAGGTTTTAACCTGGTGTTGCTGAAATTGTCCACTCAGAAAAGAATTGTCAGTATTTATACAAGACATAGGCATAATTTTGTGACTGTATCTAGCTTTTTGTATTAAGAGTATTCTGAGATAACTTAGGCAAAAATGTCTGAAAGAGGTGGTTTTAGGGATGCTCTACTGAGAATGTTACCAGGCCAGCAGCACTTGGACCAAAGTAACACATGTGTCTTTGTGATAAACAGCTCCAGAATGAAAGCCTCAACCACAGCCTTGCCTTGAGATGGATCCTTTGTCACCAGCAAGTTGGTAGATGGGTGTGCACTGCCCCATTTTGAAGGCAGTGAAGAAGAAACAGCTGAAGAGGAATGCAACAGCTCTGACTTTGCTGTTTCTAGGCCCCAGGGGTATGTTGTACCTGTTCCGTGGCTGACCTTGCTTCCTTTTTCCTTTATACCTGTGGACGGTACAATGAGTTACTATTGGAAAAAAAAAAAAACAAAACAACTCACCCCTGCGTCAGTTCAATCTTACTTCTTGAAGATGAGCTCCCTTTCCAGGTACTGCTTTGCTAGCTAAGGTCTGTTAATGATCTCTCTTTCCCCCACTCCAAAGATGAACATCTGTGTGCTGAGGACTTTGATGCTTGCAGCGAAGGGTCTCAAGACCCGATCGTGTATTCAGACATTAATACAGATGTGCTCTGATCCTCATAAAGCCCAAAGCTGACTGCTAGGATGTAGGCAGGGTCCTTCTGCCTGGGTAGAGACGGAAGTTGTGTTTTTATTGCTTGGCTGACCTTATGTATTTAGGCATGTAGCTGATTCTTCTCCTATATTATTTTTATGCCAGTGTTACTCTGTGAATGACTTCTGGTTTGTAATGATGCAAAGAGAGCTACTGAAGCTCTAAGTTAGGTGCAAGTAGTCAATGGGATTATTTCCATGGCTAAAATATCCACAAAATCACATCAAGATCCATATCGGTGCATTGAAAAAGTTTAAAAGCAAATTATTTTATCAAAGCAGTTACTGTCTTTACAAAATATTAGTCAAAACCAACCAAATAAACAAGGGTTCCTCTTCTTTTACAGCTGGATAGCAAATACTATCCTTCCAACAGGTTTTTTTTTTGTCAATGAAAATGGTAGCTAAGGATCTAACTCGTGCTCATCTATGAGATCTTCCCCTGGATCTCTATTTCAAAAATACTCTATATGCTCTATTAGTTTTCTGTGTGGCAGTGGGTAAGAAGAGAATCAATTGTTCCTTATTTTTTACAGGCACATAATCTAAACAATAACAAGATGATATAATCCTAATATTTCTTTAAGACCACAGGATGTGAAATTAAATTAAAAGGCCAGGAAAATATAGAACCCTGCAGTTTGATTACACTCAGCTGGATTATCTTTGTAATTATTTTGCTTGGAGGATTTAAAAATGCATACTGCTTTGTGAGAAAGATTAGGCAGGGAAACCAAAATAAAAGTAAACATTCTAAAGAAAATATTGCAAAGATGATGGGTATTTTATTTCATTAAAAAATAATAATCCATAGAGTTGTCTGGTAAAATGAAAAGATGGAACAAAGCATAGGTGAGGGGGAAGATGGATGAGGCTGCAAAGTGTAGAACTGGCTCAGCTGCTTCTAGTTCATATAATACCTCTTCAGATGTAGTTGCAGAAACTGTCACAAGCATTTATTCAGGGAAGAAGGGCAGGCTAAAAGGAGTAGAAATTCACACAAGTACTCAATACTCAATTTGGACCTGGGAGTGAATAATGCAAATAATATTAATGAAGGAAGGGCGGCTGTCTGTGCTCTAGGTTGAAAATAGTTATTCACAGCTAACTTCTCAGTGGCACAACAAAGGCTGAAAAATTTGTATATCCATAATTTCCAGCACCTAGAAGTGCGTTCACTATGCATGAGTAATCCCATGGACTTCATGGGGGGACTGCTTGGTGCTTGGAAATGCAGATTGTTTGCACTCAGGGCTCAGTCAGTTCTCACTGCAGCAATGCTTTTCCAGTCAGTAAAACTTCACCAATATAACTGAAGTGAAACGAACTAATAGCAGCCATCGGGAAAGGCTGCTATGTCATTTTGTCCCTTGTCCTCCATACACTTTTTAAGGTTTGAAACAGTTTTGGTATAAAAATGACTCAATTTATGTGTCTATCTTTCAAAGTTTCTTTGCGGTTTAAGAAATCTTGATTTTTCTGGTTAAGTTTTCCTTACTCTAATCTCCTTAATTGTTTAATCCCTTTTGTACAGTTTTCATTCTCCAGGTACTTTCTGTTTCTTGTCAGTTATCATCTTGCCAAGTTCAACAGCTTTTGTTCTTTCCTCCTTCCAGCTTGTCAGCATGGATGGTCTACCCCAAATTTCGTGTAGTTAGTCCTCAGGACAAGTTCACTCCCAGTGGTGGATTCCTAAGAGATGTGGCTAGGGGTGGAGCTGGTCCTGAATCCACTCCTCATCCTGGCCCACCTCAAAATCATCAGAAAAAGCTGGTCAAATGGCGAGGGACCCTAGGGCAGAGACAGTACCAAAGAGGGAGTACATCAGGATATTAGTAGTTTCCATCAGCGAGGTTGCTTGTAGAGTTCCCTGTTGCCCTGAGGATGCCAAAGAGGCAGTTAATAAGCAGTAGCAGCTATTTTTGCGTTGGTTGAGTATTCTCTTGGGTCCCATCGAATGTATGATTTCACTATGAGCTTGGCTTTTCCTGGTAGGCTGAAGTTATATTACAAGTTCTAGAAGTTACCTTATTTTTGGTACAGCACCTCTTTTGCTTAACTACTCAAAGAGCCAATCTCTACCTTGTGTGGGCGTGCAGCACAGTGACTTCGGGGACTGCTGTTTACTAGGTCCCAATGCTCCTGGACCATTCCCCTTTTCCTAGCATCATTCTCCCAGTGAATGAATTCGGATGGCTTTCTTTCCTCTCTCTGTTGCAGTAGTCTAAATTTTTCTATACCAAAATTCCCATATTTTATTCTTCCCACCTTTCACATCCTTCTAGTTTATTTTCCCTGTCCTCTGTTTCTGACAGCACCTTTGAATTTGAGAAGTCTGTGCTGTTTAAAACATGTTTAATTAGATTGGATTAAATGTCAGTTTATTGGATGCATGTAAGGCTTTATGTATTTTCTCTCTTGTATTATCCTCGGTTGTTCTTTGGTCAGTTTTCAGTCTGTGTGACAAGGCTGTCATCTAAAATGACTGAAACTGTTCTTTTTTTTCCCCCATGCATGTGTTATGGGAGACCTTCATGATTCTATAGGAAGTCTTTATTTACAATGAAAGCTTTAGACTCTGCCTGACTGAGTGTGCTCCCTCATTTCTATCTAGCCATCTAGTATGTCCCAGGAAAGGGACTACCTGCCAGGAGAATGGAGAAAGTCTGTGACGCTACAGTTGCCTTCTCTTGGCAGCATCTGCAGAAGGCACTGATGGAGAATATCCTCTGGTGAAAGAAGTAAAAAAGAGAAATGCAGCTGGAAGAAGAGGAGATGGAGAAACAAAGGGAAGATGTCAGTGATGCCAAGTGAAAACAACACCAATGAGACCTCAGTGACGTTTCCATCAAAGTACTCCCGTAAGAAGTGCAAGGGAGAAAGATGTCTTTAGCAAGCAGATGAGTTGAGAAGAATGGATGCTAGGCTAAATCATCATTTAGCCAAGGTTGCCAAAATATCTGTGAAAGATATCTATTTATATATATCTATATCTATATATATCTTATTGGTGCTGTTCAATGCTTGCCATTCTATTTTTCTCTTGGATTTCTGCTGATTTCATCTTCCCATTGCTTTCCTTCCTTCTCCCTCATAGGTTTGGTTTTGTTTCTTACTGGGTATGAAGGTTAGATTGAGAATTCTATTCAGCCAATGTGCCTTCTTCCATCTTCTTTAGTTTCGGTTGTTAGATTTTTTTAAATCTCTTATTTTTTTTTTTCCCAGCGCTCTGAGTCTCTGTGAAGTTGGTTGCCTTTGGTCCAGCAGGAGAGGTTCTAGTGATAAGCATGCTAGAAATCAATAGGGTTGCTTTCTGTAGAGGTGATCTTACTACTTGCACGGCAAACCTTTCTCCAGCAGAAATCTAGTGAGACAACTTAACTCTCCTTTTTTGTTGAGAAGCATGGTCCCGCAATGCAATTGCTCACCCTGCGAGTTTTGCAGAGGAAATTTTACTTGGCTAACAATTACGGAAAATTAAGAGAATCTGAACACTCAGCATTAATCTTCTTACTATTAAAGGAAGAATAGTTGTCCAGTGCAACATTTGGAAGCAGTGAAAAAACTTAAATACAGGAGTTGGGACGGATCTATGAATAAACCCTTTCTGTCTCCCTCCATAGCAATTCCACATCTACATTTCATCTCTGAATCATGATTTTGTGTTTTCTGAGGATGCCAAGTTATAAATCATACATTGACTGAGAATTCCTCATGAAGCATACATCTGGGAAAGTTTGTGCTTTGTTTATTTCGCCAGCAGCCGACTTCTACGAAGAACTCTCCAGATGACACATGTATGATGTAAGCTTCTCTCAGTTACGGTACACCTTTCCTGGAAGCCTTGTGCATTTAGTATGCATCTCCTTTCACTATTTGCTCAATGAGAGACATAGGAATGGTTCAGGAATTAAAAAACCCAAAACTTTAGCTCTTTGGTTTGGAGAGGTGATAATAGAACAGAAAAGTGTTTGGAGTAAAGCTCCTTCTTGCCGCGTGCCATTGACTGAGGTGCCTGTGGAGAGGCATGGATGGAACAATCCTTCCCCAAGCCTATCTTTTCAGCCTCCTGCTCTGGGGACTTCTTGAGCAGAAGGTGGCTTTGCCCTATGATACTTACTAGAGGCATCTATCCTTTACGAATTAATTTAATTCATTTTTGACCACATTTATAACTTTGGCCTGAGCAGCTTCCTGTGGCAATGAGTTCCATCATGTAACAAAAGCATGCAAACTTCCGCACATGTGTACTTCATACTCTCAGTTGATGTGTGACTTATGTTTTGGCAACCTCAGAAAGCAGTCATTGTGAAGATGTGGAAGTGTCTTGGAGGGGAAAGAAAAGGAATTATCCACAAATCAATCAAATACTTCTGGGTTTTGGTGTCTTGGGTTTTTTTTTAACATGTTAATTTCATTGCTTCTGCCCTGATTTCTGTTAGGTAATTCATGATTTTATAACCCTTTATCACACCCCCTTAGTAGACTTTCTCCAGGCAGAAAGGTCCAAGTCTGTCATCTCTGTCATTTTGCGTCTTCTAATTCTGTATCCTTTATGAAATGGATGACCAAAACTACACAGCACATGTGTGCACCGTGGGCAGTGGCACAGTGATGCTGACCACTTCGTACTCTGTTCTTATCACAATCTTAACTTGATTGTTTGCTTTTTTCCCCCCTCTGTCATGAGTATTCATTACTAGGCCTACTGACAGCAACCTCAGAAATTTGTCTCCTGAGCTGCAGTGTTTAATTTAGAGCCCATCATTTGGTGTATATAGCAAGAGTGGTTTTCTTTCATGCGCAATACTGTGCTGTCTGACACAGAGTTTAATCTTTTTTTTTTTCTAACTTTTAAGTGATTCAATACTGCAACATACTCCTGCAACTCTTCGCAGGCTGTTTTTGTTACAACTGTCCTGAAGAAATTCATCTTGGCAGCAAATGTCATCTTGCTATTTATCTCTTTTCCAGACTATTTATGAATACACCGAATAGTCCGAGTCCTATCGCAGATCTCTGTGGCACCCCGCTAGCAGCCTCACTCCTCTGTCAAATTCTTATCCCTGATTTCCCATCTTGTCAACTGCTGCTGACTCACAACAGTTTCTCCTCTCCAGAAACAGTTTCGTCTCTTAAGAACTGTTGGTGAAGGTCACTGCCAAAAAAACACAGTTCAAAAGTGTCAAAAGCCACCTGCCCAAGCAGCTTTGACTCCAGCCAGCTTGTTCCAGAGGTGGAGAAGAAAAGCAAAAACCTGTGAATGAGAAATGTTGGGATTTGCCAGCTGATGGCAGTATTCGAAGGAGCCATCCCTGTGACATCTGGCAATTGGCAAAAAAATCAGGGTTGCACCAAGGGCTGAAAGACAAGGTCCCAGGTGAACACTGTTAAAATGGGCACTGTTCAAATTTACCCATCAAATCTCTGACCATCTGAGGCTGCTGTAAGGTCAGTGATCACTTCTAATGCCATGGAGGAGCGTGATACATGCCAGTAGGTCACTGGCCATAATGTGCTCAACAAAATAAACCCAAACCAAATCTCCCACCCGCCCCCAAACCCTGCCAATCCCTGGGGGAAAAAAAAAAGGAAAAAAAAAAAAAGGTGGTTTCAGGTAATTATTCTTCAGGACCTGTAAACTAAATACTCCCCTCTGTCCATGCATATGTGCATAGGATCAAGCTCTTCCATCAGACAGTCTAATCTGAAATCTCTAGCAGGTCTTGGGATGTTTGTTATTCTGGCTCATGCAGACCTCCAGCTGCAAAATGTTTATTTGGCTGTGAAAAGTCTATGAAGTAACAAACTTTGATGGATTCAGCGTATTGTTTTCTCTTCCTTTTTTGGGATGCTGTGTGCCTCCAGCTCTCATGAGGAACACATCTCTCTTTCTGTATATCATAAATATTAGACACCTCGAGTGACTGCCAATATTTGTAGCACAGGTATGAGCCATGCTTTGCTTGCAACCCTTTCGTGGAAGTCTGCATTGCAAACAGATTGCCTAAAAGTAATGGCGTAATATGACTGCACAACACTTTAATGTTTAACCTTGCTGTGATTTCAAGTTTCTAGTAGTTTATTCTCGCTTATTAGCAGCTTACAGGTTGAATAATACCATGACACTGGGATTATTCATGGAGTCAAGTGAAGGAAGTAAACTCTGGCTCCATCAGCATAGTTGGGAAAGCAAATAGAGAAATATATTATTTCTTGAGTGACCTCTCTAAGACCTCCTTGTGGTGGTTGGTATAAACAAACTGGTAATTGGAAAGTTTAGAATAAATAGAAGGCAGCTTTTTAAAACTTATGGATGTGCTATGTAAATGACCCTTCCAAAATGAAGCTCAAGTCTATATGTTACAAATCCTTTGCAAAGGGATTGTTTGAATATATTTTTTAGCAAACATCTACCAGCTGCGTGAAGGCATGAAGCTTGTTTAGAAGACCAAAAATATTTTACAAGGTGAGGACAGAGCATGCTTTTGTTTGGAGTTTCTGGCCTAAATTTTCAAAAATACTTAGTGACTTTTTTTTTATATACACATTTTGGTTTTTAGGTACAATGAGTTGAGAAGGGATTAAAATTGGGAATGAAATACTGGATATTGAGATCTGTTAAAATGTATATTCTGTGCAGGGAAGAGCCAAATGTGAGAGGTCTGGCATGTTTCTAGGGCCAGATACGGAGGAGGGCAGGTAGCGAAGCTTTGATCTCTGCCCTTTGTTAATCTCCGTGCTCAAGGTTATCGCTCAGATGTTAGGATGCAGCATCACATTTCGAAAGAGGGAGCGTAGAAAGCTACAATGCCGCCCATGTGAATCTGCTAGTGCAGGTGCAAGCTGAAGGTGCCATCCTATAAACACTAAAGCAGGTAAATAAACTTCAGATGTGAATAGTCCCATAAGGTGAACAATTTGTTGACAGAGGCAATTTGAGCAACTGCTCATCAGTGAAAGTAAATGCTTCACATCCCAGGTTCTTGCCCACTTGTGTAAAGAAGGTCGTATTTTGTATAAGTAGTTAGAGGGCCTTACACCTAATTCCAGCAGATAATTGTGGGAAGACCATTTTTTTAAGGAGGTTTTGCTTGTTTCATTAAAAACGTGATGAGTTTGCAGACACTTCACTAACACAGATCTGCACTATTACTGTTGGATCTTTTAATCTGGGTTTATTGCAAATCACAATGTGTGTTTTAAAAATCACAACAAGTGATGTATTAACTTCTCTAATATCTCATTGCAGATGAAGTTTCATTTGATCTTCGTAGATGAAGTTCAGCTGGCAGATAAAGCTAATTTTTAGGATTGCATAATTTTGCACAGGAGTGAATTTTGCTTTTTATAAGTCTTACGGTTTTCCTCTGGGGACGGCGAAGATGGAGAGGAACAGCTTGACAAGAATCAGTTGTTTTGATTTAAGAGAATGTGAGGAAATGGCGTATTCCAATAAATACAGATTTTATTAAATTTGAATACAGTGGCAAATAGTTTAGACTTAGAACTTCAGATTTGGTATGTAAGCAGAGCAACTCCACTGAGATTTGTGTGCATCGCTGAGATTAATGAAATATACTTTGTAAAGAAGGGCAATGATTCACTGAGTAAAAATACGCAACATCTTAAAGAGCTTGTAAACACAGCTATTAATTTTAGGGCTAGAATCTTATACTCTTTGTCTTAGTCTGAGGATAATGCCACTGCACTCCATGACACTATTCAGGGGGTACAAATTCAGCTCTTAAATAGATTTTGTAATAGATTTTAGAAGTGGCCACAGTTGCGTTTTTGTTTGCATGTTTTGTACCTCCTTTGAAATATCTTTATGATACTTTCACTGTATAAAATATTAATCTCTTTCATTTTAAGCCATCCTCTACACCACAAACCCTGCTTGATACATTTGCTGCAGTCAGTTAATAATAACAATTACAAAAGGAGCCACAGCTGACATGCCCCTCCTTTTCTACCTACTTACCTCAGGGCTTTGCAGTCTAGAAAGCACTCCTTGGTGTGAGTCACTAAAAAGATCTTGTGATTATTTTTTTTCCCTTTTTTTTTTCCCCAGTGTTGATTGTGCTTAAGGCTTAGTCTGATGCTGTACTTCACTCTGGATCTGAAGGAAGGGGAATGACTTTCCTCTTCTCTTTCATAACCTCAGGTCTTGTAATTTTTATTCATTCTTTTCAGTATCAGAGAGAAGCTTTCTTTGGCTTGACACAGCTTTGTGGAGATCTTCCCAACAGCTCCTGTCTTATTCCACTGTCTTGATCTTCTGCATGAAGTGTATAACTGTTTTCTTTCAGAAGAAGGAAGCCTCAAAATTTGGGCAGGAGCCAAAGGCTCAATTCAAGTTCAACGGTATTAAATTTTATTTAATGGAACACAGTGAAATCACCGTCATTTTCCATTGCACCCACTGGCCATGGGTGTCTGTCTTTTTAAGCTGAAAGCACAAGAAAACATATTTGGGTGCCAGCTCCTTTCACTTTTGACAAATAAGCCAAAGGCCCCGCTTACTGCTTATACAGGAATATTAGTAATCACTTTGTATCAATGGGGTGAACACAGAGATGACAAATACCGTTTGCTGTGGTCTGTCTGCATCAGTGACCTTATCAGGCTGGAGCAAGCAGGTGGTAGGGCAGACTGGGTATAGAGACTCACCTGAAAGAAGTTCATCAAAAGCTAGAAGTCAGGAACAACATGAAAATCGTTACAGGTTTTCCATACTGGGCTGCACCTGATGATGTGCCCTGGCACAGATGTGGGCCTTGGCCACTCTCAGCCTCTGGGCTCTCTATGAAGCCCTGTCTTATTTGCCTTGTATACCTGATGTTCTTTTAAACACTAAATATACCTTTTTGTATTCCTTTGGGAAGTGGGCAGATACCACCAGAGCCGTTGAACTGTGTGAAGTGTGTAGGCTTTTTGAATTTTCTCCTCAACTTTTCTATACACTGTTTTTACCATTCTTGCAGGGTCCCGAACCTCTATTTTTAGACTAAAGACAAGAATCCATTAACTCATCTCTATACAGTAACCTGCCTATAGAAAGAATCAGTCTAGTTGACCAGACTGGTATCTGGGTATTTAAAATGTGATCAAATGCCTAGACTTCCATGACAAAATCTGTAACAACTGGCATAGACCTGGTGGTAATTAGTGCTCTGACTCTTACTTTGTTTTCAAAAATGAAGCGGTGTTATTTGACAAGCAGTTCTTCTTCTGGCCAGGGGTATTCCACACACCAACCGCTACGACATAGTGAGAAGCGACAGGAATTTCCATCAGGATGTGACCTGTGATTGTGAACATGCTATCATTTATAAGTGTTCTTGTCTGTAGCTATCTACATCTGCCTATGGTGTTACTCTACACGTTTTCCATGAAGACATAATAACGTTGTCTATCTTCTGGTATTGCAGAGGCTTGTTCTTCTGCCTAGCTGTGCTTTGCTTCGAAATAGTTTGGAAATGGTCTTTTCCCTGGTAACTATTTAATCAGAATTGAAACATTAATCACATTGGTGTGCAACTGTGCAGGGGCTATAAGGTGTTGCAGAGTGCTGTGGACTCATCACCTCTGCAGTTCCTTGCAGAGAAGCAAGCCAAATACAGATAACTTACTACCCTGCCTCCACAAAGCAGAGGAAAAATACAATTTCAGGTGAGCCCCTCTCCCCGCTGCAGGGGTTAGAAAAGATCAGGCTGTGACTCAGGGCTTGTCCTCCTCTGCAGCAGCTGTACAGCCCCTGCCCGTTCCTCTGGCTGAATATTAAAGTTGTAATCCAATTCTTGGTGCATCTAACTCCTGTTTCTTCATCCTGGCTTTGCTTGCAAGGCAAACTGAGCTGCATGGGGATTGTCCAGTGCCTTGAGTTGTTTGAATGTTTGCAGCCCGCTATAATTTTGAGTAAAGCTCCCTGAGAGGGTGCTGTAACTGGGCTTTGGGCACAGCAAATGCTGGAAACAGCTTTCCCTCTGCTGCATCACCACTATCATGCAGTGCCACGTACCCTCTGGCATAGGCTCGGCACCCTTCCCTGGCAGCTGAGGCACTGCCAGCCTGGGAAGGAGCAAGGAGAGAGGGCTCAGTGGTACGACCCCTTCGTGCAGCCTCTGGAGAGCAAGAAACTGCCAGTCCAGGGAGACGTAGCAGGGACCTGCAGCTGTTTAAGAGGGGGCTGGGGTCAGTAAGAAGGTGAGCAATTTTCTAACCATGAGTAAATCCTGCACCTGGAAAGAGGAAGGGACTCCGGAGACTGAAACCGGAGTGGGAGCAGGCCACCAAGCACCATTTTGAGTTGCGTGTCCCAGCATTGGCATATAAAACTTTATTTTTTTCATCTTTTGAGTCATGATGTACAAGGCTACAGAACAGGAGAATGGTCTCTACCACCAGTTAGCTTTGTGCATCTGAGTCAACTGTTTAATCTTTCATGGTCAAAATCTCTTCTGCAACAGACCTGTTTTCTGTAAAGCAGCTGAACTCAAGGATCTAATAAAGGGAATATCAATGCAGGTGTTTCTGTTGCATGGAAAACACAGAATATGCAAGTAACTTCCTTTCTGCTGTAGAGCTGCATGGTTTTTATTTTCTGTGTATAAATCAGCATATTTTATTTGTTTTGTAGTAATTTGTAATACAGGGATCAGTATATTCTACAGTAACTTACCCTAATTATTCAGCAATCATCCTCTACTTAATTGTTATGACTAATTTTTCAGCTTGGTTCTTCTATTAGCTGTGCCATGTAAGGAAGTAAAAAATGCGTGTCATCACTAATTATCTTATGGAGCAATCATGATTAATGCCACACTAATGTCCAAGCAGATCAAGGAACAGTCCTATAGCTGACACCCAGGCAAATTTCCCCTTGAAGTCACTGTAGACGTTGATTGAGACTCTCAGGATTAAGTCCAGATCTTTCTTTCTTCTCAAAATTAGGTAATGTCACTAATCCAAGTTAATTCTTTCTGCTTCTTCATTTTTTTTTTTTTTGAGATGACTGCTTTCTTCATTGTAGTGTATCATGTTCTTTCTGAGATATTAAAATGTGAGGCGTGCTTGCTATTCAAGTATCCTTATTTGATCACCAAAACTTGTACTTTTTTAATAGGAATGGCTTAATTAAATTCTTGAAAATTTTCTGAAGGCTCTTGAAAATCCTGTTCTGCCTCTTAAGTTTTGGGCTGCTCTGTGCTTACATGTGAAAGGGAATGCATACACACTTTGAAGTTGATAGTATCAACTGCCAAGTTTATAACCTTACAGTAAACTCGTAATCTTTGCATTCAGAAATTCTTAAAAGCATATAGGTATGAAAAATCCTTATGTAGGCACTTAACCTTCTCTTGCAAAGTTAGCCGCTAGCGGCTATGTCGACAGCTCAGTAATTTCACAGAAGTAGCCACTAGTGTTTCCTGTCCTCCTTATGAACTTTAAAAATATTCATTGTTTACTTCTGATGATAGTAGTACTGCAGATGCAGAATCCTTTAGTGCTACTCAGTATTGGCAAGCGCAGTGAGAGGTGATGTGGTCTCTTCTCTGAGCAACGTGAAGTTTAACTAATCTACACACCCAGGTAGGCAGAGCACCAGGGTAAGGAGAAGCACCTTGCATGTGGTCGCACAGGGGGTCTGGGCAGGAGGCAGCAGCAGAACGCAGGTCCCTTGAGACCTGCTAAGTGTCACACTCGCTGATCTCAGCTCCCTGTGGTAGCAGGCATTTGCAGCCCTTGACGTTCATTCATGTTATTTCACCTCACCTTTTGCCTATAACCTGCAGAGGAAGTTGTCCTCTCATGCGGCAAACTTCTGCTTGTTTGCATTCTTGCAAATATTTCTGCAACTGTGAAAGCGTTTTACCATAGTTGCTGTGACATGATGTTGTAGGAAAAAAGTGTATGTCGGTTGTAGAGATTTGCGTGTTTCCTACAGGCAATTTACCCAAGCAGTTAAGATCTGAGATTTTCCAAAATATAAATATGATAAAATACAGTGGAAAACAAGAGCTCCTGCTACTGTAGCTACCTATGGAACTCACAACTAAATTGAGATGGAACGTGCTGGCCACCCCATACGAAAGCAGTGGGCTTCAAATGCTTGTTGATGAAAAAATGAAGTCATTTACATAAAAAACAAAAGAACTTCTCTGAAAAGCATTGAAGAAGTAACTTATTTGGGAACTCGCAGCTTCTCAGGACCTCCCCCCCCCCCCCCGGCTCTTATCCTAGCTAAAAATTTATCCAAGTATATCATTCATCAGTGATATTATGCTCCAAGCAATGAAGCGCCTTCCTTCCATCAAACTAAGATTAAGTATTTTGGCTCTGTAGGAAACATACAGGTAAAATGTTATCTCAACTTTTTATAAGGAGTAGCAGAAATGAGTACTGTGTTGAGACACTGTTGCAACTGGGAAGGCCAGCTGAAATAGCACCACTCCAGCCAAAAATAAAAAGTCAATGTGCACCTTGTTTAAAACAAATGGTTTCAAAGCTAAACTGAATAAGTTGGTGATGTGCATGCATTCCAGCAACACAAGTCACACACTGAAATAGGAATGTAGGCTTTCACTGTCAGCTCGTTTTAAATTTCTACATCTTAAGTTGGGTTCATGCTGCATAAATTGGCTGTTCAGATGCATTTAAAAATTGCAATCAAAATACTTGGTGGAAAAATTAGTAAGTTAAAAATTAATAGTGCAGAACTGAATCACAGTTGTGACATGGTTTTTCACTCGCACTGATATTTCTCCTGGTCACAGCACATGACCAATTGCTCAAAATGCTTGCACTGAATTCAGTGGTGACCCCTCGCATCAGACACAGAAGGTACAGAAGGAAACGAAGAAGAGGTTGGCTTCATTAACAGCCTCTTCTCTCACAGAGGGTTTTGGGGAGGCACTGGAAAAAGCCAGGACTCTGCAAGTCCTGGGGAAAGGTTTTCTACAAACAACATCACCTCTACCATAGCTGGCTCAAGTTGTTTTAATGAGTTCTTCACTTCCATCAGGCATTATGGTGTTTTCCAGTGTCCACAGAGCAATAACTATACTGCTGGTCACGCACTTATGGGACATTTAAAACCTGGTGATGGGCGATACACTCCTGGCATGGTACAACTCCAACTAAACGTGTCAAATGTGGCCAGGCTGTCTCTGATCCATGACGCTTGGCTTTTGCCTTCTCTTGCAGTAGGTTGTATGGGACAAGGCAGTTGCACTGAGCTTCCCCCCTCCTTTCTCTCCCCATGTTATGTCCCAGCCTGTGAGCCTGGGCAGTGCCAGCGTTTACTGTGGCTTCTCTTCTGCTTCCTAGTGAAGTGCTGGAGCAAAGCATGGCCGATGGGCCTGTGCAATCAGTGATGGCCTTTGTGGCATCCAGGAAGGAATAGGTGAAGGAAGGTTCAGTGCTGGGTAGGATGTCCCATCCCCTGGGGTTTGAGGAAGGTAACCTAGTGTCCCAGAATTTGATGTGCTACAGCTTCTGTTGTGCAGTAAAGTCCCGTTAGGGACAGGTCACAGCCCCCCAGGGAGGTCGGATTGCCCAGGTCAGGGGGAGGGAGTAGAAAGAAGGAAGAGAGAAAGTTTTGGGACCTTTGTTCCCAAACAAGAAAACTCAAGACTCCGCTTGTTCCTGGACTGGGAGGTTTAACAGTGTCACAGTATTTGGTGGATTGTGCCTGTGCTCAGAGCAGTGACTGAGGTTCCTCTCTTTAAGTACAGCTGTGACTTATTACTAGTCACAGTTCATTACCACGTTGGCTTCCGTGGGGCTGTATCAAATACTAGCATGTATTGAAAGAAAAGCAATGCTAGTAAGTTTTATTTGCAACTTGCTCTTTTAAATGGATTGAACGTTTTCAGACAGTTTAGTCATGTTAGGGCTATCTAAGCTTTAAATCCTCACAGGTGTCTCCCTGTGATCTGTATAGATTGTGAATGTATGGCTCCCAGCAATAATTACTGCTAGTGAAATATGGAACTAATAAATGTCTCCAGTAAGCGGCAAATTGAAGAACGAATTTTAAATAGTAAGAATATCGTTTGAAGTCCCATAAGGGTAACAACATGTTTCTGTAGACTTGGTTGATAAATAATTATGGTGTAAAATTGAACACATGGAAAATATTTCCTTTTCTGTTTTCTATTTATAACTTAATTTAAACATTTAGGGACAATGTTCTTTACTGCCAAGGAAAATAACTTGTGTATGGGCAGGTTATTAAAGATACTTGATTTTCATCTATAAATATGAATTTGTTCCCTAAACCCTCATGCATGGGGAAATGTATACATATGAATGGTTCATCTACCTTCAAAGTAGAACTTTGTGACCTCAGAGTCAACCTCTGAAAGGTGACTTGCAAGTAAAATCTGTAAGAGTTTCAATAATTCATCTTAAATCGTTGTTCCATGAGGCAATCATCCCCAAGTGAGTCTGCGTTAAGGACTAGTCTGGGACCTGTTTCCAAAGTACATGAACACCAGTAGGTTTTGCCAGTTGGCAGCCTGGGACCCGAAATATCTGTTACTTCTTAGTGCAAGTACACCATGCTGCAGTCTGTGACTTAGTGTTTGCAAATCATTTATGAAAACTTTCTTTTGTTTCATCTTGTAAAGCTTTGTAATTCAGCCGCTGCCCAGAGTGTCGTTAAGCTTGAGGGTATTAAGTGCTGCAATGGTTTTGTTTTAAAAGCATAGTTTTAATGCATTTTAGGTGTTTTGAACTCCAAAAGCATTCTCAGAACATGCAACATTTATCATTTCCAAAACTGAAGCTGAAATAAACTGTGGGTTTGTTTTTTTTTTTTTTTTTTTTTTTTTTTTAATTAAGTAACACAGCTCAGGCTATAGTTTTCTATAAAATCTTTGAAAGGGGATGTAACAGGCTTCCATATTGAGGACACAATGTTTTGATGCTGCTGATACTGAAAAGGGAATTCTTTTTTAAATACTTTAATGTCTGTTTAACTGGCATTCTGGCATCATTACCATATATCGCGCCATGTCAAGTCAGGGTATTATTTTATTTGGTTTAGTGTATGTATTTGTGCAGGTTATTGCACCTCCTGTTTATGAATGATACCATAGACTGGGTTTCTTAGCCTAAGCGTGGCTAAGACAAATACCAGTGGAGTCTGATGGAAAATGTAGAGCCTTAATAGATGTGCTGTTATACCCTGTTGAAATTTGTTGTATTTATTTTGCTCAGAAAGAGAAAACAAGTAATTAGCCAAGAAAGCTCACAGCTGCATAGCATACTCCCCTCTCTCCTATATACACACAGTCTATTGGTATACACAAAACTGGCACTAATGAAACATAAATAGATCCTTTTCCTGTGTGGAAAAGACTTTTAGCATTGAATGGGAATGAAAGCAATGGGATTCTTTGGAAATCCTGGTTATTTGGGTTCCCAGTTTGGATTTTGGGCTCTAAAGCCCTTTGTGGTTCCATACATGGTGCGATGTCTCCATGGGTTTGCTTGAGGGTTTTTTGGTTTATGTGTTTGTTTAAACCTGACGGGAGATGGGATCCTGTTTGTGGATTTCTGCAGCCACGTTATTTGCTGCAAAAATCTAAGCTTGCGTTGAAGTCCCTGTTTCTAGGCAGCTAGGTTGTTAAAACCCTAAGCTGAGCCTTCTCAACCTCAGTCAGAGGCACCCGATCTGGTATTTGCCTGATGTTAGGGAAATCCTGAAATCCATTGTTCTGAGATGAATCGATTGCCTCCGGGTCCTTTCAGGAGGTACTTCATTCTTGTGCCTGCAGACGGCGGTGAAAAGAGCCCGCGCTGATAATGCTGGCTCCTCGTGGGGGCTGGACCACCACCGGGCTGGCTGAAGATGTGCTCTACCCACCCCTCGATGGGAGCCTCCGACCAGCCCTTCGTCAGGGCCGTGGTGAAGCCGGCTGAGCTCTGCTGCTCTGTTGCCTCACGAGGAGTGACACAGCCTGGCCTGTGATAGGGGCTGCCAGGCTGAAGAAGTGCTGTGAGTCAGCTGGCTGCCAAATATGAAGTGAATTTTATCTTCTTTCCAAAAGCACTGTACCCTGGGAGCGAAATTACTTTTTTCCACCCAAAAACTCAGGAGAAACCTTTCTTTGCACAGATGCTCCAACGGGCAGTTGCAGCCCCTCCACGTGCCAAACCTCCTTCTCCTCCCGTGGATTTCAGGCCACATCTCCAGTGTGCTCTGCTTCCAGCAACCACTCCTTGTTCTGGAATCAAAGCTCCTCTTCCTCCCAGCAGCCATGGAGCCTCCATCTGTGAATCATGACTTTCCACCCCTAAGATCAAAGCTAGGTCCCAGCTTCTTTTGCTGTTATCTCCCTCCCATTTTAACTTCTCACCTCAGTTCCTAAAAACAGTGTTGCACGAGAGGCTTGGCAGGCTCTGAGCGGTGCCTTTCAGCAACATGCTATCGCCCGTGCGCTCCTCCGTGGCACCCGCGCCTCTCTCTTTCTCAAACTAAAATAGCCACCCACTTGCAGACCTGGCTGTACACCAGGTCTCGGTCATTGGCAGTCACGTCTGTTCTGTTCTCTTCTGCTTCTCTGTGAAAAATGCCATCACGTCCTCTGTCCTTTCTTCACCTAGGGTTACTCTCAAGTTTATTGTTTTGAGAAACTAACAAGCAATGCAATGAAGTCGTGGCATTTACCTCTCTGCCTCCATAGCGTTTCTGGCCACAGATGCCTCGCGTTCCAGGCATAGCAGGATCTTCACCACAGTGCCCTGTGCTCTTCAAGACCTTGAATAAAATTCAAATAGCCTTTCTGCATCTTAATTTAAAGGGGGGAAAGGCGATTTGGCTTCAGATAAGACAAGATGGATTGGCTTACATAGTCTGCATGAAATGTGGCAGAATCCTAACCTTCAATACCCTCCCAGTAGAAACAAGCTAATGAATTCCCCATTACTGTTCTCGTAGAGCAACTCAGAAGAAAATAGTTTTCTCATTTAGTGAAACATGTTTCCTTTCTAATTCTTCTGTGCTTTAACAATTACCTTTCTGTTTAAGCAGTCTCTTGGCATCAATAGGAAACCTCCTATTCGAACACCTTTGAGAAGTTCACACAAGTGTTTAGGGAAGTGCTAGCCCAAGCTCAGCCACCTCTTTCCCGTTATCTAGCAGAAACCCCTCCTTCGGACTTTCTGCACACTGCGTGGAATTTCCTTTTCTGTCTGGCTGAATTTTTGGAGAGACTTAAACATTGGCAGTGGCTCTGCAAAATTTTTCTGGGGAACTTGGTAGAGGTTGAGCTAGAATGGTGAATTATAATGAAAGTAAAGAACATAACATCACGTCATTCCCCATGAGACTTGGTTTCCGCTGTCACTTTGCCAGCATTGTGGCTCTGCGTGCATACCTGGGGCTGCTGGACCCCCAGCTCCACAGAGCTCCTCTCAGTGAGTCCCTAAAGGTTTGGGCTCTTGAGGCTTAAACAAAACACCCTTGTCTCGGAAAGCCTTCCTTTTCCAGGATGTGCGCTAGTAGACTGCAGCAGGGAGGTGAAGGGTAACTTACAGACAATGATAAATTTTCAAGAGGTCTCTTCTTCCTATAGGCAGGGGTATTGTATACAGAAATCATTAAACTGGCCCCCAAACTGGTTGCATTTAGTGGCGACAAATCTGAAAGGTACCGGTGACTAAGTTAGATAAACTTTGAAATGCCTAATTGTTCTGTTTTTCAAGCGCACCCTCACAGTAATGTTCAGTGCTTTAATAACAGTTTCCTTAGAAAGTTCAAAATGTTTTGTATGTCATAATGCCAGAAAAAATAACTCGTAGGGAAACAAAACAAATATGTAATTCTTAATGGGAAAGGTCACTTCTCTATCCCTTCCTCCTACCTGCTGGAAACAGTTGTTTAACTGTGTGTGTTTGGCCGTCTGAAGCGGTGCCCCCTCAAGCTTTTCTGTCTGCATCTCCCTTTTGGCGTGGAGAATTTCAGTCTCTTATCATAGCCCTTGGTTCCTTTATGCATGTGGAAACAGCTGTTGCCACATACTTATCGTGAAGTCGTGAGCAGCCACGGTGTGCAGCCCAGCAGCAGCAAGGAAAGCCTCGCTGGCCACAGCAGATAGTGGTACCGTAAGGGCAACCGTGGGTGCGTCAGTCCCGGGGAGCCTTATCTTGCTGGGAACGGGGCCAAGCTGCAGGGAGCTCTCGCTTTGTTTTCTGTCTTCAGCGGGCTCGTGTCCCCACCAAAACTTTGGACCTAAAGTGCAGCACGCAGTCACGTAAGAAAAAAGCATCAGGGAAATACTGGATCGGGGATAAGATGGGGATGTAGGCTGGTGGTGAGATCTTAATTGTGCGTGCTTGGCAAGCTGATAAGGTGGCTGGAGCCTAATCAGAGACCGGCCAGTTGGCTGTTCTGGGGGACAATCGATGTCCCCAGGACACAATGGGAGGGGAATTACGAACTCGCACGCACACAGGGAGAGGAAGCCTCCACTTGACAAAGTGGATGTTTTTGCATGTAGTTATTTTCTTCCAGTTTTGCCACTGTGTATTGACAAAGAGACTGCAGATCTCTTTAAAAGTAGTCAGAGGAAGTGAAGGTACAGAAAGGAATCAAAACGGCTAATCACTGAATAACTGTATTTCCATACTGTCTGTGTATGACAGATATGTGTTATACATACGTACACACACAGAGAAATATGCAGTTATCTATGTAACAGATAGTTGCAGAGAATTAGTCCCCTTGCACTAATGGCTGAAACTACTTGAAACTCCTGAAGGAGACACCAGTCTTTTTTTCCCAGCTGTGATTCCTCTTCCTTTGCTGCAGCCTTTCTTGGGGCTCTCAGCTGGCCTTACTGCAGTAAACTCTGGTACTTACTTCTTTATCTCAAGGTCCGTGAGCTCTTCTCCCAGTGCCATCGCCTCTCATTTGCCTCACGGTACAGTCTGACATGTACGTAACCTTCTTCTTTGCTTTGTGCCTTTTGTGACGCTTGATTCCTGTACAAAACCCCTCTCTCCTTATTTCCCCACAGGCATCTTTTCAAGGAGTGTGACCTTTTTTATCTCCTGCCACTTGATATGTTCACAATTAAAAAAAAAAAGAAGTGATGTTTTGCAGAATGCTACAAAGACCATGAAGCTTTAGGACCTCTTGTAAATGTTTTATGATAAATACTACTCAGGAATCTTTTGAGCACACCTGCAGTACATCTGGCTCTCCAGTGAAGGCTTAACTTGTTTGCCTGAAGTGTTTTAATTTTTAATTATAGATATAATGTGGACTGTTTGTGTATTGTATCAGGCACGTAAGAATTGTAGGCGATTGTGCTTAAAAAGAAGTCGTGTCTTGGACTGTGGTAGCGATCTCTGTAATCTGGATATTTTTTTGCGACAATAGCTAGAGCCAGATGGCTCAGAGAAAGGCGTAATGCTTTGACTGTCCCATAATAAAATATTTGGGAAGGGTTTTTTTTTTTTTTGTCACAGTAGCCAGGGATCACCGGACAGCTGAAGTCTGACTCTCAGCACTGATTTTTGATGTGTTTGACCCAAACACCCACGCATGCTTCCACATGCTTCCTGACAATTTGCTAGAGATACAGCCCAGTCCTGCGTTCTGTCTCTGAGAAGCTGAACTGCCACACCAAGTGACCTTCTGCAGGCACCTGGACAAAGTAGCTAGAGAAGCAGCTCATCCTATTCTTAGCTCGGCATGCTCATTATCTGTGAGAGGACAGCCTGCCAGAAATGTCTGGTGACATATTTGTCCAAGGGAGGGAGGTTTTTGCCAAGATGCTGGGGGTGCTGCTCTATGGAGTTGAGTTGAGAAGGAGAAAAATCTATGAAATGTGAATTCAAAAACACAGCTGTTGTTAAAGAAATAAGGAGCTGTTCCCAGTAACACAGATATATTCAAGATACAGATATTTTTAAAAAATTATTTTTTAAGTATCAGGAAATTAAACAGTAAATGCTACGGTGTCAGCCAAAGTTAACTCTACCTAATACTTTTGGCTTGGCCACCAGAGGTGGTAGCAGGCTGTATGTGCTGTTAAATGCTGTTTTTATTTCATTTAATTTTAAACTTAAAGCCCTTTATGCAGGTTAAACATTCTGGGACTTGTGCTTGACTGTCACCCAGCAGTTTCGGCTGTGTATGTGTAACCCGGCGGTGAGTACGCGTTACAGTTCTCCCTCTGTGCCTGGTCTGGATCAGTTATAAATTTGTTAACAGCTTCAGGAGGAGAGCCTGGCTTCGCAGCTTGCCCAGAAGAAGCCTGTGCTTGAGGGTCGCCCTGCAGTGCCTTTGCTGGCTCAGGATGGCAGCTGCTTACAGATGCTCGTCAGATTTTTGTAAGCCGCTAAGGAAAAAAACAAACCAGCAATTTATGAGCAATTGCAATACCTGGCAAACAGCTGCTCTCTGTTGTCTGAAATTAGGGCTGCTTTGCTGCAGGGCGTTCAGTCTGCCAGAGGCTCTGCCAGGCATCCAGTGAGGTCCTTCGAAGCACCCATTTGCAGGCGCCCACCCCACACCGCTGGGGACTCCCGTACCAGGAACTCCCCAAAGGGAAATATAGGTTGCTCACTCAGTGTGTTTCCAGTGACCCCAAAGTCAGATGCTGAAATCAGGTGGTGTGAGGCCTCCCCTGAGCTGCCCGAGCCCATTTATGCCCACCTCCCTTTGGCTGGGTGTGGAGGAGCTCTGCTCTTAGGGCAGGGAGACCTGCCTCCTCTGCTCCCCTCCTTCCTTGGGGAGATAAGTCTCTGGTGATAACTCCACAACATGGGTGGCAGGTTTTTTGGGGTTTTTTGCCTATATTTTTTAGCAGTGGGTGCCTGCAGGATTTAGGCTAAGCCTGTAGTGGTCAGGGTGACCCCAGTGGGCACAGAAGGGGATTTGGCTCTGAGAGTCCCTCAGTGGCAGCACTGTCTGGGCTGGGGCTGATGCTGGCAGGATCCATCGCTCTGGAGCTCCTCCTGGAGGACCTCAGTCCTGTAGTTCTTGGGCTTGAAATCTTCAGGTGCTCCTGCTGCAAACTGGGTGTGATTCTGGTGCGTGCCAAGGGTAGCACAGCTATTTAGGGTGTGGTGCCATTTGAAAGAACATCAGTGTTGGAGAGAAGAGGTGACTGTGGCTTCTGCATTGTTTGCTCTAACCATAAGCAAAGGTGGAAGTTGATCCCTGTGGACAGGTTTCGGCTGCGCTCATCTGTGCCCTGAAGAATGAATGCATAGGATTATTGCTTTGGATTCCTAAAGCCATGGATTTAATGCATGGATATAATGTCAAGAGCCACTTTAATTCAGCAGAAAAATATTTGGACCCACTAGGCAAGCAATTGTTTTTTTATTATCTGCACCTTGGGTAACAAATCCGTCCTGATACATGCAGGCAATATCAAGTCCATTGTTGTTGGCACCCAAAAATAATAGATAAGTTGTCTTGGGCAGTTCTAGTGGATGATGTCCAAAGATGACAGGCTTTTGCTGCTGATAAGTTTAAAGTAAATGTAGTTTTTTAGGTATATAGGAGAATTGTTGTTACTTCTGGGTACTGAGTGTTCCTAGTCTAGTTATGTAAGAACAAACAGTGACGAAATTGGCTTGAAGCCTTCTTCAAGGTTTATTTGGATCACAAAGAGAGTTCCCTACTCTGTAAAGAGAAAACTGGGTTGATTTCACACTTGAAGCCATTCACCATGAATGTCTGTAGCAATACCTGGCAGAGGTCCCACTATCACAGAATGAAGGCACCAAACTGTGTATCAAAAAATACAAGAAGAGCAAAGCAGCCGGGCAGGACATCTCTGTCAAGGAAATTGATGCCCCATTCATTCAGCCCTACAGCATGTTTTCCTTAGACATCCTGTGCCTCCTTCAGGGTTTTAAAATGAACCATAACAACTTGTTCCTGCAGACAAAGCTTCTCATTTGTACTTGCCAGGTCAAGCTCTTCATTTGCGTGCGGGCAGAGACCCTCCGCTGAATCAGCTTATTGCAGGGGGAGCTTCACAAGTTAAAGCAAGATTAAAAAATTGCATTCCTGCTAATGCATAAAAATGAAAATAAAAGCCAAGTGATCAGGCTTTAAAAGCCATGGTTTGCGTTTATTGATGAGACAAGTTTTCGGGCGACTGATGTTTTTGTGGCTTACCTATATTATAGCTAGGTCTCATCTAGGGAAGTATTAGTGGTATATAGTAAAGGGGCTGGAGAGAGATCCAGCTCTTTTCCATGCCCAAACTCCCATCAGTGCCCTGCTGAGCCTGTAGCAAGGCATCTTGTCACCTTTGCCTCTGCTTCCCTGTCAATAAAATAACAACGAACCCAGTTTCCCACCAGGATGGATGCATCATAAGACATTCTAGAAGTGCTTTAAGATCTTCATAGGAAAGCTTATGCTTCTACAGAAGAATAAAAAGAATTTACTTCTGTATGTGGGGGTTGCTGTGGTACATTCTTCAGCTTTGTATACCTCTCTTACGCTTTTTACAGCAGTCCGGGCTCGTAGCTGTTTCTCCTGTTGCTGACCTTGCAGGAAACAGGGCCATTCCACATTTGACAGTCACTCCCTTCACCCTAGAGTTTGTATGCAGTTTAATTCAATTCAATTGTGCGTGATCTTTGCTCCCTTCCACTCAGTATTGGTAAGGCGGTGGGAGATGAATGGAAGATGTCTTTGTCTGTATAGACATATGAATGGAAACTTCTGAAAGCAGGTGGCCAAAAGCGATGGGGTCAGGAGTAGGTTTGAGTACAACAATAGCTTGAAAGCTCTTTTTGACACCTCAATAACAGTAGTTAATAGGCATTTTTGCTTCAGCCTTTTTATTTGCTTAACCTAGGGTACACATACTACTTCACTGATCTGCTGCGTAAGTGCTACAGTATTTGTGGCCAGTTCTGGTATCCACAGCATCATCCTTCATTCCACTGTTGTGAACATTTTCTATGATTAACTGGCAGAGGGAGCCATGACCAGTTTGAGAGCTTTCTCTTGCTGTTTACTATCATTATAATAAGATATTTGACCCATACAATAACAGCATTAGCATTGGGTCCAAACCAAAATCTTTGGATTCAAAATGCTCTAAACTTTGGGAAATGGTCAGACCCAAATTTTGTGGCTTGGCTTAAGGTCTGAATGAAACGAAACCAAACGTGCCTAGGATTAAAACTCCTTTAGAGTCAGAAGCTTTACTTTCTTTTGAAAGACTTTCATTTTTTTTAATCTCCATTGTTTGCAATGCTTCTTAGGACTTTGCAAATGCAAGTCAGGTTTCTCTACAGATTTTTTTTCCCAGATCCTTTCATATATGTGGATTAGTTTCATAGACTTCTAACATAGAGGAATCTGATATTTTCCCCTTTGATTTTTGGTTATGTTCTCACCTCTGCAGTCAGAGGAGGAATTAACGCAGTTGTAGACTTGGTGTTTATAGGCTTCTGCCTTTTTTTTTTTTTTTTTTTGTGCTGCATAGATAGATGCATACTTTTGTATGCCATTCTTGGAAAAAACACTGGTGAGATGGTTTTAATTTTAAATTGGTCTGACATCTGAAGCTAAACATCTTAAGTGTCCATCTAATGCTTTCCCTTCGGAGACTTGTGTGCTATTGAATCTTTGATACACAAGGTCCACTACATGCCAGACTCTGTATTTTATAGAGAAATCCCTAGTGTATGTGTGGTGTTTAGGAAAAGAGTTAAACGCTACAAGATAGCTAGAGAAGGACTTGAGGGCCCTGGTTTGAACTTTTTTGTTTTGATACTAGTTTGTTACTTAACAGATGACAGCCTAATTTTCCTGATTGTTTATTTCTGAAAGAGTGTGAGTGTTTTCAGCACTCCTCTGCAGCAACAAACTTCTTCTGCCTTTCCAAAAAGTCAGATCACAGGCATTTCTGTTAACCTTTCTGTTTATCCCCTTTATAAACAAAGATTAAGGGGGCCTCCCTGGGAAGTTGATGTTTAAGTCCTTTGAGGACCTCAGCGACTGGATCTGCACGAGAGGGAGGTGGTACGTGCTTATGAGTCTCAGGGATGCGCATGGCTGGCACAGGCAAAGAAACATGGGGTTCGTTTTCCTTTCTCCTGCCTGGATCTGCAGCACTGCTCACATCTCCCTCTTCTCCCGGCCGAGAGCCTCCCCATCAGCCGGTCTGTCCGCAAAGCCATCCACAGCTGCCGTGTACCTTGAGTTTCAGCATTGCCCCTTTGCTGCACCACCTCGGAGCCGCAGTGGGGCTGGCACAGCACCCAGCCCCACGGCGGGCTCTGTTCTGCGGGTGACCTGGCAGCCCGGCTGCCTCCCTGCCATCCCCGCTGGGACGGCAGGAAGCTCAGCAGAGAGTCTTGCGAATGCTCCGTGGTCAGGAGGGACCGCGGAGCTGCAGCTGGCGGCTTGTGGGCTGGACCTGACCCGCGGTGGGGCCTGGCTCCGTGCCTTTTCCTTGGAGATGATGGGGAACAGGAGCTTGGGCACAGCAACCCCACTGCTGCTTATTTGCAGCAACTGAAGACCTGGCCTGGGTAACTGGAAGAAACACAAAACATTCCTGAGCCTGGAGGGGATCCATAGCTCAATTTTGGGCTTAGGATCCACTCCATATTCTTTATTTCAGTGTTTGTGAGGTTCATATTTGTATTAACTTCAGAGGGCTGTCAGGAAGCCAGATCAGCTCAGAGACCATGGTTAGTGCTTCTTGTAGTGCTGAACCCAAGTGCTCCAGTTCCTTGACATTATCATCACTGGGGGGGGGGGGGGGGGGGGGAAGGTAAAAATAAGGAAAAAACAGAGTTTGGTACATTGTGTTGATAATGTGAGGGTGGTAGACATCCATAGGCATACATTCTAGACATACCTTTACATGTCGTGCCTGAGGAAAAAAACAATTGCAAAAGTGTGCTTCCTAATGCATCATCCAGGTCTGAACAAAACAGCAAAAGTTCAGTCAACTGATCTTCTCCTAAAGTTAATGCCATGATATTTTGCATCATTTTTGGGTGGTTTTTTTAGCAAGCTCTGTATGTATTGCTTAACATTTAAAAGGCTAAGGTAAATTATTTTCTTCTAGAAATGCTAGCTGCAATAAATCCTTCCTCCCTGCTACTCCTGGAGTGGAGGGCTTGGCATTTTGAAGCCCTGAGCTGTTGGCTCACCTTGCTTGCAGAAGCTCCCTTCCTGCCAGCTCAGCTTTCCAGTGACCAGTGTCTCTGCTGCTCTGTGCTCTCCATCGAAGGTCCTGGGATGCTTCACCAGGGACCCCTCCCAAGCCTTCACATGAGGCCGTGCTCCCATCCCCGCTAGCATCCGAGGCGGTGTCTTGACACTTACAGCTATTCAGGGACCCAAACTAGCATCTGTCACATTAAACTCCTCTCTCTCATTATCTGCAACCCCTCGAAAACCTTCTTTCAGCTGAATGGCCCATATTATAGGTGCAGGCTGTGCCGTACCCTGTGAGTGCAGGGTGTGCATATGTACTTTGTGGTATGTGCTGATTGAGCTCAGTACTGCTGCTCTCTGGTACTGCTTTATAACAGTAGAACTGTTTGCTTGTGCTTGATGTCTAGTCCTAGTTGTCATGTTTATTCTGTGGCCGCCGTTGCCGGTGGGATTCAGGCTATACCTATAGGAGTGCTTTTATGAATTTGTACATATTAAAAACCGAGTGCACCCCGCTGCTTGTCCCTGTCCCTAGGTGTCTGCCCAGGTCTCTGTAGCCAGAGTTCCCTTACACCAAGCTGCCTCATAATCTAGGCTCATATTCTTTCTCCATACTAGAAACAAAATGCCCAGTTCCTTTTTGTGAGCTACTTGCCTGGCTTCTCTTGCTGGACTGGGTGAGGGCTTGGTAGTGCTTCATGAACTTACCCTCCCAGCTCTGGCTGGTAGGGATCTTTCGGTATTATTTAAAAAAAAAAAGAGTGGGAGGAAGTTATTCAAGTTGAGGCTGAACTGTCAGTATTAAATGCTTATTTGTGCTTTCTTCTGTGTTACCACTGGAAAACGAGAATGTGAGGGTGGAGGCGAGAAAAGTGTTGTTTAGCGGCAACGCCTTTGTGCAAGCACGCAGCAGCCTTGTGCTCGAGTGCATGGCCGGATACAGTGTGGTTTTGCCTGTGGTTAGGCTGCTAGGTGCAAGCGGCTTGGCCACAACCAGCTCCACATTACGTAAAGGTCATCTGGCCCAGGGTTAATTCTATTGCTACCAGACTTCAATGAAAGTAAATATGCAAAGCATTATATGACCCGGGGGGGGGGGGAAGGAGGATGAAAATTATGGTGCCCACAGATTGAGTGAGGAGGGCTATGTGTGTCGGTAATGAGTAATTTAGAACATCTGCAGACTTTTTATTTTTTTTAGTGTTTTCCATTTCCCTGCTTTATGGTAGAGCCTTTTTTAAAAGACCTGAAGGCAATGTTGTATCCAGCAATAGGTGAATTTAAAGGCTTGGATGCTTTTCATCTAGGTCAGTGCTGAGATCCAGCATTCAAAATTGGATTCCAAATTTTGCTTGAATAATCTCAATTTGCCAAGTCTATGTACATAAGGAAACTCACCCTGCCTCCTCCCAACACCCGTCCTCCACCCCGCCACCAAAACCAGAGTGTGTATATGTAGGGAGAGACCTGCCGTTTCCTGTGTGAGCATTGGACGGCTGATGTGGTGTTATCTGTTCCTCTGTAGAGGAACCACAGTGCAGTCACCGGGGTGGACACACCTTCTGCAGGCTGGTGTATCGGCTCTACCTTTGGGTCCGGGCATGCAGAGACCCCCAATTTCACTCTCTGCCGACATTTCTCCCCTCCGTCCCTGCAAGCACAGTTAACGTCAGTAGCACTTACAGTGTCCTTTCCATCCAGGAGTGGTTTAGGATTTTAGGAAAGCTACTAAAAAAAAAAAAAAAAATCCTCTGCTTGCAGAAATAGATCTTCAGGCCATTCTGGAGCATAGAAGATCCCCACTGCTTGGGACAGGGCCAGCTGGAACTGTTTAATATTCAGCTTTCAATTTTTTTTTGGAAGAACTGATCTGTATTAGATATTTGAGCATTTCATTCCTTTGTTGTCATCTTTCAAGAGAGGAGGCATTTCTTCTTCCACATCATCAGTTTAATCAAAAGGCTGAAAATAGGTATTTGGGGATTCCAGTGTTATTTATTTTTCCCTATTAGGAAATGAGTCATGAGTAAGTGACAGCACTGTCTCCAATCAGAGGGAGTCAGAGCTGGATGCCAAGGACTCATCTGCTAATTATGGCTTGTAACTGCACAGTCTTATAGCCGTTCTCTGAACCTTACCCTGTTTCAGGGGTTGCTTTTGCCTTTTATTACTTTTCTTCCCAGCAAGCTGAAAAGGGCGTTTCACTCTTTGTCAGTGAGGATGCATCCTGAGGGATCCTGAGTGCTTTTTCGTGCCAGTAAATTGAGGGGGTGTCGAAGATGGTCAGCATCACTCAGCACTCCCTCCATCAAGTACATCGTAGCAGCATCTACTGGCAGAAGCACTCATAAAATTACCCATCAATATCTCTGCATTTCAGCTGCCACATACTCATTGCACTGATGGAAAGTCACGTGCATGGGCCAGGCTGGGATGGCTTTACTGGAAAGACGGCTGAAAAGTAATTTCTTTTTCCTGGGAGACAGGGAGTGCTCGGGGTATTCTGCTTCATGCCAGTGCCACTTACAGCCTGTAACAGGGCTTTAAGTCCTGTTAGGTTTAGCATACCTCTCAAGATGTATACAGAGTGCTGTCTTAAGATGTTAAATATTGAAATTGAATGTAAAAAATCAACTCTGATGTTTTATTTGTTGCTGAGGACCTTTGCCTCAGGACTTTAGTCCTTTTTTATGTTATTGCTCTGATATGAAGTCATTTGTGCTCCCTTCAGTGCTGAAAATTAATTATTTTTAAGAGCAGAATGAACTTCATGTTAAAAAGCATTTGCTTTCTGCATTAAGAAGTATAACTGACTCTAATTCTAGGGGAAAGTTATACTGGCTTTAAGGGGAAAGAAAAGTAATTACAAATAACTGTGTGAAGCCAGATGAGATTGGCTGGATCTTGAGGAAAATGTATCTTAATCCCTTGATCTGACAGTCGCCTGGCAGTCAGAGCAGGAAAAGAAAGTCGCTGGCGTTTTTTTCCATCTCTGTGAGGTGGGAAATGCACATCCTACCTCAGAGATGGAAAATGAACAAATAAGTCTACTGGGCAGCATGACAATTACACACATTCTTTTCTTGAGAAACTGCACATAGTCAGGATGTTCTCGGTTTCCGGTGATACGAGTATCACAGGCTCTGCCTGATTCTCCTCTGGATCTCACACGTGTGTTTACATAAGTGCTGCATTACTGTATTATGGAGGTTTTTATTTTGTGTAGTGTGTTCATCATAGCTGTCACTCCAAGACCTAAACAGAACTGGAGCCCTGCCGTCCTGCTGCTGTGGAAAGACATAGGAATAAATTGTTTATGACCAAATAGTTTGCTGTCTGAGGCAATAAAAAAAAAACCACAACAGGTAGAGGAGAGGGATAGGATCTGTTCAAGCATCCATATTTCTATGCAGTATATGCATGCTTTGTTTGCATAGAGGAGGAGCAGATGCATTATAAATATTGTCTTTTTCTACTTTTTTTTTTATTATTTTCTAAAGTTCTCATCACCCAATGGCCTGAAACCATGGTGGGACAAGGTGAGACATTGTCCTCTCTTCTTTTCCAATCCCAAAGCATTCCTTACCATTCTTGTTTTAGACTGGAGTTTCTTCCTCACCCTCCCTACCCCCAAACAGGGGCTGGGCTTGTATCCCCCGAGTACAGGCTACAGGCATTTCCAGATGATGGAGAGCTTCCACAAAATTTCCAAAGCCACCTGTGTCTTGGGGCTACAGAGCTAATTGCCACCTTCTGAAACTTTGCTTGCTCTTGTAAAGAGCAATGCTGTGGTCAAGCTGTAAAATAGCAGCTTGAACAAACATGTTTGAAGCTTCTGATGTGCACAATAGTTGCATATAGAAATATACCTAAGGAAGACACAGGTTTCCAAAAATCAGGGTAATTTATCTGGGATCCTTTCCTATGTACCTCAGCTCCACAACAGCCTAACCCAGCAGCTCTTTGACAAAGCTGTGGGTTTATGTGGGGTGTTGGTGTTATCTCCTAGCTGCGCTGATGCTTTTACTAATGCGTTTCTTAGAGGCGATGAGGTGAGGTGGACTCCATGAGGGGGAATGCTAGAGGAAATGGTGGAAAATATCTGCAAAAATATGGTTCATGAAATGAAATACATTATAGCTGTGGCTCGTACCTGATACCTGCTTGCAGAAGAGCAGTCCCTAGGTAGAGGGATTTCAATTGCTTTTTTTAAGTGCTTGTGGTTTGTCCCTTTTCTATGTCCTTATAGCTGCTGTGGCTCCTCATATTATGCAGAACATATAAACCTTCAAAGAGTGTGTTAAAAATCATCCAGGTTAGGGGGCTAGACCATTACTTACATTCTGTAAATATTCTGTGAAGACTTGTCTTTGATTCCCCTCCTTTCCCCCATCCCCAAATCAGTGAGCCTAGAGAAGCTGTTCCTGAATTACTGTGTCCAGTCCCTGCCACGGTCACATAATGTCCAAACATTCCCTTT
This sequence comes from Gavia stellata, assembly GCF_030936135.1. NCBI lineage: Eukaryota > Metazoa > Chordata > Aves > Gaviiformes > Gaviidae > Gavia > Gavia stellata. The sequence goes on from NC_082602.1 coordinate 34,676,970, forward strand.
CTAACCTGACAGCAGTCCATCTTAAAACTACTTAGATTTTTTTGCCTTCACTGCGCTTATTTTTCCAGACCCTAAGTGCTTTTCTTCTTTTTCTAACCTGAATTTATCCACAGCCACTTCGTACCCATTTGTTTCTGTGCTAGAACTATCCTCTGACTGAAACCGTCCTTCTCTCCCCTCTTTCTTACCCTATTGATATGCAAGGGCACGACTCATGTTTTCAAATGCTTCACTAACCTGTTCTGGTTTCCCTCGAATGCCCTGACCTGGCCTAATAAATCTACATCCTCTGCGCTGAGTTTGCAAGGGCTCAGGACAGAGGCTTGTCAGGTTTGCTCTGCTTGAACTTTTCTTGACCTGCCTGCAGCTTTCTTCTACTTGCTTTAGTTGTAACAGCAATTTTTCTAATGGGCCACATGTCTACGGCTAATTTGTTTTACTTTTGTTTATCTTTGTATGATACCACCGTGGTTTTATGACTCTACCATAATGACGTAGTGTAGAGAAATACAGGCCTGGTATGATAACAGGAGCCTTGGGAAGTGGAGGCACAGGATGTGTGGTGTAGAGGAGTACAGGCAGGGGATGATAAGCAGCAGGGCACAGGGGTGGCACTGGAGACCCCGCAGCCATTAACAACTCACCCATGGTCTGTTAAAGAAAGGCAGACCTGGAGCCAGACAAAACCGGGTTTAGGGGTAACAAAGAAATGGTATCTAGCACACATAAAAGCCAGCGTATATAGTAAATGTAGGTGTAACGTGGAGCTACAGACCAATGAAGAAAGAGTAAAGGTGTAAAAGCATGTTAGCAAACATATAAAAATGACCCCAAGTGAATCCTAGTGTGAGGAAGAAGAAAACATAAACATTAAACTCCTCCTGGGGGAGGACCTTAGGTGATGGGGATTCATTGAAAGACCCCCACACCCCCAAATGTCAGAATGAAACCTCTGGCCTTGGGACCCAGAGAGACTGGGAAAGGGAGAGGATAGCACCAGGAAACAGGGTAGAAACTAAATGTGTGTGTGTATAACAGTTCTCACCACGCTAATATTCATTCTTTTTCTGTAAATAAAACAAAATAAAAAATAGATCTGGACTAATACTGATTAGGGTCTTAAGACTTCAGTTATTCTAACAATAAATACTTGGCCTTTTGTATATATATTAATATATATACATACATTTATATATATGGTGTGCTTCCTCTTTACTGATAAAACAGTATTTTGAGTGTAACAAAAGAATCAATCGTGTGACATCACCTTTCAAATTAAGGTTTGGGTTGTAGGCTTACAGCCTAGAGATGATAAATGTCCACAGTCTAGTATCACACACATCCCACCTAAATAGTTCACACGCCCTCCAGCCTGGCCTTGGCTGCCCTTAGGCCCCTTGGATGTGAATACATGTGTTTGGTCTCAGGCCGGGATTACGTACATGATGGCTGTTTGGGGTGCAGTGGAGGAAGTGTGAAAATAAGACCCCTGAGTGGCTTCCGAGGAGGCCCTGGGACCACGCTGGGGAAGTCTCTGTGCTAAGGCAAACTAACTCTTCTAAAGCTCCTTTCCCCCAAGCGAGATCTAGGTGATATTATAAAGTTTCCCTTATTATAGTGATCAGAATAAAAACCGGTGTAGTCTGCTGGTAGGTGAGAGCTAGGCAATCTGCTTGTGCTTTCATACTAGATGGATTAAATATTCCCCGCACAGCAAAGCCCAGCCTAAGGGCTAGTCCATCAAAAGGACGGGCAGCACACAGGAGGTGAGGGAGCTCTGCCGATGCTGAGGAAGCACGTGTGGCCATCGAAAATACGCATGTTGTGAAATCGAGATCAGATCCACGCTTGCTCTCCGCGGCTGTTGCTGTGAGTCAGACTCTGGCTGTTCTCGCTTTCCTACCAAGTCTCCTGCAGCTAAAAAGAAAGCGGCTCAGGCTGGGAGGCAAGAAGTGGTTCTCCTTCACCAGCACTGGTTTTCCATGCTGCAGGCAGGTGGGGATCTGCTCAGTACCTTGTTAAACGAAGATGAGTGATGGCAAAGCAAGCTGTCTTTGGAACATGTATGAATTGGTCACATTTTTCTAATTCCTTCTCTAATGAATCTTGTGTCAATAGTGGAGATGATTACAGTCATGAGTGAGAGAGGAGAGATGCTGTCTCATACATTTGATCTTGGGGAGACTGTCTGCATCCTCCTAGGTAGCAGAGTAGGACATATTGCACTTGACCACAGTGCTGGGACTCTCCGGGCGAGCAGGTCAGATAGGAACCAGTCTCCTTTCAGTGATTGAAGGGTTCCCATTGACTTCAACAGACAGTCATCTCACATCTTCAGAGCACGCCTCCTTGCTGAGAGCAGCCTGATGCTCATCTTCAGGACAATCTGAAGTGCCCTAGCAAAGCATTTGAGCAGACCTGTGACACTGGATATTCCCCAACTTCAGTTTCTCCCACTCTTTCAGTTGAACAGAAAGGTGAAGCTCCTGCTGTAGTCCATGGGGCAACATCAGAGCAGCTTCTTAAAATTCCCTGAGGTCTTTACTTGCCCAAGTTTTGTCCTAGGTGGCCATAAAATTTCGATGTTTGATTTCATGTTTGGTTTTATGGCTTTTGCTACAGCATGGACTGGCAGACGTTGAAGCCCAAGGTGACTTGCCTTCACTTACTATGTTGAACGTTAAAAGGAAATAAGAATTCTTGTACTTCAGCCTTCAAAATGCCCTTTAATGCAGGAGGAGAACCTTGGGTACATTTAATGCATTTCATCTACAAGAAGTGCTTTTAAATGATGAATGCATTGAAAATATTTCCTAAAAAAGCAGAAGAGAGAACTGGATATTTATCAACGAATAAAACTGCAAATGAAAGAGGCTTGTTTGAGGTTTATCTCTGAAAATTACTGAAGCATTTACAGACAGGTTTTGTCAGGTAATTTGCATATTCATGAGCTGTAATTTCTCCAGTTGCTGTATTTAGTTGATAATGCCTTTTTTAATACTGTAATTAAAAATTTTTAATCTAGGTTATACTTGAATTGTTTGCTCAGGTGCACCAAAACAATTGGTATTTTGTTTACTTGTTTTAAATACAGCTATTACATGTTGAAACATCAGTTGTAAGAAAAATTTTCGTATCTGACAAATTTCTTGGAGGACCCCCCAGGTAGTTAGACTCTTGACACTGCCATAGGAGAAGCCCGCAGCTACAGAGATGCTTAACTTCTGTTTGCCCAGACCAGTGCATGCACTCACAAAACACGGTGAAGAAAATGGAGGCACTAAAGGTTAATGGAGCAGGGGGTAGGTGCCTATAAATCTATTTTAAATTAAAATTCTTTAAAGTTTTGCAAAGCTGTTAGGAAAACTGTAAATATCTTCTGGACGGTCAGAGAGTGTCCTCTGAAGATGTAGAGAATTTGCAAAATGGATGTAGAAAGGTGAAAGCTGATGCAAGAAGAGTGCAGTTAAATGCATGGCACTCATTAAGCCTGAGGCATGGCTAGCCAAGCATGTGGCTGTGCGACACTGCCCACTCTTCACCTTGCATGGCTTAAGACAAATGTAGGACAACCACAAACCCTGTTGCAAGACCCCCAGCACACTTCTGAACTGGAAAAGAGCAAAACAATCAAGTACAGACTGTGGTTTCTAGGACAGGAAAGGGAAGGATGGAGAAGGAGAAGGAGAAGGATGAGGAGGCAAAAGAAGGATGAGAGCAGCAAGGCCCCAGAACCACCAGTAGAGTCCATCCATCCTTCTTTTGCCTTGAAGCAATGAAGATTTGTGTCTATGTGTGAGGGCAAGAGAGAAGTTTCTTCAGCAAGCTATTCTGCAAATGTCCCTGTCTAGTAGTCCCATGCTTGGGACTGCAGGCTGCTGTGTAGATCTGGTTGGGGAATGGAAATCCTATTCCATGGGCAGTATTGAAGCAAATGAGATTCAAATTAGAACAAATATTGAAAGCTGTGAAATATCCCATGGGCACAAATTGTGCGATTTCTTTTTAGAAGAGGTTTCTCCTCTCTCACGTTTTGTCATTGGTTAGTATTTCAGTGAAATATTTTGATGAGACTGAGATATTTAGCTTTCCACCTGTATCAGCTGGTGTTCAGTTATACGACTTTATAATAATGTAGAAATCTAAATGATGAAGCTAAGATGATGCATTTTGACCTTATCAAATTGCAGTATTCCAGACCAGTCAAGTCTGAATTGTTTTGATGATTTTTAGTGAAAACGTTGGCAAAATGTGTACTGTCTCATGGAACACTTGGATTTAATGGAAGCATCATTTCCCAGTGGGAAAATGTGCTATCAAACAAAATGTCACCAGCTGCTGGGCTGGAGAACATGCTAGTGGACAATGGGAGGGGAGGAAAAAAAGACACATGTGTCATTGACACACACATACACAGTTGATGAAATCAATTTCAATTTACTCAAGTTGTTTTAGCGTCACTTTCAATTACATATGCCAAGTAGAAAGCTACAGCATCCAGCTGTGGGAATCAACAAGACAATTGCACAGCAGTTGTGAAAAGAACAGTCAGCAGAGAAATGATTTGCATTTGCTTTTCTTGACAGCTGATATTTTCCTGATAAATTGCTGCCCTTTGTTGTTCTAGTTGCTTTGAAGAATCAACCTATTTAAGGGGGTGGTAGCTTTGCCCGCATTCCTGGCTTTCTGTCGGCTGGCACAGGTTGGGGATGAAAACAGGAGGCTGAGACAGGAGGAGCAAGTAGAAGAGGTAAAGTTGGCACAATAATTAAAGGTGTGCTGTAGAAAGGGTGCTGCTGTGACGATGGTGTCATCTAGAGCTGTGGGTCACAGTTTGTCATTCAGAATAAGTGGATTCGGAGACAGGTTGACGGTAGGAAAGAGGCTTTCATGGCTTGACATAAGCTGATGACCATCAAAACAAAGAGGCCTGTGAGGCTACAGGCTGCTGAGAAACACAGAGGAACTATAAAGTTAGACATCTTCTTCCTATAGAGTGTGGGTTTGTGCCAGTGAGAGAAGAGAACAAGAGAGATAGTCAAGGCAATTCCCATTTAAAACTCCAAACCACGTCTGTGGCTATGCTGTGGGATTTCTTTCCTTAGTGAGCCCCAGGAAGGAGGATATAGAGGGAAACGTTGGCAGCAGGATATGCAAAAGGTGTCCATATCAAATATGCAAAATTGTTCCCCCAGGATTTCCCTTCAGTGGGGTCATATTGTTGTTAAATGGCTTGTTAAATAGGATTTAAATGGCTTATTAAATGGGGTCCCCAGCTGGGTGGCTCTTAGTGGGCAGACTGGTCCAATTATTCTGGATTTGCCCTCTTCCTGCAGCAGCCCTGCCCTGCCTAATGCCAATATTTCAGCAAAATTCACTTTTGCAAGAGTGTTATTCTAGCCTAGGATCTGGGCCAGGCCTTTATTTCTGTTAATTACAGATCAGTCATTCTTTCTCTTTTCTAAATGTTGAAAATATGTGTTTTATGTGCAAGAATGGCTGATAAGTGATACACCCACAGGAACATTATATTTTTCTAACATCCGCCTCTGTGTTCTTTCTCTAATTTGCCTGCCGCTGTCTTTGTAGAGGATCTGTCTCCTTCCCCGAGCTCTGTTGCCTGCCTTTTAGATGTTTTCTTTCTCTTCAGCCACCCATAATTCCTACCACTAGCGCATCACAGTTTATTGCTTTTTAGTGCTTTATCAGTCGATGAGTGTGAATTTTCTCTTTATTTCAGTCATTCTGTGTAAATCTTCACTAGAGGTTTAACTGTAAAACCTTCCTCCCCTTTCTACTGCATGAGTGGGCTCATGAAGGGTAGTGGTGGTCCTGGTGAGACCAGAGCAGGGCCAAGAGTGACACACCAGGAGCACCACAAGTACGACCTAGCCCGTTTCAATAGGTAATCCTATTCTTAAAGCCTCTTTAGGGTGTTTTCTACGTAGCATCTTCATGATGTCTCCTGTTTATTTCAAAATAACACCTTTGGTCATTGGATAAGACTTTTATGAGTGCTGAAGTTAGCGCCTGGGTTTTCTTAATTACACTGAGACAATAGCAGGAGGCTCTCTGCCTTAAAATGATGGTCTGCCAGCCTGAACTGGCTTTATACTGGTGAAGATGTTGTGCGTCAGCACTGGTGGCCCTGACTCATCCAGTCCTCTTTAAGAATAATCTTTGAGGCATTGGGCAACGTTTTCAAAGTGCTTCCGTAGGCAGAGAGCCCGCATCCCCTCCTTGTCACCGAGATTTAAACTTCAAAGTGCCGAAGTCACCACACACAATGACTGTACTACGCAAGTCGCGTCGTATGAAGTGCTTGTTGCCCTTTCCCTGTGACGGCGTGTTCGTTATGGTGCGTGGGCTCTCCTAACGTGTGTGCCTTTGGTTCAGGAACGTGATGCTGAAATCTCAGCAGGTGTTGAAGGCGGCACCGCAGGAAAAATGTTTCCTTTGTCTGGGACCTGTTTCTGCTGCTGTACAGCTTAATGGGGTCCAGCAACCAAACGCTCTCCTTGAAGCACTGAATCTGTCAGCAGAGGTTGAGCTGGTTCAACACAGCGCAAAGCACCCATTTTCCCCTCAGGCCCAGGGATGACAACAGACCTGGAGGGAGCTGAGGCACTGGGTGCAGCTTGTCACACTTGAACTTTTCCCATGGGAGCGCCGCTTTGTTCCTTCAGCTTACCAAATCGGCAAAGTGGCGTTCCTTCCCAAGACAACTGTTGAAGAACAGCCTGATGACAGACATCAGGGCTGTCTCCTTCAGTCTCATGTCTGGTATCCTTTGTATACCAACTGTGTTTCCCTTCAAAATAGCACCTGTGACCTCTGTGGGGTAACCTCATTGTCCTGCCTAAAGAGACAAGTCCCTGGGCAGTTTTAGCAGGTTGAGCTGGTCCTTCTTTGCTCCGCGTGCTCCACTTCTTCATAATCAGCCTGAAACCTCCCCAGAGAAGTAAGGTCCACCTGCATTCATCCTGCATGCCACTTCAGACCTGAGACTTTATCGGGTTTTTTAAGTCCCATATTTGAAACCCCCCTATTGCCAAATCTGTCCTAGCCTGGGAGGCCTGAAGACACGCCTTTCCATGGGATGACGTACGTTTACTGCATATGTGTGGTGGGAGGAAAGGCCATGGCCGTGCTGTGCCGTGGTCGAGGAGCTGAGACACGCAGGCACATCCAACTTGGCACGCCTGGCTGGGGACAGGCCTGGAGCCAGCTTCTGACCAGACACCTTGCTGTTCTCGCCGACAGGCCTCAGCGAAGGCTGCCAAAAAACCCCTGAGGAGCGTGAAATCTGTTTTCTGGGGAAAGCTCACACCTGGGGCTAGGAACACGGCTGTTTCCCAGTCTTTTGTGGCTGTGGCCCATCACATGCCTGTTTGAACTTGCTGCTGTCCAGCAGTGACTGTGTGAGTCACTTCTCCCTCCTGGTTTATCTGGACTGCAGGGGGGAGTGGTCATAAATTCTTCACCAGGCTCTTCGAGCTTGCTGCGGGAAGTCTCCCTTGTATCTGGCTGCAGGGAGCTGCTGTGGCCTGGCTGAGTGTGGTATGAAGAGATGAACAGAGTGTGGAAAACTCCTGAGAGCTTCTGGGAGGGAACAGGACACCGCTGCTTAACATAAAGTGTGAATAGAGCTCGAAAGAGCTTTCAGCTTCTCTGTTGTCTGTGTGTGGTACCCACGTTTCAGTTGAGGACAGGCTGGGGATGAATTCACCCTGACCGTCACTCGGCCGAGGTGAGAGCAGCACCAGAGATGAATATCATGCATAGTGTCATTTCCACACTCAGTAACAAATACGACCACACAAGTTCTTGAAATAGCCCTCCTTGGGCTTGTGTCACGGCAAGGGATGGATTACGGCGGCCTGGAAGCTTCCTCACTTCGCTGACCAACATCCTGCCTACGGGATACGAAGAGCTCTCAGCAGGACACAAGATGCTAATAAATGATGAACAGGAAATTAACAGGAGTGCAATTATGTTGCCCTGCAGGGTTTCACATAAACATGCTATGAGAAGTGTACTTGTGTGACTAGGGAAAGGTATTGCAGCTGAGGGGTTTTAGATGTACACCTCTGCACTGGTCCTTCAGGCTTTGCCCCCTGAAGCAAGCCCAAAAGATGTGGAAGGGGCACTATCTGGCAAGCAAGTCCTTGGACAGGGTGCAACTGCTAGACCAGCTTTTGCTTTGAGCTATGCTTTCCAGCAAAGTCACCACCTCAAATGTATTATCTCGCTTTACCTTTTTGACCATCACACTCACAGACATGCTGCAGTGGGGTGCTTTGGAGGCCATCCCAAAAGCTGTGTCCCACCTTCTTGGTGGTATTTGAAGGGTCATGCTTCTCAGGGTGTCCTGGACAATATGGGTTAAGAGAATAGATGAAAATACCCAATACATTCATATTTGATTCTGTAGACATGTACATCCTGAAGTGCTGCAACTGCCACTTTCTGAGACAGTTATTTCTTGGCTGCACAATGCCACGCTTCACTCTCTGATTTATGGCAACAGTAGAGAATGAGTCTTAATTTCAACATCTGGCTTTTGAAGGCCTGAGAAATTAATATGATTCACAGAAAGGATTTTCATGATCAATACCTGCTAGCCCCTGACCAGGTGGGGTGGTCAGCTCTGCCCCTTGAAACTTTTATCTTCTGTGTAGCGGCTGTTCAAACACGGCCTTCGCTCTGCAGCAGGCACATCTCATGGCACTGGCCAATGTCTCAGGAGAGAAGCTGGGGAAGCCCTATGGGGAACGTCCTATGCTGTCAGGAGATGCAGTGCTTGCAATGCAAAGCTGAGCAAACTGACATACAGAAAGTATAACCTGGTGAATTAAGTTACATATAGGATTTCTTTAAATCAACGAGGAACCCATTTGACACCCTGTCCCTCCAGCTACCACTGTCTGCATCTGTCACGTTCTTGGGAAATAGGATCTCACCTATGGCTGAGGGGATTTTAAAGCAGAAGGAAAATGTGGAGATGGGTACAATGTGGATTCAGAGCTTCCCCTCCCTAGATCTGCACTGTGTTGGTCCCATCCTAAGGAGCAAATTAGAGAAGCCCAAGGACTGCTCTGCTGAGGTGTGCCTGAAGCATAGGTCGCTAACAGCTGAGGTGCAAGAAGAGCAAGTGTGAAAGAGATGATGCTGTGCTGCTGTGAAGACTCTGTGCCCTCCTAAGATCTCTGTCTGTGAGGTAGATTTTTCCACTATGAGGCAAGCCAGCTTTTGGACAGCTTCTTCCCCTGCAGCGGTACACACACTGCCCTACTTCAGGGGATGGGCTGGCCCTGGATTTTTAAATGTTAAAAACATTCGTCTTTTATTTTTGTTGCCATTCAATATTATGGGAGAAGATGTTATCACAACTAATCCGTGCGGTGTCTGTGGAATTTCTTGGCCTGTGAGGGTTTATATTGCATTCATGTATTCCATGAATTGGGCACAGGTTTTGCTTCTGAGAGCAGCAGTTTTTTTCAAGGGCATCCCAATAAGATGAAAGTGTGGTCGCTGACAGAAACCACAGTGTCAGACTACGGGCTTGAGGATGTTTTGGATGGCTCTGTATTTTAATTCTTGATTTCCCCTGGCATCTAGACAACCAGCAATTTATGTGAAATCCTAAGGCGAGGGAAAAAAAAGGAGAACGGGAGGAAATGCCTTAATTTAATTGATCGGAATATTTTGGAAATTCATATGTGCCCTTTTTTTAAAAAAGAGGTAACTAGAGAATAGAAAAACTACTGCGTAAAATCATAGTGAAGCTTTAGCATCACATTTTTCCTTGTTGTTTCTGCCTTCTAAACATATTCCAATATGCTGAAAAGAACAAAGCAATACTTATGGTTGAAAAAAATTAATACATAAGAGCAGTCAACCTGGGGAACTCACTGCTGCAGCTTTTTGGCAGGCAGTCATATTTTTGTAGGAAGACTTTGAAAAACCTTGGTACTATCATGATTTATAAAGTTTGTGGTTTTGCGTAGGAAGAGTAAGAAAATGAAAATGAGATCTTGTACTTCAGGATATGATCTATCATTTTTCTCTTCCCCAGCTTCATATTAAACACTTCAGTAAGCATTTTCAAATGCTGTTTTCTGAAGTATCAAGCAGAAACAATGAACAAATGTTGCGATCGAAGCTGAGAAACCTTAACCGATAACATACAGCTGTGTATGTGAATCATCTCAAAACCACATCAGCATTGTCTTATGTATGTCAAAGCTGATGATGTACTATATTGTTCTAACATACCTGCCCCAGTCTGTCTAGGCTGGAGGAAAACAGGAAAGGAGGAGGCTCCTGGCTATAAATGAGTATCTTGTTCCTTCCTTTGCGATCACAGAATCACAGAATCACTAAGGTTGGAAAAGACCTGTAAGATCATCAAGTCCAACCATCAACCAACACCACGATGCCAAAACATTTATGAGTGAGCTTTGACCCTGAAGTAGGCTGAGCTGGTAAGGGCCTTTTATAAGTTTCTGTTCATTCATAGTTCATTCACAATGTTTACCTTTTGTCTAAGCAAGGGGGTTTTTTTGCTGTGTGGAGCATTCATCCATGAGCCCATAAACCAGCCCTGCTTCCTGGTCCTTACAGCCTTTGACAGCGCATGCGAGGTTAGCTGGGCTGCTACGCAACACCAGAAAGTCCAAGAGGTCAGACTGAAGATTCACCTTTTGTCTATGCGTCCTCACTCAGGCTTTAAGTGTACGGTCACTAATACATCTTAAATTCTGTAATGTGATACACCGTCTACACAGACGGGCATCACTTTCTTCACGGCTCCTACCTAGGCCTTGTGTACAGAGGTGTCTAGTACAATGTTCCACCAGGTGCAGCAGTCCAGCCATGAAAATCACTGGCTGTATGTGCTGGCGTACAGCATTCCCTTCCCTCTAGATTTTGCTACAAAAAAACTGGGATTGAGCTATTATAACGCATCTTTTCTAACAGATGTTGTCTCTTTCTTGCGACCAAAACTCGCTAGTGATGTGCAGCTGTTATTACTTTACAGCTACAATGCCTATAAAGGTGGCACATGATAAAGGGAAGATAAAACATACCCGACCGATGCTGCAAAGCAGCAAAGTAAGTGTGAAACAGTGTTGTGCATGAGAGTGTGGGAAAGCTTACACACAAACTTAAGTTTAGATAATCCTGGTTAAATGTACACCGTAGTGTAATCAGATCGTGCCATTGTTGCTGTAATGATATTTGTAATAAGCAGCTTTTCTCAAAAGACTGGTGTTCATGCAGAGTGCTGTATTCTGTGGGTGCGTTTTTCAGGGTACTGGGTTATGTCTAAACTGGGCAACTCAAGGTTGCCTCCCAGTTCTTGGGTCCCAGAGGCACCAGGAGCAGACAAAGTGAGGCCGAGAAACTCCGCAGCAGAGGGAAACATGCTGGGAGGCGAGGCTGTTGTCCCTTTGCTGGCGCTGGGCACGTCTGCACATGGAGTGGAGCATGAAGCAAAGATTCCTGATCCTGCACGGACCAGGTTTGCTGCAGACATATAAAGAGCAGTGCCACATCAGGGTGGCGTTCTGCTCAGGCTAATTAGTGGGGGCTCTTAGCTAGTGCAGCTCCGCTCCCGGGGAGTCCTTGCAGCGTGCCTGCTCTGCCCAGTGCTGTGCTGCATGCTTAGGTTACTGATTCACGTAGAGCTGATCTGCGGCACTACGCTGAGCCCCATACACATGCCCATTTTTTTTCTCAGTAAAGCAATGGTTAAGACTGGGTATAACCCCCCCTAATTTAACCCATGGGCCCATATTGCTTAAAATCTGCACCGCAAGCAGGACGTAGGTTTTCTCAGAGCTCCTCAGACTCACAGGTGTGACACAGCATACAGAGAGCTGTCAGCGACTCCCTTCCGACACAACCCTTTTTACATCTGACCTGCTTTTTTCAGATAATGGTGTTTTTTGTCTTGCCCAAACAATCAGGAAGGGTTAACAGCAGAAAGCCCTGCGTGAGGCAGCTTTCCAATAGCCAGGACTCAGCAGCTGTATTTGTGTAATAATCCCACTGGCTTTAATCAAGAGAGGAGACTGCGAGAGGCTTGTAAATTCCTACAGCAAAAATTCTCCATTCTCATTCACGGAGCAGATCTTGCCTCCAATATGCTTATCTCCCTCCCTCTGTGTGCAGAGCCCTTGACGTCAATGGAAGATACGCTCTTTCGGGGAGAGCAGAAGACTGAGGTCACACTCTGCCCTGCAAACAGAATTATGTCCCTGGTGTTGAGGCGAGAAGGCTCTATGCTTTTGCACAAAAGCAAAAAGACTTGAAACAATGGCATGCATAGAAAAAGAGGAGGGTAGACTGCTTGCAGGAGAGATATTTGGAGCTGTATCAGCAGGCTGTGGAAGGATGCAACTCTCAGTTACATTTAAAAATGTGCTGTTTGGCAGCCATGAGCGGTGTGAAGGCTTTTCATTCATCCCCCCTTATGGATCGGGAAAGGGACATCTGTCAGCGCTGAACCTGAACAGCAGTCAATGGCTGCAGCACGCTGTGCTCATAACCCAGGACATTTAAGTCAGAAACCTAGAGGTCAAACTCCGCAGCTCAGCCATCGGTGGCCTCGGTGATATTTATAGATTGCATTACATTTACTGCAGCCTTTATGAGTAAAAGGTACTCTGCATGGTTAAATTAGCAGAGGCTAAGTGTGACCAATTGTATTTAACCTAATGATGGATGTTGCTATTTGATTTTTTTTTTCCTTGTATTTGAGTGGACCAGGTATATAGGTTTAAGAATCTCTGAAGAAAATATTAGATAATTTTTTATTATCAAATTCCATTTATAAAGCTGCTTTTGTTGAGGAAGTGCTTTGCCGAAATTAATGTTTTACCTAGCATAAACTTTGGAACAGCATCCAGCTCATGCAAATTAAATACTGCCATTTCCCTCAAAGAACTGTTTATTTCTTCATTATAATAAAGGAAGTGAGTTCCTAACTCTGCAGGAAACTTATCGCTCTGCGAATGAGGTTTGTAGTTGTACAGAAATATGCCATAGTCCTCTGAGGCCAAAAACTAAACGGGGTGACCAAAGCCAAAAGAGGTGTCCCTGAGCACTCCCCGGGGCGCTGCGATGCGAGGGAGGGTGTCTTCTGCAGGACAGTTTCCTCCTGGGCTTGGAAGTCAGTCAGCATGTCGCTCATGCCATGAAGCCTAGAGCATAAAAGGATAGTTTGTATTGCTTTCATTCTGTCCCATGTTGCTGCCGAGGCTGTTGTTATTCACCATTTACCTTTTCAAAGTATTGAGCCAATTAGAAAAGCAAATTTCGCCTTTGGTGAATGCTCAAGGGTGAAGCTGTAACGATGTGTGTTCTCCGCAAGCCCTAATTGCGGGTGTTGCAGTTGCGCTTGGGACTGCTGGGCTAAGCAAAACCAAATTCCTTTCTAATATATTTTATACCTCGGCCAAGCCACAATGAGTGGCCCCTGTTGTCCAGCTTCACAAACTGGGCAGCTGAGGCTGGTCAACACTGGGATGGGAAAAGCAGCAACAGGGAAGAAAGGGATGGTGCTTGGAGAACATCATCCTGGGTGGATAGCAAATGAAGGTCCCGGCTGTTGGATCAGGTGCTGGTGCTTATAAACTGTAAACTGCTAGTGCATTTATTGAAATGGTGGCTATAATTCTGAGTGTGAGATACAGACAGGTGGTTCTGGGTTTTTTTCCTTGTTAATTGTCAGACAGGTGAGTCGTGGGAATTGTTAAGAATAATAGTTCCCTAGTGGCCGAGGGAAAGGCTGTGGATGTTGTTTACCTGGACTTCAGTAAAGCCTTTGACACCATTTCCCACAGCGTTCTCCTGGAGAAACTGGCTACTCCTGGCTTGGACGGGTGCACTCTTTGCTGGGTAAAAAACTGTCTGGATGGCCGGGCCCAAGGAGTTGTGGTGAATGGAGTTAAATCCAGCTGGCGGCCGGTCACAAGTGGTGTTCCCCAGGGCTCAGTACTGGGGCCAGTTTTGTTTAATATCTTTATCGATGATCTGGATAAGGGGATCGAGTGCTCTCTCAGCAAGTTTGCAGATGACACCAAGTTGGGCAGGAGTGTTGATCTGCTGGAGGGTCGGAAGGCTCTGCAGAGGGATCTGGACAGGCTGGATCGATGGGCCCAGGCCGATTGTGTGAGGTTCAACAAGGCCAAGTGCCGGGTCCTGCACTTGGGTCACAACAACCCCATGCAACGCTCCAGGCTTGGGGACGAGTGGCTGGAAAGCTGCCCCGCAGAAAAGGACCTGGGGGTGCTGGTCGACAGCCGGCTGAAGATGAGCCAGCAGTGTGCCCAGGTGGCCAAGAAGGCCAACGGCATCCTGGCCTCTATCAGAAATCGTGTGGCCATCAGGAGTAGGGAGGGGATCGTGCCCCTGTACTCAGTGCTGGTGAGGCTGCACCTCGAATGCTGTGTTCAGTTTTGGGTCCCTCACTACAAGAAGGACATTGAGGTGCTGGAGGGTGTCCAATGAAGGGCAACAAAGCTGGTGAACTCATCTGATGGCTCAGAATGCCTGCTATTAGTACTGTTTTGTACATGATAAGTGGTCTTGTTAAGCCTTCTAAAATGAGTATAACAATCTAACTGGTGCCCAATGGGATATCCATCTTGTGTCTGACTACAAGGAATAAATTATGCTCTTATACTGATTATTGCTTATGCCTGGATTTGAGGATTACAGTCCTGCGATGCTGATGATTAGAACTGGTCTCCATCTTTGTGCACAGATGCTCCCTGTGATCCACTTCAGTGTCTGCCTCGGCTTTTCCAAATTGATTGCTGTTTGCAAAAGAAGGTAGATACAGTATACAGTTCTGCAAAAGCATTGCAGGCAGCTAGGACCTGATTTAAATTCTGTACAAGGTGGGGACTGGAGAACATATCTTCTGATGTCTTCTAGGTAGTTTAAAGAAGTATTCTTGGGCAGTTTTGGTGGTTCTGAATATTGGGTGGGTCTCAGAAAAACAGTATTCAAAAAGAAATGGTTTCAGAAAATTCAGAAGTATTAAAAAAACCTGTAAAAATTCACATGAAATTAAAAAATAAGTCTATTCTCAACTGAAGAAACAGAGATAACTATGAATTTTTTCTCTTTAAAGTAATTTCTCTGTGTTCCTTAACAAGAATGGTGACAAAGCAATGTAAGAAGTTATGTTCTATGCTTCACTGCCTATATTCTCACCCTCAGCTTAAAAATAACAGCTCTGTAGCACCTTCTGTTTTCTCGTGACATCTACACACATTTTATGAATAATCTTTAGGGGGAACGCTGTGCTTGATCTCTGATTGGGATTTTCCCGTCTTACCCAGTGTTGACTTAACCCTGCTTCCACAGAAGTCAAGAGTAAAACGCCCATTGATTTCAGCACGAGCAGATTTTGACTTTTCAGAAATGCTCAGCCATATGTGTTCTCATTTTGGAAGTATCATGTGGTTGCATTTGGCCCATGTCGTGTTTTAGTCACTCAGAAAGAACACGCGGAGTTCCAGCCTGTCCTCACCTGCCCTCGCGATTGCGAGAGCTGAGGGCCTTAGGGAGGTTTTGAGGGCCAAAAGTTTTGCTGTTGTACTGGTTTTGGGGTTGGTTTGTTTGTTTGTTTTTCTTCCCAAATTTCAAGAAAACATATTTCTATTCTAAGACAAAGGGAATGCAAACATTTCTAATTTGCTGTGAAAAATAATTCTGATAAAAAATGTTTTAACTCAGCCTATATGTTTAATTTGGTAATAAGTGAGAACAAAAAATTTATTATATTCAGTATGATACAATGCAGTATTTTAAAAGGGGTAACAATAGTTTGGAATCAAAAGTTAAAACACTCTATTTTAACCTTATTTGAAAACCTTTTTAATTTTCTTCTTTTAAAAAAAAAGTTATCAGAATTGACACATCTGTGAAACATTTACTTATGGCTGATCGGTATTTTCTGAGGGAAAAATGTTCTACTGAAAACTTCCATCTGGTTTTAGGGCTTTCCTAGTTGTTAACGTATTTACACCCATCAATATTAAAGGGAGGCTTAGGAAATACTCTTGGTTCATGTTATGTGCTAGGAACTGATTGAGGGCAAGATGAAGGGCTCTGACCTTAGATTGTAGGTAGCTTTAGCTAGGATGTATGCCTGCAGTCACAGTTTATAGGCTGGGGTGATGATGCGAATTTCAGCAGCTGTGAATTAGGAGTCCAGCCCATGAAATCTTACGCTCTCCAAGGGTAACAGCCCCTGGCAGAGGGGCTGGGTGCACAGACCCGTATCTGCTTCAGCCATCTCACCTGAGTCCATCTGCGATCATGAGCTGGAGCCCTTACCTTCACAAGGTATTTATATAGCCTAACTCTTTGCCTAAAATCATGTGAGAAATCTGTGCTGGAAGAAGGACTTAAAACTAATCCTCCCGGGGTCCGAGGTTAATGTCCTTTCCTCTGGATTATCATTCCTAGTAGCATCCCTATCCTCCCATCTGCTTAGTCATCTGTAAGGTAGCAAGCTGAGCATGTCAGGGAGAGCTCTTCTCTAGCGAAGGGTATAAACAAATTAAGGAGACAAATGCAGTTAATCTGTGTTTTCTCCCACATTCCTTGTGCTGTGTCCTGCTGTCACTGTGTGTTCTCCACTTAGTCCATGAGGGATTTGCATGGGACATGCTACAGCCCTTAAGCATGTTTCCTGATCTAGATCTGCTGGTTAAAGGATGTGTTGTCCCCCTAATGTAACTGCACGTGCCGCCAAGGTTTTCCATGACTTGTGAAAAATGAATTACTGTCTTCATGTCACATGGTTTCCTGGTTTAAACACACTGTGCGTTGGAAGGGGAGTCAGCTGATGACTTTGAAAATGTGCAAATCACCCGAAAGAAATTTGTCTCAGACATTTCTATGGTATTTCAGCTGAGGTTCCATGAAAAGTGCAAAAAATAACACTCCTTTGCCTAAAAACAAAGTCCCAAAACAAACCAACCCATAATAAATAAACACTTGCCAAGAGTCATAGAAATCTTAAACTGTGATTTAATATCCTGTTTCCCTTTTGTCTTAGTGGAAAAGGTCATGTAGATGAAAGACATCTGCTGTTGTATCTCTCTTGGATTTCAGGACAAGACTAAAGTCCTATTCTTGGCTTTTTTTGTGTGAGCAAATTGTCATGAATTCCTTCTATTCAGTTGTCTTAATCTGTCAGCTCTTGAAGAGGGTGAACAGGCCTGTGGACAGTGATTTCAAATGCCAGGCTGCATCCCTTATATTTTATTCTTCAGGGATGGATGCATGCCTGTGTCAGCATTGGGTGAAAGACGTCCAAATATGACTGGGTTCATCGGTGTGAGCTGGAGGTTCTGGCCAAAGCCAAGTCCTGGTGGCAGCTTATGGGGAAACGTTGGCCAGGATCAAGTCAACCAACAAAAGATTTCTTTATATCACAGAGGCCGTCTATCTTAGTGAATGAAGTATAGCCATGGCAGGAGGGATGAGTGCTGGCACACAGTTGTCCAGACTGTTTATTGTTAGGACCTTTTTCGGCACAATTTTGGCCTACGCTATGCCCATATAGGGCAACTTGTTGCAGGGACTGTTTGATACAGGCCAGGAACTGTTTCCAAAATCCCCATACTTATGTATTCTAGTTGTTGGAGCCTGTATGCAGGAAACATGAGACATTGCCCCATCCTGATGGGAGGCTTAGATGTCCTAGACGCCAGACAGCTGGTTAGGCTGGTGGTGGTGGTAGTTAGTGTTTTCTGCTTGCAAAAGGTGTGCAAGTATGCCGAAGAGAATTTAGGGTTCATGGACCAGAGGAAGAGAGAACAAGTGAGAGGGAACAAGACTTCGCAGTCCACTCCTAGAGGCATTTCCCTGAAATGAGGGAAAAAAAGAGCAAGAGGCTCCAGGCCCTTATTCATAGGGTTGCTTTCAAGACTCGGAAGGTTGTGGAAGGGTAGCAATTCAGCTTGCAACAGGTCAGAGACAGAAGGTGGCATCAAAGGCTGGTGGATGTTGACAGTCAACAAGAGTTTTCAGGTGAAAAGAGGACAAACCTGGAAAATAGAAGTAAGTAGTTAATGCTTGATATGATAGAGATGGACAGAACTGGGGAAGACAGAAAGACAAGAGATGGAAGGGTGAAAGTGAAGGAAAACAACTGGTCTGACTTGCCGTTACTCTTCAATGTTCTTTCCATCTTCATGTTTTTATTAAATCTATTTGAAATGTAGTCAGCTCTGGACAACTGTGCATTTATAGTCCTTGTTTTTTCCTGGCAAGTTCTTAAGGTTTTTCAGTAATACCACCCCATTTTGAAAAATGGGTCTTCCTCAGAAAGCAGTTGTGTTGATGAGTGGGAAAATTGTGACCTGGAGCCACGGGGGATGAAATCCTAGCCCGTGCTGAAAGCAAAGGCAGCATCCCCAGTGACAGCAACGGGCTCAGGATGTCACAGGGAGTGCTTTTGGCTGCTGTACTGTGAGCTGGAAACTCTTTGAGGAGGGGATCTGTGTTCATGCATTGCCGTGTACAAAGAAGTCCCAATTTTGTTGGCCTGCAGGCATTGCAAAAAAGCAAATGTTAAACAAGTTGCCCTGTGAGCAGTGGAAGTAATGAAACATCGGCACCATTGGATTCTCTGGTGTCTGGTAAAGGGTGAGTGTCAACCTTTTTTCTCAGCAGGTCTTTTTGCTCTCTCTAGCTGCTTGTTCTCCCAGCAGTAGGAAGGTGGCGTGCAACCCCCTTGACAAGTGACCAACAGTTCAGAGTTGATGGAGGGGATCCACACCACATAGTGCACACAGCAGCAACCTGTGCTTTTCCTCTACAAAGCTGGGCTGCTTAGAACAAACGGAGTAAAAAGAAAATAAAGAATGCTTTTCCCTCTAGCGTCTAGCAGTCCTAGTTATCTTAGATCCTCTGACAATATGAACTGGAAAACTTTTCAAGAAGAATGGGTCTGGTTTTATTTTGTTTTTTCTAATTAAAGCTCTGCATTTAAACTGTCTGTGATAATTTCTTTTTTTCCAGTTGTACATGTGGCGTGTCTCAACAGGACTGTAAAAGTCATGCTAATTTATGTGAGGGCAAAATTAATCTTTAAGCTGGAAAATCTTTTTCTATTTTTGTTTGCAAAATGCTTTTGGGTCCTGAAGTAGAGGGCACTGCTGAAAAGCCAAGGGATGTGTTGGTTTTATGATTTTTATTAATATACCTTAAAAGCAACTCAGAAATGTTTTACTTGATACCTGAAGCCAAGGCAGCAAAGTGCTAACTGCTTTGTCATTTACTAACATGGAAAATGTGAAACGTAGTAGGTGCACCTTCTACTTTTTTTCCCTGTCTTTGCTTCTGTACTTCTGGGAGATAAACATTTCTTTTTTTAATAATTCAGAACACTGCCTTTTTAGGCATAAAATACAAATAATTTATATTTATTTTTACTATCACTGTAAGCACTCTTCCACATCTCCCATGTTATTCTCCCATGAAAAGCTTCCATACGAGGAAGCCTTAGAAACCAGCACTTACTCCAGAAACAATCTGCACTTATAATTTTGTGCAGAGGGGACTCCTCAGTTAGGATCCTTATCTCTCTCTCTCTCTCTCTCAAGGGGCTTGTTTAAGGGCTTGCTGGCGTGTGTGGCTCCTGATGAGATCTGCTGGAGTTGTAAGTGCTTGACATAGCTAGACTTGAGGCTATTATGGTTGAGAACTAGTTCTGCTCTTGAGACACTAGTCAGGCTGTAGGGCAATCATTGCCTGCATTTCAAGAGGATTAAATATACAAAAGCATGGAAAATAACTGAAATTCCTGGTATGAAGGCTGAAAGTCTAGCCCTTAGCTTGAAAAAACATCCCGTGTCTTCATGCACATGAGCCCTCTTCTATGTTTACTGGAGACGGTGGGAGGCTATTAAATCCAGTCATTCCATCAAAGGCAGAAGAGACAGCCAGGACTGTCCTGCTTCCACCTTCCACCCCTGACACCCCGTGTCCCCTGTTGCTGTGGGAGAGGCCGTGCAAGGTGCCGTGCATGTCTGCCGGCGGCCCGAGAGCCCGAGCCGCGGGAGCAAAGGGCAGCCTGAACTTGAGGCTTCCTGCCTCATGTTCTTTCTGCGTATCTTTTCCATAAGCGCTCTTTTCAGCTGGGGTCCTGTTTTTGTTGTCATTTTAAAATGTAACTTGGAACATTAACTTCGGCTAGCTGAAATTATTTCCTTTTTGCCTCCTTACTGAGAAGGTTTATAAATATCGAGTTACACAGGAAGCAAATTCTCTCGTTATCAGATTGTTCTGTAGTCACTTTTCTTTTCCTCAAAAGCATAATGGTGAACTTTATCAGTGCTCAGTCATTTGTTTCCTATTAAGCACAAGTGATTAAGATACTGTTTGGCTCACTGGGAAGAGTTACTGACCTGTTTTGTCTGTAAATGTAGCTTTAAATTAGGAGACACCTGAAACTGGTAGGAAGTGAGTATTAATTGGGTTCAAGTTCCATAAGTACAGATTGCAGTTTCCCAGTGGGATGTGGTAAATAGCCGTCACCAAAATAATATTAATTACATTCTCTCCCAGAGCGGTCCCGAGAGGTGCTAAAATAGCACATGTGCCACTCGGGCTTAGATGCTTAGACACGAAGATCAGCGTTTGCTGCTGCGTTGCTTTGCACAGTGCAGAGCATGCTGCGTCACTGGGGGAGTTGAATGAGATAAGGAGGCTGGGATTTTCTGGGTAATTGCTTGGGGTTTTGCTCTCGCCAGTTTAAAAATCAGAATACCATCTAAAGCCATAGCTGAATTTCTTTTTTCTGCCCTGACACCCGGAGAAGAAAGATAATAACAGCGCAAAATACAGATTTTATAAAACACCTGAACAGAAGATGTTTCTTGCAGCAGAGACTATGTCTTCCCTGTAGGTTTGTTCAGCTCCAGAGTGACTCTCAGTGCCACACAAGTGGTACGTATACACCTCGTTTATTAGAATCGCTCTCTGTGTGACCAACTTTACACCTGGTCGTGCCCCTGGCATCGCAATGATGCACTGCCCTGTACTACCAGCACTGTCACAGGTGGTGCGCGCTGCACCCTGACCGCTGCCCTTTCCAAAACTGCAGCTTACAGGCTTTTGCTGCAAAAGCCCCTTTATTAATTTTGCTCGGCTGGTAAGACATGGGCCCTGGGGCCCGCGGGGATGGCCAGGTGTTCAGCAGAGCCCAGGTGGGCAGGCACCTCTGTGCAGGTCAGACCACTCTCACACCAGGACTGGCTCTGCAGCATGTCAGGCAAACTGGAACTGCTGAGCCAGATGCCTCCCTTAGCCCTCTAGGACCATGTTAAGTCTTTGGGGAGACTGTTTAGCCCCATAGACCCAGCAGCCTTCCTCCCTTGGGTATTGACGAGCAGCAGAAGCGAGAATCAAGCAAATACACAGTTCAATGACAGCTTGTCACTAACTACTCCGTTGTTAATTGAAGCTCAGCAGGCTGGATTCACACGGGATGCAAGTCCATCAGCCTTGGAGCTAGAATTGACTCCGACCTGATAATCAGACTTTTCCATCTGGGCTAGAAAAACATGAACCTGGTGGTTTCTTAGGGACATGCTGGCAGACACTTAAAGACAGCAATACTAAAGGCACCATTATAATTAGCTCAGTCAGAGACTGAGCACATAGATTTACTTGAAAACTAGTGTGTCTGCTCCTTGGTCGACGTGACCTCTGTGGAAATACACTGCTGAAAGAATATTTAGACTTTAGTCACCTGATTCAATGTTACACATCCTTGTTGACAGTGTTAAATATTACAGCTATTAATTAAAGATACCAGCATGTACCATAATGAGGGGAATGACTTAAGAAGTCACTCTACAGATCTCAGAAACTGACTGGTGGGTTGATACTGTATTTTTTAAAATTCAGAAAGTGCTTGTTCCTTGTTTAGGTGCCTTAAATTAAGCACCAGAGGGGTTCACAAATATTCAGATAAAAGGGAAAGATGTGCCCTTCAGTCCGTTTCACAACAGCTGTAAACTAATATAACTGCCTTAAAACAAAGGGAAGCTTTCATCCTTGTTCCTACAACTCCACAGGAAAATCTGAATTGAAACGAGATTGAGCAACAAGAAGAAAGTAAGTAGACCTCATTCTTAACTGCGGAAGAAGTTGTTTCAATAGAAGAGTGTTAGCCAGCTTCACAAAATGTCACTAACTGAATAAAAATGGTCACCTAGTATCTCCCGGTTTCGTTACTCCTCCCATGATGACACTTTCCACTCAAAGATGCATTACTGAACAGGGGTTATACAGGATGATGAAAGAGGACCATTTTCTGGAGAGGGAAATGTGAAGAAAATTTTTGCTTTTTATAATACATTTTGGTATTTTACTTTTTTTTTTTTCTGTTGTTCTCGATTTTTCTTCGAAACAAGAAGAAACAAGCTCAGACTGATTTTTATGGTGCAACTCACACTCCTCCAATTTAACGTTTTTTTTTACACTTGTTATATTCAAAGCTCTGGATCTGACATTCTTTTTAAAATATAAGCAAACAATCTTTCTTTCCAAAGCGAGCAGGATAATCCGTGGCTGCTCGACTGGGCCCAGAAGGTTCTGTTTTGTGCTGGAGTCAGCAGCAGTTTCCTACAATGACTTCGTTTGACCCGCGCTGCTCTGACGGGCTGGGGCTGGCAACAGTCTCAGCTCCAGCCATCAAAACATTCCTTTGTGGCCAAGTGCCCTTCTGCTTTCTCTGAAATATCTGGTGTCAGTTTTAACAAGAAGGGAAACAGACGTTCGTCACCATTAATTCGTCGGACAATTAAGCCGGTGATCTCTGACCTCCTGCCATTATTGGCTTTCATAGCCAGGGTAAAGACCCCACAGATATCTGTTCTCTGTCATTCCCCGTGAGCTGCCCTAGTATTTTATTTACTCAAAGGCTTAGCTTTTGCCCACCACCAGCCAAATGTATATGCTTTGTAATAAAAATTGCTAATAAGCGGTTCCAGACAGTGACATTAATCTCCAAGCGAGGATAACAGCAAGCAAAGAGAACAGCTGGCTGTCAGGAAAGCATGTGAGTGGGAATTATACATTTATTTAGATTTATGTACACATTAGAAGTGTCTGTCCCTGGCTGCAGCTGCTTTTGGTGCGTTGGGCTAGCTTGGGCATCTGGCACCGCTCTGAACCAGAGTCAGGGTCTTCACACCGGGAGGTATGGGTGGTGTGGGATCGCTGCATGGTGATGTTTTTTTCTTCTTCCTTCATCTTCCAGGCTATGACGGTACCTAGGTTTTGCTCTCTCCTGGAGTCTGTGGTGGGAGAATCGTTGTTCATCGTCGCCTGTTTTCACACTGCTCCCAGGGGCAGTTGGCTCAAATCAATACCGTGTTTTAATTCTGGCCCCAGGGCTGTGGAGAGAGCAAGTGGAAGTGCAGGACTATGTGATCAATGAAGAAATAGTTAATCCGTCCCTGGCACAAAGCTGCTGTTTTGTGTTTAATAAGATGGTGCTTACCACCGCGAGCTCTCGGGGTGGGTGGTGGGAGAGGCAAGGCGAGAGCAGGCCAGCTGCTTGCATCATCTTGCGCTTACGCCATGCAACCTTCAAGCCTCATTTTTTAGTCGCTGCTTTTGAAGGACTTCATTAGCTAATCAGAGGGACCCTCTGCCTTTGCTTTATGACGTTTCCTCTTTTTTGTCTTCTACCTCCTAATTTTCTCTTCTTATTTCTGCTTTTCTTGTTGAGTCCTTCAACTGGTAGCTATAGTAACACCTGTGAATGAGTGACTGTAGTACACCGCTACAACCCACTCCCCTTGGTAAAGCTCTGCCGGGCTTTCACATGCCTGCAGTGGCTTGGCACCCTCTCTTATAAGGGTTTCTCCGAACAACAGGGACAGTATTAGCTTGGGAGCTGGCTCCATCCTGCTTGCTATTTGCAGCTGCAACCCGCAGTATATTGTGGCAGAAGGAATGAGTCACTGGCAGAGCAATCTGTTACATCAGATAATCACAGATTACCTCCATTAACCTGAATCCCTTCTGTAACCTTTTACAACAATGATCCTAAATGCTGACGCATACAATTGTGTTACCATCGCGTCTTGGGCTGTCAGTGATTTTTGAGGACAATGCTTTCTATGGTTTCAGGGGTGATTTACCAGGGTGCGACAGCGAGATCCGCAGAAAGGAGCTGTTGGTGCATTGTTGCTGGACGAGATGATGGGGCCAAAGCCAGGCTTTGTAGCTGAGTAAAGGGGAGAATTTAGGTGAAATGCAGAGTCAAGCCTCTTCGCTTGCTTTTGCCCCCACTATTTCCCTCCAGCTGTGATCTTAACCCTTGCATCCTCCTGGCACCAGTCACACCACAAACTCCTGCAGTGCTGCAACCTAGATCTCCACCAAAGCTGTCCGAGTCCATTTGCAACAGCCCTGTGCACCCTCTTCCACCCTTGCCCTGCCATCTACCAAGTACTTCTTTCTTCCAAAGCCAAAGCGTGTGCCAGCGCCTTTCCCCCTCTGCCAGCCCATCACTGCAACTGTAACCAGGCATTTCAGGGTGGTTTCTTCCCCCTCTCCACATTTCCCCTATGGAGTATGTGAAGGCTTGTCATATATCCAGGGTTCATTTATGCTTTATGCATATGTCTGTAGGTGAGAATCTGACATGGTATTTGACCAGGGAGAGCTGGGAGGATGGACAGGGTTGTTATCTGCTTTTGTGGTAAAGAAAGATGTGGCTGATCCTGATCTCAAACAGAAAGTGACCCAATCTAAGACACGTTATGATGCTGTGCTTTTCTTCCCAACTGACTCTGGAAGCAAAAGGGCTGAAGTGTCACAGAAGAGATGTTCCCCTAAAACAATTCTGGCAGTGTCGCCCATACACATGTTCTCAGGAAGTTCCCAGCCTGATTTTCACAATTTTTAGCTTGTTTACATCAACTGTCTGAAAAGTGTTGAGAGAAAAGGGTGAATGCAGCCAGGCATCACTGAAGGACACTTCTTATGGCTGTTGGACTATCTTCCCACACTGTGAGACTGATTTAATGGTCCTCTAGACCACTGCAAAAATACACCTGGTAACACTTCCTCAGTGCCTCCTACTCAAGTGTCCACATCAGCACCTTTGCTGTGCTAGTATCTCTGGTGGGATTAAATGTGGGAGGAGAGGCTGTGGTAATGCAGTCATTCGGTAGAGTATTTGTGTGCATAGGCAGCACAAAGGGGCTGCAGAGTCACTTCGCGTCAGGCTCTGTATAGCTGAGACCTCTGTGTTGCATCTCTAAACATTTGAGGTCTGCCCATCTGCCTGCCAGAGAGCAGGACTGAGTACTCAAGTGGACTATCTAGATGCTTGAGGGACTTGCTTTTCTGCCTCCTTCATGGAGACTCTACACCGTTTCTTTCCTGCTTTTCTGGTGGCTGTTTTCCTGACTCAGACATAAACCATCTAAACTGAAAGACTGTGCTTTTATTTATGTGTGGAAGGCAAAACACATCTGGATTTCTAGGTTCTTATCAGAGCATCTCAAAGCTTTACCAATTCTACCAATTAGGTGGAACTAGTAAATCAGTCAGGCCTAATAAAACAGCCTGTCTCAAATCATTAATTTTTCATGACGTTTACTAACATTCTTTCTTTAGCCCTGTTGGTCAGTTTATTTAGGTGAGGGCAAAAAAACAGAAAAGAACATAATTCTCAGAGCTTCGCTACAGACTGCTGATAGGAACACACTTGAGTTCTCACCTTCTATCCAGCTGGATCTCCTCCCCACAGTTCAGAAATACTCCTTATAAAACTCAAATGTCAGGAACACAGAGGCTAAGTTCTTTTTTTAGAGACTGCAGAACTATTTGCAGGAGGAGAAGCCCACACAGCTCTTTGACAGGGACAGAGCAAACCCACATCGTTCCCTGCTCAGAGCTGGGTTTTTGCGTGTTCTCCCTCTACAACTGGCACCAGAGTTTTCAGAAGAGCCGAGCCCCATGTATTTGCGCGTACCAGGTTGCGTTGTCTATTCCTTCTGCCTGTCTCGTTCGTGCTGCCCGTTGTGCTGTTGTGTTGCTAAACATCAGAATTGCACAATGTGGAGCAGCAAATTGGCAGAGCCTGCTTAGACTTCTAGTCATTTCTGTCAGTGTTTAACTAGGATCCACAAGTTCCTTCAAGGTATTTTGGCTTTAGGGGCCAGCCCTAAGAACATTTGGGTCGCTTGAGGAATGCCACTGAATCCAGGAGCACTACACATGCTCATGGGCAATAGGCAATACATGGACTGTATGTGGGTGATGAGTTGCATTTACAGGTTTGGGTTTGGAGGCATTGGTGAGCAGCTTGCATACGTGTTACTAAAACAGGGTAACGAATATACAGAATAGGTCATGAGTTTTAAAAAGCCATTGCTTAAAGAGGAGTTCCTTCCTGGAAAGATGTTATCAAGCCCTATTCAAGCAGGATTTCTGGAGCATGGATTTGTGTTCTTTCTTTGGAATAATGGTAAGCAGGTCTCCTACAGTCAATGTAAATTGCAGCTGTGCAAATTAACTTAAGGGAACCCATAAGGAATGTGGGAATTTAGATTCACGTGAACATTCAGATATGGGAAGGTCATGTGCCTTGTTTAATTCCTGTGTGCTTCAAAACATGTGATGGTTGAGAATACTTCTGACAAAAGAATCTTCCTTTCTGAGAATGAAGTTTTGTCAAAAATGAAAGGGTTTGCAGGAAAGTGTCTACTTAAAAGAAAAAAGGATTTGCTTTTACTAGCTTCTTTTTGACAATATAGAAACATCATTTTAACAAAATAAAGAATGTCAATTTACCGTACCCATTTTGTTCCAATGATATAATATATCTTAATACTCTATTTGATATGTTCTATGATAATGTTTTGACGTTAGAGAACTGAGATGACTCAAATGTTATCAAAATGAAATGGTTTAATGTCTTTAAATCAGAATTTTCTAGAACTTTGAAATACTGACTCTCAGCTCCAGTTTGGAGGAAAACTCTACTGAGATATTTAGCATTTGTAGCAGGGTGATAACCTTGATCCTCAACAGCTCTGTTCAGAAGGTTGGTCTCCCACATAGTAATCATCGATACTGAAGTGTTACAGACAAATGTTTTCTGCTACCTACACCACTGATGGACAAAATCTCCTAATACTCCCCATGTTCAGACATCATAGCCTCTGCATGTTCCTACAAGACCTTACAGGTCCAGAAACAGCTTCCAAAGGAGCACAGTGTCTCCAGGTTCACTTGTTGCATTGTTTGTTCTGCTCTTATTGCCAACTACAATGTCAAATGCTATCCAGGCACCTTTCAATTTGAAGCCATCAACTCAGTTCATCTCAACAGCCTGTTGAACCACCCAATACATGGTAATGGATTCCAAACACAACTAAGCTGCCTGGATTTGTGCCAGTAGCCTAGTTTACTCTGAGGTCAAGAATAAGAAGTTAAAATTTTGGGCTGTGCTTAATTTTACTATTTTAGATGATAGCTGGTTTTATTTTTGTAAGATTTACTGTTTGTTTGTTGTTTTAATAGATTGTAGGTCTTCAGTACACTTGTAACTTCTGGATTATTTTTGTTTGTGGCATAGAAGCCATGATCTCTTTTTGCTCATTCATCAGCTGCAGATAAACACAATACAGTTAAAATACAAGGCATAAAAGAGAGAGACACCATAATAGACAAACTAAAGGTGCTTACGCAAGGGGAAAATTAAACTGCATCCAGGGAAATCACATCACCAAACAACTCTCTGTTAACGTGTAGCAGTGAAACGTATGCCCAGCATATGTGAACTGGCCCACAAAACCGAAAGACAACTTGTTGAAATAATCTCAAATGTGCATTAAAAATACCCAATGGAGGATGTAGTCAGACTTGTATGGAGAGTGCCACAATTTGGGATGCCCACTGGAGACCAACAGAAAAAACTAAAGGCATGGTTTTTTTCAGTTCAGTTAAGATCCTTTCAATGTGCTCTGACTAGGCATAAAGGAAGGCAGCTTATGTAAAGACTTCTTTATATTCCTAGAGTAACACCAAAATGGCCTTGACATATGATAGTCAAGCCCTGAGGATCAGTCTTCAAAGACTAATCCCTTAGCTTCCTCTGTCCCTTCAGGGCAGTGGATGTTGTTAAAGCGTATTATTAACATAAACATTATTATTAACATATAAAATGTGTTATTAAAGTCATGTTTCAGCCACTTGTCAGTATTTACAGTACTCCTTGACCTCTTATTTAAATAATAGGTAGATATTCCTGCAATAAATATTTGTTTATGAAGAGTGACTTCTGTAAGCCAACGTTAATAGGACTTTAGATGCCAGTTGTATGCAAAATGTTTTGCCCTCTGGTAACCAGATTGCAAAGCCAGCCTGACTCTGCTGGGGAGAAGCTTGTATTTTTGCTTATGAAATTCCCATCTCTGTGGTTCCGAAGGCTTAAACATGAAATATATCTGCTGTTCATTTCCAAAAAGCAATGGGATGGTTCACACGGCAGTTATCAGGCTTATGTATTTGTAGCAACATGCAGATGATTTATGTGCAAACATGCCGTGACAGCAGGGAAGATGGGCACAAAACCGTTATCATGGTCTGTGACTATTCAGAGTCACATTCATCAAAAAAGGCTGCAGGAGATAAAGACAGATTAGCATCGATAAGAGGAGCTGTGTAATGTGATTGTCTTTTAAGGGCATGTTGTGGACATTTTGTTGTATGTTATAAACCAGAGCCTCTAAAGACTAGTTTGCAGAGGCATTGTGTCCCCGTGGATGGTGAAAACCTACCTGCTTTTGAAAATCATACTCTCCTCCTTTTCCTTGGGGTGGCGTAGAATGGGATTCATAAAGAGGTTCCTAATGATCATGTAAGTGCTTTAAGCACAGGTTAGTCAGGAGAATCATCTAAGATCTTGTAAGGAAAAAACAGGGTTCCTGGGGTTTTTTCTGCTTTCCCAGATGAAAAGGGCAGGATGAAGGGCAGAGAGCAAGCAGTATCTTTCATTCTTTGAAAACAAACCATTTTTATTTGCTAGTATAGCCAAGCGTAGGTGGGACTAATATGAACCAAGAATGGTGAACCTGCATGAACTTCCATGTGAAGCAGGTCTAAGGATGGAACTGTTTGCCTTAGAGGACAGATGAGTTAGATATGAAAAATTCTTAGGGAAAAAGGATGGGCTGATAAGTTTTATTCATGCTGTCTCATTAGAAAGAGACACTCCAGGAAGATAAGCAGTTCCACGTTTAAACCTGGTATGCTTTTCGTTCACAAATACATGGTTAATCTGGAACTCACACCCACAGGAGGCAAAAGGGCATTCAGCAGTCCAGGGCATTTACCAGGAGCATAAGAACAGCCTGAATGGAAATAGCATAGATTCTAAAAAAGAAGAAGAAATTTTTGGAAGCAATATACCTTCATGTTCTGTTAGCCCTATCTAATTAATAGCATATGGAAAAAGTTCCTGATTTCCAAATACTTTAGAAACAGCTTTCTAAGATCTTCCTCTGAAGCTGCCTGCGGTCTGTCCTGTACTAGACAGACCATTTGTTTAATCTAATATGGCAATTCTATATGTGCTATATAGCTGCATACACTGTGATAGGAGAGAGTGAGTAAAGGAAGGCTGACAAGAGGAGAAGAAATGTAAACTTCTTTTGAGTGGAAATAGGACACTAACCATGACTTCTGGACTTCTAATGTTTTTTGGAGTTTGTTTCACTGCTTTCACGTGCTGTGTAATCAAGGCCTTGCAATCAGAGCGTAGAGAGCTCTGTACTCTTGTTGGGAAGGACTTGGATGAGAGCCTAGCTACTGTTGTGAAATGGAAGACACAAACTGTGGTTGTCCTTCAGGGATCTGTGGATAGTTTACCTAAATTACAGATTAACTAGATTGCAGATAACACAGTTGAAGGCAATGAAATGTTTGGCCATCTTGGGATAGCCAGGCCTGGCAGCATGGGGTGTGATGCAGGCTTAGCAACTTGGGCAAGAACAGAGTGAAAGCATGAAGCCAGCTTAGCCATGCTTAAAAGCCACCATGCATGGGTGGCACAAGGCACGAAGGGAATATGCTACAGGCATGACGCTGGAATGAATTCGCCCATCATTATATTTAACTCACTCTGTGTTATGAAGTATCTTTAATCAGCTGAGCAGGAGCATGGCTTGATCCTGTCGTTAGCAGGATTAACAGGCTCAAGGCCTTGGCTTCGGCTCCATGCTCTGTCTCTGATTTCTCATGTCATTTTGGACAAGCCACTTAATATCTCACTGGTTTAACAATATGCAGGTACTTCCTACCTCCTCTAGGTGTTAAGAGAGTAAGTATATCCTGAATAATGGAGGCAAAAAAAGTAGGCACCTTAGGCTAAGGGTAGCTCCTGCTCGCAAATGTTTTATATGTGTGCCTCTGGTTACGTCTCTCTCCTTGCAGTCAGAGATCAGAGGTAGATTTGCCATCCGGCATCACAAGATGCTATGAAAAAATGCCATGTATTTTTCAGTAGGTAGGACGTAGAGCAAATGCTTTTGTTTCCTGTAGGACTGGTTGACATGTTAGAGAATTAGCTTCAATCCTCGGTTTGCAAATGCTGAGTTGTTAAGTGCATGCAAGGGAGTGGAGCTGAGATTTCATGGTGTTGCTGGGAGCTCACCTTTTGTCATCCTCAGCAAACCCAGATTTTAAAGCGGTCAGACCCTCCAACACCGCATGATGGAACTCACATCTAAAACATGGCGCGTCTGTCAAGTCTTGCTCTGAGAAGCTGCCCTGAAGACTGCAAATCCTCCTGTCCAGAACAGACAGTGCAAAGGCAGCAATCAAGGCAATGTGTGAAAAGCTTCCCTTTGCAACCTGCACAATTACTGACCTATTCAGAGAAACCTCCCCTTTTAGCTTTTAGCTCTGCTAGACAATTTACCCTGTCTCAGCTGTCTCACTGCATTATGTCCTTCAAACCCCTTGGAATTAACGTTTGGAGCCAGCAGTGTTTGCTGGCTCCACAAGAAAAGCTGAGAGCGGAAAGGTCAGGTCGATTAAAGCAGTTGATCAGAATCTTTAACATAAAGACGTCACAGGCAAAACAGTAATGCTACTTCACGCTCAGCTAAGAGCAAATGATTCATCAGGCAAGGCTGCTTATTTTTGGAGGATGGCCACAAAAGAGAAGAGAACACGCTGGCTGTATCGATCACGGTTGTAACAGGGGACTGCAGAGCCCTTCTCCAGTTTTGATGGAAATTTAATGTCAGAAATAGATCATCCAATGTAAATATACCAATATATATTTTACATCGAATAGATTTTAAAAACATTCTGAGCCAGCTTAGCAGAATCATTTCATCTCTGCACAAATCTCAGAGCTGTTATTTAGAGGACAGGGCTATTTTGCAATGCTCTGCACAGCTTGATGCTGCTAAAGATGCAAGCATTTTGTGAAGACTTCTGTAAAGGTGGCTGGAGAAGCAGGTGTGCTCTGAAATCTCGAGTGCTTTGGCCTAGAGGGTGCACCTTCAGTGGGTGAAGATGTATCAGTGTAGAGCAGATGTAGCCTAAAGGATACTTTCATCTGGCTTGCTCCTGGTGCTCCTGTGTCCAGAAATGATTGGAAATCCTGTTCTAGCAGGCACCGCTGCCCAAGTAGCTGCATACCTCTTGTGCTGCCTGCAGTGCCTGCTCATACCTTAAGCAGAGAGCTCCTGCCTGCACCCTTACCACACCCCTCTGTCTGTTCCTTGGTAAGAGCAGAGTGGGTCTCTGCAGTGGGAGAGGCAGAAGGGAGAGGCGCATGTTTGTGCGTGGAGGTGGGATAAGCTGCTCTGGGAGCTGGCAGCCTGAGGAAGGGATCCAGAAATCCACATGCAAACCCTATGGCTGTCAAAGGAGGATCATTCTGCTCTGACACCAGCCCAGCTGTTTCCCTCCCTCCTTGCCATCCCCTTCCTTCCCATCACTCCCCCAGGGCTAATCAATATATACTTAATTCATTTAATTCCCATGGAGGTTTGGCATCAAGGCATAGAACTCAAAGTTTACTAGATAAATGAGTGTGAGGAAAAACATGAATCAATAGTTCAGGGAAGAAAATGCAGCCAAAGAGAATGACTGGTGAAGAGAAGGAAGTGGGAATTCCTGGAGGATCATTCCCCAGAGGAGCATGTGAGTGGAGTGGGCAGAGAAGTGTAAGTACAGTGTGATAAGACATAAGGGCAGGAGCACCAAGGAGTCTGCGGGAAGGCCCCTGGGAGAGAAGGAGTAGAGGGGCGAGCGGAGGTGGCAGCCTGGCAGGCAGGAGCAGCTGTGCAGGGCTGCAGGAGTGAGCTTTCAGGGAGACAGAAGCCAATGGAGCACCCTTCGGGTTGCTGAATCCAACCCCTGCAGTCGCTGGCGACCAGACCAGAGCTGTGCGCTCCAGGAAGGTTGATGAATGGACCATCACAGTGCGCATGCCAGCCCACAAAATGCTTCTCAGAGCCTTGTAGCATTCCTAAGACCTTCAGGCTGGAAGACGAAGGGTTGTATGCCGCAAGACGAGAGCAAGACAGCTTCTCTGATACTGTGGCTGGAGGGATGGGAGAGGAAATGACTTTAGCAGCAGTGTTTGGGATGCACTGAAGAGGGGAGGTTGAAGCAGAGTTCATAACAGACCCAAAGGGAACATCTGTGTTGCATAGTACTGTGTGGAGCAGTCGCAGCTCTCTGGGCTTTGCCGGAGACTAATTCCTGGAAAGGGTATCATAGCTGTAGTCCTGATAGTCTAAACAAGCTAGTTCCTTCATAGCTAGTGTAGATATCTCTGCTCTACATTGCATAACGTAGACATACAATAAGTTCCTGTCAATAAGGAGTTTAAAATAATTCAATGCAAGCTCTGCAATAACAAAACCATTGGTCACCAAAAGCAAAGGAATAAAAGGTGCAATGCAGAAAGATCAGAAACGCCCCACAGAGAGCAATACTTTGCAATTTTTTCAAAGGCTCGTGTTTTCTCTGTAATAGTCTGCTACCTTTTGAGTCAATGCTCTCCTAATTTAGCCTGCAATATCATGTAGTACCCAACACACCCTCAGTCTGCAATTGTGACTCTACCAGCCCCTCTACAGAATTAACTCAGCTCTGAATTAGTCATTCGACGTGCCAGTGAATGTAAAATAGACTCAAGTGAATCAGATTTTGTGTGCGGTGACTGAATTGCGGGAAATACAGCAACTTGGAGAATCTCAGTCTGCATCTGGGCTTTCACGTCCAGAGGGATACTTTTTCTCCGGTGGCTGTGTAGCCTCTCTGAGCAGGACAGGCACACAAATGAGCTGGGAATTAAACCCCCAGCACCACACCACACCTCCTGCCCTCTGCAGTAATGCTGATGTGGCAGCATAAAAAATGTGGAGGCGTAAGAGAGAAACCCAGGGGAGGGCTGGAGTAAAAAAGTGCCTAATGATAGTGAATAAAAACAGACAAGAAAAATCTAATAATGTCCTCTTAGGCTGAGCTGCTTCAGAACTGAGTGCCCATCTAGCAGACATTCGGGGAGAGCACACACAGCATCTCAGCCTGTGTTAGGCTTGCTTGGGCTGAGGGGGTCTAACCCCATAGGCACTGTATCATTTAGTGATCCCAGCAAGGAGCAAAGTGAGTTATGCTGGAAACGTTACCATTACTGATTGGAGGCCACTGCAGAAGGCATCCCCCTTGCAAGCTCCGATGTGGCACCTAGAGATGCCAGTGATGCCTGCAGCAAGGCATTTACAAAGGGATATTGGTGAGGGAGATTCATCAGCATGGAAAAGCTGAGGGTCTTGGACCTCATTCAGCCGGAGCTGGAGGAAGCCAGCTAGGTCATTCACCTTGAGGACAGTCCATTTCAAGAAGTCTCAGGGAAGAGTGAGAAGGGGAAAAAAGAGCGAAAAAGAGATTTTCTCTTCATGAGGATATTACATTAATTTTCTCCCATTGTTCTCCTCCTGTGGAAGCAGCAGTGACCAGAGTGTGTAACGTCAGCGGTAATGCCATGTTGGCAGTATGTGTAATGTGAGGGATGGATGGCGAGAACTGAATTTTGGTCTTCAGTTTCCAGCACTTCTTTTGGGATGGAATCAGGGCTTATTCCAAAACCATAAGGGGGAGATCCAGGTTGAAAAGATGTGAGCTGTAATTTTACAAGATTATTTGACTTGCGTTGAAATGGCTGTCACTTGAAGCAGAGATAATGCTGGAGATGCTCAGTTCAGCATTGTCATCTGAACTCGACCTGATGGGCCCATCTGAACTCTCAACCTTTACCAACCTGCTCTCCTGCCGGATGCCACTTCCTTGGTCTGTATCAGCACAGACAAGCTCAGACCTGATCTGTGCATCTACCCGCAATGTCCCACCTTTAATTACTAATGATATGCATAAGAACTGTGACTGGGCTGGTAAACTCCGGATGGGGCTATGCCCCCAAAGCAAACTAATCCTGATATTTCTTTCTCTGCAGGGGGTGGAGGGAAACGCAAAGGCAAAAGCAAAAAGTGGAAGGAAATCCTGAAATTCCCTCACATTAGCCAGTGTGAAGATCTCCGAAGAACAATAGGTAAGAGCTTTTCCCTTCCTTGGAAGTATTGAATAAATAAAGTGTGCTATCAAAAGTGGTTCAGCAGAATGGCATTAAAGGTACTCATCATTAAGTGGAACCAGTTTAGAGATGGGCGTGCAATGCGTATACCTCCCATGATGCTGCCGTGCAAACTCAACATTTTCTGGTTCCCAACAAGGCACTGTGGATCAAGCAGGAGGGACTGGCATAACGCACTTGCAAGGCAGGGCTTGGGGCTGGTAGCAGCCAGGCCCTTTGCTTTGCATGCAGAGGCTCTAGGAGCCAAAGGGACTTTACAGCAGGACAATACCTGGCATATGGGACAGATGCTTGGACTTGGTACCTACCAGGGCCAACGTGGCTGTAAAAGGGCATTCAGAAGTGAATCCCTGCACCACATCCTGCATTCCCTTGTAATGACTAGCTCTTTATCAGGGAGGAAATGAGACTTGATGAAAGCAGAGAGATTGCTGGTGTAGTTGAAGATTAGTATTAATTATACTCTGGATATGATGTTTGAAGCGGCAGCCACTGCCCTCTGCCAGGCAGGTTTGCTCAGCAGTACCATCCTCTATTCAAACCACAACACTACTTTATGTATTTTTTTAATAGGACATGTCATTTTTTTTTGTAAATTACTTTGTTTTATTGATGTGGGCCAAACACTGCAGATTTGGAAGGGAGCTTGCAGCAGCCATTTCCATAACACAGCATTTCTCCTGGTCATACCTGCCAAAATTCAGCATTCTTTTGACTGCTGCCTTGGCAAACTAGGCTACCGGCTGTCTCCTTGGGAATTCTCCACTGGAAAGCCCACTATTACTGATCTCACTACACGAGGTTAACTTCAGCAACTGAGGCCCCTTTTCTCCCCTACGCTGACATAAGATCTAGCCACTGTCAATGAATGAATGAAAGGCAAGAAACGGTAACAAGTGAGATAACAGGCAGCATAATTTGTCTAACTTGCGTGAACTCCTGGGATCTGAGTGACAGTGCCCTGGCACTATGTACATTTGAAATTCACAGCGTGTTTATCCAGAGAAAGTATGTGGAATGTTTTGAAACTCTTTTCATAGTCTCCAGTAATTTTTGCTTCCCTCATCTTCTGCTGTAGAGCTAAAAGGAGGTAAAGAAAGGAGGGGGAGGCAGGAGAAAAGAGAGTAGGTTTTCCCAGTTTATGGCCACTCTACAGACATACAAACCCTGGAACAATTTCTGAAGGTACAGAACCTGCTGGAAGCAAATCTGACTTAATATATTGTAATTTGCGTAGGGAATTCTCTCTGTTGTTCCATCAACCTTAGTTCCTATGGGGGAAAACAGCACCAGATAAAATGCTTGCTGTTTACAAAGGTGTAATATCCTAAAATGAGTAGTCTTAAAAAAATTAAGTCTGCTGGCGATTTCGGTTTCAGAAATGCTGTTTCTGGCATTTTTTTTGTGTCAGCTTTGTCCCAAATGTAATTTGTTTTGAATTTTTTTTGTGAATGAGTTGTTGAAGTAACAGGGCAAGAGCCCTTGTGGTGCTCTTGGTGGATTTGGCTTCACTGCAAAGATTGCCTGTTGACCGGGAATTCTAGCAACTGACTTTTACACAGTGGGAAATGCAGTCCAAATCCTTGTTCTGTGACTCTGATTTTTATTGAGTAGCTTTTCTGCTGAGCTGGATGTGATTACAGAAGGAATGAGGCACTGCTCAGCCTGAGTAAGGTCATCTGTCCTTGCTGGCTCTACCATTTTTCAGTTAATCTAGCTGAGGTTGAAACATCCCAGACAAGCAGTTGCTGTTTATAAACTTCTCTTTGTGCATATAGGGGATCTGACACACCTTGGATGAGCCAGACTCTCTGGGTCTATAGCATTAAGTCATTTGCATGTGTGTGGTTGATCTGAGGTGCTCAGGATGGATCTGTTGCACGTGCAGATCCATTGCACTGGCCTCTGTATGGCTCATGGACAACCAGGGACAAGTACAGGTCATTGCAGTCTGGCCTTAAACTGCTTCTTTTAATGTTTCTGCTGAGGAAGAACAACTCCCTTGGCTTTCACCCATCTTCATTTGTTATTTTCTGTAAGTGCTTTAAAAGGGTCTCAGGATTTCACGTGATGAGGTGTCTTTGCAGGTGATTTTGTGAGAGAATGTACCGAAATATATTTCTTGAACCATCAGCTGAACTGCTCTGTGATTTGCAGGGGATCCAACTGCTCGGTGTGTCTGCCCATCAGTCCCTCCCCTAAAAACTTCTTAGCCCACTGGTCAGTGCCAATCAAATTTGATAATGAAATAGAGACCCCAGAGAGGCTTCTTCCTCCAATCTCTATGGAAATAGGCAACCAGCAGAGAAGAACAACTTTATGCAAGGAAAAGGCTACAGCCTCAATTCAATGTGTTTAGAGATCAAGACAAATACTGGTAGGTTCTGCTCATCACAGACCTTATTGCTACGTGTCAGCCTTCCAGCACTTCTGGTCAGACACAGTCTTGCTGCTGTGCCACGTGTTAAAAAAAAAAAAATCACACCAAGTCTTAGGGGGTTGCATGAACTGGAGGACTAGGCTGTTGAGGTTTTGTTGTACTCCTCTTTTCTGGATGCTTCCCAAGAGCCTCCGTGGACAAGCTGGAGGCAGGGATGGGATGGACCTTTTGACTTAGAGCGGGCATGGACTGCTGTGAAGAAAGGCACGGATTAGTTTAATGCAGCCTTAAGCCATGGATGGAAAATGCTGCTGTTGTAATTGTGGCAATACAGCCTACATATGTGTGGAGATGCCCACATTTTGGTGTAAAAATGTGTGTGCTTTTGCACCCCACTAAGGTGTACTGAAAAGAGTCTGTGTGTTAAAAAAAATAGTGTAGTGTGAAAAGAAATCTGTGAAAAACAGGAAGGCTGAAATAAACCAAGGGTCTGCGACCTGTGTTGACACAATTATGAGTCAGTTCATACCTTTTGGTTCCCTCTATGTTTACAGGAGACTCTGTGTTTGACTATCCATCATCTGGTGTCTTACTGAAAGACTTGCTTAGTAAAGGCCTTTTTTCCCCTCCTTGTGCACAGAAACAAAAATCAAAACACCCGAGAGAAACACTGTTTTTTGATAAATAAACAAACACTGGAAACATCTTTATTAAAAGTGCCATTTAGCCAAGGAGCTATTTTTTTGGATTGCACTTAAAAGCAACTTCTTTCCGCCTTTCTTTTTTGTCCAAAGTACGCAACACCTCTTGCAGGGAAATTCAGTGGCCTTCATTGTGTGCTAATTAAATAGGCAAGTGGAACAGGGAAGCTATGCTAATACCTTTACTGGGCTCTGAGAGAGGCTTGTGTATGTATACTTGTATACTATGAACAGCTAATGTATGCTTCTATTTGCAGCCATCAAGGCTCAAGGTTCAAGGGACGTGTGGACGTGGCACTGTGGGACATGGTTTAGTGGGCATGGTGGGGTTGGGTTGGTGGTTGGACTTGATGATCTTACAGGTCTTTTCCAACCTTTGTGATTCTGTGATTCTGTGATCTTCCCGGCTGTATTTAATTGTGTTAAAACAGCTAGCCCTTTCCAGGTTAGTATCAGCACTGGCGGCCGTTTCAATCAATGAAAACTGATGTTTGAGACACTAGTGACAATGACTCATGTGATGGATGCTGCTAGTAGATGGTGTTCTGCTATCTTTAAAATTCGCAACTGATAGCTTAGCAAAAGAGAGATGTTGCAAGGGAAGGGAAAAAATAGCAAGGCGCAGCTTTAAAAATTCATACATTTGACAAACACAGCATGAAGAGATGCCACAAGTTAGGGATACCCACTAGTTTAAAGGCCATCAGTAAACAAAAATACAAGAAAAAGTTGTAATTTTAAAGGCCAGAGTGTCTTTTTGATGATAAAAGATTCTGGATGTCTGTAAATATTTCTGAATGACGCAAAAGGTTCTGTTGGTTAAAAGTGTGGAATTTTTATTTATTTTGCTCAGACCCATTCTATGCTTTTTTCTTCCATAAAAAAACTGCTTGGGTGAAAGAGTTGATTATTCTGATCTTTGGCAAATTTTCTTTCGCAACTGTCCAAATGCTATATAATAAATCAAGACTTTTTTTCCCCAAAGATTGAAGTTTGTGGGGAAACTGCCACAGAATGTGTCTGCTGTTTGTTGCATAGAGTGATTTGTTGCATTATTGCAGAAAACTTTAACTCCTTCAGTAAAGCAGTTTCTGGTTGTGCATTGTACTCAGGTAGAAGGAGAACTCGGATGATTTATCTTGTTAAATATTTATATTCAGTGAGATTTCACAGTTAGAAAGATCAGCCCCATTAATACTAATTTTGCCATGCCCTGTTTAAAAAGAGAAAACAATCCTGCCTTTGCCGTTTAACCTCTTAAGTGACATTTGTGTCCCATTTATCTAGGGTAAAAGTAGCTTGAGCTTCCAATTCTGGCAGGTTCTTTTCAGCGTTGTTAAAAATACACTTCTGTGTGAGAAACGCTTTGTAGAGATGGTGAAGAGGGTAAGTGGGACAAAATCAAAGCCGCAGAGTTCACATGCTCCCTTTTTACAAAAGCTGGCTCTTTTTTTCCACTACTGTACTTTTTCAGACGTGACCAAGACCTTCACCTACATGATTTTTTTTCAGTCACTTTGGAATCTGTCTACCTGGAGGCATATTGATGGTGCAGGCTCTGCAATGGGGTTCAGACTTACCTAAACAAGGTTTTTTGAGCCACCAGCATAGGCGCTGATAGCAATCAAGAAGCAGCAGTATGGACATCAGTGACAGAGAGATTGCTTGAGTATTTATCCAGCTTCCTAGAAATGCTTTGCAGCCTGCACTGAGCTCCATCCTGTGGTAGAAAGACTGCTACTATACCCCAGTTATCTCCTTTAAAGGCAGCTTGGGCACCTCTGCTTTGCTCCACGGTGCTGGGACATCTTTCATCAATTCCCACCAGCAATTCTCAGGTTCCTTAGGTTCAGACATTTGCCAGCACTGCAGAGATAAATGCATAGGTGAGGTGTCTTGGAAAAGAAAAGTGTGAGTTTCCAGGCTTACTTGCGAGGGAAACTGCTTCTGAAAGATCAAGTGACAGCATGGCGTGTCGATGTTCATCGCGGGATAATGGGTCTGTGTGGCACCCCTGCCCCGTCTGACGGCGTCAGACCCGGGGGGTATATCCGCTCAGGGAACGGAGATGTAGGCAAAGAAATACAGTGTGTGTGCAGATCCCAGAATCTGAGACTATGTGGTGGTGTCACTCATAAAGCTCAGGCACCGAAACTGGGAAAGAGAAGGCATCAAAAGCCTGGTCTGATCAAAACCACAAAGAAGTAGCCAATTTTCTCTCCACTGAATTCTTCAGCTCTGATGTTTACAGTGATTAAAAAGCAAGGTTTAGAAATGTAATCCTGAAGCCAACAAATAGATCAAAGGAAAGAATTGCAGCTTGCCTTCCACTGTAAATAACCGAGCATGACTGGTTCTAACTTCTTTGATTGTCTTGTACTATTGGTCTGAATACTACACCTAAGGCTGGTCTCATGTTTTCGGCTGAAACCAGTTTGAGTTTTTGAGAAATACTTTTTTTGTAGAAAGCATCAGCTTTCCTTGGAAAAAACCTTACATTTGAATTGGAAATAGTCTTTCAACAAGTAGTCAGGATTCTGTGGCATGAAATAACAGCAAGGGGAATTGCCTCCTATTTTCTTTCAGATGTGTAGGCATATGGGTAGCTGTGTTGGGAAGATGCTGGTGGTGTGTGTACATACAGCCAGAGCCGAGTACCCAGCACGGAGCTTACAACACCTCTGGGAGGCACTAGGTTTTCTGCAAACCTGGGGAACTGGAATCAGTGGAGTAGAAAATACTATGTAGTAAAAAAAAAACAAAAAACCCCATACTGTATCATTTTTATACTGTTCATTGATATATGTCTCCAGAGAAATTCATATCGTTTAAGGCCCAAGCTGATAAACACATAGGCTCACAAATGATTTTTTATCCACACAGGGAGTCCCTTTAAATTCGGTTGACAACAGATGGGGGTTTTTCTCAGCAATCAGAATGGTGCTCTGTATGAAAAGAAATTTTCCCACATTGGCGCCCGTGGATAACCGCAGCATAAGATACATTTCAGTCACTATCAGCAATAGCAAAGTGATATCTTGCCGGCGTTCTTGCATCACCCAGGAGTCAGCTCCTAACCTAGGTGGTTGTTGGCAGCCCAGGCTGCCTGTGCTCAGGGGATGGAGTGGGGCTCCTGCCGTAGGGGCCCTGCATTGCCCCTTGGGGTCACACTTGCTGCGCCAGGACTCGAGGGCTAGTCGTGGTGCTGTGGTGTGGATAGCCCCTGTGATGCTGGAGCGGTACCTAACAGAAAATCTCCGCGGATGAGGCGTCCTCCGTGGCAGTTGTCTGCGGGGCGAGTACAGAAAGAGCACAGAGAGAGAGGAACCCAAGAAGGACTGAAAGCAAAATTGGAAGAACTGCCGAAAGCTGCGGATAGGATTTATTGCTCTGGAAAAAGTTATGCAGATTTTTTTGGATAACATTAATGCAAAAAAAACCCGTCGAACGGATTTCTTTATGAAGAAGAAACAAAGTCCTTCCCCTTGACAGTCCCCACTCTGTACGCTTCCCTTCCCCCTCACTTTCTTTTTTTCTTTCTTCTACAGCAGACACCACTTTCCCCTCTCTTCCTTGAGCCAAAAGGTCTCTGTTGCTCTTTCGAAGTACAGCTTATGCAATCTTTTCAGCATAGACCTTGCCTTCAGCAGTGCCCTGTAGTTTCTTGGATTTGATGTACTGTCCCGTATCATGAATACATCTAAATTAAATTAGATACTCTTCAGGGGCAGGAACTGGCCACATGATAGAAACTGTTCCAGCACATGAAATGATACAGCTGACATCAAAACCATATTGTTTGTTTACAAACCCACAGTTGGTTCAGTTCCTTTCTTTAAAATCCTTCGGATTCAACTATAATTCTATCATAAACATAGGTTTCTAGTGCTCTAATGATGGACAAACAGAGCAATGTTTGATGCCCTTGCAAGATTAGCTGTATCCAGTTTATAGCGATGGGTGGAATTGAGAAGGGTTGGTTTTTTCCTTGCAATTTTTTTTTAATGCCATCACAGAAAGTATGTGAAAAACAAGCTGTTTTATGCATCTAGTGAGACTCAAGACTAACATTGGGCGAACAGGCTGCTTGCAGGCTGCTTGTACTTGACAGCTTCCAGGACGGGAAGGGGACGCAGGGGAAATGAGTTGAAATGATCTCAGCCCACATTCTATTTACAGAATTTATTTCACAAGACTTAATCCATTAAGTATTACCTTGGCAGTGGCAACCCAGAAAGAAACTAAGAAAGACGTTGCTATTCTCCATAAAGAACAGGCAGCAAATCCACGTCTCCTTACCAAACAGTGAGTCCACACCAGTCGTCATTGAATAGAAAGCCTCCTAAGGAACAAATATTATCACTAAACCTCTGTATTTTTATTTAGTGGCAAAGACTGTATTCGGTGCAATAAATTAGTCTTCGCAAATTAAGACGAAAGAAAAATGCCACGACATACTTTGAGTTATTTCCAGAAGTTATTATAGGGATATGCGGAAAAGGAATTAGAAGAAAATATATCCTTTTAAAAGATCCATTTCATCTCTCACTGAAAATAGAAGTAGGTATTGTGAGCTGCAGGGTTTTTCATTATCTTATTAGGTAATATGAGTCATTAAGGCTAATTAATACTTATGCAGTGATTTGGAAT
Source organism: Gavia stellata (assembly GCF_030936135.1). Classification (NCBI taxonomy): domain Eukaryota; kingdom Metazoa; phylum Chordata; class Aves; order Gaviiformes; family Gaviidae; genus Gavia; species Gavia stellata. The sequence goes on from NC_082602.1 coordinate 34,719,388, forward strand.
TGTAAAATGCTATAGAAGTGCTCACGGCTCCTGTTAAACAGTAGTACTTGGTTGTTAAGGAAATTTATTTTAAAACCAATTTTAAATTTATTTTAAAACCATTTGCTGGATATGGGGAATGAGAGGCAGGTCTACATTTATGATAAAAATTTAACTCTTCTCCCTGCTGAACTCACTTGTAACTTTGCTACTGGTTGTAATGAGAAGGTGGCAGAGCAAAGTAAGCCCCTGGTTTGGTTGACTCTATTCAGCTCTGCTGGAGTCAGTGAGAAAGTTTCCCTTAAATTGAATTGTACGGGAGCCCTCTTACAATGCAAGGAGGGAACTGTGGGGAGGGAAAAGAGAGAGAAAAGATCTACCAGACCTACACAGGGATGCTGTGAAGTGCACTCATGGGATGAGCAGCCTGAGATCCTCGCATCTGGGGATGCATTCAGGCTTTTAGGGAGGGATGGGATTAACCTAAGTTAATGCTTGTCGAGGAATATAACTCATTTGGAGTAGTCAGTAGAGGAAGCATTATTTTGCTTTGGCTTCTGCTAGTTCTTATAGGGGGCCTCTAGGATTGTGGCTGGGCTTTGTTTTAGACTTTGCTAGAAACAGTCACGCTAGAAGTATGGCACGCTGAAATGCTGCAGGTCAGTGTAGATGAACATAGAGCCTGAGCCCTTGGTTGAAACATCTTGTAACAAAAAATGGCTTTTTGGTTGAAACGTGTGCAGTAGAAAAGTGTAGTTATTATTCTGGTTAAAACCTGAAACCCAACATTTTTTTCTTTTATTTCCTCTTTCCATGCCCTTCTTTGGTGAAAGAGGGGGCAGGAGAAAAAGAAAGATCCTATTCTTTACTTAAAACCAGAAAGTAAGTGTTAGTCTTTATTTATATCGAAGTCCCTCAAAGTCCATAAAATATTTTCAGTGAAGCAAAATTCACATTTTTATACATATATATGCTATTTTGAATATCTGCAAAATGTAAAAACAATCTTGTACTTTTTTTTTCATTTTATTTCTATCTTTGTAGTGTTTCTTTTACTGTAGCACTCTTTGCCACAAAGTGTACTTCTTGGACACAAGGTGTACTTCGTTGTGAAGGTCCTTGATTTGTGCACTTCAGTTCCACTGGTTTAGTTATTTTTTCCTGACAGTGCAAATGGACAATAAAATGACTGTAAATACAATCGTTCAGTTTTAAATATAATACAAGGCACGGCAAATTATTTTATGGTGTAACAGGGTTGGTATTCATACTCCTTGTAAATCTGTGTTTGAGGTGAGACCCCAGATAAAATGCCTTAGTGCAAATCTGGCCTGTTATTATCCTAGTGCCCTTTTGATTTCTGGCTTTTGAGGAAAAGAGAGGTTGAGAGCTTTTAGGGTAATCCCACACATAACTTATAATGCTGGTTTTGAGACTTAGTGTGGGGGAGTTCACGTGGGGAATGTTAAAAGCCTGATTTTTGGTGGTTTGGCTGAATCCCTGAAGTCATTGAGAGATTCCGTTTATTTTTCAGGTAATCACTATACGCTGCTTTGAAAACACTTTGGAGGTGATAATTGAAAATATTTCTCTGTGCTCTGTAGATCAGAAATTGGGACATGGCCATGAATTCTGCTAAACATTGATATTAAAATAGAACCCCCACTTGGCAGTGTTGAAGCAGGAGTTATGAGACCATTTCTGAATAGAGTTCCTGGTTATGCCAGTACTTTTATTTACTTATTAATCACATTTTTACCATGCTAAACCAATGCCAGGGAATTCTAAGACAAGTAAAATAAAAATACTCTCTACCCTAAACTGTTGTCTCTTAGCTGAAGTAATGGAAAGGAAGAGTGAAAGTCCAATGTAAGGAAGGGAAACAAAATTGTAGAGCAAGATGGTATAATGCAAACTGTGGAAAATCTCCTGAGTTTGGGGAGGAAGGTAGATTGGTATTTGATTTTGTTGAAGAACTCCCTGTTGTCCTGGAATTGGTAAAGTTCAGTGTAAAAATGGCTCAACAAAAGGTGTGAACTCTTTTAATCCTTAAAAAATATGTTATGGACCAAGACATTTAAGTCACGATTAAATTTAGTATATTAAGAAAAATGTGAAGGTTTTTACCTTTCCAGGAGAATTGGTTAATTCAGAAAGATGGGAAGTCTATGGTATTAAATGACCTATAAAAATATAATCTGTGCAAAGTTACAAACTTCTTTGTACCTGCCAGATTCACCATCCTTCTGCTCTGCACCAGCATTATATTTGCACAGCGGCACCTTGAGGGTCTCTTCACGTCACATTGATTTTCTGAGCTCTTTTCTTGGACAAGTTAGGACAAGGCAGTGTTGACAGATTGATGAAGGCTGTTCTCATGAGCAACAGGACCTGGCTCAACTACATATAAGTATTTGCAATGTTGAAACAGCCCTCTATAAGTGCTTTCAGGCTTTCATAACTCCTGGTTCAAAATATTTTTGGCATTTGTAAACTTGGCTTATTGGGAAAAATGGCTTTGAGCACAGGAAGAATTTGGTGTAAGTCACTTCAGAAATATTCTGATCAATCCAAACAAACAATATTCAGCACTTGAGTATCACATCCATCACATTTGACCTTTCGGCATAGGTATAGTTTGTCTCATTGAGCAGTGACTTCAACACACTGAGCCTCAAGTGAAGTCTAAGAAGTTAAGTAAGGACACCCTGCAAAGGTACAACACTGCCTCTGAAACACAAAAGAGAGAAACCTGTCGTGGGGAACTTACTGAATAGCATGGAATATTTGATTTAATGTAGCAAAATATGACATATTCATGCTGATCAGCTCTCCAACAGCCAAAACCAACTGGCAGCCATGCCACTTCAAGCAAGATCCTTTTCAGATCTCTTTGACTGAACCTGCTGAGCCTGAGCATGAGTAACTAGGTGGGATATCTTTGGGAAAGACCTCCATGCTGGTGACAGGTTGGGCTCCACATGGGAGGGAGCTAATCTGTCCCTGGGGTGGGAACGGACCAGCACTGTTGGCTCCTGAAGGCCTCTGTGTGCCCCAGGTCTGTGCCCAAGGAGGATGCAGAATAGAAGACAGGAGAGCAGCTGGGCTGGGGACGACGGCTCTGTAGGTGAATAAGGGTACATCCCCTTTGCATAGTCAGCGGCAGTATTCCTGAGGCTTGTACTGCTTGGGAGAGGAGAAAAGAGCCAGAGTGAAAAGAGCAGCTATTAAGCAGCCCTTGTGTTGGGAGTGGACCTCATGACTGTCCTTAGTTCCACTTAGGCTTTCTTCCTCCAAGGTAGAGACTCTTTCCTTCTGAGACTGCTTTCATCCTTGCCCAGGAGACTGTGGGTGTCCATGGGGCGCCATAACCTCATTATCTTCTATGGAAAAAAAAAAACCCTTCCAAAAATATTGTCTGTGCCAGTTATTATCTATGCCAGTGTGACTATGAATCAGTGGTCAGAGCTGCGAGGGAGAATTACAGCCTTTTCTCCCTGTTCTTTGCCATGGACAACCCCTATTCCTATGACTAGGGCTAATGTCTTTTTTAGAATCTACTTCAAAGTCTCCTTGTGGGCCAGAGCTTTTCTTATGAGTTAAAAATCAACTTGTTTAGGTAAGATCTTAAGGAGTGGAAGGCGACAATGCAAAGTTTCAAACTTTGCAGAGGAGCTGCCAACGCAAAGGTCACACAAGGTTGTGGTTACTCCCACTGCGTGGTGCAATGGGCTTCGTGCATTAGTACCGACTGGGATTACAACAGGGCCAGCACAGAGAGGGAAGACATGGATCCACCCTGTAGCCCTGTGGTTTTCGCAAGTTTTCTGGCACTAGCCTCTGTTCCAAATCCTAAAGGACCTCTGATGGAGACGTGCCATCCTGGTTCAAAAAAGGGATAGGATTTTATTCTCAACAGCACCGTTAAACTACATGGAAAGTAACCATCACCCACAAACAATTACTAGTGAGCACCTATAGACTGCTTGAAATCTATAAAAAGCTCCGTAAGTGCTCACTGTAACTCTTAGCGTAGGTCACATATTCCTTTATTTTCTCTTTTTTCAAATGATATGAGACCAGTTGAAAACTAGTCCTTCTCCATCCCCAAGGAGAGATTATAGTTTTTTCCTAAACCCTCGTGGTATTAGCCTTCTGTCTCACTAGTTGCTGGGGAGTGATGATGCTAAATCACATCTCCCAAAAAGCCTTTATCCTTTGTGTAAATTAGCTGATAGCTTCCTTCTACGGATGCAAGTCAAAACAATGTTTTAGCTGGCAGAATTATATGGAATTCTGCCTCATCTGTTTTTTTCCCTTCCATCAGCAAACTAGTATTTCCCTAACAGGTCCCCAGATCTGGCAGTTTTCCAGGGCTTCCCTTTTTGGTAGGCATCAATAAGGAAGGGAATCTCATCTTGCTGCCAACTCAACCCACTTACAACATGCATTGGGGAGGGATCAGAAACCCTTTCCTTCTACTGCCTCAGAGCAGAGAAGGCACTGGGAGTTCAGCTGGAGGCTCTGCCTGTGAGATATGGATCATCAACACTTGAATTAGAGAGCATATACACCCCTTTGCTTTTCTTCCTCTCTTTTTTCCCTTCATTTAAGTGAATTTAAGTCCTGGTGACAGGTACTGCACAGATAGCCCTTGAAAGGGAAATGTTGTGTTTATCTCCCCGGCAGGTGCAGTCCGATTTCCCTCGCTCTGCTCTGGTCCCTTCTAGGCTGGAGGTACAACGGCAAGAGAGAGAATATTTCAGCGCCCATGATCGCTCGCTTTTGGCTGGCTCTGCCAGCCTGGATGCCAGTTGTGGTGGTGGGTTTTGCATAGCTGTGGGTTTGATACCAGTTTAGCTTGCCAACTGCCAGCATAAACTGTGTAACTTGCAACTCCACAAACGCCATGCCAGCATCTGTTTCTCATCCTACAGCATTTTAAATAATGCACATTTCCAGCTGTCTTCCCCTTCCTTCCCAATTTCAAAGCGCAGTTTGTTGGTTTCACGTATTGCTCTGAGATGCGTTTCCAGGCTGCGCAGTCCATGTGCAAGGCAAAGCTGGTCAGCGGGCTGCAAGATTTGACACGAACTCTCCATGCCCTCATCCTCCAGCACGGTCGTGTGTCAGAGCAGAAGAAATCCTCAGCTGTGAGCAGTCCTACAGTTTGTGGAATGTGTTAATTAAACAAGCGTCTCTGGAAGAGGTGAAATGGTGGAGGACCTCTGCAGATAACTTGGCAGCTCCCTAATACAGTATTCACAGCTACAAGTCTCTCAGGAAAAAAAGTGAACAGTCTTTATAAAGGGTTTTTTAAAGCCCTACTTTCCAGTAGGAATGTAATTGAAGAACGCTGTGAAGGCCGTGGAAGCATGCTGCTCACAAGCAGAGGGAAGATTAAATTCCAGTGCTTTGTTTGGGGTAAATTGCTGACCTTTGTCTTCAGCATTAAAGCCATCTGAAGAAAACCATTCCTAGCATGCAGCAGGATGAGTTGCTTTTGCTGGATTCTTTCCTGAGTACAGTGTAATAGTTTAGTATGAATATAGCAGGAAACAAGGAAAATTGAAAGCATAATTCATTTTGAATGGCATGATATAAGAGGTGATTTCTTTTAAGGAGCTAGAAGGCAAAGGGATCCATGTTAAATATTTTAAGTGGGCTCTTGGAACAATACCGTAGGGGAATTTCTCCCCCCCCCTCCCCTTTTACAACTGTAAGATCTATGTTTTCTGCTAGTTCTCTTTTTTTTTATTTATAGACTTTAAAACCTTAATCAGCACAATTTTACTTATCAGGTTATAAAAATGCTCTGTCTTCTGTCCCACAAAGTCAATAAGTGTTTGTTTCTTCAGGTCAGTAACAGTTCCCCATACTGCTTTCTGGGCAGATTTACTCAGTGTCAGTACAATTTCTACCCACTGAGTCAACGTCGCAAGGCACAACCTCTTCCTGCCGTGCTACGAGTAAGCATTTCCTATAGTAGCCTTATAATTTCCCAAATTTCTCCTCCCCCTTCAGAGCCTGGGAAAGCAGATGGACCCTACAGGATGACCTGGAGGTCATGAAATCCAGGCTGTTAGAGCTGAAGTGGGGAAGTACATTCCAGAGGAGACAACCCTTCCACCAGGAGTGTCTGCAGCTCCAGCTGCTCTCCAGCCCACACCGCTGAGCTTATACTGAGCTCTTCAAGTGATTGCAAGTGACATGGCCTGGGGCACGGAGACAGCAGATGTCTGGTATTTAGATTGTTATGGCTCGGTGTTTTCCACTCAACTGCTAGCTTATGACAGTCACGGGCACCCTGTGCAGCGCACGTCTCAAACAGGGCACCCGGGAAGAAAATCCATTGAAAAGCATCGTGCTGCCCTCAGTCATTTGAAAGGGGAGACAGCGTGCAGAAGCCGGCAGAGGCATGAATCACCATAGAGAGGTCCATATTCAAATGTCAAGCGCACAGTTTTCTCATCAGTCATCAGGAGAAAACCACTTGGCAAACCCAACCCAGCCCTGAACCTGAGTGACAAAACAGCCCCCTTCAATTTGGCCTCTCAGAAATGCTGGCTTTTTCATTATGTTTAAGTAAATCAGTTTTACTTCTCACCCCAGGCTTATAAGCTCCAGTTATGTCCCTGAATCATACTGGATTGGCCTGTCACTCAGCTGCCCTAGAGCATATCCAGTGCTGTCCAAATGTGATGAACCTTCTGTCCCATCAAAGCTCTAAACGTGAAAGAGAACTAGGAATGAGATGGATCTCCCATGGAAGTCGCTGGGGTCAGAGAATCGGTGCTTGGCATTGCTCTGCAGCTTCTTGTCGCTGAAGAAGGGGAAGGCCATGTGGTCAATGTGCTGTAATAAATATAGCTGACCTATCTGAAAGGGCTGCTGTGGGCAAATAGTTATCTGTGGCCTAGAGGGGGTTATCAGTCAACACAAGGAATGTGGCCTCTGGGGCATATTCAGACCTAGAATCAAACAGATCAGGGTTAAAGAGTCTGAGAACAGCAGAGCTATGGCCATGGTAACAGATGATGCTCTAATTCAAGGCAATGGAAGGTGCATACAAAAACGGTAATCTCTCAGGCAGCATGAGGCTGAGATGAGTAGTAAAAAACTAATGCCACCATGGAAACACGTCATCAAAAGGCAAAACCAAATCAGGAACAAAAGCAGCACCACAACAGGCACTCTGGGTTTGTACTGGTGGAAGTTCCCATGATCTCTTGATTGGGTATACAGAAGCCATTTGCCCACAGCCCTTCCCAAGCAGTCCATGAATTACAGGTATAATTGCAGGTTGTGCATGGGAACAGCCAGAAAAGAGTGGCAGCATAGGCTCATTAAGTAGTAGCAGGAGTAACTAATGTTTCTGAAGGGTTTCACCCAAACTGAAGATGAACGTGCCATGGTGTTTCATGCTGTTGCCTGTTGCAGCTGGGATAGCCTAGTAGGCATTTGCTATCTCCAAGTGTATTTGTACTGTCATTTCATGGTGTTGATCTATTCTACTTAAACAGAGTGCTACAAAGTAGATCTTACTTGGACCTCCTGGTCTCTAATTTGCAGCAAGTGTAACTTATGTCCCTATTAATTTTAGAAAAAGGATATTTTAAGGCTTCATTTCAGGCATTTCTTGTTATTAATGACCTACTGTAGCTCTTTGAAACTGCTACTCTTACCCAGAACTCAGATGCCAACTACTACTCATAGACACCGAGAATATGGGATCCAAAAATGAAGTCAATGCCTTCAATGCAGCTGGACTGATGTAGAGCTGTGCAGCTATGATGTGATACTGGACACAAGAAACAAAAAGTAGTCTCTGTCTTAACTGTGGGAAGTAACAAACTCAGAGTTTGTTCATCAGTGATTTCTTACCTTCACTTGATTTGAGGAACCCAGACATATTCCAGTTGAAATGTGGATACCTACATGGGAATTTAAAGCCCTGGCCTTGCTTACTGAGCTTTTAGAAGTCTTTGGGCCCCTCTGAGTACAGGCTGGAAGACATGGTCTATTTCAGGTGATTTCAGTTATTTAATCAGAAAATTATGTGAAGGCTGGAGTGAAGAATACAGGAAAACCTGATAAGAAACTGAGATAGATCACAAGTTAAAATGCTGCACAAGAATGCTGAGCTGTGAAAAAAGAGAAGCAAACCATTTCAATTACATGAATTGTCTGATCTAGAGAACTACACAGTATCACTGTTCCCAATGAAATCAATTAACTTCGTATGAATTCTTGGAGTGTCTTGGAATATGTGTAAAACTTTTCATAACGATGGATGCAGAGGAGAATTATCTGAATACAGAAATGTGAGTAGAGTCACCCTCCCTGGAGGTATTCAAGGAGCGTGTGGATGTGGCATTGTGGGATGTGGCTTGATGGGCATGGTCCTGTGTGGTGTTGGGTGGGTTGGTTTTTGGTGTGTTGTGGTTTGGTTTTTGTGGTGGTTTGTTTTTTTTTTTTTTAAGGTTGGACTTGATGATCTTACAGGTCTTTTCCAACCTTAGTGATTCTGTGATTCTGTGATTCTGTGATTATAATACCTTCAGTAAGGCTGTGCCAAGTGTAGGACCAGGCGACAGAATGGATGAAATCAGACTGTGTCAGCACAGGCACCTAAGGCAAAGTGAATGCTGTCTTGGGTCTTTTCACTGGAAATACAATTTGTGAGACACAAGCAGATTATTCCATACTAAAGCCAGGTCTTGCCACCCTTCCTGATCTAATCCGTCTTGATTGATGAGAGTAACCAACACCAGTTTTCTTAATTGTGCTGGAAATTTTACGTGTTACTTCTGTCATATCTCTGCCTACTTGCTGCCTGTATTTGCACAAGCTATTTTCATTGAACAGTGTAATTTGATTCTGGGCAAGTAAGTCAAAGAAAAAGTCTATGATATAGTTTAGCCTCCTTCCCACATCCTAAATGATGTTGCTGTTGGGCAATTGGCACTTGAGAAATTTCTCTTATGACATTTATTCCCTATCGTGCAGTTAGGAAAAGAATTGCCTGATCCTATCCTATTGAATCACAGACTCCATGCTTCTTCCTCCGAGGTCCTCGCAGTATACAGCAAATTTGGCAGAAGCAGAGCTGTGTTCACAGCTGCACAGATCTTGGCAATGTTGATCAAAAGTCTACCTGTCTTGACAACATTGGACTGTTGCTACTGCAAGTACTTCCTTGTGCCTAGAGAGCTCTTCAGAAGTCACCGTATGGAGCTGTGCCATGCAGTGGGGCAGTGGAGAACAGCAAACTGCCCCCTACTTCATGAGATGAGTAGCAGACTACCATTAGTGAGTAAAACCGGTATCACAGAACAGGTCATTTAGCCTACCTGGCATACAGGAAAAACTGACCGGTACCTTAACTCAATGAAGCATTCAGCAGTAGCCATGTGATGGGACGCGGCTTGATGGGCATGGTGGTGTGTTTTTTTGTTGTGTTTTTGTTTTGTTAATGGTTGGACTTGATGATCTTACAGGTCTTTTCCAACCTTAGTGATTCTGTGATTCTGTGATTCTGTGAATTGTCATCTTAATTCACTTGTTTGCCTGGTGGACTGTGAAGGCAAGTAAGTAGTGATGAATGTAATGGCAGCAATTAGATGTAGCCACATTGATGCATTTTTTTCCTTGAACATGTATCAGCAAACTCAAGAGTTTGCTACTTACAAATCTTCTGCTCCTCACTTTAAATAAATGAAAAGGTAAATGCATGTTTAAATGTTTTACTTATATTTGACTTCTGAAGCTAGCTCTCCATAATCTTTTTGGTCAGCTAGCAGCAGTCAAATAGGAAGCACTCTTGAAGAGTGTTATGGAAATACTCTCCACCACCTTTTTTCACACAGTCTCTTGTACTGATTGAAGCTTATGGTTTGAATCCTAGTTTTTTCTAAGTGGTAAACCTACTTACCTTTGCTTGAAGGAGCAAAATATATTGATACCTAAAAGTAAATGGTGTAGAATGCATCTACATGCATCCTGAATGAATCTAACCAGCATCTAACCTTGTCCATTCTTACTTTCTAGTTTTGCTCTACTGACAGCCTTTTCAAACACATTTTGTTTACTAATTCAGTATATGACAGAAAGCAGTTGGAGTGTTGATAACACTTCAGCTGGTTTTTGCTTCCTAACACCCCTTTGCAAAACCGATGCATCATGCAGGAATGAACACTCTAAAATAATTAACATCAGGATATGAGAATTTGTCTTCGTTTCTCCAAGGATCAGTCCTTTGACATTAAGAGTGTTGGATACATAGGTTCTATACACTTCGGTTCCTTTAATTCTTACTCCATGATTCAGATATTTTTATTTTCCAGGGCATTGATCATAGTGAATATTGCACATTTCTTCCATCTACACAAAATCTCACTACCTTTTCTGCTGCTATTTAAGCCTTGTACATAGTGTACCTACTGAAAGTGCTCTTGATGTCATCGTGTCTAATAGAGAAGCATACCAAGAGTATTTAGTTCCATTTTTAATTCTCCTTCTAAGGTGTCTTCTGATAATGGTGGCTTGAAATAACTGGGGACTGGATTTACTGACTTTGGAGGGCCCTGGCAAGCCTATGAGTAGTAACAGTCTAAATTGTGTGTTACTCTCAACAGTAACAAATTAATTATAGAGCCTACACATTTTTAACAGTAGATTTAAATGTAGATTGCTGATACTTACAAGAAAAGTATATATTTCTTATGAGTTTCTCCATTAGATACAATTCCACAGTCTAACCTCAGCAGATGTGGAATAGTGTCTCCAGATGCTCTTAATATTTCCCATTCCAACTTCACTGATAAATTGAACATTCCCTTGTACAATATAGTGCTACATCTGTTTAGCTACCGGTATTGCTATGGGCTATGGCAGACAGAAGTTAAAGGACTCTTTTTTACTAAATGCTTCACTATGATTGCGATGATTAATATTTTAATATTATTCTGAGAATTAAAAGTATTAAATAAGTCAATGATATGGCAGAGTCACTGACCTTGCCTGCAGACTGTCTTGAAGTAATTTCTGCAAGGTTCTTCCAGTCTACTTCCTTTCTGTTTAGCTTATATCTGTGGATGGGCTATTTAAGGAAGATTGTTGTCTAGATACCAAACTTCAAGATCAGTGAACTTCCTTGAGCTTAAGCAGCAACAAGAGATTTTAGCTAATTTCAGATAGTGACATTCAGAATAGCAATAGAATTCTTGTTAGAGACCTTCAACGGTTATCAATGGAAAATAAACAGTTTGGCTAGTCCCTGTGAGTTTTTAGATAGAACAGGATGGGAATATCATGGTATGAGTAAAAACAGGCACACACAAGGCATGTCTACACTAGTTTGCAAATGCCTGTGGGGTTCTGTCTGGAATAATGGAGGTCACACAGAATAAGCGAAAGCCCCAAAGCCTGTTCGGTTATTGCATTTTTCCAGTCATTGCAACTCTGCTGAATTCAATGGAATTAGACCAACAAAATTGAAGTAAATGCCATGATGAGCCCAGCATTCAATTTTTATCTTCTTAAATATCGTATTATCTCTCTGTTGGTTGATGAATTGCCATAAGGCACACTCGTATCATAACTGTGAGCTTGGAAGGAGCCAACCTGTATTCCTGTTTGAACAGGAAATAAGGAAAGGAAATGTGAGCAAAGGAAGAAAGAGGAGAGATTAGATTAGATTAGATTAGGAGAGAGGAGGAGAGAATAGCATGCAAGAAAAGCAAAGATAGAGAGAGGCAGATAGATAGACAAGACCAGTAATAGTATGGCCTGAGCATGTAAAGCGCTAGCACAGAAAGACAGCAGAAAAAAAGGGTGGGTAGAAAAAGAATAGACAATTATGATATTCAGTAAATGTACAGTAAATGTGTTTAGTTTTGTTTTAAGGCAAGTCAGCCATACTCACCATGTTGACTATGTGATTCAAAAGTGGTTTGGCTACTCCTAAAAAAAAAAGGAAAGAAAATTCTCCTGGTCTTTGGCAAAGGATAAAGTGACAACCTTCCAAACACCCTAATTTCCTTTCATTTAAAGTCTGGCATCCGAAAAATGGGGAGGTTGTCGTCACATTATGAGTGAGTTCATTTGAGAGCACAATGGTACACACAAGGGAAGTTGGCCAACAGAATAGGGAGGAAGAGAGGCCTTTTGCAGACAATTTTTTTCCTGTGGGACGTACCTGGGTCCCTCCAAGGCAAAATATGCCTGCTTTCATCCACCACAAAAGTTCTCCATGTGCTGTACCACATTTGGCAGTTGCAGCAAGGGTCAACTCAATGCTTTATGTTGCCCAGGACTGTAAATCCTGGTCTATGTAGTTTGCTGTGTGTGGGACTATCAGATGAAATCTTTTAATTAAGCTTGTGTCTGCTCTGCTTGGACACTGCAGCCTATATGGCATTTCTTATTAGCAGTAGGATGTTAAATGTAGTGTCCTGGCCAAATTCCAGCCTGGGTGTTTATATTCTGCTCACTTAAATGCCTCTGTTGGACCATTATATGAGAGCAACTGTGGAGCTTGTCCTTTGCTAGTAATGAATATGCCCCTACGACCTGCTTTATGGGAAGGCACATCAGCTCTCCTCTGGGGACCATGAATTCATGGTTCGCGTTAATAATGATAGCGTGCACCAGAACAGACCTTGTGGATTTTTTTCTTTTTTTTCTTTGTAATCTCAAGGTTTATTTGCTTACTCTTGCAGTATCATTGATTTTTCTACAGCGTTAGTGTCCCTGAATTATCACATGATGTATCTCCAGCATGCTGCCGTGCCATGGGTCCACGTAATGGGTGAAGGATAAAAAACATATCTTTTAAATCAGGGCAGTTTCTCAAACGCATATTTCTTCAAGAGGCTTGTTTAGTCTGTTTCTGTTTTGCCAGAACGTGTGTTTTTAGGGAGTCTCCTCTTCTACCGGAATAAATCATGATTCTCTTTTGCTACATCAATAGTAGCGGTTGAACCTGAGGAGACTTGGAAGGTGTCTCCTACAGGCATCCAAAAGCAATGAATAGTTACTCGTATTCTCTAAACCTTTCCACTCACTGGCGCAGGACTGCCGTGTTTTTCTGTGTTTATTCAGTGCCTAGCACCATGCTCCCCCTCATATGATCTTGGTCCTGTGCCACGATTAGGCATTAGCACAGTAAAATAATCTTTATTAGTAATAATGTTACAGATTAATAACAGGAAGAGTGAATGAGGAGGCAGGACTTTGCTTCCCTGCTTTGCTCCTCTGGGAGATTTGTCAGGCAGATGTCTATCCCAGCAAGGCAATTCTGCAAGGATGGAGCAGAGATCTACTCCTCTCTTCTCTTGAAGTCTCATATCAGTGAAGCAGCCACTGATTTCCCCTTGTAAAGAGGCTGAGTGGCATACCCAGTATGCCGTACCTACTGCTCACACTACTTTCAATATTAAAATGCATATGTAGGAGTGCTTGAGTATTCCCACTGGAGTTTCCCACTTAAGGCTGATAGATAACCCAAACCATACCTTGATGAATTATGGAGTTCCTCCTCCACAGAGTCTGCTTTGCTAACACTTTTCCCTCTTTGCAGGCCAATACCAGGTATTTATTTCATTTTTAAAACTATTGATTGAATGATCTTATTTTCTAAGTGCAAAGAACGGTAGAAATTACTAAGCTGTAGAACGGAGGCTTGAATCAGCCATGTCAGGCATACTGACCTATTGAAATGTAGCAAGATTCTGGGTTTCACATAAAAGGGATGCATGGCATGGGGTGGAGAAGCAGTTAGAGATCTCATTAAGGCCACGTACATGAGTGTGCCATTTTATATTTCAGGTTTATTTTTACCTGGAACATAATTAATTCAAGAAGCCAGTTCCACAGGTTTTATTTTTAGATAGTCCTGGGCCCAGCTGAAAAAAGGAAAACTCGTCATTTCCTCATAGTTGGGTTGAGTGAACAGAACAAAAACAATAGTTTCTAAGGGGGGAACTGAAGACTCAAGCCTTCTTACATAATGTAATTGGAGGCTGGAGTTCACACATGAAGAGCACGTCTTTATATGTATTCTGAAAACAAGACAACAGAAATACCGCATTGTAACTTGTATAACATGTAACTCTGTTTCCCATCAGTTTAGTGCACACTATTACTAGCAGAATGCAACACCATAGCTTTAATACCAAATACACTGTGTGAATTAAACACACACACCCAACCTCAAGTTGCCTTCAGATCCCTTGACTGACAAACAGTAGAGCTGAACGTCTGTTTTTCACAAGGGGATGGCCCAATTAAGAGGGTCAAAGTTATGTTAAGGCTGATGTTGGTCATGCAACGGGCAGTAAAATGATCTTGCCCTGCAAGTGCTACTTCCTACATTTTCTTCTTGACTTCATCTCCACAGATGAGATCAGTGGAAAGGAAGATGGGGAGGGAATAGCATGGAGATTGCAAAACATGCTGGGAGAAATGTACTTTTCCATGCATGTCTTGCTTGCTGGACTGCACATTCCTCTTTCCCTGATGACAGTATTATGTGCTGGGTTTTGCTGGTAGCTAGGCAGCTACCCCAGAGCAACAAATTCAGGTGCCAATGAAACTTTCCATTGACTGAAGTGGGTTCAAGGGCAGCAGTAACAACTCACAATTCAGTCTCTTCTGAGGCCACAACACAAGGTCCCATACAATATTTTTAACTGCAAATAATTCCAAAATCTTTCTCAAAACATAATCTGTATTTCATGCTGCATATCTGTACCAAAGATTTAGACGGAAAATGGGTTATTAGTACCTAATTTACATTTTATGTTTTATCCTTCCTGGCAAGTTAAAGCTGTGGTCAATGGTTCGGCCCCAAATGGCCTTTCATTACTCAGGCTGTCCAGACATTCATTACCTTATGAGTCCTTACCAAAGAGGCTCATATTTGTGCCAGAAATACTGAGAGAAGAGAGCGCTCATGTGGAATATACATAATGTAAGAAGTAAATGGAGTTCAAGGAAAGTAAGGTAATATCAATCCCTGATAAGCAGATAGAGATGCTTAATTATTACAAATCATAAAATTATACAAAACATTGCAAAAATCTTATGAAGTCTCTCTTCTTTTTCCTTGTATTCTGCTGTTTTATGTTTATCTATTTAGGCTGAAAAATATCTCTGGAAAAGAAGCTGCTTGTGTTTTGGTTCCCATATGACCCTCAAAGATAGCATCCTCTTTGAATTTTCCAGTCAAGCCTTCTGAATTCAGTGAGACTACTCGCAGGTCAAGGTCCTAAAACACCTGCAGGCAGGACAGAACTGGCCCTGTAACACATCATAAATAATAAAGACGCTCCTCCCAAAGCCAAACCTTCTGAGTAAGGGTTGCTGTTACTAGTGGGCTGGGTAGCACCATCCATTATTAAGGTTGCCTAATATTGCACATTATAAGATTAAGATTTTGCTAGAGTTACATAGACTGAAATTTTCCATGCTGGATGTTTTCTGTGCCTTTTTTTTTTTTTTTTTTAACTAAAAGCAACAGGCTAGAAGTGGGAGCCAGGATTGATCAGAAAGACAAAGCAGCAGCATCAGTCCACTGAGGTAGTGAGCACTGGTGAATTAACATCCCTATAGCTATTCCCTTAAATATTCAGGCTAAGTGCAAGACAGTTTATTCCACTTTCAGATGAGGTTAGTCACATTGCATATTGCTGAGGGAGTTCACAAAGGTTAACTTTATTTTGCTGCAACTCATCTACCAACATCCTCTTATCTTACTCATCTATGCAACATCCTCTTAGTCAAAAAGGAAAGAGGCCATCTAGGGAAGGATCCCGTCTTGAGGATCTCTGAATGCTTTTCCCTCCAGTGAAAGAAACTAACCACTTCAGACCAAGACGCAAAGTCTTAGCAGATGTCTCCCAAAGGATGTCCACTTGGAGAGCTGTTGCTGAGCTGCCGGTATGCAGTAAATTCATATTCCACTTGTACTGCTGCATACTATCTTGCTGGTGTAGGACAAATTCTGGGATCAGATTGGTGGGGATTTGGGACCCATTCTCTAGAAAGATTGAGATTGAATGTAGAAGTGGAGGGAACTTGCTCATCTTAGGGGAACCAGAAAGGAGAAGCAGTGCTGCTGGGAAAGATGGCGAGAAGTTAAGGGAGGAGTGGTGAAAGAGAAAAAGTGGGGAATAGTGGTCCAGAGAGAGCTTAGAGCTGAGAATGATCAGCTAACACAATTTACAGCTCCTTTCCCAGCTCCCAGCAGCACAAGTGGGTACCGTGACATCCCTGTTTCAGCTCTGCTGGTATGGGTATCACTATGGGTGTCAACATGATGGAGTTTCTGTTTCAAAGAAAACTTACTTAGGAAAGAGCTCAGGAAAAGCTGTGATAAAAGAACATTCTTCAAGTTGCCAAGTAGAAAGTTCCCAGCCTTTTGTGTGAGCCCTTCCTAATGAGCAAGGGTTTCTCTGTTGGTCCACAGCAATTTTTTTTCTCCAGTTTTCCAGTTCCTTAAAAGCATAGGAAATTAAATATGCAAAAATATGTGTTAAAACAGTGAGCACCTAAAATGGATTTTTAATTAAGGCTGCCTATGCAGCTTAAATTCATATCTCTGTATATATCACATGCTTAATTTTCTTCTCCAGGAGCCCTAATGCAGTCAGTTCAAAAGACTGAGTTAGTCTGGGGATGAAACTGGGTTTTCTAATAAAGGAGGATACAATGACTGACTCATTTATTGCATGAGGTAAAAGGTGTGTGATAATTTTAAATAGGGATTTGCAGCATCAAAGGAAATTGTCTCAAGGCCAAAGCACTAGGGAACTGGACAGGGATACACTCTGGTCAAACTAGGTCTTATGTGATGACAGGCAAGTCACTTAAAATGAGTTTTTCACAGTTAGCCTCTAATTGTGCATTTTCCATTTTCTGAGTAGCTGCCTTGAGATTTTTGGGTCTCAGTAGTAACATCTGCAACTGAAGCAAATGGAAGATTGATTGTGAACGGAGAGAATAGCATATGAAGTTAAATACACGGAAAATCAAGTTGCACCAGTCAGTAGATGCTTTTTACCTTAATCTTCATATGTTTAAGTTCCCCATCTGTAAAATTGGACTGATGATATCCTCTTCGTCTCCCAGAGGTGGTGTGAAAATAGATCCATGAATACGTGTGAAGTATTCAAAGGCTACAGTGGAGAACGCCACAGAAAGTTCCATGGGGAGATGAATCATTCTGTCTTCAGAGCAGGCCTGACTGGTGTGCAGTAAATAAAGTCTAGGGCCACACATTGAACCAGAGGAGAAAACGAAATACTGAATAGCTGCTCATTAAGTAAGCACTGTCCGTTCTGTGAGTTGAATGAGGCGAAGGTCCTGTGGGAAAAACAGTTTGCAGTGATGTAATTAAAGACTGTACCAGAACGCACGCACAGTGAGGCATGGCATTCAGGCTACACAGGCAACATTAATTCAGGTTTTTCCCAGGTTTTAAGGCTTAACTTCGCAACCTCAGTCACGTTCCTTTAATAATTTGGGGTGTGTCAATGTAACACTACAGCTGAATTCTTCCTTGTGGAATATTATGTCTTATTAAAAAAAAAAATCTCTAATCAAAAGTGAATGTGTTGCATTACTTCCTGTTTGCTTCCCACGCTGCTACGGTTAATTGCTTCTTTCCGGCGGGTGGAATGAAGACTGTTGAAGTCCAGTGGCCTCAACCATGGGCTGCTTATTCAATGTGGCATGTAAGCAGCAGGGATTTCCTTGTCCCTGGCTAGAGACCTGCATACTTTACCTCTTCCATGCAAGTAGGATGAAATTAATCAATGTTGGTTTTCTCAGCAAGCAATGAAATTTCAACCGCTGCAATGTCGGAGGAGGAAGACTCCTCAAAGGGGACCAGGAGAAAATGCATGAATGAGAAGTTCCTGCCAAGACATGAACACTATGCTTGAGTGTGTCTGAAATGTTGGGCGCAGAGAGTAAATAAGCCCCATGACAGGTCTAGCCTAAATACCCAGCATTTCCATGGCAAGTAGCCCATACTTTCACCAACCTTGGCATTGCGACGAGGATAATATTTTTGCAAGGATGCACTGCACTCGAACAATGTCTCTAATGTTTCAGTGTCGTTGCAAACATGCTTTCCTTTTAGATCGGCCATGTGGCTCTTCTTTTCCATCCCTTTTTTCCCTTTTCCTTTCATAGAAGTACATTTTATGTGTCTGCTGAAGAGGAAATCCCTGTCTTCTGTGCAATTCCTGGGCTCATCTGAGGACTCAGAAGACAGTGCACCTCAGTCCTGGGAATGTAGGTGTTAACCCTTAGCTGATGGTTCTCTTCCAGCCTAGCTCACTGTACTTAGTGTTCCCATATCTCACTCTCCTAGGAGAATCTGCATGTCTCTAAGGGTATAATTTCACAGGGCAATCTTGACTTCCATATTTTGTGAACTCCACCCAGCAACCATTGCACTCACTAATGAAGTAGCAGGAGCAGTCTAGCTATGCAGATGGGCCACACAATATTGCTGGTGAAGCGACAGCTTGCTCTAAACATCCAAGCACCAAAAAGCCATATACAGCATCTCTCCTACCCATTCTGGAGGTCGGCATGAAGGTACAAGCACAAGAGGCTACTCTTTTTGGTGGTAGAATTGAAAGGGCAATCAGAATGTAAGTGACTGCACCATAAATGATCCTCTTCCCGAGGAAAAGGGTCCTAAGAGCAATTTATCTCTGAGCATCACTTCCCATTTATGGGCACAGAGCTGATGCTTCACACAGAGAGAAGGTGGTGTCACCCACCTGATAAAAGGCAGCGTCAGCTGTTGCAGAGTTCCCATAAGTGGAAATAAGCCCATGCTTATTTCTAGCCTGATCCACCCCACCTCCCTATACGTTCTTGACCAGAATAACTTGGGAACAGGTTTCTCAAAGGACTAATGACATCTAGTTGTCATGCTGCTCTTACTACACCAGTGCTATTCCTTGCCATGTGTCGGTCTGTTATAGATCTTTATGAGATAACCGGATTAGATTACAGGGGTTTTTTTAATACTCTGCTTATTTTACCAAGCAGTGTGTGCAGACGTCCTGTTGATATCCTTGAGTGAAGCAATGTCTGAGTGGGTCAGCACTTGCCTGGAAGGGCACTGGAGAACACTTCAGGCATGCATTAGGATCTCAGTTATTGATGTATTTCTTCAGATCTAACATGTAGTACAAAAAGGGATGTTGAAGTATCATCTTCCAAGTGAGAAGTAAAATGTCTAAATATGTTTTCAGCTTTTAAATACCATAGCACTAATTATGAGGCAGACAACCCTAGCTGAAATTCTTGTTAATCTTGTCTTCTGCCCACTGAAATTCTTTCAGTAGCTTTGGAGGTGATAGTCTGGGCTTCTTGTTTTGCAGATCTGAACACCATTATTTTGTGTTGCTGAACATTTGTGGTTGTATGTTGAAATTCAGGAAACAAAATGTTATGGGGAAAAAACACTTTATAAGGGTAAGACATTCATATTATAGTGTGAAACTAAACCAAGAAGTGACAGAAAAAATGGAAAGAGATAAACTGAAAAAATAAAAATATTAGAATAGCCTTTAAGATTACAAAAATTCTTACTTAGGTTCCCTGTGATAACCCAATTTTCCTAAGAATGAAGAGGAAGTTCTCTCTAAAATCGCTGGGTTTTTTTGTAGACCTGAGTAAGACTGTTCATGGTTCTTGTGCCTGGACACCAGCTGCCATGCTCTCTACATCCATCTCGATAATTTGGTGTGAAGAGATCCTTGGTACTGCAGACTTCTGTCAAGCAGGAGAAAAAATACTCTCTATTGGCAATCTCCTCTTGCACAAATTCCTTTTAGTGTATTTGGCGTTTCTAAACGACTTTAAAATCTCTTTTCCACTATTCAAATCTATTTTACTCAGCAGCTCAGCTCCTTCATGCCCACTCAGAGGGGGCTGTCGCTCAGCAGGCAATCAAATCAGCCTGTGAATATAAACCAAGTCAAAGTCAGTGTCTGTATTATTACAAGTAGACCACTTGTACTTGGGCCAAAGATCCAGTGAAGTGGTAATTTAGCAGTGTTGTCAAAGGTCATTAATGCCCCTTAAAATTGTTGAGGATCAATTATTTTTTTCAGTGTATTATTGTCTCTGATTATTTAGGTTGATGGTTGAGCTTATTTTGCAATTTTTTGAAGGTTGAGATTGACAAACACTTAGAAAAATAACTTACCAGTGTAAGATTGCGGATTTTTATTGTACTTGAAGTTTGGGGTTTTGAAACATCAGGAGAAAAATTGACCGAAAAAATAAAAGTAAATTTAGCAATAAAGTAACAACTAATAGCATCTAGTATTTTGTTAAAGGACTCACTAATAAAATGGCTGAGATGTTTAGAACTTGTAGTGACTATTGAATGGCATGCAGAGTTAGTAATCCCCGTGAATAGTTTTATTATGTGCCTGTCAGCAACGTATGCTGCTTAAATATGCATTCACAGAGTGCCTGTGCTGGTGGCTATATGCATTCTGCCATTTTATTGACCTGGTACAGGTTTAGTCTTGACAGCTGCTTCGGTTTCTACCCAAGCTCGTCTAGAAGTCAAAGAGTAGTTTTGCAGAAGTCTTTTCGTCTTAAGAAAGCGATTCACAAGATGTCTCCTTTAGTTTCCTGGAATCGAGATGTTTATTTTGTGCTATGTACAACAGCAACAGTTCTGTAGATTCCATAACCTTAAACATTCAAATTACAACTTTTGCTGAACTTTTCTTTCAGCACGTATTACTCAGAATATCACCAGGCAGGAGTCTAAATAACAGCATTAGACAGAAAATAAATTCGGTATTGTGCTGGTTTTGGCTGGGATAGAGTTAATTTTCTTCACAGTAGCTAGTATGGGGCTGTTTCTGAGACATATGAGTAGGGCTTAGGTATTTCAGTTAAAATCTTTAAGATTGGACAGAAAAGTCCCAAATAAAGAAAAAATCTCAGTAGCTACCTTCTTTGAGGACAAATCATCCAGTTCTATCATCCCGACCCAAAGCAGAACAAAATGAGAACAGCCAAGTGTTTGTTCCCTGAATTTCCCAGGGCACTTCTGAGGTGAGCTTTCATATTTATTTGGGGGATTTTTTCCATTCCTCTGGCCTTGCTGCAGAGACATTGTTGAAAGTCCTTTAAGAAGACAAAAACAAACTTCTTTTCTAGTCGGGGTGGTGGTCACGGTTATGGTGTGGGCAGCCCTTCCCCTGGGGCTGCAGAACAAGCACCACATTCAAGTGCTGGGAAGTTTTGGTGATGGTGCATCTTCTGTGATCAATGTGAAGTAGTTTGGAAGTCCACCATGCCCTGAAGAGCTTTGTGACCAGCCATGAAGACAACAGTTCAGACACTGTGGTCAGGAAACCCCATCAAAGGCATTGATCCAGGGGCATGTGCTTTTCAAGTGTAATTTATGGGAGTGATAACCAGCTTACTACTAGTCATTTGAATTTTTTAACTAGAAGTGTAAGATACCTGACCATCTCTCTGTCCATCAGTCAGTCGGTCTGTCTCCCTGCTATTTTTTTGCTTTTTGTTTCCTTTCTATGCACTATTATTCTAACGGGTAGCCAAATGCAAAAGAAAGGATGTGTTTAAGAACATGGTACCTAATAATTCCAGTTAAAAAAAGATTTCAAAATATTCCCGTTGCACATTCACAGTCCAGATTTCCTGACGATTAATCATGGTCCATGCGTTTCCACTGTCATGCTGATGTTGACTGTGGAGCTGAGAGACAGACTACTGAGTGTTTTATTCATGTAAATTGGGCTTGACAGAGGTGGGAAAACTCGGCTTGATCAAAGACCCACTGGAATTGATGGGAATCTTTCCATCCATTTCAGCAGGCTTAAAGATCGCCTTCATTATTTGTAACAATTATTTGTCATCTTTCCCTGCACCCCACACTTCATGCAAGAATATATATTTTTGCTGCTATGAAAGAGGCTCAAACGTTAATGGCAAGCTCCATCTTCTCAAGCTAAACCTACTCTTGACCCTGCAATATCTGCAGTTGGCTTTTCAACTCAGAGCTTGATCAGTGACCCACATGGAAAAGGTGCAGCTGCCTGAACGAGTAACTTTTGGAAGCTATCAGAAGTGTTGGAGGAGGGCTGGAATAGCGCAGCAGAGTAACTCAGATTTTGTTAGGATGAGAATTTGTCTCCCACTGGTGAATAGCCTAGTCTCAGGGCAGAGCATTCGCTCTTTGCCATTTGACTGTGCTCCTGGCACAAGGCTGGGTGACCAAATGTCTCCTCTGAGACAGCTGAGGGTCCCTCCCCAGGCTCTGGACCTCACTCATGTTTTTGTGTGCTGAGACTATATTGAGCTCACAGGATCTCGTTTGATCCTCCTGCTGCTGCTACAAAAAGGGTGGGTGGGTTGTAATCCCTCTTGCCAAAACCTTTGTCCAAAATCAACAAAACCACATACGCGTTCTGGTTCAAGTACTCGTGCAAACATATTTATGCAACTGTTTGTGGAATTTGACTTTCAAATAAAATTCCATGAGCAAAGCTTCAATACAGCTGCTTTCAAAAAACAAATTAGAAGATCCATGTGTATCACCAAAGTGTATTTAACTGCAAATTTGTGACAATATTCTCCAAACATTTTTTCCGTATTGGTCCAACTCTAAGGTTTGGACTGTTTCCATCTTCAGCGTAATGCTGCTGTGATGTGTGGAGTTTATCCCTGTAGCCTAATACCATGAAAAGAGTGGAAATAAGGAAAGTTATACAAAACAAACACTGTCTGCATCTGAATAATTACATTAGATGTTTGATGATCAGGAGATTAAATTTTGTTTGTTTTAAAAAAGACAGCTGACAAGCAGAGAAAATTAAGTTGGCAGGACTTAAAACCAGTTTGGGGTAATTCCATTGTCTCAAGTAAGCTTGATTGCATTTGTATTTTTAATTAATTAAGCTTGGATAGCCAGTGCCAAAGCAACGCTCACTGTAACAGCATAGATGAGGGTCTCCAAGTTTTTTGTAGAAAATCCTAAATTCAAGGGGAAAAAATCAACCAAGGCCAAAGAATGTGTTCTTCCCCAGGGCTTCATCTGTAAGGTCTAGAGCTTTCTACAGCAATGAAGCGCCGGTTTTAACTGCACACCAGGACAAGCTGCTGTTTAAAATAAGGAATCTATCAAGCCATTATCCTGTCATAAATTGTAACAATTTCCATATTTTATTAAAAATAAAGAAAACAGATGAAATATTTATTGTTAGAGGGAGCGTGCTTTTGCCACCAGCAACACAACTTCATCAGCCCTTGGCTTCGGAGTTTCTGTCCTGCACCTGCACGGCTCTGGCCCTGCCAAGATAAACACTCCAAGACAGGGGCTACGTCATCGTTTTTAATCTCGGTGAAGTGCCAGGTGAAGTTATGGAGCAGTATAGCGGTTAATGTATAAAAAGCCTCTGCTGTGCTCTCTTGGACTAACTTTCCGCTCCGGGGGTTTGCATTGCAAGTAAATAGCAAGGAGCCACAGGGCTATCCAGTAGCACTTTGGGCTCACACCCTTTAATACGCTTATTCTGGCCATGCTGCTTTGAGGTAGGCCAGTGCTATTAGCCCCATTTTATAAATACAGCATGCCACTGAGGTCTGCAGGACGCAGAATATTAGTTGTACTGGTAACTGAATTCCCACGGGAGCCTAGATGCTTGTGTTAGGCTTTTATAACATGACTTACTGCCACAGTTCCTGGGAATTTTTGAATGAACTGAAATGAGGCATTTTTTTGTTCCTGACTTGTATTCTCTAACCATCTGGTTTGCCTCACTTTTTAAATGCGTTGCTGGAGACAGGGCAAATGGAGAGTCCTCAGCATCTCAACAACAGGTTTCCATATTAAAAAAAAAAACAAACAAACAAAGCCCCAAAACAAACAAACCCCCAAACCCAGAAAAAACAGACAAAAAGGACAAGAAACTTCCCTTCTGTTGCTTCCTTCCATTCCTGCAACATTCCCAAGCAGTGACCACAAAAAGGAGATCCCTCACTGCCTTACTGTACATGTACTTGGCCAGGTTCTGCAGTTTAAACAGCAATATCCATGTTTCTTCATCAGAAATGGGCCCATATTTTCAGTTTCTCAAAGAAAGAAACCTGATACATTTTTCACTGCAAGTACGTGGGTTCCCAGCAAAGTTTATGAAGTTCTGACTGGCCATGACATCTCCAGTACTGAACTGGCCGTGACATCCGCAGTACTGAAGGCCATTGAAAAATCAGAGGTAATAAGTGGGTTTGCAGAAGCGTTAACATGGCCAATCTCGGGATCTTACTTTTGAACACAAGGATTATCTTTAGTATTGAAGCATATTTATTAGACATGGAAAACCGTCTTTTGTAGAATGCAAGAGCTAATGTTCCAGCTTTCCAGATTATTCTGAAATACAAGAGCAACACAGACACTGTTAATAATGCAATCAAAGCAATTTAAATCCTTTTAAAGCATCCACAAAGGATCCTTTGATAAGAAGCAACTTTCATCAACCTCAAAGACTAGGCAGTTTAGTATGTAGCGTTTATTAAGTTTATACATAGACAGTGGTAATTCCACTTTCGGCTGGAGAAGAGCAGCAGTAAATTATAAGACATATTTATATGCACTAGTGTTAGACTTGCTGGTTTTAAATGAAAAATGTATTTATATTAATATAGCTTTAAATGGGATTATTCAGTGTTTAAAGATGCAATTTTTTTTCCATTAGTACCCTGACTGGACACAAAACAATTCTGTAAACTTTAAAGGCTTTGGTCTTTTTTTTTTTTTTTTTTTTTTTTTTTTTTGACAAAAAGAAGGGAATTGCTACAAGTGCACACTCCAAGATGGGCTGTGAGACTCTGTTTAGTTCAATCATGCTGCATATTTTTTAATCTTGCTTTTAGTTCCTGCTTTTCTTCTCCTTTTCATTTTGTGCCCCTGTAAGAGAGCTTACATGTAGAAAGCAGAGATGGGCAAAAGAAAAGAAGTGGTTTTAGGTTTGGGCTGGGGTGGTTAGGATCTCTTTTAGCAGCACCCCCCCTGAGTTTGAATGAAGAGGGAGGCGTGCGATTTTGGGACATCTCTAGCTGAAGTTCCCACCCATCCCAGGGCTGGTGGGAATTGCTTTAACAGGCCTCAGCCCCTTGGAAAAGGAAAATTTTACTTTTGGTGTGCCAACAGTCTTATGAACTGACTACTAGCCCCTCTGGCTCTGAAGCTGCTCCCTGTTGTCCAGCTTGAGTGTAGGGACTGAGGGTTCCCTTGTATTCGAATGCTTTCTTCCACGAGTTTGGTGTGCTTTCTGCTGTACTGGACTAAAGCAGACTAGAGGAAGAGAACAGCAGATAAATAATAGACTTGGAACAACGTCTGTTTGGAAGATTTTGATTCACCTTAAAGAAAAAAAAAATTGGGCAGGGAAGATGAGTTCTCATCTTGGGTCATTGAGCATAAGCAGGAAAAGAACAATTAATTCTTCCTACTTCCACTTTGGGGTTTCCAGGTGTTAAGGATGGGTTTGTTGGTTTGGGTGGTTTTTGGGGGTTTTTTGGGGTTTTTTTAATTTATTTTTAGGCAGCAGAATTACATTGCATTTGGATCTTAATCAGTTTTAATCCAGGCTGATTTAATGCCAAGGAGAGCAGAGATCCAGAGGCCAAGTCCAAATTTTCCCGTGCAGCAGCATGGTGCATGTCTTCTTGGTGATTCCCCAATGCATTCCTTTGAAATATCTTCTCCTGGGATTCCTGTGTGTTAAAAAGGAAAATAAAATGCTACTTAATAGATAGTACATAAGTGCAATCATTGGCCACACCAGTAATGACCAAAAAGCCAAAAAGATGCTCCTGGCTTTTGTAGACTTGAATAGGGAGATTTAAACTGAGCTCATCCCTCCTCACAGACGTCTACAGGAGGAAACCTCACCAGCTGGTTGCAGGTGTTGGGTTAGTAGCCCTTCAAAACGAGGGCTTCTGCCCAGAAACAGAAGTGCAACTTTCCATAGCAGTCTCGCTGAGACACCTGCAGTTTACACCGAATGAAACAGCATCAGAAAAGACTGGTTTTCAGCCAAGAGTCCGTACCCAGTTTTGTAGCTCACCACTAACCCATCAAACCCCACAGGTATATTGCAAATGGGAAAGAGGAGGGGGGACCTGGTCTGTCTGCAGACCACTGTTTCTTTCCAAAATTGGTAAGGTGATATTTTGAGCCAGAAAAAAAATGCTAGCTATTTAAATGGGAAATTAAGATGAAAAAATCTTCACAAGGCACAGGGAGTTTTTTATCTAATTAAAATATTAGATTTTTTTCCCTTTTACTAAAAGTCAGAGATTTTATCGGCAGCAACTTTATTACCTTGTTTTGTGGTTTTCACTTCATCGATGGCATGTTTTGATCAGTATGAAATTTTACTAATAGGACCATTTTTCCCAGGCGTGTGTTTAGATGTTTGTCAGAACCTTACCAGAGTATCTGTCAGGGAACAAGCTTGGCCATAGACTTTGGACGGTGGTGGCATTTTCTGTGTGCAGGTGTAACTATTTTGGTATTTTCTGTGTACTGTGTGCTCTTTAAAGTAGTATTTCAATACCTAATCTACGAAGTAAAGGGAAAAATGAGACAGTAGAATATAGAATAAACATTATTTATCTTTATTTATCTTATGAATGTTTATGATGGCATTTTATGTAATACCTTTGCTATATTAATCTGTGTCGCAAGTGTTAGGAATATAAAGAATTCACTTGCATGTGCACATTATTTGCAGTGATATTTTCTAAATAAAGAGTTTGGCGTCACTGAGAAGTGATTGCTTTCCTAGGGCTTTGACCCACACAGCTTTTCACCCCCTTTTTGGGTGACTTTGCAGGTGTTGAACAGGATTGCGCTGAAGCAGGAGGATCTGACTACCAAAGATATCGCTCTCAGAGCTGTTTTAGTTACACTTCATCATCATAAGCATATGGTTTCACTTCCAAGTGTTTAACATTTCCATTTCCTCAGGAAATCATTCTTTCTATTTTTTAAACTTTTGAAACTGGATGGATATTTTTACTGGCAGGCGGACCGAGAGCGACACGACGATTAGCCCCAGCCCAAGGCAGCCCCTGGCTGCGGTACCCGCCTGGCTCTCCATCCCCTCCCCTCGAGCAGCAGCTCGTGAGCACGCCTTGGGGTGCTTCAGCCAGGTCTCCGGGGTGCAGCACACTGTTAAAACACTTCTCCTTTCCTTGCTATAATAAAACTATCCACTCTTTTCTTCTGCTTTAGCCAAGAGACGTGTTTTTCTTTCTTAGTCCGCTCCAGGGCCCATGCATCCCAGGAATTAGTTGAGAGCACACTCCTTTAGCTGACTTAGTGAGGCCAATGGCAAGATCAGGGCCTAAGAAAATATTTTGTGTCACCTACAAGGAATGAAAGCAGTTGCATCATGTGTTTATTGTCTGTATTGGTATATCCAGCACTTAAACGAACATGACCGAGGAGTGAATGGCTCCAGGGAACTGCTCTGGCTTTTCCGTTTTCAGAGATTATTTCTGGTATTTCCTTTTTCCTAATTACGAACGGGTCACCCTTCTCACGTGTTGGCCAAGTTATGTACTGTAGGAGGAAGTCTGTGCTCATGTCTTCTTTATGTTGCATTTATCCACATATGTAATAGTGTTTAGCTGCTTGTTTTCTTTTCCTGCTATGCTATAAAGTGCAGTTACGCAATTTGCACGCTGATTTAGCTGATATCACTAGCCCTTTTGTTAGAAGAGCATCCTCTGCTACGGTGAGTGTCACCGTATCATAACGACTTTGATAAACTAGCTGTATTTTGTACAACAAGTGTTGTCACCGTACATCAAAGAGTGCTATACAGGAGAAAATATAGGGCAAACTAGCTGATTAATGTATTTGTTCCTATGTGTTTTATTCTGTTACAGATTCAAACAGTCGCATTTTTTGCACTGCTTGTTTAACATGAAGCTTGCTGTGGGTTTGGGCTTCTGGAGGGATTGAGTCCTGCCATCAGGCACGCTGTGTGCTATCAATATTCAGGGTGTATGTTTTATTCATACCCTCAGAAGAGTTAGTTAGTCAAGGTAGCAGAAACCAGCATCAGACAGGTGTAGTTCAACCTCCAGACCTCCCAGGAGAGCTCACCTGAGCTGCTCAGCCTCTGGCTTCGTGACAGCCTCTGGGACATTGTGAGATGCTGTTCTGATCCACTCAGGCTCTTTCCTAACTCCTTTGCTTACCTTAGCACTGTGCGTGTCTGCACGTACCTTCAGCAATTCCCTTCTCACTAAAAAAGCCACTTGTTCAAGCAACACAAGCTTGTGCCACTCGCAAGGACACCCCCAAGGCCGCTCAGCGTCCAAACGAGCCCGCTGGCTTTCTCGCCGTACATGTCTGTGTCGTGATGTTCCACGCTGGAGGCTCCAGCTCATGCAAACAAACCAGTGCCACGGACTTGCTGCTGATAGGTAGACTGGAGCTCAAATTAGGATTTATACAGTGATTTCAATCCAGTTTTATTTGCTAGAGGCTACCAAAGCATTGCAATCTTCTGGACAGATTGAGTGAGATCCTGATCCAGAATGGACTGGCAATGCCAGCCACAAAATGGTGCTGGTACATTTTTCCAGACTGCTTCAGAAGACCAGACCAGAGCAGGACCATATTGAATTAAAAGCACAGTCCAGCTAGCCCCAAGCCATGTGTCCAGTGACCACCCTGCAGGTGCTTCAGGGGCCAGTTCCTGAATACAGCCATACCTGCTCACAGGTGCAGCACTGGGCAAGCACCCTCCTTCCTCTTACAGGAGGCAGCCTTGGGGGCTCCTGCCCACCTCCCACCCAGCTCCAGGTCAGCAAGTCCGACATCTCGTACAGCATTTTCCATTTAGGAGGGATGTCCGGGTTTTGCAGAACGTGGTCCCCATGGTGTGACCTGCGATGAGCGAGCCCTTCAGCCGTGTGCCTGCAGATGTTCTCCTTGGAGTGGATGGAGCTGAAGGGTGCAGGGGGCCAAAGCAAAGGGGGAATAAAACACATTGCAGGAGCGACTTCAGGCCTGAGAGAGAAGTAACCAAGGCACTGACAACTTGTGTGGGTTTAGTATGTCTGTTTGCAGTGCTATGTTATGTGTTTAGAAGCTGGTTGTTTCCATAATAACAGCAAGTGCCATATGGCAGCGAGGAGGGTGGTGAGAGGAACGCTCAAGGAAACACAGTATGTTGTTTGACATGTGTGTGCTTCTAGAGGAGTAACGTGTCTCAAGCAAGTACTGCTGCTCCAAACAGGCTGGGGGATTTGCTGCTCTCACCAGGAAAATATCCAAAGCCCTCGTCATTTGTACTGGTGCAATGCCAGTTAATGATGCCTGCCCTTCTCCCATGTTTTCCTGCAGATAGTCCCTGTGATGGGTAAAGGACCTTTTGCTTTACTGGGAGTGATGGTTCTGGATGCACCAGCACAAGGGAATGGCATTTCAACATGGTGTTTAAGGGGAAATACAGTTCCGTAAGGGAGTGCTGTGTGAAACTGAAACCAGCTAGATGCCGTATGCTCCATCCATTCATTAATGCTCAGCAAGTAAATAGCAGAAATTTTGAAACCTTTGAAAATACATAGTTTGCAATAATTGTTTAGTAGAGAGTGGGTTGAGCATTGCCAGAGATTGGGGGCACTTTAGCGCATATCTAGGAAGCATCCAGGAAGGTCTCCACAAATTCCAGCTTTTCCTACCCTTTGATGTATGACTCACATTTCAAGGACTTGTAATTTGCTCCCCACATTCCCACAGACACCAACAGTCTGAGCAGTACCTTTGCAGAGTGCATATATTTCCACCACAGAAAAATGAGAAATTATTTTTTCATAATAGCTGAATGGCTTTTGCGGGACTTCTACCAACATCAGCTCTATAAAATTGAGCCTCTTTTGTTTGAGTCTTAAAGCCATTAATTATATTTGTATTTTAATACCTGAAACGTGATGGTGGGGAGAAGGCAGCAGTTCTGATTTGGGGTCGTAGTTCTGCACTCACTTGCAATGCTTTAAACTCCTAACCAACCCAAAAGGTAAAACTCTTCTCATTTTCATGCTTCTCTTCTCTTTATTGCCTCTAGAGAGAGATTACTGCAGCATATGTGAAAAGCAGCCGATCGGAAGGCTTCTCTTTCGGCAGTTCTGTGAAACTCGACCCGAGCTCGAGTGCTGCATTAGGTTCCTTGACTCGGTGGTAAGTCAATTCTTGTGATATTTTGGGGTGCTTTGCAGCGCTCTCCTGACAGAGGAGACTCCCCTGACCCCAAGAAATCACTGTTTCATGGGACATGATTTTGTGTCTAATGCACCTGAGCAAGCAGCGGACAGGGCTGACCCCGTCAGCATCCCAGTGTCATTGGCGGTAGAGGGGCAGCGCTGCACGCGGGGTTGGTACCAGCCTCGGGGAGTGCGAACCTCCGGAGTGGGAGAAAGACAGGCACCCCAGCATGGTGCTGGCGTAGCCTCCCTTCATGTCAACGCCCGAGCAGCTGAGCTGCTGTGAGTAATGTCTTTTGATGTGGGTGAAGCCTGCAGTGCTGGGAGGCACTGGGAGGAAAGGGAAGATGATGAATGGACTAACAAGAGAGGATGAGGAGTATGATAATACTAACATCTATCTCTTACCAAGCCTTTTCATCGATAGCCTTCAGGGTGATTTACAAAGGACATCCTGATTGTTATCCTGGTTTTTCAAATAGGAAAACAGAGGCACAAAGTATAGAAGTGACTTGATTGGGGTCACCAAGGAACAAATCTGCTCCACTTTCCACCCCAGTGAGCGATCAGTTAACCTGGCCACTCAGCAACCCTCCGCAGCTCCGGGGGACCTGATGCTCTTTCCCAATCTGGCAGCACTTGGCCGTGTGTAGTGCCAGCAGGAGAAGCTATTCATGGTGTAAAGGTCTTTCTTCCTGGGAGCCTGCAGAAGAGTAGGGTGTTGATGAGCCAGAAGGCTAAATAGTACCAGAGAGGAAGATGAACTTGTTGCTGCTGAGTGTGAGTACCTGGGGGGCTTCGCTCTCTGGCTAACACTGACAGTCAAAACCAAAATGATGCATGCCAACATGAATAAAGTTTTTTTTTTTTGTTTGTACCACGGTGAAACTATTCTGAAGTATAGGAAGATGTTGGGATTGCACTGAAGTTGTAAAAGTAAGAGTCACGGAGAGGACACGTGGTGACTTAAAGTTTATGTTAGTACTGCAGTATCAACAGCAAATCTACAGCATCACAGAAAGTGTTGGGTAAAGTCCTATTCAAATGAGTTTTAGCTGGTCACAACGTCTACCTGATATTCCTAGCACTGGTCGTGATTTTTCCCAGTGAAATGTTTAGCCATTGAGGTACGTGAAACTGCTACACCTGACAAACACTCTGTGCTCAAAGCCAGCAGGCTGAAGGACATTTCGGGTACCCTGGATGTGTTTATCCTGCACTGAACCGGCATCGTCCAGTGAGGTGTCTGCCGCTGATGAAACACCACACACCCATCTGGGGGGAGGCATCCCCCCAGAAATGCCACATAAGGTGTGACGCCTGCAGCCCCGAGGAGATGGGTGATGGCCGTCCCTCTAGGAAGCCACAGAAATCCTTTGGGAGACAGCCACAAAAGACTGCTTCCAAGTGGTTTTAATTTCAGACAGAAGAGACAGAACCGTCCTCAGTTTGGAGAGGGTTAGCGAGGCTCTGTTCTTTTCTCACGCCTCCTCTCAGCAGCAGGCGTCACATTTTGGTTCCAGCAGCGCCCAGGGGCTGCAGAGAACAAGCCCACATTGTGCGAGCCCTGCACACGCCTGGAAGCAGGCGCTCAGGGCATACCGGTTAAGCTGACATCAGTAATAACATCTGGGCAAAAGGAAACATTATTGTCCCCCTGTGTCCCCCCGCAGTGCCACCAGCCCCAAAGCACCATGTGATAACCTTCGCTGCAGCGCTGCCCGGAGCCTCTCCCAGCCTCTCCCAGCAGTGCCGGCTGCCCAGCCCGCCTCTGGCTGCGGGAATTGAGGGCACTGTGTCATTTCAGTCTCCCGAAGCCCTGTGGAGCAGTGCCAAGCAGCGAAACTCCGTTTCCTCCCAGCATCCGTGCAGCGCAAGCGACACCGGTCCTGCGACAGCTTGTGGTGGGGCTGGCTTTGTTTTAAAGCTCCCTCTGTGAGCAATCCCAGACTGATATCCCCAAATCCTTTTGTGAGGGTGTGCTTTGCACCCACCCGCGGGTTGCTTTTGCGAATTGGAGCTGCCCTGCATGCCTTTACTGGGCCAGCAATCTGTTCCCAGTTAGGCTCAGACTGGCAGTATGAGGTTTTCATGAACAAAATGCCTGGCTGTGTGGAGGTCTGAATATTTAGTCTTTCTCTCATCTTTTTAACGCTAATTAACAGCAGTCTTCTTTGTTTATTGATTTCAAATTCTGTACAAGCTTGCTCCCAGCCCATGAAAATCCCTGTACTAGGCAATATTGAGGTCGAGCAACACAGCCCGTAGCCATTAAATTGGATGATTGCTACTGAAATTCGCCCAGCGGGGTCACACTGCGTTGACTGAGTAATGGGATTCAGGCCAAGTCCTACGTTAGGCAAAAAAGTCCTGTAATGAGACCAGAAGCTTGACTTCACAGCCCTATTCTGAGACCACCAGGAATGTGAAACCTTTTGGAGACCACCTGCTGTAAAAAGCCCCAAGCAGAAAAAGCCAAGAGCCTCCATTTTCTTTTGACTTAGTTATTTTTCTAAGATGAGATGCAAAACTTAGCTTTTGTGTAATGTCAAATAAAAAGAAAAAATAATAGAGGAAGATACATAGCAGAGCTTTTTGCACATTGAGAGGTAGGACCACCTCTCTTTTACAGAGCGCAGCTAAGTGACTTTACCAAGTCACACAGTAAGTCATCAGCAGAAGCCAGTAATTGATGCCTCCCAATTTTTAATACAGTTTTTTAACCAGTGCGCTCAACTGCCTGCAAAGAACGCAGCGATCGGGGCTCCTGGGAGGAAACCAGAAGCTGAGTTAGTCACTCAGCAACCTTCCAACAACCTCTATTCCCATACTTACGTGACACTAAGTTTTGCAAGCTCTCTCTCACACCTGTGCATCCAAAGACTGCTAAAATCAACCAGACCTTGCAGACCAGACTACGTAAAGAGAAAATAAAAAATCCCCTCTTTGCTGACATTTATTTCAGCTATTGGGTGAAATAACTAACCTGGTCTGATGTAGTCTCCTGCAAATCTAATTATAGCAGCATCTGGGGATGTTTGTCTGTGCAGTTCAACAGTTTTTAGGCTGCTTTCTGAAGAAAAAAGGATTTGTATCATTAAAGTCTGCATACATATAGGTGTGTATCTGTCAGTTCCCTCTGAAACCTGTGAATACCTTGGCCAGTTTCAACCAATAATTGAGATTAAAGTGCTCAGAGGCATAACGTTTCTACATGTTTTCTGAGAACACTATTTGGCTAATTAGCCACAATCTATCAATTGTAAAACAGACTACAAAGATACGTGGTTTGTAAGCAGTAGGTTCCAACATTAAATGATAAAAGTGATAAAAACGAAAAGATGCAGAGCTTTGCAGTGCAGCGCTGGTGGAGCTGTGGGTGTTTGGTTCCCACTGCTGCTGTGGGACCAGTAAGCGGCCATCAGTGTGTCTGTCTGTCTGGGAAACGGGGCAACTGCAACCCCTTCTCCCAGCCGGTACAGTGAGGCTCTAAGGACAGAGAGCCATCTCTTACCACGGATATTGTGCAAACAATTTCATGACAGAGGTCCTGACTTGACTAGATAAATTATCTAGTGAGAAGTACCACTGGCTGTAGCTTCTGCCTCTGAATGCATTGTGTGCTTATCTGTGTGCACGTAAACACAAAGATCTCCCATGAATAGTTCACCAAACCCTTAGGTAGCCATTCAGATGAAGGAACTATGTGAACATAAACTATTACCATTAAATGGAGATGGTTTATGATTAAATCAGCTCCCCTATAAGCCCTTAACAAAGAATTCACGCACAGCCCTAAAGCATGCTTTGCTGTGCTTATAAATATTTTAGCGACATCATACAACTTTGGAGCTGCTGAAAGACAGCCATTAAAATCAAGTGTTAGGGGATACATTTCCTGTGCTGAAAGGCAGATCAGTGAGCAGGGAATCTGCTAGCAAGACGCATTTCCTTCCCCACAGCCCGTGCCTCCAGCACAAGAAGGCGGCAGTTCAGCAGGGACCTCCTGCCCCTGTCCCCTTCTCAACAGCACATTCCCGGGGTGCCGGCTCCTGACATTTTCCTCTCCTCTCCTGTGATTTTTGTGTGCTGATATAACAAAGGCTTTAGCTTCTGGACTCCCATTCCTGCTTCATCTACTCACATTCATTTTTTTTTTTTTTCCAGGGGAGGGCTTTTAACATTTTAATGTGGACCAGATTTAGATTGACTGGAGGAAAAAGTGGCTAATTCTGGTCAAGGAGAAAATAACCTGACATTATTTTCTCTCTAACCTGTACGCTGTTATTTCTTTGCACTGAAGTCGCACAGAAATGCATCCTCTGGAGGAAAATATCCTTGCTGCCTTTCCAGGTTGTTTCTTCTTGTGCTATCCGGGCATGGGGGCCGGGGGTGAGATGCACGATCTCCTCGGGTGGACTTTTCAGCTGAATGCTTCACTAGGCATTGCACTTATCTGGGGTGAAAGGATGAGTGAGCATCCATTTAATGCCATTTGTAAAAACCCTGTCTCGCTGTTAGGGAGATTTCATTTGGTTAAGTCCCTTACATGGTATATAAACCATCTGTGTATGTGTGTCTTAAAGCTGTTCAAGGCTTTTTCCATCAGAAATGCCAGTTTGTTGATATCAACAAACTCATTAACTCGAAACGTGTTTTTAAACAGTCAAAAGGGCTTTTTTTGCCCTGCGTTTAAATATGAAAAATGTGGTTTCAAGTTCACTTTTCATTTAGAAATGTGAGTTATTATGAATCCCAGCTGTTTGGGTTTTGCCTTCCAATTTTCAGTCACAGATTTTAAATCTCCAGTGGAGGCAAGTGCAAGGGCAGTCGCTGGAGCACAGAGCAGTAACAGGGCAGAGCCTGGAGTCCGAGGAAGGAGTGAGCAGGAGCTGGAGCAGAGAGAGACGCTGGGGATAACAGAGGAGGGAGCTGAGAAAGCGGAGGTGTAAAATTGGGACCAAAATGCCAGTAGCCTCCTGCAGATGCTCAGAAGATGACTCCACTGCTCCTGACTTATATCAAGAAGCCAAAACCACTCTGGTGGGAGTGTCTGTTCCTATCTCCATCTCCTGATGGGTACGAGGGCCTGACTCCTGTGGCCATGCCACGCTCCCGCAGACAACCAGCAGCTACCTGCCGTGGGAGAGAGTCCTCCCAGATCTGCAGAGAGATCCCTTTGGCTCTGTTTTTCAATTCTCACATACTTTTAAGCCATACAGTTTCAGGAGCTCAAAGAATATTAAGGTGAAAATCAAACACTGGATAAAACAATGATGTGTCAGAATTAAGGTTGCTGATGCGAGCCCCCGCTGGGTCGCTGCGCCATTGACCTGGCGATGCTCTCCATCGGTCACGGGCACCCTCCAGCCCCCAAACCTCTCGCTCGGCCGTCCCTGAGCTCACAGCCCCATCCCACAGCTAGCCACAGGCTAGATGTTGCTCCCTTTCCCAGTGGAAGTGCGTTTTTCCATCCGATCTCGCTCAGCCCATCCCGAGGGCGGCTGCTCCGAAAGGAAGGGTGCTTCGTACCCCTGTGCCCCCATTCAGCCAGGGATGCTTCTAGGGAAGCAGAAGCCGCTGAAGTAACTACTACCTCCGAAACAGCAGCCAAAAGAAAAGTTAGCAACAAACGGCGGCCAGCCCACATCCTCTCGCCATTTGGACTGAAGGATCCGCGCCTGCCCTCAGAAAAAGCCTTCCCTGCAGCTCGTCCCATGCAGTCAGGGTGATCATAAATCCTCCCCTCATTTATGAGCTATGAATAGGGCCCTGTCTGACCTAACTAGGGCGTGGAGAAGCTATTAGACTTCAGAGCAGGAGTCTTGAAACACATGCCTGGATTCATCAAACGAATAATGGAAAATATTTTGTTCCACATGGATTTTAAGAAACGATGTTATTTCTAGCAATTAGGGATTTGCAAACTGTAGCCATGCTTTTGAGTATTGTGGAAGAAGGGGATGTATCTTGTGATTTAAGCACAAGATTGAGAGTTGAGGACCTTGGTACGTTTCCCAGGCATGTGGCAAAGTGAGCATGGAGAAGTCACTCTGTCTCTCTACAGTCCGTGGCTGAAAATGTACCAGTATCTGTTGCTGAATAGCTCGAAAGTAGCACTGAAGGGAGAAATAGTAATGAACTTAGAAACAAAATGAAATGGGCTACTAGTACTTGAGCTACAGTGAAATCAACACTGTTCACAGTTGGAGCTTAGGGTTCCTTCTCACATCCTCACTTGTCTGTCACTTCCTACCTTCACCACCACAGTGTCGCATTTTCTGACAATGTCAAATGCAAGTGTAATTAAACTTTCCTTTTATTCTTTCCCAACTATCTTGAGACAGAATTAGATACTCTGTATATATGAGAGTGTGTGTGTGTGCGCGCATTTAGCTCGGCATGTGCTGGATCCCATCAGGAATTGCATTTCAAAACACCAGTCCAATTCCTGCTAAACTTCTGTCGTCTTCTGGTCTGTCCTGATTTGCTTCCTGTTGTACAATTTGGATGGGATGTAAATGTAATAGGGTGTCTGTGGTAAAAAGCACATCAAATTTTCTGACATCTCCCTGGTGCACTTCAAATGGTTGACGATGACTTTGAATCAGGTCTTATTTACTAGGGAGCCAATATAGTACCAGGATCCAGAGTCTAAAAGCAAATGCAGGAGAAAGAAATGGTCATTATTGCATAAATTGTAAATAGCATTGAATA
Source organism: Gavia stellata (assembly GCF_030936135.1). NCBI lineage: Eukaryota > Metazoa > Chordata > Aves > Gaviiformes > Gaviidae > Gavia > Gavia stellata. Next base: position 34,756,390 of record NC_082602.1, read on the forward strand.
GAGGACTGAGAAGATCTCCTAGATGCTTCCATGCCGAGGCAATGCCAAGGAGTTCTCCTTTCTTTGCAGTCTTCTGCACAGACAGTTACATTGAAGTACAATTATTTTCTGTTATTAAAATACATTGTTCCCATTTTCTTTTACATGAAAAACACCTAGTTTGTCTGTGAACCTAACCATAAACTGTAAGGTCCAAATAAGATGCAACTTTGACCTTTTAAAAAATTGTTCCTTCTGTTACTCTTGCCATTGCTTTATCCCCTAGCAAGGAATCATGGAAAAAAATGCTGTTAAGATGCTGTAAACATTCAAGAGTGTGTGTGCTTTAAGAGCTGAAATGACCTATACTCAGATACCATCTACAAAGACAGGAAATTGGACGAAAGATTTTTTTAAACCCTTGTATTAAGTTTTATGAGGACATAATCAGTTCATCCCCGAAGTGGTCGCTGAAAGAGAAGTACTGCACTTGTGGATTTTAGCTCTCGGTGTTTTTTTCATCAGCAATACAAGTTTCTCTGTTATTTGCAGTCATTGTCATTTCCCAAACCGAATCAGATTGTAGTTCTAGATTGTTCAAGCAACCTGCTATGTATGTGTATAAATATCTAGCTTCAGACTTAAGCTGCAATACCTAAATCAGCACTGACCAGATAGATGGGTAATAGCATTATTACTACATCGTGGTGTTCATGTAATTCCTAGGGCTGCTTAGCTAGGGTATCCATTACAGCCCGCCTTCGGATTTATTGCATCAAGCTCGGAGCAGTGCGTACGTCTTCCAGTGGGCAATAGTTCTGAAATTTGTTCTTCCAAGTGTTTGCCAGTTCAGTCTGATTTACCTTTTTTTCTTTTTCTTTTAACTTCCTCCTCATTTATCATCTCAGACAGCTTGTATTGGACCAGGTTACTTAACTGGTTTGGCAGGACCTTCTGGGATCCTTTTTCTAATACGAGTCATGAAAGCCCTTAGGCTATCTATCTTCTTTTTTTATTTTTTCCCGGAAAATATTTTGATCTAAGGCTAAAGCTTCATAACCTGGGCAGTGCCAAGTGGGAATGTCTCTAAGAACTTGTCGTTGTCGTTTCGCCACTGGAGTCCCACGCGGCGCATGTTTCCTTCGAATGTCTGCCATGGATCCAAGATTCCATGGACTAATGTCTTGGTGGTGCACAAGAATCCTTTCATTCTTATGTAAAAGTTGTCCTGAAACTCATCAGAAGTCAGTAATGCTATGATACACAGAAGAGTCAGAATTTTAAAATGTAGGTGAACCTTGTGTGGGGGAATGTGGTGCTCTCTTTTTTAGTGCACCGGGGAAGTCAAAGACAATTTTGCCTGTAGTGTCTGTTCCTCTAAATGGTCTCTCTTGTTTTATCTTGGTCCTAAGAAATCGGCTCTTAGATCTGCCTTCTGGAGGGACTGAGTCAAGGATCGCTGAAAGTGATGGGCAAATCTCTCTGCTTTGCAGAAGGAGTGTTAGACCAAGGGGAAGTGTTAGACCAAGGGGAAGACATAAATAAATAGGAAGGACACATTCGACCAAAAAGACAATCTACTGATTGAAATGCTGAGTTCACCTCGTGCTTGAAATACCACTGTGGCAAGAATTAACAAACGTTCACTTTCTCTACTACTCAAAGAAATAATTTTTCCTTCTCTGTCCATCTTCCCTTTGAGCAAATCCAAATAATGTTGCTGTCTCTAGTCAATGAATGCTTTCTGAAAGCTGGCTTGGCAAGGCTATAAAATATAAATGAATTACATTTTATTGGTGTTAATTAAGAGACATCGCCTCAGAAAATGCACCACTAGGGTTTGGTCAAAATATAGTGGAAAGTTTTTAATAAGATTGTGTGTACAGGTTTTACTTCCATCAGAAAATGGTATTTATCCTTCAGATTTTTCAGACACAGCGTTCCGTTAAGGCCACATCCAAAATGAAGTTATAATGGTGAAATATGAGTGCAAATATTGACTTTTTTTTAATATCTGTTCCAGGCAGAATATGAAATTGCTCCAGATGAAAAGCTGGGAGAGAAAGGAAAGGAAATCATGATGAAATACCTCATCCCAGAGGTAAGGGGCAGCCAAAGTGGCATTACTGAAGGAATGCTGCAAGGCACACCTTTGCTAAACAAGGTTGTTATAGGCTTTGTAAACCAGAGTCCTAAAATTTATGGTGGCAATCTCCAGTGAATAAACCTGCAAGTCTTATACAAACAGAGAGAAAAAAAATTATAATCCAATCCAGCAATTGACTTCTAAGGATGTACTTGAGCTTCCCAGGGGCTTAATTCATCTGTGGATGAGCAGGGGGCTTCTCTGGTCTCTTCTTGGTGTGCAAAGCTCTACATCTGTGGTGTAATATAAGCTGTTATCGACAGATGCCACAATTATTTCCTGTCCAGCTCAAAAGCGGTGGTGACTTTTCATATACTGTTATGTAGAAAGCAGCAGCAAAAATGGTCGTTGGTAACACACACTGTATTTTGGTACAAAAATTCCCACTCCTCCCCCACCACCATTTGCCCCAGGGTAGCCAGGGACATGCAAGACTGACGTGGGACAGTGTGTTTTGGAGCTGAGAGGTGCTATCGCCCGTTCTTGTTTCCACCACTGTCGGTTCCTCAGCGTGGCATCTCGGGGCTGTTTCGGGGCTGTCAGAAGGAGAGGAGCTCATGGTAGGAGCTGTGTCCACAGGGTGGCACTCCAAACAGAACTACAAATCTGCTTCGGGGAATTTTGGACAGGCTGCACCGGGACTAACCCTTTTTTGGGGGGGGTTCGATCGTTTGCTGACCGCGTTTAACCTTTTCAACAAAAGTCACTGCCAGTAAGCAATAAACATCCAACTTCAAACTCAAGAACAATCCTAGGATTTTTCCAAAGTTGCTTTCATAAGAGTAATCAAGATGTACAATTGCTGCTTCAACTGTTTTACAAGAGAAATACATTTGACCTTCAGGAGAATTAACTGCATTTTTGGCGGATGTCGTTCTAAAGCGTTTAAATGGTACAATATGTTTTGGAGGTGCAGGGGCAAAGCAGACCACTTTTTGTCCAGTCAGCCACTTTCCTACAATAAATTTCAATGCATACTTTCGGTTATCTCAGGCTGCATTTTGGGATCTGGTTTCATTTACTGAGCCTGGCTAGTTTCATGTGCAGCCATTGAGCACTGCCAGTATGAGTTCTTGCTGCCCATTCATTAGGGGCATGAAGTTCCACTGCTTTTTAAATCCACCAAAATGACCATTTGTCTTAAATTTTCTGTCAACAGAGGAACGAGGGACTAACACTGAGGGAAGATATTTCCCGCTTCTCTAGTTCTCATCTGGAAATGGAGAAAGGCATTTTGCTCATAGCAGGGCTAGTAAAGTGAGAGAAGGGTAGTACTGCTTTGTTTCAGATGGTCTTGGTGCAGGTTTCCAGACACCAAATCCCTTCCCTGCTGTCCCATGGCACTCCTGCCGTCCTTGTCCATTTGCCAGCAACCCCATAGTGCAGTGGAAGCACATGGAATAGTTTATTGAGGTAAGTGAATGAGCAGTGAAGACCAATCTGAGAGCAGTTGCTTCTTCATCAAGAAAAAGTGGTGGTGTTACAGGAAGGGAAATTACTGGGAGTCCAGAGCAGGAGTTTCCATTCTTTGCCATGCTCTGCACTTCGTATTTGATCTGTGTACCTGGTTTCTCAGTATGTGAAATGGGCATAGGGTATTTACAGTCTGTTCTGAAACTTTTCTGGTATTTGCAAGTTACCTTAACGTCTTTGGGCAGAAGGAAGCACAATGTTGTGCTCCTTCACTTGTAATCTAAAACTGCCTCCCTGGTGGTGGTGCTTTAATGTCTGCATTGGACTCGCTGCACTTTTTTTTTCTTAATGGGAAACTTCTGCTTCTTTCCAGAGGGATGTTTAAGCCCCGTGTAGCAGAAAATAATTCCTAGAGGCGAGGCTGACAGTGCCATAGCAATGGGTTGAATATGAGAGTCTCAAACAGGTCTCCCATGCAACAAATACTTAAAAAACTAGAGCAAGGCCTGGATTAATTTAATTTCTTTTTAGATACCTAACTAAGGTACTCAGGTTAGGAGTTCAGATGGCCTACTGTCCCTTCTTGTCAAGAAAGAGAAATAAGAATTTCCAAAGGACAGCTATTAAGCCATTGGAAGTCAGTGATTTCAAGCGAGGTTAGATGCTTGCAGTCAAGAGTGGTGAATCTGGGCCCAAATGTCCTAATGGAATATCATCCTGGCCAGCAAAGAAACATTTTCATTAGGAGCTGCATTTCTCCATTGACTTATCAGTCCCTTGAAAGATACAAATTGCCGCTGATTCCAAAGTCGTCTGCTTTCAGAGGAACTCTTCTTTTAAGTAGGTGTGTGTCTGTGCTTCAAAGAACCTGATTGTCTTGATATAAAAATAGTGTGACATACAGCTTGACTGATAGAATAAAATTCTAGGTTTAGTTCTTGGACAGATAATTCAGTCTTATAATGTGAGTATTTTTCCCAGAGTGCAGGATCAGAAGCAAAATGAAAACAAAAAGTAGACTTCGTGCTCTTTAATATTCGTAGAAGATTTTTAGTTCTTGCTTAGATTTTTAAATGCCATACATATTTAACATACAAAGTGTCAGTATATCATCATTCTAAAGTGCATTCGTTTGCATAGGGAACATGCACTTTATTTAATAAAACTTATACTACTTGCACAGCAGAAAGGACAAGAAAACACTCCACCAGATGAATAGACATCACACTAGTACTTACAGCCTCATGTGACTCACGCAGCCACTGTCTGCAAGATGGTGCTACACTGTGCTGTGCAGTTAACAGACTAAAACGTGTGGGAGCAGTGAATTCCCACCGAGAACTTTGTGTGAGAACATTCAGCATCAGCCCTGAGGCTGCTAAACAGGCTCAGCAATTGCCAAGATGGTTGAGGGGGAGAGGCACTTTTTCAAGTAATCTTGATTCAGGCTCTTCGCAGCTTTAACATCCTGAACAGCCCCTACGTGCTCGCTGGGGAAGTCAAGAAGAGGTCTAGCAGCCTTTTGTCGTGCTTGACGCCAGGGACAGCATGAGCGGGTCAGGCTTCCACCGTCTCCCTGGCCTACAGGCAACAGCGATAACAAATTCTGAATGTGTCCTGGCACCTGGAAGGAGAAACAGGTGGTTTAGGCCTCTCAAAGAAGTGGCACGTAGGATCAACCTCCCTAGGGTTGTGGTAGAGTCCTCATCACTGGAGGTTTTCAAGATGCTATTGGAGAGGGTGCTAGATAATCTGGTCTAGGCTCCCTTTCCCATGAAAGGTTGGACCAGATGATCTTTAAAGGTCCTTTTCCAACCTGAGCTGTTCTATGATTCTATGTACTCAGGTTCTCATCTAGGAAGACACTAGTATTCTCTCTCTCCTGCCTAAAGTTCGTTGAAAAATTCATATCCAACAGGCCATTCTGAACTGTTTGATGGGAGGGAAATGTAAGGAGTACATGTGATCTTCACGCTGAGAATGCCAAAATACGTGCGTTTTCATGGCTTCCTTAGCAGCTTCACTTGAGTGGTGAGCAGGAGAGTGAAAACCCACAGAAGAGGTGTCCTGTAGCTGAAGACACCCACCCATCCTTGAAACATGCTCTGAAGCATTGTTAACCTACTTCTCCAAGGAGATCCAACTGTGAGCTGGCTGCTCCTCAGGGGCTATGTGGGGATCAGCACTGGTGAGAGGGCCTTGTCCGTTAAGAGGAAGAGACCCAACGAGGCATCTGCCACCTTGTCCATTAAGAGGAAGAGACCCAACGAGGCATCTGCCACCTTGTCTGTTAAGAGGAAGAGACCCAACAAGGCGCGTACCACTTCAGTACTGTAATCTGAAGAGAACTCCACCTGTAGGCTGCCTTTGCTTAACAGGAGCAGCACAATGTTGTCACACTGGTGAGATTAAGGTTTATTGACTAGAGTCTTGCTTCTTCAAGAGATGCTTTAACAGTTTCTATGAAAAAGGCACTTAAAGCTGCCTTCTTGACTTAATAAGCCTGTGGGGCAAATGTCCAACCCACGGGAAGTCTAAAATTTCTGAGGTTGTGAAATATGATGGTAAAACTGCTAAAATGAATCACAAATATTTCTTGCCTGGCTTTTCCTAATCTGAACAGCTGAGTGGGGATTTTTCAGTTTTCGGTTGCAGTTCTGTCTGTAAATTGAAAAGCCCTCAGTGCTTTGTGGAACAGTTGAGTTAAACTGAACCCAGCCTGGCTTCATTACCTGGCTGCTTCTTTTACTGGAAAAGCAGAGAGATATGTTTACCTTTGTACTGCTTTTAAATAAGAGTTTTGCATCTCCATGCAGCATTTTTGCCTTCCTGCCTGACAGCTGCCATGCCTTACTCTACTAAATCACTAGCCCATTATTTTCTTTTTCACTGTAAATCACCTTGAGATACTTTGAGAGACTCTATATAAAACTAAATTGATTTGAAATGGCTCTTAAGATGGTCTCCATATGCCATTATAGTTTATATTTGGACTCAGCTGGGTACTAAAAATGTTACTGAATAGGATGTCTAATGTGTATTGTTATCCTCATTAATATACTTCACAGAATATGAAGAACAGCAACAGCATTAGTTTTCTTATCTGAATTCCTGTTCAGTCTCTTTTCCTCCAGGAAATGCACAGAATAAAGGCCATGCTAGCAATTTCTTTCTTTGCTGCAAGAGGTTAGCTGGACACAGCAAATAACCTCCTTACTCCAGTCTAAGGCTAGCAATGGGTATTTTGCTAAATGAAAATATGTCTTTGTTTTTATGAACAATTATAGGATAAGGAAGGGAGGGCAAAGCCCCATGAAAGGGAAACTGGCTCATTAGCAGTGCCTGGCCTTCCACTTGTCTGCTGGCTAAAATGTGCTCTTCTCTCAAATCAGTTTTTTCTGGAGAAGGAAACATCTATGTAGTATGGGTGAGATGGAATTAAAATGATATATGAGCCCTTCTGCTGGACAAAGCCATGCAGCTGAGTCCAGGCTCCTGCTTACAGACACCATCTCTCAGGCCTGTGCATTGGCAAAGAGTAGTTTTCTTTTTGCACACCATTGCTTTAATCTTGATGGAAGGATCCTTGCCTTCACTTGTTCTCTCCTTGAGATTTCTTTCCCTCTTCCTATTTTCACCACGAAAATAAATGCAAACTTCAGCACTTGCGCTTCTGAGTGAGTCATCTTTGCTGATCACTAAGGCCTTCCATCTCCCATAAGGAAAGTTTCATGTATCACTTTTTAATGATGCTAGCTGAATCCTGGAAGGGCAGGTCATACCGTACCAAGAATTGGATTCAAGTACTGCGACCTCTTCCTCTAACTGTTTAGTTTTACTAAATGCCTTCTAGGGAACATGTTATAATTAGTTTTTGGAATGGGCCAAAACAAAAGCTGAATGCCACTGTAAGGGAAGCTCTGAAAGAAAGAAACATTAAGCTTCTGTAAAGCAATCTGCATTGTTTTAATGCAAGACAGAGGCTTTGTGTTTTGAAAGGTGAGCCTTCAGGGACTGTTTTCTACATTGTTACCTTTCTCATACAGATTCAGCTTACATCACTTATGTCCAGCAAGTCATCTCATCTTCGTCCCCCTGTAAGCTTATTATCTTGCTGGTAAAAGGCCAACACAATATCGCTTTTCACTGGCTACAGTGGATGGTCCCTCAAGGCTTGGTCCAAGAGTTATCTCCAGAGCTAGTTTTCACATTTTTCTAAACCCTATGCATTTCATTAATGACCCAGTTGAAGTAAACAATGAATGAAGTGCCTGTCTGAACACAGTGTGTTACATGGATTCAGGAGCTAGAATTATTTACTTGCTCAAAGCATTATTCACTGTGTCCTTTGAGTTCCTATTAGGAGACTTTTCAGGATGCTAAATGCTTAAGTAGAAATCCTGGCCTTACTTGAGCCAAGGAGAGTTTTGCCATTTAATTAATTGCCCTGGGACTCTACCCTTTGACTCAATAGATTTCTCATCTCCCCTTTCTATTGACTTCACTACTCTACGGGCACCATTTTAGCCAGAGATGATAGCATTACTTAGGTCTCTGCTTTGCAGCTAGCATAATCGATACATAATCCGGTCTCCGGAGAAATCAATATATAATTCTTGTTGTTGTTCCAGAGACAGCAAGATCAATATCTCTGCTGGTCACTATGTCTTAGTCCAGGAAAGTACCTTCTCAGCGTACTTTCTGCATAAACTCATCTTTCCAAAGTTCAATTCTGGGAAAATATCTGAGCAGCAGAACAGCAACCTTGTTACTCAAATTAATGCTTTCTAATCAGAATTTCTTTTAATAAGCGTTCTTCTGTCACTGGGGCCAGGCTGTAATATAGTGTGGCAGAGGAATCTGAAAAATCACAGTGTTGCCTTGATTAGGAGTCCCTTTGCTGTGGTCTCAGACTAAAAGGCATTTTCTCACGGTTTATTCAAGTCCTATTTCCTCATCCTTTACCCACTGTTTATAATAGAAATGTTAGTTAACTAAACACTTAGTGAGGATTTTTGTCTCTTGCAATGGTGCCAAATTGCATGAGAGCCTATGGAAACAACATGGAGTCCGCTCTGTCCCGGTGATGCTCTCCCCAGAATAGGTCCTTGGACAGTCCTGTGTCCTGTCCTTTAGACTTAAGGAGGGCTGCGTTTGCAATGCAGTCGCTCAGACTGGTTGAAGGTTTGGGCTGGCGTCATTAACTACGCTGGTTTTATGCTAAGCAGTGCTATTAGTTGAAGCTCTGCTTTTCCTTCCTTGTTTTGAAGAGATTACACTCCCAAGTTCGCATGCTTCTTATTCTTAACTGTTTGTCATTTGTGGTCAGGAAAATCATTGGGATGGCTTGGTCGGTGGGAAAAGCCTTCTAGCTTCCCTGTGTTTGCTGGAATAACTCTGACTTGACCCTTTGGAAAACGGAAACTTGCTTCAGCTAATTGATGTCAACCACACATGTAAACCTGGCTCACATCTGTCTGCTGAGGCAGGGCAGGCCCCCCAGGCTGCTGTGACTCCTCTCGGAGACTAGCCAGGGCATCTGAAAGGGCTGAGGACACTGTGCAAATAAAAAGCAGTCTGCTCAGGGTTATCTAAGAATGGGAAGGATGTACTTGTCTGCCCTTGGCTAAGGAATATGCTCATTATAGTTTCCTCCTCTCATTTTCAGGGGGTTATCTTTTCCCTATCCCATCTGCACACCCTCATCACTTACACTCAGTTCATATGGATCATCCAATGGCCAGGGAGTTAATTCTAAGCCTTTAAGGTTCATTCAGCTTCCCCAGATACAGCCTCTTCTGCCTGAAAATGTTGCCTACATGGGAAAGAAGGAATCAGCCTTTTCCAGTTGTCTGAAACACTGGGTTGCAAGACATCCAGAAATCTGCAGGAGATGGCTTTTGTGCATTTGCTCGGAATGACCTTAAAATAGACCTCTGGTGAGTCCAGCCTCTTACACTCCCAACACACACGCTGCAGCTTTGGGGCATCTGCGTAGGAGAGATGAGGTGCCTCTTTCTGTCCACTGACAGAGTGTCTCGGTGATTAAAGTGCAATGAGGTGAATTCCATGCTAGGTGTAACGTAGTATACATTGAATTACATTGCGTGGCATATCCACACAGGTTTCTGTGCCCGATTTCTCAATAGTACGGGAGCCTTTTGAACACCTGACCTCCACAGCCCTTCCATCCGCCCACCATGACTTGCAGAGACTTTCCTGGTTGGTTCAGCTTTGGACTGACTGTTCATGGCTTGAGTGGGCGCACTCTTCTCTGGGTAAAAAACTGTCTGGATGGCCGGACCCAAAGGGTGGTGGTGAATGGAGTTAAATCCAGCTGGCGGCCGGTCACAAGCGGAGTCCCCCAGGGCTCAGTTTTGGGACCGGTCTTGTTTAATATTTTTATCGATGATCTGGATGAGGGGATCGAGTGCTCCCTCAGCAAGTTTGCAGATGACACCAAGTTGGGCAGGAGTGTTGATCTGCTGGAGGGTCGGAAGGCTCTGCAGAGGGATCTGGACAGGCTGGATCGATGGGCCCAGGCCAACTGTATGAGGTTCAACAAGGCCAAGTGCCGGGTCCTGCACTTGGGTCACAACAACCCCATGCAACGCTCCAGGCTTGGGGACGAGTGGCTGGAAAGCTGCCCCGCAGAAAAGGACCTGGGGGTGTTGGTCGACAGCCGGCTGAAGATGAGCCAGCAGTGTGCCCAGGTGGCCAAGAAGGCCAACGGCATCCTGGCCTGTGTCAGAAATCGTGTGGCCATCAGGAGCAGGGAGGGGATCGTGCCCCTGTACTTGGCGCTGGTGAGGCCGCATCTCGAATGCTGTGTTCAGTTTTGGGCCCCTCACTCCAAGAAGGACATTGAGGTGCTGGAGGGTGTCCAGAGAAGGGCGACGAAGCTGGTGAGGGGTCTGGAGCACAAGTCTGATGAGGAGCGGCTGAGGGAACTGGGGTTGTTCAGTCTGGAGAAGAGGAGGTTGAGGGGAGACCTTATCACTCTCTACAACTACCTGAAAGGGGGTTGTAATGAGGTGGGTTCTGGTCTCTTCTCCCAAGTGACTAGCAACAGAACAAGAGGAAATGGTCTTAAGTTGTGCCAGGGGAGGTTTAGATTGGATATTAGGAAAAACTTCTTCACTGAAAGGGTTGTCAGACACTGGAACAGGCTGCCCAGGGAGGTGGTTGAGTCACCATCCCTGGAGGTATTTAAAAGACATGTGGATGAGACACAGGGACACGGTTTAGTGGTGGACTTGGCAGTGTTAGGTTAACAGTTGGACTTGATGATCTTAAAGGTCTTTTCCAACCTAAATGATTCTATGATTTCTGAAACTAAAAGCGTAACGGGTCACAGATGTCTCTCTGAGATCAGGATTCATGTGCTAAACTCAGAAGCAGTAACAGGCAACTGTATGCTTGATCCCAACAAAGAAGAGAATAAAGAGGCACATGATGAAAACGGAAGTTAAAAAGACCTTATTTCTTACCTGATTCCCTTGTAATAGGAAATTAGGATTCTGGAAAAACATCTAGAGACTTCAGCAGCTGAGTAGCCTCACAAGAATGGGCCAAGCAAATTCAGATGAGATGCCTGAGGCTGACACCTTTGGCTGGGATGATGCAACTAGAAGAATCACTAAGCCAAGAATGTTAGTGTGTGTTATTTTAAGTTGGAACTGGGAATCACAGCATTACCATAAGGAATGTTTTAAATTTCACAGAAAATAAATATCTTTCAATTCATTAAACTATCACTAGATAAGTGTAAAAAATAAGAAAATAAGAATGATTTAAAAAAAAATCTTTTGATTACAATTGGATTTTAAAATAACCAGCATGTTTAAGTTGTGGAAATGTGGCACTTCAAACTACTCATGTTTAATTTTTTTTTCCCAGTAATTCAACTACACTTAAAAAAATCACTTAAACTGCATGCCAAGCCTCAGTTTTTATGTTAATTTATTATTTTTTAATCAAGCCATACTCTGACCTGAGTCAAAAATCAAGCATATAGGAAGTTTATTATCCTGGCACAGATGCTGTTTGTCCAACAAGCAAAGCTGAGGAAGAGCGGAATATGCCACTGCAAACAGTGTGTCATCTCCTACAATAAATGTCTTCCCTCTCAATTCTTTGCTGATGGCTATTACCATATGATTGTTAATGGATCGTGTGACACAGGTGATTAGGGAATGCCCTGTTTCCAGCAGTGCTAGGTAGTGATTTTGTTTGCTTTCGTGGGTGTTTCCAGTCTTTCTGTGAGTGGGCCACTGGTTCCTGCCTGATGTTTATTTAATTCACTTCCTAATCCTTTCCAAGCCTTCCTGAACTCTCCTTTGGATTTTCATTTCTTCATTCAGGTGTTTCCTCAGGATTTTGACCTGCTAATGGAAAAAAATGAAGGCAAATTCTGCAAAATCACCACTGCAATTGATAGCATTCACTTGAGTGTAGCCTGGATCAGGCCTTCATGCATGAGCTACCTTCATGCAAAGCAAATAACTCGTGGACTTCAGAGTGAGGATCACTTGCAAGGGAAGGGTTACTCATGTTTACAGGCTTATGTCTCAGAGGAGTGAATTCAAGCAGGGATCTGTTTGTTTTCCTGCAAGAAAGCCATTCAATAACATTGAGGTTGTAAATGAGTGTTTATAGATTAAGGGATTTTTTTTAATGGAACAAATGACGTTTGGTTTACCAGAGGAAGCCAAGCTATGACTATTGCAACAGAAGGTTGCTTGCTAATGCTTAGGCTATCCATCAGTGCGGGAGGACATTAAAAGGTAGAAAGGTTCTGATAAGAGGCTGGATGCTGGATGCTATCCAAACCTATTAAGCCACGTGATGAGAGAAAAAAACATTCTGAGAACAGAAGCTTTCAAAGTTGTCCTGTCATCTTTGTTGCCACTAACGGTGAGAATACCGTTCTTTTCCCAAAAAATGCTTTATCAAACATCTGGCTGCTTGTAGTAATGCACTATAGCAATGGCTCAGTTGAGTTGCTAACAGAAGAGGTTACATGATACTTCCAAGGACTGTGCGAGTAGCCTAACTTTTGGGTAGCTTGAAAGTCCTGGTTAGGATTAGCCTTCTCTCTCTATCCTGTTTCTTAAGCTACCCTCCTCGTCCTGCTGACAGCTACTGGTACTGGTTATTTCACGTGTTTTCATCCTTTAATCTGCGTGCAAAATGCTTTTAAAGTGGAAAAAAGGCAACAACAAGTAAAACATACTTTCCCTTCCCCTGCTTTAAAGCAAGTTTATATAAAACAATTTCAGCTGGCTAGTTTATGAGCACCCCTACACCAATAAAGCTATGTGTCTACAGAAAGGAGGAAAAGTATGTTTCTTTGGTAAAGAAACCTCTATAAGCAGGTTTCCAAGGAATTATTAAAAAAGTATGGGTGGGGAAGGACTAGGGTTTAAAGATACTGAAAAATATCTTGCCAAGCACTTCTTATGAGGCCCAGTTTCTCCCTAACTGAAGTCAAAAGCATATCTTCCATGATGACCAGTTTAGCTTCTTAAACTAAGCTGTACCAAAAACGCCATAGCTGGTTGGGATTGCGGTGAGTGTTTTTATTTAATTGAAGAGTATAAAGTCTGCAGCTGATTCACTGGACTTGCAAAAGAAGCTGATGAAACAATTAAATTTTGTCTCATGGGACATTTTGTAATTTCAAAATTACTTTCTATGGGGCTTTGCGTGTTTAAGATTTCCTCTGGTCACATATAGGAGCCAGGAAGAAATTTCTCCTTCTTGATCTAGGCAATCTTTTCTCTTCCTTTGTTGCTCTGAAACTCATGTTGTGGTTACACCCCCAAATTTCTCTGAACCAAATAATTTAATATTCCAAGGAAACCACATTTTGGATCGAAGATCTTTATGTAGGAAACGTTTTGACTCACAGCATTTGCATGGCAGTTGATTGTTTACCACCGTCAGGAGCATAAATGTGGTTTCTAGAAAGGAGCATGCTGCTTTCAGTAATAGCAGCTATAGAAAGGTCTATTGAGAACAGGAAAAACAAGGTATAGCTAGATAGCAGATCCTGTTGCTGATTAACAAGAGAGTCATGAAAAATGCTTCATATACTTTCTATGCACTTGTCAGAAAGGAAACCTCAGTGGTTGCTGAGTTTCTCCAAAGATGGGCATAGTTCAAGACTACACTTGTACCCCAGCACGGAAGAGGAAGGGTGCTGGAAACCCAGAGCAGAAACTGATCTTCTTCCTACAGTGGGCTGGCCGAGGCCCAAGAGGCAGCCCAGCAGGTCTGGAGCAAGCAAGTCAGCCTGAAGCTACACCAGATCTGCTGCAGTAAATGAGTTCATGAACTGAGGTGGTTAGCATTGCCTTTTGTGATGGAGTAGTACAACCTCTCCAGGCAGAAGAACGTGTTCAGCTGTTTGTTGAGGGCTCTATTGTCTTCAGTCATTGTATTTTTCTGTGTGTCGACACGTGTTTTGATAGTTTAGTAGAATATGAGGGAAAACAGATTCATCATGACTCCAGATCCGCTTGCAGCTACAAAACAAACCCCAGAGTTGATAGGCACTGCTGATTTGCTTCATTTAGCTACCAGCAAGTGATCCTGCCCTCAGTACTGAAAATACCATTTGATCAGAGAACAGGATTGGGTTCCATTTTTTTTCTCTGTCATCGACCCACTCTATAATCCTGGGCGAGACATTTCATGTCTTTGGCCCCATTTCCCACTCCCGGGCTAATGTGATTGGTTTACTTTGGAAGCTTTAGCTCTCATGACATGTGTATGTACTGGCTGGCATTGCGAGCCCCCATTCTCAGGTATAATGTCTACACGCTGTCATAATAGATAAATTGCTACTAATAACACAGCTGCTCTCCATGCTACCCGTCCACCTCACTGCCAATTCCTACATCTGTCATCTCAAAGCAAATATCCTGGAATTATGAAGACTTGTGCTTTACTGGTTTGCCTCATACAGACCCAGATGACTTTGTGGTAGGAAAAAAAATAAAAAGAAAATGCAGAAGTTGATTACTTAAAGTGTTGCAGCTGCTCCTGATGTAGAATTGGCTGTTTACTACATATACAGCTAAAACCGAACAGACAAGATCAGACACAGGGCAAGAAAAGAGAATGTTCCAACATTTTTGTGCATAACACCAAAAAACGTCAGGAGACTGTGTGTGCTGTGACAGTGCTGGAAACCTTTCCCTCACCAGGTTGAAACACATGCGTAACCCGGACTTCCCAAAATCAGAGTGCCACCAAGACACTCTATCTCCTCCTCTGTTGCTTTCCTCTGCATTTCTCATTGTCAGCCCCTTCGCACTTCCCCTTTGTTGGTCACCAGCTGTGTGGTCAGTACTTCCCAGGCTGTAGCTCAGACTGAATCCCAGTTGGCATTGGCCTGCCCCTGCCCAAATCAGGGAGGTGGGGGCACATCAGAGTCACCCAAAGTGGCTCCGGACATCTCCCTGTGGTGGGGCAAGCAGAGCTTGGGCTGTGCCCTGCGCTGGCGTGTGCCTGCTCTGAGGGCAGCAGTGCAGAGCCCAGTGGAGATGCCACAGGCCAGTTCTTGGGGTGAATCTCCAGCCACAAGTAGCAGATCAGCCTTGGAGACACAAAAAGGCACAATTTCATGGTCTCTGTTTTGCCTTCCATTACCTTTCCCCTTTGAAAACGTGCATTACCTGAGCACATAAACTTGTCTTTCCCTGATTTTGCGCCTACCAGCATGACTTGCATTTATCTACCTATTCTCCCTTTTTCTAGTAACTGCCCTGATTACAGTCCTCCTTGTGACCTCATGTGTGTTTGCCTCAAGGGACTGAGGACAATCAACACTGATAGTCACACCATTGCTACCTGTCAAGGTAACTACTCTCCTGCTAGCTGAGCCTTCCTCAAACATCTGGAGAAGGATGTGACTCTGCAAAAGCAACAGCAGGAATGGCCTTGCATGTGGCAGACTTCCCATCCCTGACACAAACCATTGCTCTTTGTTGCTGGTCTTGGGTCACGGCCGTGTGAGAGCAACTCAAATGCAGCAACATAACAACTGGATGAAGCCAGTATTTCCAGGTTTTGGTGTATGAACTCTTCTCATCCCATCATGCACCATCTCACACCAAAGTTCATTTTAGCCTGTTTCTTCCATAGTCTTGAGGTCTCTACTAGTAGCAAATCTGTGTGGAGATTTGCAAATAGATTATATGTGAAAAATAGCTGCCGACATCTGAAAATACACATATCATTAAGACAGAAGTGCTTGGAACCGGAGACAGCGCAAGAAAAGTTATGGCTTGAACTTTTGTCCATTGACTGAAATATTTTTAATTGTTTTAAGCTAGTTTGTTGTGGAATGTTTTCATAACCTGAGACATAACATATGCTGCACGCTATTTGTTTTATACAAGTGACTTTTAAAATAACTCATCGTTTTTCAATATCATGGCTACAAGTCTGAAACTTGCCAGAAAAGCAGTTGTGTTTATGACAAAAGTTTGCATGAGGTCTATTCATTCTAAAGAGTGTGGTATCTTTCTGGTTCATATAATTTTCGTAGTAATGAACAGTCGTGCTTTAAGATACTGTGATGACTCACATCCACTGGCAAGAGTTGGTATAAAATGAAAGCCTGTATTTCTAGGTTTCTGTTCCTTATTCACTAATTGCAAGCTACAAATGGACTGATTTGAGGAATTTGAGCATCTCTAGCTTTCATTTATCTCAGTGATACTTCTTTGATTTCAGTCACAGGTGATGATCAAGTCTTCTGCAAAACACAACTCTTAACCTCCCTGTTCACTGTTCTGTAAAATATTGTGAGATTGCCACCTAGCTCATGAAAACTTAATCATGCAATGAAGCTTTACTATTTCGAGGTTCTTAAATGAAAGGCAATGTGTAAGGATGAAGAATTACCTCCAGACTAAGGACCTGCTCTGTTTCTTGCCAAGTCCGTCTGACCAAAGTCAACACTATCCCTTTTTCTGATCTGAAGTTCAGGGTTCTGCAAGCTATTCCTTTTCTGCAGGAGACAATGGTGGTTGAGACAAGTGTCTTTCCATCGGGACTGTTCATTTGCAAAGAAGATACTTACTCCTTTGCTCAGAGCTCCAGGTTTCCTTTGGTGAGCACTCAGCATACAAACTCCCTTCCTCATCTGTTCTCAGGGCCATGTCACGTGCCTGTGTTTTAAAGAGTCCAGTGTTTTGCAAAATCATTGGTACAAAGGACTAGGAGAGGGCTCAAGAGCCTCTTGCATTGAGGAGAGATCAAATACACTTAGATCATCAACAGATGTCTGTCTGCCCTCAGAGGTCTTTCAAAACTCTGAGAACAGATTCCACAATATTCATATGCCTGTTCTTGTGCTTCCCTGTGTGGAAAATTAGAAAAAAAGTCTTCATAAGTGTGTTCGTTCTCATCATTCCCGCAGTGTAGAGCAGAACATGCAGAATAATTGATCCCTGCCCTCTTTATTAAAAACATTTTTATACTAAAAGATCTTTATCATGTTTCACTCTTACTTTTCCAGACTAAACACATCTAGTTCCTCAATGCTTCCCTTTGGCATTTTCTTCCCAAGCATGTTTCTCAACCCTCCAGACACTCGGTGCTCTCTTCAGCTCTCCATAGCTTTCTCAAACGGTGGTGACCCCAACTGGATACGTGTCTCCAGCTGGAGTCTCAGCACATCCCTATCAGTTCCCTTTGTTGTTTGGGCACTTTTCCCACAGAAACAGCAGCGCTGCACACAATAAACCAACTCTGCACACGCAGGTTCGTGTTGTGTGCGCATCTGCTCTGGGCTCCGTACAGCTATTGGAAATAATCAGAGTTGGTTACACAGAGACACCTGCTACTCACCCCACCCGGGTTTCAGAAAAGCTAACCCCAACTCATGGGTTGTCAGCAAAATGCTTTTATTCACTGAAGTTGCAAATCTCTGCTGGCCGGCTGCCTGCTTTCACTTCCACAGACTTCGAGGCAACACCTGTAGTGCAATACATCTTGACCAAAGTCACCCATTTTACACACTTGGAAGTTCTGTTTTAAGGAAAACTAGAACAAGTAACATGTTTTAATGAAAAAGTAAAATTATCAGAGAAGGTCTTCTGAATGTTTCCCTTGGTACTGCCGGCATTTCATCTTGTTTGATAAAGAATTTGATTAGCTGGTAGAGTGACAAAAGGTCAGGTGTCCTCCACACGGTCACACCGTCAGAGGGGAAACACCATCAGAGAAATGTTGCAAGTACCATGGCCAATGTATAGAGATGATTTTATGAGAAGGCTTATTTGTTTGTTGTCCTGTTCAGTGAATGTCAACAAATACTGTGTCTTGAAGGGCTGAGTGAAGTAGCCTGTAACAAAACTTACAGAGCTGTCAAAAAAGGAGAGTTTACATTTTAAAGTATAGTGATGCAACATGACAGTCAAAATAACAGATAATGGGGAGTTACACAGCCTGGAAGCTTTCATCCGATCTGAACCCGATTTTGCTTCTTTTCAGTTCTTCAGTGAGGTGCTGCGTGCCGGCACGTGGACGGTGCCAGATGCAGCACACACAGAGCTGCGTGGTGTGGGTCTCCGGGCATTCAGGCTGCCAGGGACAACTCTGCTAGCGCAGGGAAGACCAGATCGCATTCGGCTTGCGATGCTCTCAGCTCCCACCAAGAACCTGGTATTTATGGGTGATACTGCATCCAGCTTCAAACCTAGCCACCATGCTGTTTATCAGTGGTTGCATCCTGGTGAAGAGGAGAGGAAAGGGGGGGAAGCTGCGTTCAACCTCTCAGCAAAATATGAAAAGTATCTTGCAGGCCCAGAGGTTTAATTCGGAAGGAATAGCGATCTCCAGATTTTTGTGGACATGAACGCAACTAACTTTGAACAAGCGTGTGACATCTCAGCTGTTTTCATGCCGTTTATTGAAATGGAAGAGCAGCTGGGAGGATCTCTTTTGTCTTTTAAATTAGAAAAAAGCAAAATTTAGAAGAGAAGACTTTTTTCTCAGTGTGTTAATGGCACTCAGAAGTAACTGATTATCCATTTCTTGTTTCTCAGATAATCACTAATCCAATTCCGAGTTGTCTTCTTTTCTTAACAATTAAACAAGAGGGCATCACAAAACTGAGATGTTGCTTTGCCAGCAAAGTATTTATAAAGTGGTTTTCAGTTTCTGGCCATAAATGAGAAGATACAGGAGACAGATAGGAGATTCTGATTAAAACCTGGTGAAAGTAGTTTGGACTTTTGGACTTCTATTAAACTGTCTGGTCAAAAAGGGTAATGCGATGAGAGAAATTTTTGTCGTTGGATCAATTTAAGGACTTTTTGCACTGCCAGAGTCTTGGGCCATGAATCTGGTTTCGGTTCCATCAGCTTTACCCTAGTGTTACTCTGTTGACTTGACTGGTATAATTTCTCGTTTACGTTATCATCAGTGAGATCAAGAATCACTTTCTTTGCCTTCAGGAAACAGAATAGCCGTTAGGGAAAATACAGGACTGTACTTTTAAAACTACTGGGCGTTTTGTTTTGAATACAGGAAAACGTAACAGGTTTCTGCAGGTGTTTCTGAAGAGTTAGCAGAGTATTCTTTGTCACACGCTCAGATGTAATGGTCTTAATCCCAGTGTACGGCTTTCCTACCCGCCACAGGACATTTAATATGTTCAAAAAGGTGTCTCTGTTCCCTTGTAAAAGCCGAATTTGCTTTTACAGCCATTACCCATAATGCAGCGGGAGAACAGCGTTAATAACCATTTCATCGGGGCTGCAGAAATCTTTTGCACCTCTCCGGGGAAGAAGCAACTTTTTCTTCTATAAGTGGCCAAAGTGTTACCTTTGGAAGCTTTCGCTCTTGGGATCCAAATGCTTTCTTGCACTCATAACCTGCGCTACCCAATTGTTCTCCAGGGGAGCAAAAGTGGGTTGGTGGGTTGGGTTTTGGCTTGTAATTGTTTCTGGCTTTGTTTGAACATTCGAAGGCTGTAGGTATGCACAGTACTCAAACAGGGAAAATGGCAGTCATGGGTATTTAATGGGAGCAGTGGGAACCATGAACTCCCAAGGAAAGTCTCAGGAAGGATCATACACAGGCTCCCTAGAACTGTATGAGGAGTTGGGAAGGGTTGGGTATGCTCCTCCCATACACATGGTGCAGCTGCTCTGCCCTGAACGCTGTGAAAGGCTGCATAATGACACAAAATGTTTTGCTGGACCTACAAAACCTTTGGAAATGATCAGCCTGTGAAAAAAGTGGTTTTTTGTTACAGAAAGTGAAGTGGTCTAGTAAAGCGTTTGCACTACACTGTAAGGCTTTAGTCCATGTACAGAATGCCAGTGTATTTATGTCTACGTACCTTGATATTGTTAGCTCAATTTGTCCAGAGGAGGAAAGGTTCAAAGGTCAGCAGGGAGTGGTTTTGAAAAACCAAGTGGTGACTGTATCTCCCACAAACTTGAAGAGAGGAATCACAGTTCATGCCATTTTTAAATACTTCCCACATTGTCTTACAGTTTCTTTTGCTCGTTCTTCTCCCTTTTCCCTATAAGAATTTTGTTTCTTCTTTATGAAAAAGACTTAGCTTATGCTTATAATTTATTTTTTAAATGTACTTTGATCTCAGCCAAAAGTTGATGGAATTATTACTATAATAATGCATCATGTGCATGATCTTCAACACTAACCTCAAGGCAGCTTACCTGTCATTGGGAAATGAAGTTGCCTGGTGTGAGCAAGAATCAGGTCACTTGGTCTAAATGCCTAATTATGGGGTTTAGTACTTGCTTAACTTTTGTATCCTGATTTTGGTCTATAAATGATGAACAAATCCTAGATTTAATTAGTAGTAACTTCAATTAGAGGCCTAGTCTCAATTTTACTTAAGTGCAGCTCCATTCATGTCAGAAAAGACACTCCTGATTCACAGCAGTACAAAGACTATGGAGTTCAGTGGTGTTTCTGTACCCTATAAATCAGAGAGATGTTCAAGATAACCAGGTCTCAGAGCGGTGGACGCACGCAACCACATACAAGCTTTGGGATGCTGATGAGCTTGTGTAGCGCACCCCATTGAGTATGCAAAGTATAAAGTACAGGCATTAATTCGTATGGATCCTAGCCCAAATCAGCTGAAATACTGCTCATCATTAGGCTTTGGTTCCTATCTGAATATTCCTTGAAAAACCTTTTTTTTTCCTTTTTTTTTTTCCCCCAGTAGTTTCAATGCAGCAGCTGTAAGACTGGAAACAAGGACTTTTAAGGTTTTTTCCCTAGTTCTTTCACTGCTTCACTCTTGCCTCTACTTTCTCTCTTCAATCAAAACTGGGACTTAGATTTAGTCATGGGCATCTACAGCTAGGAATTTCTGTAAGTTGTCTGATTTACTGAGACTTGTTCTACAGTTCTCAGTTCCTGTCAAACTCAGTGGCCAATCAAGCTGAGAAAATCTGCCTTTGTCTCAGCCTCCATCTTTTAGATGATAATGTGGGGGCTCATCTCCCTCTCAAGAAACTGTGAGACTTCTTAATTATTAGCAATATACTGTTTGTGATTAAAAGTGGATGTTCCTTAGATATCTTTTGCTGAGGAAATGGAGGAATATATGGAGGAAATGAGGAAATATTTTAGTGAGGTCAAAGATATCCAGCATGCTCTGCAGATTGTCTGTCAAGGTTGAATAGTGAGACTGCATTACGCAGCATGCACAGACAGTTCTGTAAACCATGTTCCTATTTAAAAACATTCAAGTGGAACAAACTTACTTTTTCATGTCACAACCAGGATCATATTCACGTTTCAGCAATGGGAAGGAAAAGATAAAAGACTTAATACAGCTTTCACCATGCTGGAGATTTTCTGTGGCTCCACCTCTGCCCCTTCCTCTGTCCTCATTCCTGGTGTTTTTGAACTCTGCCCGCAATGCATTTCAGTGCGTGCCAAGATATCCCCAACTAGGGGTGAGTTAGTGAGAACATCTGGCCAGGAATGAGTGATGATGCTCTATGACCCACCTACTCAGCACATCTGGTGGTCGCGGCCATGGGTGGGGAATCTTACCGAGTATTAAGGCTTCTGCAAGGAAAGAGGATTGTCATCTATGGCTGGATTTATTGAAAATACCCAAATCCAATTGGTTATATAAAGGGGCTTTCATGTCAATGGGAGAAATGCCTATAAATAGGTGCAGACACACACACACACATGCATATACCCTTTTTTCATATAATTACAGTATACTGTCAATGAGTAAGAATGTGGACTGCCTAAAAACTGTCTTTATAGATAATTAGTCCCAAAGGTCCTGAACTGGTTAACCATCAGGGCATACTGCAAAAGACTGCCCTTTGGTAACGGCTCTTTGAGGGGGCTGAATGTACATTCTCTCTAAAGGGAAGAGAGGATGAAAAGAGTTTATGTGCTTGGTTGGCAGAGTTCCTTTTTGAAATGATTATTTTAAAACTGCTGGATTATTTTTGTCCTTCTAATGATGAATTAAGGTGTCCAGACACTTCTGCGAGCATCTTTTTGTATTATTTATATATAAATCAATAAATACCAATGCTCTGCTCTTGTTTTCCTTTGCTGGTAAAAAAAAAAAAAAGAAGATGGATTTTTCAGACAGCACAATGAATCATCAATGAAGTGAAAACACTGGGCAAATTCTCTTTTGTTTAAGAGAATGGCCTGTGCACAGTTCAGGCCAGCACATTTTTCATGGGATGCAAGGGAGCAGTTCAAAGAACTGGCAAGGAGTGGGTCCTGCATATTCATGAGGCTGGGCAAGGAGGTGAAGGTACAGGAGAAGGCAAAAAAGCAATGTGAGGATAGAGTGGAATGTGGAGCGAGTTACCACGGTATCCTATTTTACTGCTGTTTGACGTAAAGCTCCTTTGCTTTTACACAACCACTGGAATTGAATGAAAGCAGCTCAGGGCATAAATAATGAATGTGTCTTTTACACGTCAGGAGAATCTGCACCTCCTCACAGAGATAATGTGCCCTTCTCTTCTCTTCCCAGTCTCCAGCCTGCGTTCCCGAAGTCAGTCAAGATCTTATCCAACAGACAGAGGAGAAACTCGAAAACAGCCCCTGCAAAGAGCTATTCTCTCACTGTACAAAGTAAGTATAACTCGATACCCAAAGATCACAGGGCTGCAGTCAGCGGCTTGTAAGGAATGTGTCAGGTAAAGACAGACATTTCAATTTGAACCTGAACCATGTATCTTCAGTTTATGTTCATAATCCTAGAGGCATTGCTGACAAGTGGGGAAGTCATTTCATCTGAACAAAATGTAATAAATATTTCCATGCCATTATGTACACTAGACACAGGCACTTAGTGTTTCAGGTATTTGACAGAGTGTTCTAGCCAAGTAAACCAGCCATGAATTTCATGCTGTGTGAAAAGAGCTACAATGATAATGTATCCAAAGAAAACATCTCTGTTTCAAAGTGAATAAAAATTAAGTGGCTATACAGTCCATTTAGACAGAGGAATGTGCAAACTTGCTCCACATGGCTTTTCCAGAAAATCTTCACCAGGAGAATGGGGCTTTTTTAATGCTTTCTGTCTGTCTGTGGTGTTCAAAGGAACGTTCTTTATTTCATCTTTTGTCTGGCAAAAGGCTTATCAGTTTTTGGAGCGGCGAGGTGATTTGTACTATTATGCGCTAAAGCTCCAGGTATGCAATCTGCATGTGCAAACACTGACCCGAGTACTTTCATGCCAGCAGATCATAAACCAATAAAAATATGAAAAGGAGGGATCATCGCAAGCTGGCCCATGTGGTTTCTGGCTGAGCACGGTTTGTTTTCCCTGGGTGATGTAATGGGGATTTGTAAAATTCGCTCCGCTGTCATTCATTGTTTTGACTCATTTCATTGACCTTTTCTGTTTTCAGTTATTCTTTGCGTTGGTAGGAGATGTGGGTTATTTCTGGCCTTCTCTTATAACATAACCAGTTTCCTTGCATTGGCCTGGTGTCATGTAGAGATGCTCATATAACTCGCACCAGTTGTGTGTGCCAGTCCCAATGACAAAGGCAGAGCTGTGCTCGACACAGCCCCCCCTGATGCCTGTTTCCAGTTCTCAAATTGGTTTGAAAGCTGACAGTTCCCTCTAAAATGCACTTTGTTGTTGCCAAAGAGGGGAACTAAAAAGCAAACAAGTGGTGAAAGGCAGCTATTGTTCTTTAAAATACATGCAGCTTTTAATTAACTGAATGGAATAGGCTAGCGTTGGACACCACTTAATTCAGGCTCGTATTCACCGGCAGCCATTCCTTCATCTCAGCTGAAACGGATAAATGAGCCAGGTTTGAGACCTTGTTAATAAATATGCTGATCGTTTCACATGGACTGAAATGGGGTCAAAAGGAAGTTTTAAAAACTTGCTGTTGGTATTTACTTAATGTACTGAATAATGTTAATTTTGGAAGAGTTCACAGTCAGACCAAAAAAGGGAGGCATACATACAAGTATGAAGCTTGCTATCCTGTAGGAGCAGGAACGGGGATGAGTTTCAGACATGTCTTCATAGATAAGATCAGTCTGCGGGAGAAATGCATGTGTAACTTCTGCTTTGACCTTTAATATTTTGACTGTTTGCTTCTGCGCCCCTCCAATTTCCCCTATAATTTTGGCTTAGAATTTGGATATTTGTTAGAGCTTTGTATTTTACTTTGTAAGCTTGACTCCACTTAGGGGAAACCGTATGATCTGTGTCCAATCAAAGCTAATGAAGACAACAACAATTTGACTTCTGAATACTGAATATGTGTAATTACCTGCCTGTTCCAAATTGATGGTGCAAGAATTATTACCAAAAAAGTTCAAGCAGCTGAGAAATTCCAAAAACTTATGAATAGTAGCTCATGAACAGGGAGGAACTAAACTGAGGAGACAGGTTATTCATGGTGAATTGTTTGCTCAGGTCTAGAACTGCCCCAGGGTAAGACATAGCTTATCCATTCCCAAACCAGAGTGGTCCTTCAGAGAGGATTCCCTCCTCCAGCAAAATCTAGAAATGTGTCTGTATACCCTCAGATACAGACACAAAAGTGTCTGTATACACCAAAACAGAAATACGCATTCCTGTGGGCATTTTTCACCCAAAACCAAGTTTTGTCCCTGCCAGTGCTTCCAGCAGAGGTGGATGTGGTAGCCCCAGTAAGCAAGGCAAGAATCAAAGCCAGCAAGTCAACCGACCCCTGATAAACGATATGACCTCCTTCATCTCAGGCAGCTCTCTCAGCTCAGCCCATCTTTTCTTAGCTCTGAACCCTTGGCCTTCCTTATGGGATATCTGTTCGTCTCTGGCTGCTTGTTGCCTGTCACAAGCAACATACTTATTTCTCACATTTGCAGACTGGCCTTTTTATTCCTTTATTCCTTTGATTATGCAAAAGACTTTGCAACCACTGCGTGAGCGCCAAAATTATTTTCTTGATCCAGAAACAAATCCACATCCCTGTTCAGACTTTCTTTCCTCCCTTTTACTCTACAAAGCACATAGCTGTTAGGAAAAGCCCTTTGACTTTAATCACAGTTATTACTTCTTCTGTATAGCAGGAATTGAAATTGATTTTTTTTTTCTCAAAATAACACCTCTGATGGTCCCTCTTTGACAGAAATGGGCTTCAGCCAGAAATTTTCAATCCAGATGTGAACATCCCTCAAAGTTTAGGAGCTCAGTTCCTGAGGGTGTTGTGTTAAGCCAGTCTTAGTTTACTAACAGAAGCAAAGATATTTGTTGTCTAGTGACTGACAGCCTTTGTAAAAGTCCATTGAAGCCAGTGGGAGATGCCCTGTTAATTTTCAGCAAGCGTAACCAGAACATGTTACTATTCAGCTTGTGTAAGGCCTCCTGTTATAAAACCCATCAAACATACTACTTCGTTCCCTGAGTTAAATAAAGTACAAAATAAAGTAGAAGTAAAATAATCCTACCATAGAAGAAGTCTGGATTTTCTCCTCTTGCTTTGTTTCTCTTTTGTTCCAAGTTCAGGGTTATAAAATACTTATATATCCTTTTCATCTGAGATAGATCTGTCCTTGACCACCTCAGTGGGGAGCCATTCCAAGAATACCTAAACAGCATGTACTTCGACAGGTTTCTCCAGTGGAAGTGGTTGGAAAGGTAAGTGGCACAATTTTTTTTTTTTTAATTAAAAATGAATATAAAAGGTTTATTTTCACTTTCCATGCAAAGCCTTTAGAATATGGTCAAAATCTGACAGCTGAGATTGTACATGTTTACTCCCTTTGCCTTCAAGAGAAAGACAGTTTGGCCTTTCTACAGCGTTACTGTGCCTCAATCCTAACGTTTGCCATTTATGGCCCTCTCTGTGCAGCGATTCTCTCCCTCTTTTCACTGTTCTCCTTCAAGAAGGTCCATCAAGACTCATTCCCCATTTCTCTGAGCTGTACTCCAGGGAAGCTCTCCCAGAGAGCTCCAGGAAGGCTTTCCTAATTTAAGTGTTTGTTTGTAACTGTTTGTTATTAGAAGGTGCAAGAAGAGGTAATGGCTTTAGCCACAGGATGATGCCATATAGAAAAGTCATGGTTATGTTGGCATTAGACTCAATTTAACCATGAACTGAGTCTCCAGCTGTGACCATCCAACGAGCGTGATTGGTTTCTGGGACATGTATAGTGCTCCTTCATCCTCCACGAATGTGCTTACACCCATAAATACTCTTCAGCCACTCCCTTCTCTCTTAGGGACACTGCACTCCTGAAGGTGACATGCTCCAGCAAGCAGCTTGAGCACCTTCTTTGCACAGTATGCCTATGCACCGCAAGTAAATAGGAAAAGACCTACAGCCTATAAAAAGTAGGAATCCAAATCTCCTGTGATCTGAGAAATGTTTGTGGCCAATTTCATTGTAGGCCCTGTCACAATGAGCTACTCATGGCACAGCTTGAAGGACACATTGCACAATTTTATAACCTACCCTTGTGCATCTAGAATGCTAAACATAACATAAGATATGCATCCAGCCTCTGGCTTTTGCATTTGCAAACACCGTGCCCAAGCAAGACTGAAAGATGCTGCTCGCTAGGGAAGTAAAGAATAAAACAGAAATCCACCCCAAAACACCAGGGAGACAGTTTTGGCTTCTAAGACTCAAGTGTTCGGCTGTTGAATGGTATGAGGTACATTAGGTATGATTAAAATACATTCAGCCCTTTCAGTTGTCTTTCTGTTTAGCTATGCTCTGAATATGGTAACTTTTTTGTTCAGACCAGTTATTACAACTATTAAATCACCGTAAACAGACAAAAATATGGCATATAGATCTTCACACCATATTCATTGGCTAGACATTTCTGAGCACATCTAATAACCAGGCAGCCTTAGTGGGTATTAATTTGCAAGGAAAGGGGCCTTTGCCTTCTCTTTGTCGGTGAGGGCTGTAGCAGATGTACACTGCTGGGTAACAGTGACCTTGAGTTGAGAGAAGCCCCAGTTTCCACAAATGGAATTAATTACGGCAGATGAGTTAGAGCCAGATCCACTAGCGGTGTGTATCAGCATGATGCCTCGGAGATCAAAGGAGCTGTGCCAATTCCTCTCCCTGGAAAGCTACAAAGCTGCTGCACAA
Organism: Gavia stellata; assembly: GCF_030936135.1. Classification (NCBI taxonomy): domain Eukaryota; kingdom Metazoa; phylum Chordata; class Aves; order Gaviiformes; family Gaviidae; genus Gavia; species Gavia stellata. The sequence continues at coordinate 34,783,543 of NC_082602.1, forward strand.
GAGGGAAGGGAAGCAGTGGGCAGAGGGGAGAGCTATTTCATGCCAAGACATGCTCCGCATGCCATCTTTACTGAATCCACCATTTACTCTTCCATTTCAATTAAAAAAACATCAGATGATTCATCTCTAGCCAGGCTATTTCCTATCTATTTTCACATTTGGGATGAGGAATTTTCTCAAATGCTTTGAGGATTTGTTTTTTCCATTCCCCCAACAAATGTGACAAGCTATTGGATGTGCCTATCTAGCTTAAGAAGCTGGGAGAACTGTTTTTAGGATTAGCAAGGAGATGTTAGTAGCACGGAGTGATTAACAGCTCCTTCTGACAGCCTGCTGGCTCCAACGGCAGAGTCAAACAGTCCATTTATTCCAGGGACATTGCTGAGCATGTAGTTATCACTGCTAATTGTTGCTTTTAACCCCAATAGCATTTGCAGTATCTTCACAGAAGCCTGAAAATAGCATCTTTTCCACTTCTAGTTTTGGCCTTCTGCATATTTTTCTTCCACTTTTAAAAACAATAATGAACATAAATGAAACAATTCACTTTAACATTTATTCCTTATTGTCATCAACCTCATCATCACTGTTGTGGGAACAGCCACGTTATTGTGCTCCCTCTGCCGACTGGCTGCCCGCCAGAGGAAAACAAAGCCAGTAGGAATATTCGTATCGACTGCTAATATAATTGTAAAACTTCAGTGATGGAGCAGTGGATACAGAATTGGATCTCTCTCAATCTACAGTCCTTCTTCTGTCATGTTATAAAACTTCGATGATAACAAATGTGATACAAGTTCAACGTAGGGCTGGAGCCCTTTTGGCAGAGCAGAATTTTGAGGGAATCCTGTGAGATCATATAGCGATCGTGTCTAGTGATCGTTAGGGAGCACTCTGCCCTCAGAAAGACAGACTTATTTAACCCTTCATTTGGCCCTTAAAAGGAAAGAGATGCTTTTCCTCCTCTCTTGCCCATGATGCTCTCCCAGGAGGCAGGTACCCCAGGGCTGGGAGCCTGGCTTCCTGCTCTCTCCTCCTGCGAACAGGACCTAAACCCACCTCTCCAGTTCCTGGGATTGTTTCTTTTCTTGTTTCACATCAGTTTCCTGTTTTGTTTAAGGTCAAGAAACCAGAAATATTTCCTGGTGGATTGAATTTTGGATCTCTTTTCTCATCTTGAAGACCAAGCAAAGCAATAAAGTGTTAGACCAGTACCACCCTTAAAAAATTCCTATATATCATGAGAATTAATATCTTATTGGAAGCTCTCAGGCCTCCTCTTTGCTTAACAAAGGCCAAAGCTATATAATGGAGATTCAGAACCCTCCTTGGTCCTAAGATGCTAGCAGAAATTATACTGATGACTCACTAATGTGTTGTATTTTATTACAGCTTAATATGTTGAAATTGAGAAGTTCAAGCCATACATAGTATTGAAGTAATGTAATTACATAATTATATATTATATTATATAATATGATTACCTTGAAATAATGTGATTATATAATATTTATCTATTTTGCTTTTCAAAAGTATACTCTGAAATAAATAAATCACAGAGAGTGCATTAAATGTAGTGTGTCTTTTTTTTTTTTTTTTTTCATTTCCTTTTCTTCCAGGCAACCAGTAACAAAAAACACATTTCGGCAGTACAGGGTACTAGGGAAAGGCGGCTTTGGGGAGGTGAGTAATTCTGAAAGTTTCTGTTAAGAGTGTTTCTTACTTCTCAGGCACTGCAGGTTACAGGAGCCTGATGCGACAGAAGCTGATTTTCGTTAATTGCTGACAGTTTTACTTAACCTCTCATGACACTGTAATCTCAAAAGAACACTTTTGAGAATTATTTTGTATTTGACTGTTGCATTCACAGTGGAATTAGGGTCACACCCTTATTTGTATTTTACTGATGGCTCGAGGTCGCTGCCTAGGCAGCAGAGTGAGAGGAGGCGCGGACAGGCTTTAGCTGAGCAGATTACAATCTGCACAGACAAAAGGAGGTGGGATAGGAAGCAGGCGGAGGAAAGTGAAATAATTAAACCGATATTACACAGCAGGTTTGGAAACAGTAGTCGGTTCCCCAGCTGCCCCCGCCTATGCTTTATTTGCTACGCCGCCGTCTCTAACCTTAAAAGGACTAAATCAGATCAAATCGTGAGGAGTAAAGTGCAACCCAGACACAGCGTTTGCTTCGACTTACCCAGCAATTGTTCTCTTTAATTCGCAGGTCTGCGCTTGCCAAGTCCGAGCGACAGGGAAGATGTACGCCTGCAAGAGATTAGAGAAGAAGAGAATAAAAAAGAGGAAAGGCGAATCCATGGCACTAAATGAAAAGCAGATTTTAGAAAAAGTCAATAGTCAGTTTGTAGTGAGTATTGAACTCCCTAGTGCTCAGCTCCCTGCTCACCTGCTGAGCACTGTTCTTGTTGAATCCGATGCATCCTCCTCCTGCTACAGGAAAGGTGCCAGAAGCTGACTCCCTTCGCTTTGCCCCTTAGTCCTGCTCCATGCACCTTTACCAAGTCTCATTTTAGCCCCTGGTCTATGAGAAAAGCACCAAACCAAGGCACCTGTTCCTACCATGGGAACGTGATGCATTTTACAGCCTTGACTTGCATCAGGGCTGTATCACGCTGAGCTATCTTTATCTAGTGTGATTACCTGAATTCCCAGTGTCTGGGAGGAGACTGAAGGAAATTCAACCCAAATAGATCAGAAGAGACTGGCTAGTAGGAGCATCTAGCCAGTGGCATGGAGCTGGTCTGCCTGACTTAGGGCCTTCCTGAGAGCTGCCAGCTCTTGTGTCTCTTTAAAAACTTGCCTTAGATTTAAAAAAAAAAAAAAGTGTTGTTATCTCAGCATCTGTCATGTTCTTTATACTTATTTTGGGAAACACTATGAATATAACAGATGCAAGATGTTTACTTACCTCTGGCAGAAGCAAAGTCAATGGCACATATTTAAAAGTGATGGGTAGCTTTTGGCTTGTCTGATCGTTCCTGAGGCACCCACCAGAGCCTCACAGGGGTGATGCTGACCTTCATGCCTCAGTGATGGTCCATTTGACCACCGCAGGACTGGGCTATCTGGGTCTTCCTGAGAACCTACTGAGATGATGGCGTTTTGACAGCTATCAAGCAAAACAGTGCAGTGGGAGGTGTAGATTCCCTTGACTATTAGGATTTCTCTTATGTGGAAAAGCATGCCTGGATTTAGTATGTTTGTTCAGCCTGTGAAGCTATCTGCACATTAACCTTGAGGGTTTCTGATGATGAGTAGGCTGGATTCAACAAATTAATCTATAAAATCCTAACATCTGATTTTTCTGTACTTTTAAAATGTATGTTTGCTATTGTAATAAGGCCCATATCAAATTCAATCAATATATTTTTTTCCTTTTCTAGAGAAAATCTTTAATGAAAAGTTAGTGCTTTCTTCTTAGCAGCTAACTGAACTGTCACAACTATGCTACAAATGTTTTTCTAGGTCAATTTAGCCTATGCCTATGAAACAAAGGATGCACTGTGTTTAGTTCTGACCATAATGAATGGAGGGGACCTGAAGTTTCATATCTACAACATGGGAAACCCAGGCTTTGAGGAGGAAAGAGCTTTGTTTTATGCAGCAGAGATTCTTTGTGGCTTAGAAGACCTACATAGAGAAAATACTGTGTACAGGTAAGCACTCTCTAGAGTCTTAGGACACCTTTTCTGGGTAGAAAAGAATTGCCTGCATCCTCCCTACTCATTGTGGTGCTGTACAGCTTAGATGCCTCAGTGCTTTGGCTGAAATTTCGCAGAGCCCTGTGCAAATACAGTATGATTCAGTAATCATGGAAGGAAGCAGTTGCTTCACTAAATACATCCTGTCTAAATTATACAGAACTAACACAAAGCTCCCCAAACCCTACCTCAGCGTGCACTGGGTGACATAAGAAAATTATGAAAGTTGCTTTAAAGGGATTTTATTCGGGAATCTAGTTTCTAGTTGGTATGAAATGGAGATCATTCTTTTCAAGCCTCTATTTTAATTAGATTATATTGCATTAGGGGCTGCAGCACATCAGACGTGGAAAAACCACCTCCTGTCCCAGAGGGAGCGCAATTAGTGCAAGAGGGTGTTTGAGGCGCAGGGCATGGATTTACGCTCTAGAACACGAACTAGTTTGATTAGCTAGATTGGATCGTGATGGTGGCCGTAGCGTGCCAGCCGTGGAAGGAGGCACATTCACAGCCGTGTGACGGAGGCGTCCTGCTGGCAGCCTCCCACCCGCCCCGGGTGCAGCCAGCGGGCAGAGCACTGCCCGGCGTGGTGACAAGCAGCCAGCTCCAAGAAGGACAAATTTCAAGTTCTCAGCTTCCAGTCTGGCTTGCAGCTCTATACAAGCACTTTTCCAGGGCATCATAGGGTTTACTTGCTGAATAAGCAGGGTGATTGCAGACAGAGTTCTTGTGACTCCATGAGGATTTATTTTTTGTTACTCAATGACCAATGTAGTTGTAAACAACATTTAATGTTTGTCTTCATCATCCCAGCTTGTGAAATCGTTATTGCTGGCATTCACAGCAGAAGAGGTCCTGTAAATTGATGAAAGAGCTTCCAAGGACAATGATTAATAGACAATATTATGTTATTTTTAAAAACTAAGCCACACTTTAAATCATTTGAGATGCCCATGTATAATAAGCATTATGCATATGCTGGTACACATAGAAATTATGGTATTGTTGTTCCTTGGAGGAGATCTCTAGCAAACTGCCACTTGGTTGCCTCACTGTGACTCAGATCTTGCTTGCTGGCATAAGGAGGGCAGACAGATAACATGCTGCTTTAGTTGGCGCTGGCCCAAGAAGGAGATTTTTTTCCCAAGGAACAAAATGGAATTAAGTGTTTAATGTCAATTGAAAAATCAAATAACGAGTGACGTGTCTGGCTTTTCTTTTCTTTAAAAAACATCCTACCACATTCATAAAAGTTTTAGGAGGTATTATAGTGTTTCTTTAAAAAGTACTAGATCACAAGCATACTTTATTGATGAAAATGACTGGTACATTCATAACATGGCTGGTAAAATGCCATACTAATGCCACTTTCTAATAAAACAAATTAGATCTGGCCACATAAAGTAGTACTTGGCTCTGAAAGAAATGTCATCCTACTTCCTTAAGCAGTTCTTTCCATGTTACTCTTAAGAGAGCTGCTAGTTTACACCTCAGATGGCACATTCATTTCGGTGATGAATTATATCCTTGTAGGTGACATTTTCTAGCAGTATTTTAGGAGCGTCTGCAGAGACCCCTAATTTGTAATACTGCAGCATGTTTTGGGACCTGTGAGAAGTGCTATATAGGTCAATAAAATATAGCAGCTAAATGCTACTGCTTTCTGAAGGTGAATAATTCATCGCAAAACACTTATTCCTCAGACTTAATTTCATTTTCGACGAACAAAATGCTTCTGAGTAAAACACAGCATCAGAAAATACATCCCCATCTCATGGGCTGGTGACGCACGCTGCGGACGTGACCTGAGAAAACAACCAGGCTCAGAGTCAGATCTATCTAATTCAGAATTCCCTTGCTAAACATGGCGCTTACGTTACGTTTCTCAACTGCATCATGGTAGTAAAGGTCCATAGGTCAATTGTTCATGGAAAGCAAACATAAAAAGCTGGTGGTTCTCCTTGAATTATTTATATATATATAAATACGTGTATATATATATATAAAAATTTTTTTATATGTATATATTATATATATAAATTATTTATATATACACTATAGCCGTGCCTGGAAGCTCCAGTCAGCATTAAGATCACATTGTCCTAGGCATTACACAAACATACAGTAAAGCCTTGTCCACTGTGACTAATTGAGTTGTTTATGCTGTCCTGTACAGCCAAAGAAAATCCCATCGCCTTTCTAGCATGGGCGCAGTGCCAGCAGTTTATGTTTCAGTATATTTAGCAAATGCTAGTTTACATATGGGAAGCTGTACCGTTGGGAAGTATCATTACATGTAACTGTGTCCACCGGGGAGTTTTATTTCTCCCAGACATTTCAGTACAAAAATCACGTTCCTCCTTGGCACTTGGAAGTGTTGGCCATGCAAAGGAAGCCAGCCTTGATCCTGAGGAACCAGAAATCTGAAAACAGAAGTGACAACTGATGTCTGGGGGGAAGGAAAGACTGCCCTAATTGCCCTAAATCACGGAGGACTGTAAGGACTGAGCTGCTGTTCTCAGAGTCCTCGTGGACTCTCTCATTTTCTCATTCAAAGACAGTATTTCCCAACTTGCATGCAGGATTCTTGTCAGTTGGCCACAGTTACAGCTTTATGTGGGACTAATAACTGCTGGAGTTTAAGATAAAGTAACTAATGAAGCCTGAGTTCTTCAAGGAAATAGTTCTTAAGGGATTCACAATAAATTTTTAAAAATAAATAGGAAATGCCCTTGACCGTGTTGCTCCAGCATTGGAAACCTTCTGCTGATAGGCAGGGAAAGCCCACAGTGGTATGTTAAACAAAATCGCAGCTTCTTCTCAGCATTCAGCTGTCCTTCATATATTTCAGTATTGTTTATTTGAAAAGTAGGCTTGGTACCACTGGGCACCCGGTGAAGTTTATCTTGAGAGGTCAAGAGGGTCTGAAGCAAGCAAGAAGAGGAGCTTGTTCACAGCGCTCTATGTTCTTGCTTGAAATAGTAAATAAAAACGAGACAAGTTTTGAAATTTTAATCTCAGCATTGTCAAAACTATACAATACCCCTCTCCATTCACAGGAAAATTCACGACACTGAAGTGGTACAGCTTGAAATGCAGGGCGGGCTCCTGCACAGACTGCGCAATGCGCTGATCTCCTGGTGCGAGGGTTTCTCTTGTACGCCCCCCTCTCTTTGCGCTTTGAAAAGAAATGCATCTTGCTGGGAAGCTAACAGAATCAAGCTGGTTCACAAATGCAAGGAGGCCTTAAAAAAAGATGAGGCCAACCACTTTTTGGATTTGCACCAGGCTAAATGCTGCGTTCCAGTAGGAGTCGATCAGATAAAAGTCAGGGCATGATGTTGTGAATTGCAGCAATACATTTTTCCCTGCCTCACCCAGCTGCGCTGGTGCCTTATTCGGGCTCCTGAGCCAGCACAGCCTGCTCCTGTCACACGGCCTTTCTGGGACACTCCCTGCCCAGCACGTCCCCGTCTTCCCTCTGACACCTCCAGGTCCCATCTCCCAGGCTGGCTTCATTCCTGCTGTGCACTAGCAGCAGGCTGTGCCTCGTCCCCGCTTAGCGGCACGGGGAGGACGGGAAGGAGCCCGCCTGGCTCCCGCCTACACAGCAGCCCACCGCATCCAGGAACGGCAGCGGCGGCTGCAAAGGTGTGCTCAGCTCCCAGGTTTGGAAAACAGCCTTGGTCAAGCGAGGGGACTTGAGCATGGCTGGCCTGGGCAGTATCTAGAAGCAGCAACTGGTGGAGTGGGTGTGGTGCAGACAAACCTTTCAGAAGAACGACCTGCCAAGGGTGTACTAAACATATGAAAACTGAGATTAATTTTTTCAGAAGTTTATAACTTGGCCAGATTTGGGAAATTTTTTTTCACGGGAGCGTAAAAGGCACATCTTTGACATCAGAGTGACCACCTTGCCACTTTTCATGGCGTTCCTCCAAACCACACAGGCACTAGAGTTTCACAAATGTTTGTAAGAAGAATCTTAATCTGGGCACAGCATTCCCCCCTCTGCCCATCATTTTCCAGACTCGCTGAAGTTATTACACATGTGCACAAGTGCATGTACAAACATTCACATATTTGGATTGAGTCAGATGCCAGGCATAGAAAATTTGAGCCGAACAGATTGCTATTTCCTTTTTCATATGCAAATAAAATATTTTAAGATTTAAAATATTTTTCTTTTTAACAAAATATTTTATAGCAGAAAACGTTACAGAGATTTAACAACACACAGGACTATAGGGCTTGGTTTACAGGGCTTACAGGACTAGATGGATGAGTCCATTATAGAGTGGATTAGAATCTAAAAGCTTGGCTTAGTGAAAAAATGTAACTGTAGTTTAGAAAAAGACATATGGTTTCAGTCTATCTGTGAAGTGAGTTGTAGAAAGTTGTACTGGATTCATGAGTTCCTTGCTGTTTGAGTTGACACTCAATTGGTTTATTATGAGTAATAAATGCACTCACACACTGTCGTATGGTTATGTTATCAAAAACAGCTTTATACAAATAATGGCTATCTTTCATTTTCAGAGATTTGAAGCCAGAAAATATCCTGCTAGATGATTATGGTAAGTCTCAGAGGTTTACAGAGATGCTTTAACAGTAAAGTAGATTAAGTTAGTTTTAGGATATATATTGCACAAAGACAAATAATGCTCTGAAGTGACTAAGAGGCTCAGCATACACGAATACTTCTGTCTTGGGGTGGGTGAAGCGCTGGAGCTCGCTACACGGGTGGAATGAAGCAGCCGTGCTGCTCAGCAGGGTCTGTTCTCGAGAGTGCGGCTTTGCTGGGGGTATCTGCCTTTTTCCATTGTTTTTCCATCCTTATTGTTGCAAGGCTGACACAACACAAAGGAAGTTGGGATTTCTAAATTTGTGCTCCCCGTTCCATTTTGAAAAGTACTTTCATCCTTTGCTGAGCCAACTCTTGTTTTATGCAAACCCAGGTACCCATTTGTTGCTGAAGGCTGCGATAATCAAATCTCACGCTGACTTACAGACCAGATGTAGCCCCTTCTGCCATCAGAGAGTGTCAGCCCATCCATCTACTGTCATCAGTTCAAGATACTTCCCCACAGCATGCTCTTCATTGCCTTTTTTCAGTTGGTTTTAAAATATCTAACGCAATCCACTCTAGTCCGTAGCCTCACTATTAAAATTAATTTCACTGATTTGTAATGCCCTTAATAATTCCTCTTTTCCTTATCAATGAAACTGCTCCAGCGATTCAGAACACTCTTTTCTTAAAATGTCTGAACAGTAAACTGCAAGAGTATTGTAGCGATGACAACAGTTGTGTTTTTGGACTAATTTGGGTCATATTATTACATCTGTTTTGTGTTGTTTTGTTTCTTTTTTCCTTCCAGGCCATATTAGAATATCTGATTTGGGTCTAGCTGTTAAAATCCCTGAGGGTGAATCAATCCGTGGAAGAGTAGGAACAGTAGGGTATATGGGTAAGTCTTCAGTACCTCATCTTTTTGATAATTTGCTGAGATTACTTGAGTTTTGGAGGTCTTTCTGCCATGTAGGCTCAAGAAAAAGAAGAAAAAAAGATTCACATTCAGCTGGGTCCAGTTCCCTGCAGCAGCCCCCTAAGAAGTCATGCTAGTGGAAGTCGGAAGTAGGTGAAAGGATGGATCACAGCAGCTCTTAATGAGACTGGTCTATAAAAGTAAATCAGCAAAGAAAATTAAAAGGGGAGACAACAACTGGGATTCTAGTGATTTTAGCGTAGATTTATTTTAGGAGGGTTATGTGCATAAAAGAAAGGTTTCTTTCTAGTTGCTACTTCGGATAAGAGTTAAAATGTATTTGTATGTTTATGATAAAATAGCTAAGTCCACGCCTATGGTCATCTTGACCACGGTCATTTTGAGTCTTCCCCTATGTGCAGGGGAAGCTGCACAAAAGAAGCATAGAGATTTGTACATTGGTAGAAAACACACTCCCTGATTCAACTAGATCTGTTTTCTAAATTCAATGTAATTATTTTCATGCATTCTCTGGGTGGGCATATTTCTTGGAATAAAAATTGCTTATGCTTATTTGACTAAATAGAAACTAGCTGATATGAGCCACTGTTACACCATATGGAGACTAATGAAAGCAAATCAGTTGTCATTTCTAAATTTTGTTATCTCGGTGTAAATTTGCGCGCACACTAAGACTCTGTGCTTGTGAGCACGCCTGTGTGTGTTTGTACCCATGTATGGAAATGAGGATGCCTGCAAGACAGTGACTATATGCCCAAAGCACACTGAATGGTTGCAACACAAAATAAATTGATTTGTTTTTTAAAGGAGGGGAAAATAAGCTATAAATTGACCAAAAAGACAGAATTTGCTTTTGAAGAAATGTCACTGTTGTTTACAGGATGTGTGTTTGTATGTCATTTCTTCCCTAAATGGAGAAGTCTGGAAGGACTTTTAAGATTGGGCCTCTGCTTAATATCTAGCTTCAATTTCTTTTCGGTTTTTTAATTGGTCTGCCTTGGTAGAGAAGTCGGAAGACAGCATGCACATGGCATGTAGCATGTAGAGAAAAAAACATGGCAAGTATAATGCTGCATTTTCTGTAATGCCGTCAAGAGAAATCAGGCGGTATTTTTATATTTTACCCACCATTCTCTGTGCATGTGTATTCAGTCACCAAAATGGAACTTCTAGAAATGTAAGGGTTTTTTGCCTATGTAAATATCAAGCATTTCCACAAGGCACATCTTTCTCCTCCACAGCTCCAGAAGTGTTGAACAACCAGAGATACACACTCAGCCCTGACTACTGGGGGCTAGGCTGTCTCATTTATGAAATGATTGCTGGGCAATCACCATTTCGTGGAAGGAAAGAGAAGGTGAAGAGGGAAGAAGTGGACAGAAGAGTGCTGGAGACAGAAGAGGTGTACTCCCATAAGTTTTCTGAGGAGGCCAAGTCCATCTGTAAAATGGTAAGGGGCTTGAAGGCCCAGGGTGGCAGCTTCATTAGCAAGCTGTATCTGACAGGGTCTGAGCAGTAACACAGTACCACAGAGGGGCTGCGGAGACAAGGAGTAACCAAGCTCATCTGTTGATGGGATGACTGCATTCTCTATTCATTCAAATGGTGTTTATTTGGGCTTGCTTCTCCATGAGATTCATCACGGTCATCTTGAGTCCTCTCCAAAGTTTTGTGGCCAAGGGAGCGGTATCTATTCTCTTGAGACTTTGAATGTTAGTTTGCAGTCAAGAATGCATTTCTGTCTTTTATAATCTTGTAGAAAAAATAAAAAGGACTTGATGATGCAAGACTCTGACTGTCTCCTGCAAGGAACTGAAAACCCCATGCTTCCATTGTCTTTGGTGAGAGCTGGGGGTAAGGGGGACAAAGATTATGCAATGAAATTGTTGTGACACTCAAATATCATCCCACCCCATCTCATTAACTTTGTTAGCAGCTTTTCCCCCGGGTGGCAGAGTAGCCAGCTTAGCCAGCTTTTTTTAATCCTGTTGAGCTGTCCTTTAAAATGTTTTCTCACTCTTTCAGCTGGGAGTCATTTTCGTAGCACAATAGCCATGTCTGACAATGGAAATCCTCAAACCCTCTGAGAAATCTCAAAGCTGTGTCTGAATTCATCAATGTCTTGTTGACATACATCTTTAGAAGGCTGAATTGTAATTTGGAAAGGGATGTGGCCTTTTTCTTGATGTTGTTTGCTAAAGAGTGAAGTCTCCTTTGGAGACAGTGACAAATCTGTGTATACTGGTAGAGAGAGAATGAAGGGAAAGAAAGGTCAACAAATAGGTAGTGAGAGTTTCACCAATATCTTGTGCAACAGGCAAGCAAACAGCATATCAACAACATTCTGGTTGGCTGGCTTCATGAAGAGACACTTCATGAAGTCTCCTTGCAAAATAATAATGGTAGTATTGCCAAGTATCATGCCTGGAAGTCATTAACTCACAGCGCACCAACTCACTGCTGAATCCCTGGGGTAGTAATTAACTGACATCACTCTTGATAGATACTCTAGGCCATTCGCTGCCCTTAATCTACGATTCAGAGCCCCCAGTGAAGTCAGCGTGGGAGGATCTAGGACAGCCACAGGCTCTTACAGACCATTTCATGTGCTCAAACAGCCTCCCATCTCTTCTCTAGTAGCGTCTCAACTCCCACCAGGTGAGGAGCAGCGTCTGCTGGAGTGGCACAAAGTTTCTGCGCATCCTGTTGTTAGCATGAAATGAAAATGTCATGAGGCAAAAACTGTATTTTTGTCGCTTGTTCTGTAGTTAGTTGCAGGCATGAGGCACAACAGAATGAAAGTACACTTCGAAAATAACCAAGCCCATGAGAACTTAGAGCTGAGAAGAATTAAATGTAGCATTGATGGGATAGTGCTGGAGATGACCTACCGCTCCCAGGGGAGTAGACAGTGAAAGTCATTATACTCTAGTGGTCATTTTCATCTTCAAGCCATAGAGTCTATGGTCTCAGGGAGTCAGGGACCTCAGGAAATCGTCTAGTTCATTCCTTTGCCTCAGGGAACCATGAACTCTGTGTAAATCATTCCTGACAACTTGATCATTACTGCTTCACTGTCTAATCACGTGTCATGTTTATTTAGGTGGTTTCTGCAAACTCTTAATGGCTCCAAAGATAACCCTGTCATTTTTGAGCATTAATGCATTAAAATTACTGTGCCTTAAGGCTGGAAGAGCCTTACTTCTGATACTGAGCGTGATGGCATTTGTGGTTTTCCATCCAAAAGTAATTTATTTTATCAAGTGATATTTTTAAAAATCCATGATTCAAATATATTTTCTCAAATACTTTTTGCTTTTTATATTGAAAACCAGAACTTTGTTGCTTTCTGTCAGCATCTTAACAGGGAAACAAAAAAGGGATAATTAAGTACCCATCATACCTGCAAAATGAATCATAAAGTTGCAGTACATGAATGCAGCTTGAGCCTTCATAAAGATCCAACACAAAAGGCTTTCCTGTAGTGGACTCTTCAGGGCAGGAGTGAGGAACAATACGTTTTCCACCATGTCTCCTAACCTTCTCTTCAAAGCTTACTCCATGAGCTAATAGCATCTCCATCAGGAAATATATTGTCTTTATTAATTTACTCATATGAAAACCCTTTAGTGTCACCCCATGTCAACCTTCCCCTCCTGGATGTTTATGCCCTTTGCATTTTTGCAGGCACATATCATAGCTCCCATTAATCATCATCCATCCCATATTTCCATGTTTCATTTTGTAAGTCACTTCCCATAAATCAGCCGTCATTTTGGACTGGAACAGAGATGAATAATAAATAATTAGGAACAGGGGCAGCTGGCTTTCTGGGAAGCTCCCCAACCCATAGTTCCCATATAACATGACTGCTTCATGGTGTGTTTTTTCTGTGAAAAAATCCAATCTTTCTAGGAAATGCTCCCTGTTTGTTGTTGTTATGACTTGTACTTCATTGATGTACATGCGTGTTTTCCTCAAGTGCAGTCTTACATCCAAAGATGTGACTTGAAGTGCATTCAAGTCAACAGTATTGGACGGGCCCATATTGCTGTGCTCTTCTGTCATTCTGTCAGTGTCCTGTTTGTCTACATTTCCCACAGACTGTCTTCCCTGCTGCTTCCTATTCCTGCAGCTCCCATTTGACTCCACAAAAGGGATCTCTGATGGGAGGCTGCAAAGAAGATGGAGCCAAACTCTTGGTTTGGTGCCCATTGACAGGACAGGAGGCGATGGGCACAAACTGAAACACAGGAGGGTCCCTCTGAACATCAGGAAACACTTTTCTGTGGTGAGGGTAGTCAAATACTGGAACAGGTTGACCAGAGAAGCTGTGGAGTCTCCACACTTGGAGATATCCAAAACCCAACTGGACACAGCCTTGAACAACCTGCTGTAGGTGACTCTGCTTTGAGCAGAGGGATTGGACTAGACAGGGATTGGACTAGACAATCTCCAGAGGCATCTTCCAGCCTCAGCTGTTCTGTGATTCTGATCTCTGTTCCCCTCCCAAAGTGCCTCACCAACCACCTAAAAGATGATGGATTCTTTTTTCCCTAAAAGCAATTTTTTCTCTTCCTCACTCACCACCAGAAACTCTGTCATCGTGCTGCTATTACTCCTGCCTGCTTTCATCCCTCCTCTCCGCTTTCATCCCTGGAAACCAACTTGTTCACACATGGTGACACCTTAAAGTTTATCAGTGCTGCCTGAGAATAACTGCTCTTTCATCTATCTTGAGAGGCACCTCACACACATCAAGGTGCTCTTCAAATGATTATCATTGCTGTTGCTATTGCTAATAATAATAATAAATCTTCTGTAGTAAGCCTTTGCAATAAGCTTAATTGTCACCCATGCCTGAGAGAGTTTTGACTCTTCAGTTGGCCGGATTGGGCTGTGATTTTATAAGCATAAGCATACAGCCATTTATGTCATTCTGGCATCTTCAGTTCCCACAACACCGTCTTGTCTTATTTAGTAATTGAGAGGTGACTATAGTATTACTTTTATGTTCTCTAAAAATTGTTAAAAATAGTATGTTTACTTCTGTTTCAGGGCTGAAATTTATCTAGGTGATCCCTTAAACTATTTGATCAGCTGGGTCAATGGAAGTGGTTTTACCATTCCTTTTTCTCCTTTCATGAGCAGCAATTTTCTGCACTCTTTTACCCTACAAAAAGTTTCCCTTACTCCTATAATTTTAGGACTAACATCTTAGGACTTGGAGTTATTTATTTCATGGTATGATCTGGATATGAACTGACTGATCACACGAAGATAAATAAAGCAGCACTTTGGGGACTGTTGGCTTTTTTTAGCAATCCTCACAACAGTTATTTCTTTTTGTAAAGGAAGCAAAACAAAGTTGTGGAAAAAGTCTCAGACATTGCAGAGTTTTAATCCCCAGCGGGGATCAAATGAGTGACATGAAAGTATCAGAGAGTTCTTTATATCAAGAAAAAGATCTTAATGTAACTTCACCGCTGCTACTCAAGACTCTTCTTTGAAAGTCCTATTCTAGTCACGCTTTGCCCATAACTCCGTAGACTAAAGCCTACCCTCATTTACACACATCCAGTGTCATCTGGAGCCTTTGTTACCAGAACATAAAGCTCTGCTGCTTGATATCAACTTCATGCATGGTTGGATGGCATAAGCCATCTGCAGATCTGAAGCTCTGTGAATTCTCCCTAGGCTTTGGCTGTAGAATTATACTTAAATTATGTTTGATTGGGTCATTTGCACTGCTGTCCCAGGAGGGCTTGTCATCAACCTGATGTAGTTGCTTTTGTCCTGCTCTCTATTCACATTGAATACATCCTTTGAAACTGAATTAAACAAAAGTGTAGAGATGACTCAAAACATACAGTTGTTTTCTCCGTTTTCTTTCCCTGGTCAGATTCCCAAATGGGATGCATATTTCAGGCTATTACGCAGGTTTAGTATTGCAGAAAGCTGCTGGGGCTGCAGGAAATGGTACAAGACTCATTATTCCTTGGAGAAAGGAAGGACTTTCCTTTCTGGAAAATACTGTAGTCCATGCTATCTCTTGATATCCACAACAGAAGCCAGGAGAAGTGTCTGGTTTCACCTGTTGCCATCTCTAGAGCTGGCGGCAGCTACAGCTTACCGTATTCCATGAAGTTCTTTTTTTCTCCATTGGGACTCTCCTCAAGAGGCAGACAGCTGCTCCCCTGCAGCAGGGCTTTGCAGGAGAATCCTCTCCTTTCTGTGGTCTTTCAGTCCCAGCCTATTCCCAGCGGCCTGTTCTCTTTTGTGTCTTTCAGCCTGCAGTTGCCAGCCACCCACGACCAACTGCATTCATGCTCCAGAGACTCCTTTCTTGCATCTGAGGTTACTGAATACTCCCTTGTTTATCACGGAGGAGCCCAGGAATCCCCAGACAGCCTTTTTCTATCCTCAACTGCCCTATCCTCTGACCACACACTCCAAACAACTTCTAACATTTACAGCCTGGCAAGGGTAAATTCCCAGATTAGCTTGATCTTCCCACTTAGTCCAGAGGCAAGAGAATTAGTGGCTGCACAGTCAGGAAAGTAACCCCCTTTCTTCCCTTCACAGCTGACTTGTAGACCAGAAACTGCAGAGGGTCTCCTTTATCATCTACAGGCAAGTCCAAATCTACCCCTTCCTACTACAGCTTGCTCCTCAGCAGCACTCTTCATGAGAGCTTCAAGGTATCATTTCCAAAAGTATATCAGAGCCATGGGTAGTAAAAGTGGTCCTTCTGCCTTCAGATTCTTCCTTCCACCTGTCAGGAAGGTCCTCTCAACATTAGAATAGAAGATCAAAAGAACTGTTGTCTTCTCTGCCCAGCCACAATAGAGCAGACCAGATCTTGACTAGAAATTCCAAAGCAATCTTCTTCACGTAGCCTAAATCCATATGCCTGTTGGGATTTAAAATAAGCAAAAAAGAACCCCCCCCAAAAAAAAAAAACACAACAAAAAACCTTGCCTCAAGACCATGAGAGCTAAAAGTCTCATGAAAGGATTTGAAAGCAAAACATCCCTTCTTCCTTGTACCTGGGGAAAGCAAGCTCCAGAGACGTGCCCTCAGAAAGATCTTTTTCTATGAGCTGGATCAGTATGGTTCTGTGTCACGTGAATCTATGTGCTCAGAGGATGGCGAGGCGTAGAGATGTTTCTTCAAGTCTTTCCCCATCTCTGTGAACCAGCCAGCTGTGGTGACCAGTCAGACCAGATGTCACCACCTAGACAGCAGCAGAGGCAGAGGAAACTGTGAGGAAGAAAGGGACGTTTCTATCTGGAAGCTGGAAGTTGCTGTTGTGGCCAGAACCACTAGCTTTCCCCCCACCCCTCAGTGCATAGAGTCACCTCTGGCTATTGCTGCTGCCACTGCTGAGGCAGAAAGAACAGAACAGGAGACTCATCTTTTATGTCCCACAAACCCCTTCACCACCTCTTCTGGCTGCTTGGCCTCTGCCGTTGTCGCTCGCTCAGGACTGGCTGGAGGATGGTCTCTGCAGACATGTGGCACACTGATTGCCAAAGCCATTTGCTGTCTCAGGCTGGAAATGAGGCCCCTAGCAAAAAAAATGCAGAACTGAGGAGCCTGTGGAAGTCAGATAAGAAAACCACTGATGCCCAGCGGGTAGCAGAGCATTCAGAGAAGCCTAAAGAGCTGTGACCCTGTAAACCTGTGATAAGGACAAGAAAACCCAGCTCTAGCCAGACACCAGAGGAAAGATTACCAGCCTCCCATTAGCAACAAACAGTTCTTTCAAGGTTCCTCCTCATTGAGATGATGTGGCTGAGACAGCGACACAACCGGAGGGTACCGGGGCGTGCCCTGAGCTGGAAAGCCTACAAGCGACATCTCCAGACAACCTTGCCGTAGCGGGGAAGCTGCCTGGCTCCCGGTTCCCAACCTGATTGTCCGCCCCATCTCCTGCATCCCACCCTCCCGGAGTTACTTGCCTCCTGCTCTCCTAAGCGAGCCCCAGCCAGGCGCCGCGGTACAGCTGTTCGCTGGCCGCCCCGGCTGGCGGGTACCGCTGGCAGATCCCCGGGGACCCCCCCGGGGACCCCCCGAGGGCTCAGTCCCTGCGCGGACTCAGACGCTCAGGGAAGCCAAACCCCCCCACTGTCCCGCACGGGCGCTGAGCCCCCCGCGGGCCCGCAGTCCCCGGGAGTTTTGCTCATCTCTTCAGCGCCGTTGGTCTGCGCAGCCCACCCGGGGAGCGGGCGAGGGGGGAGCGCTGCTTTTCAGCTCCTGCTTTGGAGCAGCAAAGCTGGAGGCGGAAGAGGAGGCGAGGCGTGAGCCGTTCCCTCCCCCGGGCACCCGGGCACCACTCCTGCCCCAGGGAGGGGTCCCCCACGCAGCTCCAAGGCCGCTTGCTCGCCGGGAGCCTTCCCCGAGGGGCGCCGAACGCCCCGCCGCCCCCGGCCGGGCCCCGCCGCCGCCCCGGCCCCGCCGCGCTGCCCTTTCCTCTGCTGCCCCCCGGCGGCCCCCGGCAGCCGCGCTCCCCCCGCCGGGCCGCGCCGCGCCGCGCCCCCTGCCCCTCTGCCTTCCCCGCCCCGGCCGGCGGCGGTGGGTAGCGGCGGGGCAGCTGCCGGCGCAGGGCCGTGGTCACAGCGCGGGCTGGCTCAGCGCCTTCCTCCAGCAGCCGTTTAGAAATCGGGGTACCACAGGTGCGGAGCGGTGGGGTGTCTGCCTGGCGGCGTGCCGGGCTCCAGGAGGCCCCTGCTGTGGGGAAGGGCCGGTGCTCTTCTTTCCTCCGTGGTGTTGCTGTGCAAGTATGTCGTCTTCTCCCCCAGAGCGGACCGCAGCGAGGCTAGCTGACTCTTCCCCACGCGTGTTTAGTTTTCTGTTGTACTGAGGCACGTCTTGTGCATCTCTTTAATAGGCAGTTGAAATCGCTGGGCAGATCACGGTGAGTTCGGACTTACATTTTCCCTCCTCTGAGAGAGCATCATGCAGGCTTCCTCAAAGATGGATGGAAGGAAAACCAGGAAACAAATCTGTGAACCTTTTCAGCAGATTGCCTGAAGTCAGTGGTACGTTCAGAAAGGTGCCTGCCCCAAGTGATGGTCTTTTTGCACCGGTCATTTGCATCCTGGCCTCTGCCTCTCTTCAACTGTTCAGATGTGATCTCTTAACACATGGATTTAGCCTACTTGATTCTATACATATGACTGTTTTGACTGTAAACACTTTACAGGAGGTAATTTTCAAAGGGTTTCACCAGCATGTAGAACAGTGCAGTCCTAATCCATTTAACTGTGGCCATTAAGGAACAGCAATTACAGTTCCCCTCTGTACTTCGTCTGGGCACATTCAAAACCAACTAGAGATTAAAATATCTTTGTGGAGCTCTTGCTTTTCTGACATCCTTACCATTCCTCTTGGCATGTTTCAGCTCCTCACCAAAGACGTGAAGCAGCGGCTAGGATGTCAAGGGGAAGGTGCAACAGAAGTGAAGAGGCACCCCTTTTTCAAGAGCATGAATTTCAAGCGGTTGGAAGCAGGAATGCTGGATCCTCCCTTTGTCCCTGATGTAAGTATGAGAAGAAGAACCCCCAGTGGCCTCTTTCAAGAGATTTGCTTCTAAAATAACTTCTCTCTCTTAGAGCTGTCATCACTCTGCATGGGTAGCTGCCCTAGGAAGATGTGATAAGCGGTCGGGCTGGAGTGGGGAGGCTGGGAGGAAGAGGAGAGCTGCTCTGTAGACGTGTGCGTGCAGGGTGGGTGGGCTTCCACATAGGGTGGTAACCTGGGGCTTGAGTCATTCCCAGTCACTTTACCACAGTCTTCCTGCGTGACACCGGAGGCACCACTTGGTCTATTCATGCCTCAGTTCCCAAGATTTAAACTGGGAACCTTTGTATTCCCTTATCCACAGTAGTAGTGTGAGAAT
The DNA here is from genome assembly GCF_030936135.1 of Gavia stellata. Classification (NCBI taxonomy): domain Eukaryota; kingdom Metazoa; phylum Chordata; class Aves; order Gaviiformes; family Gaviidae; genus Gavia; species Gavia stellata. The sequence goes on from NC_082602.1 coordinate 34,802,673, forward strand.
GGGTGTGCTCAGGACCAGGTGGTGCTCAGACCAGTCAGCAGTGAAAGCCACATGTATGCATACAGATATATAGACGTATCTGCTGAGGTGAAACCGGAATTACAAAGTCCAAAGCTCTACGGAACTGAGGAATGGACTGGATCATCATGCAAACAGGCATTTGTTACGGAGGGTCTGAACCAGGTTCAGATATCAAGTGTCACCTCAAGCAGAGGAGGTGATTGGACCTGAGAGAGCGTTTTGAACTTGTTAGTGTTCATGGGGCGCAGAACCCAGCACTGAGTCTTTACTCAGGTTTACACACCAGTCTTGCACACACTGAAAGTCTTTGTTGCATTGGCAAGAACAAAAGTTCTTCCACCCTTTTGCGGTATCGGTCTCTACCCCAGTGCACAGAGTTATCTGATTATTTTCCTCCTGCAGGGCTCTCTTTCTGGCTAGACCCTCTATCCTTAAAGTTCCCATATGGTTCTAAGTAAACACTGCCATTTTAACGTATTAAGGAAAGTAACATCTTGGCAGCTCTCATTCACATTGCTGCAAACTCAACCAAACCAAAGTGGTTTGAATGCTACAAAAGTTTACTTTAGCTGCTCTGGTTTTGCTTTACATTTTACTGTGCGGCCTAGTTATTCCTGCCAATTAGCCCATGGTGTTACGACCTGCTTTAGTGGGAAGAAATAGGAGACAAGCTACTATTTCTTTCTGATGTAGAAAATTAGAAAATTCTGGGCTCGAATTTGGGATCTGCCAGAGTGTATTAAAAGCTTAACTGTGGCATGTAAGGCCTAGAAGGCACCTCTTATAGACATATTTGCTAAAGCAGAGGCACATAAATTTTTATGGCTATTTATTGGGAACTCAAGAGCTGCCCCTAATTTAATTTATTTGGCATTTCATCCATAGATTTCCAAGTGTTTACTGAAGTCAGCTGAATCACCCAAAGCTATATAGCCAATGGCAGAGGTTGTAATCCAACCCATGTCTCTCCATCCTCTTCTAGACTACTCTGTCTCCACAAAAATGTTGTGGATTGCAGCCGTCAGGAATGCAGAGGGATGCAGCCTCCAGCAAATAGGACTTCCGTCAGGAATCAGCTTGATTTCTTTGGTCACACTGCTCAGGTCTAGATAAAATACTGCACAGCTGGACCCGTGGGCTGTGCAGTCATGGTACCATGTGTAGACAGGAGGATCCAACACGTGCTTGAGATCAGCAGGTCGAGCTAGTCCCACAAGGCACCCCTCAATTATTCCTGCGCGTCAGAAGGGTAACTGTGTTGTTGACGGGACATCAGATGACCACGCTAACTCTAGGCATGCAGATGACCACACTAACTATGACAGGTAGCCACTGATGACTATTCCTGCTTTCTGTGACTGACTGCTGGAATATGAGCTAAAAGCAGCGTCACTGCAAAGAGTTCCGTCTCTGTCATCACAGAAAATTAAGCAGTTTAAAAAGGCAAAGCCATCTGACTATTTATTTGAAGAAAGGCAGCCAAGTTAAAAGAGTTAATAGAGGTGATTCTGGACAGCTTCCAGCAGCTGAGCTATTAATAAAAACAATGGAAAAATGCCAAACCTCTTCTGTTTTCTTTAGCAATTAGTATACATGCCTTTAAACTTTTAAGCTGCAAACTCCCCAGCTATCTGAGCAGAAGGACACTTCTTACTTGAGGTCCCTTTTCAGGGCTGTCTCCAGTCTGTCACTCATAAACATTCTGGTTTTCTGTTGTTCCCTCTGTACAAGAAAAGACTACTGAAGGATTTGATTTTTGTTTTCTTGCTCTTTCTGTCCTTTTCCCCTCACCTCTTAGCCATATGCTACATGGATGACTAAAACCCACTTTGGCTGTGCTGATGCTTTAAGGACTTCAAAGTGGGAAGCTTAACATGCTTAAAGCGAAGTCAGCCTTTGATGATAAACATGTGGGCAGAGCGAGTCTAGAAAAGCAGGGTGCAGATAGTCACTTGTTGTTAGGCATTCTCACTTGACTGAATCTGTGAATGAAAGCACATGGTCAAACTCAGACGTATATTTTTTCTCTTGCGGTTTTTCTTTTTTTTTTTTGTCTGCTGAGATAGCCCAGAGCAGTATACTGCAAGGATGTGTTAGACATCGAGCAATTCTCCACAGTGAAAGGAGTTAACCTGGACCAAACAGATGATGATTTCTATTCCAAGTTTTCCACAGGATCAGTGTCTATTCCATGGCAAAATGAGGTAAGGATGTATCATAGTAAAATGACTCCAATAAAACCCCTAACACAGGTGGTTTAAGAGGAGCTGTATATTTCCAGTAATATATAGCTACTGGATAACTTGCCAGACTCTAATGCTTTCATAAGTTACAAATGGCCTCTTTCAAGATCTATAATGTACCACAGATGTCAGGTTCAGGTGACTGTATCTGTTGGCTCTGCATATTTGTGTAAATTGGCAAGGATCCTACTGTACTTCCTTCTCCTGGATTTCTACAGAGGTGTTTTGACAACAGCTCTGAGGAACTTCCGTGCGATGGCTGGAAGTCCTAACGGGAGGCTCCTCCGTTGGTGACCCTGATCTCACCCATTGCCTTGTATCTGCAGCGAGTCCCAGCTGCAGCAGTTGACTCTGGACCTTGAACTGCTCCAGGGTTTCCAAATCTGGGTCTTTGTTTCTGTTTGATATCAAAACACAACCAACAGTGGATTTCATAATCCAACTCTGGATCAAACAGCAGATTCACTTGGGCAGAGGGGTGCTAATAGCTGGGATTTTGTGAGTATGCCTGGCTTTACCCAATATTCTCCACAGTGCTAAAGAAAAGAACAGAAAGCTTTATGGGCTAACTTCGGATAAGACTGATGTGCAAACATGCAGAGCGGATTCAGCCTCTCTTTTACATACAGCCTATTTACCGTGTATAGCCACCAGCAGGAATTCAACTGTTAACTCTCCTAACATACAGCTCAAGCTGCTGGTCCTGACCCTGACTTTGAACAATGTACCACTACTGGAATTTATTTAATGCAGTTGTATAATTTCTTTTTTTCTTTCTTACTGTATTCCACCAGATGATAGAAACAGAGTGTTTCAAAGAACTGAATGTATTTGGACCAAATGGTACTATTTCACCAGACCTAAACAAAAGCTACCCCCCAGAGCCACCCAAGAAAGGATTGCTACAGAGAATATTTAAACGACAGGTGAGATCTTTTATGAGTAAGACGAGGAACCTCCCATAGAAGCCCAGGGTCACAGCCATGTTCCGGTAATATTTTTGTAGGAGAAAGACAGTGCATCTTAGAGAGGGCTTGCTGTCACAGTTACCTGGTGATTTCCTGACTAATACTGCCTATCCCAGGTTTCCCATCTACTTCTTGTGATTTTTTTACCCCCAGAGGTTCCAGCGTTTTTCATCAGCTTTGTTTCCAGTGGTTGAAAACTTCTTACCCAAACTATTTTTCAGTGGTATGCTGAAATGCCTTTTGAAATGGTTATATGGTTTTGATAAGTTCCTTGTGAAAACCATTGATATATGTGTTAAAAAAAAAGAAAAGGCGAATGTTGAGTGAGGTAGTCATGGCAGGAAACCAAGACACTAGAGAAGAGAGCAGACCGGAGAATTTGTGATGTACAGCTTTCATGAGGCCCCATGGCACCATTTGCAAATCTAAATAACCTCCTTAGACCGATCTATTTCTGTAGGGTTAAAACCATGCCTGAGCATTGGCAAGTATCCTCTGTATTAGTCAGAGTTAGCAGATACTGACATTTTGCAGTGACTTGATTTGACTTCTGGAGCTCAAGTGAGTCTTCTTTGCTGCATTCCTCAAGAACTGCCAGGGTCCTCCTGACCTAGAGAGAATACAGGTAAGAAAGAAAGTGAAGAACATTCAAAGATCTTCAAACAAAAGTCAGTAGTTCAGTCAGTACATTATCACCATAAAAAGAACAATGTTGAATTAAAAGAAAGCACGGCATATTTGGGGAATCTAATTGTCATTGTCTTCCTCTTTCTACAGCATCAGAACAATTCAAAGAGTTCTTCAAATTCAAAGGCCAGTTTAAATCACCACATAAATTCAAATCACGTAAGTTCAAACTCCACTGGAAGCAGCTAGTTCCAACTCAGTTTTATGAAACAACATGTTGCATCCTTCCACTATAATCTATGGAGCTTCTATGGATGAGAGAGCCTCCACCGTTGAGTGAAAAAAAAAGGATCTCCCAAAAACGGAGATTTTCTATCCATTCCTTCCAGTGGAGCCTCGCATTTTAAGAAGAATTTTCCACTCAGGTCTGTTTTTGGAGGTGGCACTCGAGACTGTGTGAATCAAATTTGTCTATTTAGAACATTGCAATAGAAATTCAATGAACATGACTACTTGCACGTATTTAAATAGCATCATACTAGAACTGAATTTTGTCTTTATTATTTTTAAAGAAAAGTTTTGTAAATTTCTCTATTGTCTCAGTTTACATTTTGTACATTTGTATTTAAATGAAAGTCAGACTTTGGAGGTGTATATTTTCCAAGCAGCAGCTGTAAAGCCATGTGTTTTAAGACATTTTTTTAAAAGAAAAAAAAAAATGTGACTCAAGACTTCCAGAGCCTCAAACGAGAAATCATTCTTTTTAGTAATTCTAGAAAATTATTCATAAATCACTTTATCAGACTGGGTTTTATTGACATGCATTTTTATGGAACAGTTTATTCTTAATTATTTTACATCTGTATATTTGGTTTACAGCAACACTGCATACATTTCTCCTCTTCATTAGTTTGTAATGTCTCGCATTAAATGCTAAAAGACAAGATTTTGATACATTCAAGAATGCTACTTGCTATGCCTAAGGTTTGTGATGTCATGGGACCAGCACAGCTGAGATTTGCACTTACTTACATTGTTAGCTCATCAAAAACTTTTTGGTTAGAAAGGGAACCCTATTTTAAGCCCTTCTCCTTCACTAGTTTTTGTGCCATTTCTAATGACAGCAAGAACAAAACTGGGTGAGAGGTGACCAGGAAAGCAAATGACCATTTGTTTTCCAAGGACTTGAAACCTGCACCTGCTGAAATGAGAGCAAAACTTGAAGTGTTCTCCGTGCTGCAGTCAAAAGTCCAAGGCCTTTCCATAGCTGCTCATATCAAACAGGTAGCAAGAGAGAAATTTAATAGTCTGGTTTGTGCTGACCATGAGATTCATGTCAGCTTTCTAGAGGTGAGCAGTTCAGGGTGGGATCTGAGCTGCTTTTGAGCAGTAGCAGAATCTGTAGGTTGCGTCTGCACTTAGAGTTCTTCCATGTGTCATGCCAAACACACCATGACTCATGCCCTCAATTAGGTCCTCAACTTAATCGAATAAAATATCAGTTATGAAATAAGACCTCCCACTTTTGGTTTCATCATTCTTTGTCCAGGATCCTTTAACCATTGCTGAAAACATTGTTCCCACTAGTATAAACAGGGTCGGTCAGGATCAGTAGCAGTACCTCAGGCATCAGAATCATGCATGCTCTTCTCAAGTATGCCACTTTCTATTATTATTAAGAACACCAGATCACAAATATGGTTACTTCCCTTCAACAGGAATTGGAAAACCTTTGTGCCCCCCCAGCGCAGACAGGATCTCCATAACCCAACGTGTTCTGTAAAACAGGTTGGTTCACCATGCTCTTTACAATGTCGGCTAGAGTAGACTCATGATTTTACACCTTTGGGTCAATCAGGAGCATCTGAAGGTCAGCGTGGTGTGTCTAAAACTCTGTTAGTTAGTAGTGCAGTAATCCCAGGGTACAAGGAAGCACTGTTCCAGTGGAGGTCTTAATAGCCCAAATTCATTAGGCTGTCATGGATATGTTCTCTCTGACCAATGCAGAAGGGAAAAAAGGTGCAGGTTAGTAGTGACAAAGCTCTGAGGGAGAAAGTCACAGGAATTACATACTAAAACAGCTTGAGGTCATGAAGGAGAAAGACAGAACAGGGACAGGATTTGCATAAAGCAACTGACAGAGAAAAGTCAAGGAAGGGAGGTGGGGCTTTGGTGCCTTTATCAGGAGTAAATTATGTTAAGGTGCAAGTCCACATCATTTCAAAAGCCTCCATTTCTCCTGGTCATTAGTAGACAAGTAGTGAAGCTCTGTAAGCATGCCATAGTATCACCAAGAAATTGTTCCTCTTTTTCCTTCAGATTAGTGTGGTCCAGAAATTCTTTTTCCCTGCATTGGTGGTGCTCAGGGAGAGCTTCAGCCACTCTCCTACGTCAGGCAGATCTTATGGAAGAGGCAAGATTTTAGAAAGACAGTAATAGATGAGAATTTTGAGTAATTTTCTCTCTGTGTATGAGCTATAAACTAAATCTATAATGGTTTCAGCTTCCTGACAGGAGAGGAATGAAATACTGTAGAGGTGAAAGCCACTGTGCACAGATAGGGCTATTACTTCCAGTCCTGTTCGCATGGCCTGACATAAAGCTACCTATGTCAACAAGAATCTGATCAGTCACTTGAGCACACTCTGGATGAAGACGTACTTGCTCTGGGAGGTTTTCACAGGCGTTCTTCAATGACACATGGGATCTCATCTGAATTCGAGAAATGTAGGTGAGAAGTGGAGGAACAGGTCTTAGCCAGACAACTGACGTATATCAGTGCACCTGAGACAAGACGAGACACACGTCTTAGTTCTTCTTGGAGAGCTGCAAATGTTGTGCAACTCTGATTTGTTTTTACCACTCTAAGACATCACCTTCTAACAGTATGGTGTACAGTATGTGCACCCTCAGTTGATTTCATCCTGTGCACTGATGTTAAGGAAGGAGGTGCTGGCTGGGGGCTAGAGCGAAAGACTAAGCTCTTTTTTCCACTACTGCCATTATCTCACTTTGCAGCAACAGACAAGCATATTCCCCCATCAGAAAAATGTGGGTGATAATATCTGCCTGCCACCATGAGGAAGGAAGAAAGACGGTTGGGGGAAGGCTTAGCCCATTAATATTTCATTGGATAATTCTGATAAAACTGCAGCTATTGGCCCAAGGGCTTCATCTCCTACATGTTACCAATCTGGCACACGAAGACTAAATTTTCTTTCTTTACCATCTCCGACCTGGGAAATAAAATCCTAATAACAACAAACCCCTTACTGAAAGCTGGTGAACAAATTGCAAATAGATTGTAGATGGCCTTATACCTCTTAGATGCTATTAGCCTTAACTAGCGGTAGATTACTTTTTTATATGACAACAGTGAATGACAGCAAATGTGCCTTCTCCTGCTCTCCTTTCAGCTGGGACAGTTTCTTCCTCAGCACCTCTAGGTCTCTAGCAGTGGAGACACAGGGACAGGGCAAAGTCCGTAAATGATGAGAGCTGCATTCAGTGAGTCCTGATACTTGGAGAACGTTATGCTAGGGTTAGATATCCTGAAGCCTCCAAATGGTATGGAAGAAGGATGCTTATGTGCACTTGAAGCTTCAAGCCTGGGATGGAAGTCCCTCTGGATCCCAGCCCCTTGGGAGCAGTGAGTGAGTAAGGGGAGAGACAGAAAACAAGACCAGTTGAGGGAGATATCATGCTGCATCCCTAAAGTGTTGCTGTCCTGCCTGACAAACTTTAAACAGTATTACAATGCTGGGGCAGCAGAATTGTTGTGCTGTCAGTATCCAAGCCCTGAAAGAATTAATCAATATCATACATCACTAGTGATAATGAACAGTCCTAGGAATCTTCTAGTCAGGGTTTGCCTACAACAAAACCTGCAGGATTTTCTTTTTTATTACTTCTCTCTTTTTTTTTTAAAAATTATTCAGCTCACCTTGCACTCAAGACGGGTAGGACCACAGTCCTCTCACTGCCACTGTGTGACCAGGTGCAATCTGAGCCCAGAACTCAAGGCTGAAGCCCTACCAAGGCAGTCCCCTGCACAGCCAGGCTTCCACAGACACTTGGCATCTGGCTCCAGGGAGCCAAATTCAAGAAAAACTGGGAGCCGTGGTTGTTCAAGAACTCTGAAAAAGAAAGGCTCATAGTTTCATCATACAAACTTGGAGAGCATTTGCAATGGGATTTTTAGTATTTTGGTTCAAAGTGAATAGTTTTTGAGATGGGTTTGGACACAACAAAGGAGCAGAAAGGAGTAATTCTTTAATAGCTTTCCAGACTGATTAATTTTCTATATCTCCTTTCCAATTACAATACAAATTATTTCAAAAGAATGCACACATTCAGATCTGGTTGCTTGTTTTAAATAGACAGATGAGCAAACTTAGCTCTTTTTAAGAATCAGAAATCTTTTGCAATCTAATCCTGAATTGTGCAAGCATGTTTTTTATTTTTAAATCTTTACCGAGTAGTCTGATGAACACTAATTAGTTTACAGGCTTTTATGATTCAGATGTTTGCTATTCATTTTCTACAGTGTCTCAAGGTTCACTTAAGTCTTGCAGCTTTTTTTCCCACTCTCTGGTTGGATGAGAGGCTTTTTTAAACAAAAGCATAATGAAGGAAAAAATAACAAATAATAGACTCTTACGTGTGCACTCTTGACCTGGATTATCTAAAAAAGAGAGTTTTTACAAGAATGGCCATGACTCAGATGTTGTTTCTGAACAAAAACCTGCTTGTGAAGCTCGGAAAGGTGCGAAGATAATCAAACCAAACAGGTACTGGAGATCAAACTGAGCATTAGGGAGCTGCAGAATTCAATATCACAGCATTCATCTGGCCCTACTGATTAGGGGTGCCTGGTAACTGGCAGTTCACAGACAATAACAGCTATCCGTAAGAACAGTTTGATACCATCTCAATTTGCAGTCATGCCCTCCCGTAGAAACTATGGCTAAGAGTGCCATCAGCAGTAGGGAATCAAATTTGGCTGACCCAGTAAAGCATCTTATTCGAAGACACTGATTCTTAATGTTGTTCAACCAGACCTCAGGATCCAGCTTGAATTCTTTGCTTCATCTGTCAAAGCCTCACATTTCAAACCAGTTGCTGTTGATCTTTTTCAGTAGAGAGGCCTCAGCTAAAAAAGAAAACCACGAAACCAATCTGTAATGCTAATAAAACCTTGGGCAGGACAAGGAAGACAGACAAGCTGTGAGCTCTGGAGGACCATGTGAAAAGTGCCATGTGTGTATCTTCAGCAAGTGTCCGATGGCAGTTGTTATCACACATTGCTGCATGTTCTTCCTTGGTACATCATATGTTGCTCACAGTTTTTTGGGTAACCTGGAAATTGCACACACAAGGTCGTCTAAGCATAGGGTCTGGCCCGTGGCTCAAAGACAACGTCGTCTCTATGAGGGTCAGGTGTAACAGTTTGACGAGGCAAGTAGGTATCCTCTCAGCCTGCTTGAACAGCCATCACATAGGTCTCTGTTCCCATGTACCTGAGCCTCACTCAGGAGTTCCCTGTGTAGAGTTTTCTGGAAGAGCAATAAATGCACACCCTTACAGCACAGCTGCTTCTTCTTATGGACATCCATGGAACAGGTGGCTGCGGGACCTAACTTCCTTGTGGACAAGATACGGGTGTTCTAACCTCTGCTCTGCAGTTAGTTGTGATTTTTTTTTCAGTTCATGTTTGTCATACTCACTTGTTAAGTCTCTCAGTGCAGATGAGACCATACATCATACATTTCTAGGCATTTCCCATACAATCTTTGAAAAGACTGGACTTTGCTTTGAAAGAACATCCTTGGGTTAGCGTGCCCCTTGGGATGTAGACCGTCATCCTTCACGTGTGTAGCATGAAGCACAAAGTAGCCTGCAGGAGCTCTAGAAGTCCAGACTAAAATTAATAATACTTAGGTAATAGGTGACAACTTCATAAAACTTTTTGTCTGGCCCTGCAACAAAGAAGTCCAGTGATGAATGGAGTGGGACCCAGGGACTTAAAGGCTCTCCTGCCTGAGGATGGTCCTACCCTGCCTCAGGCTGTGGGGAGGTACATTTGGCAGTGAATTTTGGGAGAACCGGTCTGTTCAGTGGCTCCATGGAAAAACGGAAGGTTCCAGAGTTGTTTGTCAAGCCTTCCACAGATATGACCTGCAATTTAAAATACTACTAATTATTTAGCGTAAGAATAATAATGACTAACACCCTCCTGCTAAAGCTGAGAGAAAGACTGCATAAGTTTAAACCAATTCTTCGCTTTTGTATGCTGGGCAGGACACAATCTCTTTTTATACTAAATAATATTGTTTATGCAGTGCTGGCTGGTAATGACTTTCTGTCCTTAACTGCAAAAAGAAAAGAGAAAGAAATTGGTTCAGAGAATTTTGAAAATGATTTCTTTTAGGGAAACTGCCAAAGAAGGTGAAAGCCACCAGTATGCTACAGTATTACACACTCGCCTCCCCCGAACGTCTCTGTGATAATACAAATACAAGCTGCTGCGGTTGGGTCAGCTAAGCTAGTGTACTGACAAATGGGCTTTACGAAAGAAACAATTTTAAGCAGATTGCTGCCTATTCACTAAAATGAATATTACTGCTGGTGCAAATGCGTTCTCCTTGGTTTACATACTGGAGCCAGAAGCGGTGGCTTGTATTCCTATTCTGCCCATGTTTTTCTTCACTGCCCTGAGCAAACCTCTGTGCAATTTTGTTTCCCCATTCTTAAACATGGAGGGATGCTCTCTTGTCTATCAATAGAAAGCACTTTGGAGTCTGTGCATAAAACGGATCAGTATCAACTCTTTGTGTTACTATTTAAGTGAAATAGGCTTAATATAGCTGCTCTCATTTACACAACTAGGGAGATGACTCTTGTAAATTAGGGCTCTCTTTTATTATCGGTTTGTCTTAGTTCCTTAGAGATATTGAAAGAGAATGCACTGTGCTTCTGTAAAGACACCTCCAACGGAAGACGAGATGACAGTGCAAATGTTAAAGTATTCCTTTCTTATTTAAGAGCTAGCTAGTAATTATGGCATTCACACAAACACTTTGTTTATATTGGAAACAAATAGTTATGAGGAAGGGAACAAAATAACATTCATCAGTTCTTGGCCAACTTTTTTGGCCAAGCCTGCAAATGAATCCCTAGGTACCAATTAAGTGAGATGCTGTGTGAGGTCACAAAGATGCACGTGTGGCAAACGTTGGGTCAACTCACTGCCCAGCTGTGGAAACAAAAGAGGCAACCACATGCCTGGGATCAGCGGGCTCCAAAGGGGAACTCCAGGTTTTCTGGAGAATCAGCGGTCCTGTAGAGAAGATTCACTCCCAGAGAAGAAACATTTCAGGTAGTGGCTGGATGACAAATGTGTTTTCCTTTCTCATCGCCACACACGCAGCTGTTAGATATGTTTATTAGCAAGCTCAAACGAGTTATGTTTCATGTGTATTGAATGCGGTCTCCCTTAATTGCATTTCTTTTAAACACTGGACACTCTTCTAAAAGACTTAACATTTTAGCCTTTTGAAGGTGAAGGTTGTAAAAACTTTATTTTGTGTTTCTGAGCAATGTAGATAGACCTAAAGATTTCATGAACTATCATGTGGTTGCCCATATCTGACTAATAATTAAATTGTAAAATTGCAGTTTCATATTAGGGTTAGTCTTTTCACCTGCTTTAAAAATCAAAAATCATATTTGGTATATAAACACACACAGAATATCCTTCTGACTGAATTTCAAGAGTATATCCAGGATTAAATGTTTTTAAGCACTTCTAATACTGTAGTCTATAAGAGGAGCAGACACTTCTAAAGCGATGTTAAAAGTTGTCTTTCATAACTGAGTCAACAGATCATTTTTGTAATAAATTAAAGCAAGTGTTCTCAATTAGAAGAGCTAGTGGCTGTTGGTATTGTACAAAAAAAAATCATTCTAGTATCCAAAGGGTTAGGGGTGGGGAGGGTCTGTTTGGTTTTGTTTCTCTTTCCAGGGAGATCTTTAACATTGTTTGATGAAGCTAGTTTCATTTTGAGATTGTTACTGAAGATAAAGGCTTCTGTGTTCTATGGCTGCTTGGATTCTTCGTACATAATGTCCTAGTAATGTCACAGTGCTGCTGTATCTAGATCAAACCACTGTTTTGATTGTTTTTTTGGCTTTGTTTTTTTTTAATAAATTCCTTAATTTAAATACATGAAAACTATATGTTTTGCTTTAACGAGGCATATAATCACACGGAGGTTCCTCAAGTGCTCGGGATCTTGAAGGTGATTACAGTGATTGCGGGACGCAGCCTGTATCTCGCTAGGTGCCTCTGTGGCCTCACACTTTTTAATGTTACTGTCTTTTGTATTTTCTGTCCCATCACACCTTCACAGAGATTGAGGGAACTGAAAACCGAACTGAGGTTGTACCTCACTTTGTGGAGGTTCAGACTCTTATCTGAAAGCAGGCTGTGTTTCCCCTGAGATGTCCTTCCTCTGCCTTCCATCCTCACATCCCCAGCCTTCCTCTGCCTTCCATCCTCACATCCCCAGCCTTCCTCTGCCTTCCATCCTCACATCCCCAGCCTTCCTCTGCCTTCCATCCTCACATCCCCAGCCTTCCTCTGCCTTCCATCCTCACATCCCCAGCCTTCCTCTGCCTTCCATCCTCACATCCCCAGCCTTCCTTTGCCTTCCATCCTCACATCCCCAGCCTTCCTCTGCACTGCAGCCTGGCAGCCAGCGCAGCTCTTCACGACCTTAAAAACGAGTTCAAGGAAGGGATGACAAAATCACTAGTAGGGATGCAGGCTTCAGAAGACATGAACTATTAAGTTGAGCACTGTCTGATTTATGAGGCCCTACAGAGGACTTTGCCTAAGCTCCAATTAGGCAGAGAGAAAGTGTTTAGGGAAGGAAAACAACAACAGCAACCCACCAAGCGTGCTCTTTGGTATTCCGTACAGAAAGATCTAAAACAAGGATAAAGAGTAGCTGCAAAATCACCGGGAGGAATGTGGTGCAGTGCTTTTTCTTTAAGAGGAGAAGGAAGAATTTTTCAAAGAGGCATAAAGAATATTTTTATGAGACTGCTAATGGCAAACAGTGTTTGCGTCAAGTTTCATGAAAGAACATTGTGAAAACAGATTATCTGCATGAAAGCAGCAGCTCCGTCCAACAGCTAAACTCAGTAAAACCTAAGGTAATAGACAACATAAATTCAAGTCATGCATATTATCACTTTCCAAACAAACCCAAGCCATTTTTCACAAGATTTTAACAGTCTGAGAGGATGTGAGATGAAATTTTATTCCTTCTCTAACAGTTCCTGGTGGTTTTGTTCTCTCTGTAACTTGATGTCCTTTCTGTACAGCAACATCTAGATATGTTCCCTCTTGGGAGATCTAATCTTTCTTAGACTTTTCCACCATCTCTGGCATGAGATGCGCAGCTTCTCAGAGGAAAGTCATTACAATATTTTGAAGGAAATCCAATTAAAAAAACATGTCAACTTTTTTAATCCCTTAGGATGCTTTACAGATGAAAAATACCATAAATGGGCCTGACTGTGCAATTTCAGGTCTATGGGGTGTTTCTGGGGGAGGAGACAATACAAGTTTCTGCCAAGTCAGTCTAATTTGTTGGGTTTTGTAATGCTATTTCATATTTGGGATAGAGTAAGAGTAAAAAAATACACTGAAAATAGGGGCTATTAAAAATTTGTGCTCTGACTTGTCCTGAGTGGAGAAGAGCAACTCTGCTGCAGAGGTTGAGCAGCTTGAATATCCCATTTACAGACGCTTGGATAAATTTTGCCTGATTTTCTATTTTTTTTAATTACAGTTTATCACTGCTGAATTTTTTCTTAGTTCTGGAAAAGTTTGTTCCTCTGCCATCAGCAAGCATCAGTAGCACCCTAACAGTGCAAGGCTCCACGGACCTCTGTTAGCTTATGTGGCAGAGGTCTGCAGAGAGGCTGGGGATGCTCCAGACCTGCATCTGGGGTCACTGCAGTGTGATAATGATCAAAGTACCCGGAGCGGGAAGGCAGGCAGTTTGCCTGTTTTAAAAAGCTTGTAGGTAGGAAGTGACTTGCAAAACTAAACTTCAAAAGCACATATTCAAGGGTGCAAAGCCACATGGTTAAGAAAAGAAAGAATTAAGGTTGCCTGTGTTCCATTAATCTTGTTCCCTTGTCCTTATGCACTGTTATTATTATGCCTTCGCATAATAGTATGTTATTATTATTACGCATTCACTCCTAGAAGAGAAACTAACCTCTGGCAGATTTACAATGAAAACCAGATGCATCCCCTCTGTGGCATCTGTTAATACATTATGTGTTTCAGACTTTCATTTAGAGCTAAAAAAAAAATACTTTCCTTCGGGGAAAGTCTCACCTAATTGGCTGCTCCCCTCCATTTGCAGCAGTAAGGCAACTGTGAGTTCTGAAAAATTCATTTAGCCTGAGTCTATCACGCTTTCTCCCACACACAAAGGACCGAGAGAGAGCTCTCAGTGTCCGGTCTCAGTTCCCTTAGATGCTATTGATCCCAGGGTTGGGAAAGGGATGTGGAATGAGTCTTAATCTGTTCCCCCTCCCTTTCTGGGGGGAAACTCTTGGTTGTTTCCTGAGGGGGCTGGCAGGAGGGACACGAGAGAATCCTTAATCTGCCCTCTCCTCTCCGCATATATTCACTCACCCGCTCTGAAAGACAGAAATATGAGGCCCAAGAGCTGAGGAGGCATTGCAGTAGAAGAAATATTTCTGCAGATAGGTGAGTATTGGGAAGAGGGCACGTATGAACTGCAGAAGGGACAAGACACACCTTGGGGCAAGTTTCACCAGGGCTGAAGAAATGGGAGGAACAAGGAGGTACAAGCGATGGAGAGAAGCCAGCACTGGATGGGATGAGGTCTAGCCAGGGGCAGGGCTTACTTGTTAATTCACATTAAAACAAGTCTGAAAGCAGAGAGAGAAACATCAACTCAAACCAATGCTGTAATGAGGGATTTATTGCTGGTGATACCACAGGCAGTAGTAGTTCTTTCTGGAAGCTTAAAATAATTTCCCTGCTTTGGGTCTGATATTCAGTCAGTGGACTGTGGAATTAAACATTGACATTTCACATAATAAAAAGATTCAGCTGCGGCTGACATTGTAGACTTAGATGACCACTATAAACACTAAAATACAATCAACAATTTCAAGTTCAGATTACATTTGGAACTTGCTATGTTATTCTCATATTTACAGTAGGAAAGAGGAAAGGAGCCTTCTTTCATACTTAATTCCATCATTTTCCCTTAAATCTAGCATTTTTTCCTCTTTGCCCTTGTAGTGCTTTTTAAGTCAAAGGTTTGTGAGTCTGCAAATGAAACCATAATGGCCGATCACATTTAAAAGTAAAACTTACGTCTGTGTTTGCTTCTTCATCCATCAGACACTTACAACGATCCACCTGGTGATTACATGTGGCAACGAGTGAAAATCAACCATTGCTCATCAACTATTTGCATCTGCGTAAAACATCACCATAAACGAGTCAGGCCAAAGTGACATGATAAAAACCAAGAGGCTTAAAACAAGCAAAGTAACGAGGCAGAACACAGCAGTCTTTCTTCAGATTAGCTAATACAAACCGCACACTAAAACCTACCAGTAGGAAACCAAGCTGCTCCTTTGACACTAATCACCTTTTTTTAAGGCAAGTTAAGAATTCAAGTAATATGTGCATGTATTTAGAACACTGCTCTCTGTATATAATAAGTCACAACTATGTCTCAATTATACTGATTCTTTGCGGAAAATAATTGAAAACAAATATATGCAATGTTAATCAAGAACACAAAATGAGAGAACATTTTCTCCCACAAACAAGCACATTTCTGTGTCAGAGTGGACTGACATACAACGAACTACTTAAGTCAGAATGGTGCTGAACAGGAACAATTCCTCCTGGTTTTCAGGACGGCATGAAAAGCTGTTACCAGCTCCAGTATCATTTTTTTTGCACAAATGCTTCCAGGGGAGCAGCAATGTGCATTGTCAAAACGTCCAAGAGGTCACCCTTGTAGAGGGCCAGGACATTCTGGGGTTCCTCTTGATCGTTACGCTCGATCACTTTTTTGTTGTCTTGATTTGCTGAGCTGCAGGACTCTTCACTCTCCTTGTCATGCCCAATCATTACCACGGCACTGCAACTGCTTCTGCGCCGAGATCCTCTGTGGGTGAGGAAGGGGTTCTGGTTCTTGTCAGCAAATACTTTTGTCTTCCTATTAGACCTCTTACTTTCATAGTTTCTGAGCGCCATTAGCCTCTCGTTGAAATACTCTTGCAATGGCTTGTCACGAAAGCCACTGCCGGTTGTCGGGTGGCCTTGAAAGCAGCCCCTTGAAGAGCTCCCCGAGCAATGGACTAATGAAGGTCTGTTTGGAAAATTATTCAACTGTGATGAGGAGCTCTTTCCTCTTTCCAAATCCTGGAAAAGTCGGTTGAAGTCTGGAGTTTCTGAATAATTTCTTGATAACTACTTAAAATAAGGGGAGAGGGAGAAGCAGGATTGGGGGCAGAAGGGAGAAGGAAATCTGAATTAAAATATGGTGGCTTAAGTAGCAAAAGAATCTCAAGTATATGGTTCCATAGAGTAAATAGCTGTTAGGGAAGGTTTTAGGTTCGTAATCCAAATTCCCTGAAGACCTAACAGTTCGGTACCAATCCCTCTCTGGAACAGAAGTCCATTGGGTTGAGGTTAAACAATGCTGAGCATTTGTACTTCCCGCTGACTCTGATGTACTGCCACAATTCAATGTAGCCTCTCTGAAAAATCTAATTTTCTGAAAGAATCTCTCACCTGCCTGTATTAATAGGATTTTAGGCTCCTCCTTTTCAAATCTCATTGGCCTGTAGCTGCTGTTTCCCATGGTAAAACCAGATCCCACTTGTAAGAGATTTTTTTATCCTTTTCCCCTTTCCTTACTCCCAGGTAAGTCTGCTCTGAATTGCAGCGTATTATTACAAGAATTGCAATTTTCACATACAATACATTTCTACGTCTTAAAACTATGAAGTTTATTACTATTACCCCACAGCATCATAGATGCACATGGAGTTTTCTCCTCCTTTCCCATCATAGGATGCCTATCTCCTTGCTGACCAACCAATTTAATACCTGAATCACTTGAATAGTCAAAGAAAGGTCTGATCCAGCCCCCATTGACATCAGTGGGTGTCTTTAGGTTGATTTCAGGGTAACACTGGTGCTGCAAGTCCTTTTATTGACTGCGAGAGAAAATTTTGCTAGAAATTCACCATGTAAAAGATTGCTTTTCCATGTCCACAGTTAAATGTCCCCTGGGTTTTCAAAGTTACTGCTCTGCCATTTCCACCTTCCTCACAGCTATTCCAAGACACCCCAGCCTGCCTCAAGCTACCAGGAGCAAGAGCTGGTTTCTGTACACCGTTAGACTAGACCATGGCTTCTTCTCTGAAAAAACTTAGCAGTTCAGCTTGAAGGGAGAAATGTTTTATATTATATCACTGTTTCAAATCAATAAAAAGCAAGACTATACTGTGTGTAGATGACAGCCACAGTGGGATCATGGAACATTTTGCAATCATTTATTATGCCTGACAATGCCTTTGGTATAAAAAAAAAAGCCATCATTCACGCAGTTTTTGACAATTGCTAATTAAGTCTAGATACTTGCTAAGGGTCCAGCCACAAGTCTAGTTTCAGAGCCCAGCAACGTCTCAGTAGGGCACTCCATCATCAGCATTTGGCATGTTGCCTGCTGGTAATGAATGAAAAACATTGAGCGCAAATGAGAAATAGTGGGTTGGACATACCATGTAAGCTGAAAAGCAATCAAGTTTTTGATCTCTCACTATTTCATCACACTTCATTCTGCAAGGGACCCAGCAAATCTAATGACCCTGCCTAGAGTGGTTGTACTTTTGGAATAAGTTAGGTAATTGAAGAACACTAAAACTTGTCTAAAAAGTAGTCTCTCCTTCCTACCTCAAACCTTAAAAAATAGTTTAAAAATTAATAATCAACTTAATAATCAACTTAAAAATTAATAAACAACTTAATAATGTGGCAGAATAGAAGTCTTTCGAGTTAAGCTTTTCTATACCAAAACACAGCACAAAACTTACTATCATATCAAATATCAACTTAGCTGGAAGTAGGGGAATTACTCTGACGGAAGAATATGTAGTAGTTATCATATGTTGCAAAGAGATTTTTTGCATACAAACCTTAATCTCCTGGAAGCCTGGATATTCTGGGATGATGGGCAAGGTGCACATGCTAATACTGTTTGACCGCCTTTGTTTCATCGTCCTACGAGAGCAACTGCAGTTCCTGGAGAGATGGGATTGTCCCAGCTCAGATGGATTTTCAGCAAGATGGAGTGGTTTACAGTCTTTTATATAGCAAGTTCTCAGGCACATCGTTGAGGCAGGTCCCTCCATTTCAGCACAATTCAGAAGAGTTTGGAAGCAATCTGTGTTCCAGAATAATACTCTCTTCTGCTTTTCCTCTAATGCGTAGTCTTGTAATATTGAACCCCTTGACAACCTGTAATGTTGAGGGCCAGCAGACGCAGCAGAAAGACTAACAGCTCTGAGCAGTACGGCTCTTGCTAAACTGGATTCTTAGAGATCATAGGCAAACGATGCCTTCACTGAGGTCTGGAACCCTCAAGCCATTAACGCCGCTTTTATCCTCTGAAAGCTCTTCACAGAAGGTCGGTAAATCCAAACCATGAACGCAAAGGGCTCAGGTGAGGGGGGGATTTGCAGGGATTACAAAAGTCTCATAGCATCATCTCAGACAGCCTAATGTGACTGGTGACGCGGCAGCAATTAGAGAAGATCAACAGCCCACACGCTGGAGTTGTCACTCGGCTTACATCGGAGCAGGCAGATCACTGCCCTTCTGACGAGGGGTCCCTGACAGCAAAACATTAAGGGCTTTTGCTCAGCGAGGCAAAAGGTGAGTAAGTCGACACAATTAACCAACAGGTCAAGAAAGACAGTGTAGACAGCTGTATGAAAAAGTTCCTTCCAAAAAAGTCCTATGCCACTAGTCTCCCTCAGCGTGGTTGGAGATGGGCTACAGCCCTGGAGATCTGAGGAGATCCAAACTGCCTTGCTGTTGGTAGCCGTGTCTGGAAAGGGATGCGCTGCCTTCAAACAGCCCGGCACCAGTGCAGGTTTGGCAAGAGCCCATAGTAAGAGCAAGACTCCTTTCAGCCAAAGCTGTGAAAATGTTCGCAGTAAGAAGCAATAGCTGCCCTGAACAACTTGTGACCTAAATATCATAGATGAAGGGCAGTCAGGGAAGCAGCTCTACGGTTTTGATTTAAAGATACGATAGCGGTATCATCTGCTAGAAACAGATAAACGTCTGTAGTTGCAATAGTTGGTATGTCATGAACTTTGGCAGCATGGGGCTCCTTACTGCCCACAGCACGGGTGGATGTCTCCTGCCATTGGGAGGGCAGCACCTCCATCCGCTGCCCCACCGTGGCCGGTTTGCATGCAGAGCATTGGTAGTGAAGGATGAACTGCCTCTTCTCCATCACGTGCCATGGAGTAATTACCGTGCTCACTGGAGCTTGTGGAAGGTAGATAGAGGGGGTTTACAATCCCCTCAACCTCCAGCGCTTCTGGCTTATCCAAGGTATCCATAAATACTTGCACGTGCTGAATACATGCATGCAAATATTTATGGATGTCCTGGATGAGCTAGAAATCCATATCCATCCAGGGTATCCATAAATTTTTGCATGCCCGTATTCAGAGCACTGACTGTGAGCTGTAAAGAGCTTTGGATCTAATCCATGAGACCGTCAGCTGGATTCAGGTTAGTGCTTTAGACTATCTGGCAGATGGCAGCTTGGCAGGCTCAGGGCAGAACCCTCAACAGCAACACCCACCTGGCTGCTGGACAAAAGCAGGTCAGGCATAAGTAAAGAACTCATGTGAACAGTTACATCCAGCTCTTCACTATCCAAATGCAAAGGTGCAACACCACTTTTTACCAGTTCTGGCTCCGGCATTTTTTTATTTGAGGGTAAAACGATTCTCAGGCAGACAGCAAAGCTCACAGTGTGAGGGACCATTTTGGCTACACCCACAGCAGCGTATCACGGATCAGGGTCTGTGTCCATAGCTCTGTATGAGACACAGACAAATTCAAATATGAGGTTGATGGTAACAATTTGCATGTAGAGATGTCACGATGCTCACAAAGTAACAGAACTATGAGTCATCCCTGCTGCAGCCCTGATTATTTGCAATGTTGTTTTATACATAATGGTACCTTAATATGTAAGTACAATGCGTCCTTGCTAGTAGTACCTGAGAAAAATTAGCAAAGCACTAACAAGGCTTCTTGGCACCGAATTTCCCCCTAAAAGAAATTCCCGGTCCAATTTAGCAGGAAAAAAGTACTTATTTATTTATTTACTACTCCTTCCCAGATCTTTCAGATACTCTCTGAGCCAAAGTTGGCTTTGGGATATGTTCCAGGCAAACCTGGACCAGTAAGTCACTGTGGACAGGCAGGAGGTGGGTCTTGTCGGTAAGTCTTTAGGCCAAGTCAATACATCCTGGTCTAAATTGCTTGAGCCACGCAGAGACAAGCGGTGTGCAATCGTCTGAGTGGTGGCAGAATACGTAAAGAGAAGGGGGAGAAAAAAACACAGCAGCAGCAGGAGTCAAACTCATTTCACTGGTGACAGAGAGCTTTATTATTTCACAGTTCAAGGTATTCATGGTACTGCCCACAGTTGTCATCTGATTCAGAGAAGTAAGAACTGTGCAAAATAGCTGCCATTGACACGGTTGCTTTAGGAGATGGGATCTATTGTAAGTGTAGAGGCTTTGCAGGGGACCTGCAAATGTACCGTTATTGTCAACACACTAAAGAGTTCCCTCTTTCCATTTAAACTTGCAGCCTGAAAACCTCTCATTATCAAAATTCATTCCCTCTTCTCCCCTGAAAGCATTTGCATGGTTGAAGTGAGACACCAGCAGCTTTTAATCTGTAATTGCTCATTGTGCTTAATGAATACGCGAGTGCTACATACAATGTGTGACTTGCATGGAGCTTTAAAAAAAGAGTCCCACGTTCCTGTGTTAATGGGAGGTTCTGATTCTACTCTCGCAGTCTAAAATCAGAGCTCACGGGGTCTGTTCTTTTATAATCCTGTGTTCCTTCTTGTACCGTATCATTACTGCATACAGTGAGGCCAAGGTAATTCTCTCTTCAGCAAAGCTTTCTATCCTGTTTAACATGAAACTTTACATTATCCTTTGATCCTCCAGTGAAGAGAAACATGACTTTCAGCAGCGTGTAGGCTTCATTAGTTACCCACCTTATATCCTCACCTTTAGACTCTTTTAAGGAGAACTTTTTCTTTTTTTAAATGGAGAGTACCATTCCTCATGTCAGATAAGCCAGCATTGTTTATAGCAGTGTGCATGAACAGGTTGTGGCCACGAATCTCAGTTCTTCTGCCTTGGGAGTAAATCACTGAAAAGAAAACTCATGCAAGGAATTATTTAGGTTTCTACAGTCCCTACTATTACTAACCATTTGCATTTTCTCCACTGTCCCTTCAACAAATAAGACCTGGTCTATTTTTATATCCAACCTTTAAGTTTCATAAGTAAAGTGAATGACTGATAACACTCCCAATTAACCATAAATCACAAAACAGAAATTTTTTCTTTTTCAAAGTACCACTGAATGACACGGATGTTAATAAAAGTCCAAATCCAAATCCAAAACTGGGTGTGGGGTCCAAAATCAGATCCAGAACCAAGTAACAAATACATGGTGTCACACTTTTTATATAAATTATTAAATGCCTTGCAGCAAAAAGGAAAGCTATGCTCATCTGATGATAATTTGTATCAAGGTGATGAATATTTTCCCCAGTTAAAGATACCTAATTTATATTATAAAAGTATGGATTCATTCCCATAGTATCACCTTCACGAAGCTATAACACTCTGAAGGCTACACAGTTTTATGCAACGAGCAAGAAGAATCTCCTTCCCTACCATGTACGCTAGGGTAACTTCTGTGACTGTAATCTGCTGACCTCTTACTGAAGTCAAGGTATGTTACATCCCTTCACCCACCTAACCAGTCGTTTTGTGAGAGTGGGCACTCAGGCTGGTCAAACGTGGTTTGCCTTCTCTTAATGGTCAGAGTCCTAAATCTGCTGCTCGCCCTGGGTTCCTCTGGATCTTAACTCCATCACCCCGTTAGTCACTGCAGCCAAGCTGTCATCTGTGACCACATTTGCCACTAAGCTGAGACTGATTTTTACTTGTATTTACTTGTATAATGTTGTTACTAATAATTCAGTACCACTGGCATTCCCCCCCCACCTCACCCTTGGTTTGCCTCTGCATAGCATGGCTGTTGCCCTACCCTTCAACCTGCCGTTCCCAACGCGGGCTGCTTTGTCTGACAAAAATCCCACGAGTTGAATACATTTTGTGATGGTTTAATTAATTTTTTAGAGCCAACCACAATCAAGGGGCATTTGCTGCTGTTTATTTTTAAATCAAACCAGAGGTTTCCATCTAATTCTCTCACTCCAGGAGCTGCAGCTTTAAAAGCTGCTACAACCCACAGCCAAATCGAGAAGGATGCTCTCGTGTAAGACTGTGAGCATAAGCAAACTCGCAAAGACAGCAAAGTGAATTGCACAGCAAATCCTTTCTTCCTTGCTGTTAAAGGGATGTCACTGCTCCAGTGCTCTGTCCTGTACCACAAACATGCCAGAGTCTGCCTGAGGACCAGCAACAGCCCTGCTGCAACAGCCCCAGCTCAGCAAAACCTCTCTGCGCTGCCACATAAGCTGATGTGCCTACAGAACAGGCTGGTGCTTCCCTGCAGCCATCGATCTTGCACCAAGAGCGCTCCAGTATTACATGATGTAAAGCCTTCAAATTACAAAGAGTTTTTGTTAAACTGTGAAAAGCGCTGGTTTGTAACACCTAAGAACAGAGACAGGGAAGGTAGTCCCAAATCCTGGGTAAGCCAGAGCCAGGTGGGATTGCAGGGGAGCCGAGCAGTGCTGAAGCTCCCGTGGCAACCTAGGGATCTGAAGCAATGCCAAGAGGTGGGAAAGACGAGAGGTGAGCGCACCAACTCCATTACCTTCTGACCAAGGAGACGAACAGCCTGTACTAGTAACTATGGGAGCAAAGTATGTCATGAAAAGAGAAGCAATGAGCTGTTCCTTGCCCAGAGATGAGTGGTTGGGGGTGAGAGCAAAAGTAGAATTGCAAAAGGTTGAGTCAAAATTTTTGACTTCTGAGGTTACTCAGTTCCTCATTTAGAAAAGGCTTTGGTCTAGCCCTAAAAAGAAGCCTGGGCCGTATCACTGCTTCTGCATTCGGTCTTTCCCCAAATCTGGATGGTATGACTTTGTGTCTGTTGCATGTATCTCCCCTCCACTTGCAAAAAAAAAGTAGTGTGTATCTATACACCGTTTTACTTGGCAATCAAAACCCTGATCTCACATGCATTCTTCTGACCTCAGACCAAGTTTCATGCATCTCTTTTCCTTTCTTAGATGGTTAATACTCTTAAAAGAAGAAACAGATGGTACCCATTTGCAGATGTCAAATGCTTGCCTCACGTGGCATGTTTACTACTGGATTTTCACCAGAGACTCCTGGCCCAGATAGCGAGATTTTTGTCATAATCACCAGCTTTAAACCTGAAGCAAACATTCACTGACTAGGTTGAGCCACAATTACATTTATATTTCTCAGTGCTTCTGACTCTTTTTTGAATTGATTGTAGATTGGAGTACAGGAAAGGGATTAGGGATGCTTAGAGTTCAGGAAGTAGAGTATTAGAAGTGGATGTTAAATAAGAGATAGAAAAAGAATAAAAAATGTGACTCCTGCGCTCCTAGGAGTGGAAGTGCAATCTAAGAGCAAAGCTACAGGACAAGAACCTCATTTCTCAGTACATGTGAAGTTGACTTGGGAGCAATGCTACGGGCGTTTGTGATGAATACTCTGATTTATACTCCGCTATCTGCACAAACTTTCCCACATGAGCCCCTCACATGGAGCAGACAGGTGTCACCCTTTGCGTCACGGAATAAAGCAGCTGTGAAGCTGTGAGCTTTGCCATTGCGTTCCCCAGAACAAGGCTCTCAGGACTTGTCTTTCTTTGTTTCTTTTCCTGTTTTTGCATACAGGTTTCTGAGCTTCCCGGCTGGGTGACCGAAAGCACAAGGAAAGCACTCACCCCTCTGGGCCAGCAGTGTTCAGCATGGGATGTCGTTGTCTCTGCTTGCAGCTGGTCTGTGTTGAGAATTAATTCACCTGAACCCGTTGACCCTGGTGGCAGTTTTGTAGCACATTTACAACACTGCACATCTTCGAGAGGTATAAAAGCAGCCTCCTCCTTCTATAAGGGATTAATTCTGGAAACTAAAGGTGCACACTTAATGACAGCACTGACACTGCCAGGTTTTTCAGATGCATTAAACTAATGTGCTTATTCCACAAGCCCAAAGTGCCTCATCTACCCACCTTCATCCCACGGTAGCTTCTAAAGCACGAGGAGGCATTAGCAAATCTACCGCTGAGTAAAATCCAGGGTAGAGGAAAAATAGAGCAAAAGTCATATTAAAAGTCATAAACAAGGTGACTGCTATATCTGGTCAGATCTGCTCCACCAGATACAATCATTTTGTCTGTGTTCAGTACCTGAACTGTGTTGAGCTGTGAGCAGATTCACCCTGCTGAAGCACAGTGTCTGTCAGGGACCTCCCCACACTCGTTTGGGTACCTCAACAGGCTCAGGACTACCATATTTCCATCCTTCTGCCCTCACCAGGTGTGGCTTCTTGGGGGCAAATTGAGTTGCAAAAGCAATGAAGAGTTGACAGGTTTATCAGCTGTGCCAAGTGATATCAGCAATACAGAGCCAAAGGAGAAGGGAAGGTATATCCCCTGGGATCCCTGCGTCTTCAGCTGGGGTAATTTCTCCTCTTTTTGGAAAGTACATAATAATCCCCAAAACACAGGTGATTTCCTCTCTCACCTGCTCACAGTTGGTCTGATTCCCTGTCTGCTTTTTCTCTTGGTGGTATCTACTTGATTTTTCCTGACGCTTGCATGCTGCTCTTGGTAATGAGTCTAGATATGAACACATCACCTTCCTTCCTCCCATCAGCTCTGTTCCCATTGACTTCTCCTCCACCTTCCCTCCACACTCTTCCCCCTATTTCCTCTCTCCTCACACAGAGACAAACAAACAGGCCTCCCCACCTTGTTTTCTGCTGCTCTCGCAACCGCACCGCCTAGTACATCTTTGCCACAGTTGGCCAAGAGACCCGTAGAAGTGGTGGCAAAGAAGTTGACAGTACATGAGCTCAGCTTTGACTCTCCGCCTCAGCACGGCTGTTTGTGGAAATTGCTTGTATGAAGAGGAAAACAAAGGGAGGTAAGTACTGATGCATAAGTCACATCAGTGATACCAGGTCGCTATTCTAACAAGCGATGCCCTTTGCTCCCATGCAGTGAGTGCCTGGTATTCTGACCATCTGCACTTTCTGGAAACAGCTCTGTTTGCAGCTCTATCTCTTTTTGGATAGAGGCTAATATCGGGCAATCTCCAGTATCGCGACAGTGTTTGCAGGTCAATGAAAAGCCCATCTATGATGTCAACTTTTATCAGTGCTACTGAAAATATCACAGGCAGAGAATGAGAGTCAAAAGCAAGATTAGAAAGCCCAGGTTGCGTTCTCTAGGGCTGCTCCCTCGGTGGCCAGAAAAAATGTCATTGCTGGGACAATGTTGCTGCAACTCCTTCCTGCTGGAGAAGGAAGGTATTGCTTACGGCTGCTTTCTCTGTTAGTGGGTGGGAGGGCAGTTTCGGAGAAGACTGTTATCTCTCTTCATTTCCCAGGAGCCCTCCAGATAATTTTCCACGGAAGGTGGAAGATCCCCTGTGCTAAATCCTCTGGGAAAGAAGGATTGATAAAAAGGCAGTTTGAAGTTAGCAAAGAAGTGTTAAAAATCAGGCAGCCCCTCAAATTCCTGGGGATTCTGTTCTGTTTGAGGCCTGTGAGACCGTACGGATAATACCTGGACACAGGCAAAATCCTCCAGAACTATCCTGCCTTGGTGTACTGCTTTCCTTCCAGCTGTCCCCTGCGCTAAGTCACCTTGCCTTGTCTTTTGCGACCTCAGCTGGCACTGTGGGATCCTGCTACCAGCTACAAGCCTTGAAACGGGGGCATGGGGAAGGTGGTGGTTCCTACTTCAAGCGGGAAGCAGAGCTCTGGCATGCCTGAGCTAGATCCCCTTCCCCTCTGCTGTCCGGATCAGCCAGAGCTGAAGCTCTGCCTGCAACTCACGGGGCTAAAAGCACTTTCAGACATCATCTCCTGACAGCCAGCACTAAGCAAGCCGCTCCTCCGCGGCGGACAAGCAGTGCTCTGAGCAGTCCTGTGCAGGCAGACAAGGATGTAGCACCCCGCTTGGTGATTACGTGTTGGGGGAAACGTTCCAGATCCAACAGCCCAGGAGAGGCAGGGCTGCCACAGCTCCGTGCCCCCAGGTCCAACTGGGAGCGAGGCTGAGTGTGTATTCCCAGCGGGCAGACATACACAGAACACACCCCCACACACACATACGTGCATACAGAAATATATAAATGGCTGGCCATACGGATCCCCAGACCCCGTGGTCTCTCTGGCTGGGACTCCCCGTGCCCCTCCGACAGCCAGCTTCACCCATGGGCTCTCCCGCAGAGACTCATGCATACCCCTGGCTCAAAGGCAACTTCACCCTCTTGCCAGCTCGATCCGCACTGGAACTCACTCGCCACCCACACTCGCTCCGGCTGCTGCCTCCACAGACAGAGGGGCTCCCGTCACCCCCGGCCCCGCTCCAGCTCCTGGCACTTATGTCTGCTCGCTCCGGTCCTGCCGTTGCTGCCACCACGGACGCACAGGGCCTCCGACCAGTGCTGACTGGGCACGGGGCATGGCCAGACCAGCGCAGGGCATGGCCAGTGCACCAGCAAGAAAACTATTTGGATGAGACCAGCCCTTTTTATCCCCTTATCCCTCTGCCTTCCACACTTGTTCCTCCCCAAAGTGACCTACATCCCCTCCATTTCCCTGCCTTTGGTTCCTTCCCTGGACATCCTACACAGTAACTCCCCTCGGTCCAAAAGATGCTCTGGCATTGACTCATCCCGATGGATTTCCAGCCTGGACAACGGGAGGTGTTCAAGGTGTTCGGGAGGTGTTCAAGGAACATGTGGACGTGGCACTGTGGGACATGGTTTAGTGGCCATGGTGGGGTTGGGTTGATGATTGGACTTGATGATCTTACAGGTCTTTTCCAACCGTAGTGATTCCGTGATGCTGTGACGGGGCGGATGGCTCTCCCGGGGCCAGGACAGGGTGTCCCTTCCGCCGAGCCCTTGCCTCGGCTCCGCTGCCCGCCGTTCTGCCCCCGTGCTCCTCTGGGTTTGAGGAGATGGGCCTCTGACCCGCTGGGGGCCGCGGGGGGGGCTGGGGATGATGCGCACCCCCCCTCCCCCTCCCTCTGCGCTCCTTCGCGGCTGTGCAATACAAAAGCAGACACCCGAGCGCCTGTGCTTCCACCTCAGGCTGCCCCGGAACAAGCCACAGCACCCCCTAAACCCAAAATAACCTGTGTGTGTCCCCCCCCCCGGCGCTGCCTGCAGCCTCGCAGCCGCCGGAGCACGGACCCGCCGCTGCCCGCCGGCGGCGCCAGGGCGCCCCCTGCCGGCCGCGCCGAGGTGGGGAAGGGGCGCGGGGGGGGCGCGGGGCCCTGTTCTTTGCCAGCGCTCCCGCCGCCCGCACCCGCTCCGCGCTCAAAGGGTGCTCCGCCCCGCGGAGGGGCGGGAGGGGTCACAGGAAGGCGGTGGCGGGATATTGAAAGTTAGGGGGTTTGTTTTCCTCTTTTCCCCATTGGTTATCAGTCAGCGGCACCCCCCCGCCATGACTCCGGCTGAGATTTGAGCACCGTTCTCTCACGACCAAGTTTTCCAAGATGTTGGATATAAAAGATGGCCATACGGCAGAACCAACCTTCCAACGGGCAGTGGGGCAAGGAGGGCATCTAACAAATCCCTCCTCGGCTCCAGCTACAATTTAGGTACTGTTTGAGCCTCTGAAAATCCCAGCGTTAATGTAATGGTGGAGACTGTACCTCTGGCTTCTGTCAATTCCAACAGGCATCTAAGACAGGTGCCCAGAATGCAAATCTATTAATGGTGCTAATTTAATGAAACATGCAGCAGATGCAAAGGCTGTCACCTGATTAAATCACTTTTAAATTAGTGCTGTAATCTGTAGAAATAGATGGGATTGCAGCCTTGGTGGAACATGCAGCTGGAAAGCATGCTTAGCAAATCTAGCCATGGCAATCCCAACCTGCGGCATGTCCAGGCTCCCGTAAATGATTTGCTGCAAGGTGTAGCCAAATGCGTAGCCAAATGTACTTTTGCGGTAGCTCCATCCATATCAGTACAGCTACAACAGGAATAGACTGAAACCTTAGCTTCTAGTCCCGCTGGCAAAATATAAAACAAACCCAAAAAAATACCCACAAGCAAAAGCTTCTCTTTATTTTTAAAGAAGCTGTCTTCTCAAGACAACACTTCACCAGCCCCAAGTGCCTGCCCCATCCTCATTGCCGCAATTCCCGAGGAGCTCACCAGCACAAGCAATGATTCACGCGCTTTCTGCAAAGCCTCCCACGTTGTTGAAGCTCTGACCAGTATCTTCTGCTCCGTAAGACAGTGTTCTTCTTGTGCTGTGATGGGAAGCTGGAGGTCGACCAGAGTCCCGTTTAACAGTGCCTCTGTTTGAGAGGAGCAGGCTCAGGCAGCGGCCCCGCTGGGTACCCGCCCTCCCTTGCAGAGATTTTTCTCAGGGTTGACTGAGGTTCAGCACTGCCCAGCTTGAACCAAATGTATGCGATGAGCTAAGGGAGCCAGACAAGCAGTGGTAGTATGTGGGGGCATCCCTTATATTTGAGGGCGTGATGTGACCCGTCTGTCCTTTAACTTCTTACAGATCTCTGAAGAACAAGGACTGTTTTGTAAAAGCAAGTTTTCTATATGGTTTCCATGTATTGCCAAATAGAAAACATGGTCATACGCTGGTAAAGGGTATCATAACTTTCTCCTGCATGCGCCTGTTCATGCTGCGTGTTGCCATGTGCCTGTTCTGCAAGCCTGGGGATGGCTAGCAAAATCCCCGCTGCCGGTGCCGCAGAGGTGCACAAACGTGCCAGAACTGCGTAATACATCTCAGTGTTAGGAAAAACCCACAATCATGAAACATGTTATGGAACAGGCTGCAAAAAGTTAACACACTTTTCAATGGAAAACAGTGATGCTCGCTTTACTGTGAGCCACAATTTTCCTTTTTTTGAGCAGCTCAATAACAGTTACTTCTTCTTCCCATCACTGCATTTTTCCTGTGAGGAAAAATGGTGATTTTTAGAGGGTATCTAGGAGGACTTGTGATCCATCAGCCCTCCAGAGGTACAACCACCCCTACCCACTGTATTTATAAACTTTGAAGGAGAATGTGAAGGGGAAAAAAAAAGTAATCCCGACGTGGGTTATGCCTCAGCAAAATTGGAGGGGTAAAGGAGCAGGGCAAAGACGACAGAGAGTGAGGAGAGGGTGGGTGTGAGGACTGCACATCCTCTTGGAAGTGGGTGCTTCGTTCTGCTGTAGTCCAGATGCTCGTAAATCTCCCAACCTGGTGAAGCAAGATGTGCCTTGAAGCAAGATGCTGCTTAATATGAGACTACTGCCACAGAAGTAAAATTACAGTTGGCAGGACATACCCACATCGTGCTTTTGGAGACCTTAGTTCCCAGCTGAACTCATCCATAGGCGAACTAAGAAATGACGGTGAAGTGAATAATGGTTTTCACAGCGTAGCTACAGCTACCCTGCTCCCGCAGTCTTGGTCCCACGCCAGTCACTTCATACGGGACCAAAACCAAAACTAGTCTGAATGCAGACTAATGCCCATTTTCCTCATTTACATCCCTTTGGTCACTGCTTTGGCTGCCTCAATTTTATTTAGCACATCAGGGAGGCCTTTTTGCATACAGACTGATTTTCCCCCCTGTTCCTATCCCATCTGAGAGCTTTGCTGGGACACCGGTTACGTACACAAGGACAGCTGAACCTTAACAGCGTAACCTTGAACACAGCTACCCTTGGCAGCACTCGGCTGTGCGGCTTTCCCTTTCTGTCCACCCCCACCCTGCCGGGGGTCCGGCTGGGGGTCAGCGGCATCCTTGGGCATCCCTCTTTGAAAACGCTGAGCCCTAAAAAAACTCATCACTTCCAAGTTGTATTTTTCTAGCTTGTAGCCTCTCTTCTGAAGTGGAGGGAAAAATGAAAGAAGAGAAAAAAAAAAGACTGATGGAGGTTTTGGCAGCTGTCCTCTCACAGAAGAACATTCCACACTTGCACATGAAAGGGGTTTTTTAACAAATCAGAGCAAAGAGTCAAAATAACAAACACAAACAATTACAAAAAAATTGCCGCACTCACTAGTTTTTCTGACTGCTGCTAGTAGCTTAGTGAGAGGTTGGTTCATTGCCTAATCTTGAGCTCAGAAAAAGACAGTTCATCTTTAAGTTTACAGTGTTATTGGCCCAGCTACAGAGGATAAGATTTCCCTTAAGTCTTTGCCCAAGGCCCAGCGATGACTCCAAAAATAACAAGTCGCCTTGAGGTTGGAAATTTTGGTTCAGAGAAATTTTGATCATGTTCCGTAAATGATACACAAATATTCATCCGAGTGGATGGAAAATGCTTAAAAGCTACACAACGTAGAGAACGAGACCAAACCCGAGATGGAAATAATTTACTTAATTCTTTGCAGCACTGCTGTCACTTCCAGCCATCTGTTAGCTGGGACGCCGCTGATAATCTATTAAGCAGCTTGGGAGATGAAACCTTCCGAAAGCAGAGATCACAAAGAGTTCACTTATTTCTCTGCAGTAGAAAAGGAAGTGGGTGGGCAAAAGGGATGAAAGGATGAAACACACAGCTCGTACTCTTCTGGCTTCAGGATGAAAGCTTTGCTCTAAAAAACCCTGGTAATTTCATACTTCCTTAACGAGAAATGGTGTCAAAGATGTGGAGTGAGCAGCAGTCGGAGGTGTTCTCTGAGCCCGATTATCTTCATTACATGGTAGATTGCAATTTTAATCCAAGAGGTCCTCTCTAGGCCTGTGGATTTTCCAAGTAGCCTGGTCAGGATGTTGAGAATCCTGTTTTTTAACAGCGGCTAACAGAACAGTGCAAGAAAAGCCGCAGAAATGCATTTCTCATTCATTTTGGGAGCAACTTGCTCCTGCAGGGAACACCAAAACTCTGCCCCTGTGATTTGGTCATGTACCGAGGTACTCAGCCACAGTGATATCCATAGCAGTGTTGCTTTTTCTCCTTCAATTTTTGGGGTTTCATATAATTCGGTATCTCTCTGCTGACTAAAAGATGGGCATCAAGCTTGTCCTCTACGGTCTTTGCTGTCAGGTCCACCTCTGTAGCATTTCAGGTATGCAAAAAGGACATTTTAATTGCGTGTGTACTGCGGATATGAAATAATATCTAGACCTAGTATTCAAATCGTGGAAAAATTATGAAGTCAGTAAATACAGAACAGAAACTGAGAAAAATTTGTTAGGCTGTTCCTCTGGACTGTATCTTGATAAAGAACCTGAAAGGTTTTACCTTACCTCCAAGTTAGTATATTTTTTGTAACACTGGGAAAGCTTTGTGCTGCAATTGTTAGCGTAACTTGTTCAAATATTTCAAGTTCCCATCTCTTTTTATTAATGACATGGAAAAACACTTGAATCTATCTAATCAAATGCTCACGAGCAGTCGTATCCCACGGGCAGCTGAGATGGGCTTGATGAAAATGGAAACCACATTTGTTAATGCTGATACAACTTCAGCTCTGCTCCCACCAGCTGAACTGCAGCCTGGCACGTCGTCCTGTCGAAGCCCCGTTGCCCACCACGATTCCGGCCAGGCAGAAGAGCTCACAGACAAACCTGGGATTCCTTCCTGGGGAGTTGCTGCAGCCACGCTCTGGTAAGGAAACAAACTGCCAGACTCTGCCTGAAATGTATATTGCAAAGCAAACGAAAAGCCCCTGTGCATTTCTCACCCGGGGTCAGGACATCCCACTGATGGCAATTTCAGTGTTTGCCTGAGACATGAAACAGGGGGTAACGCTCCCCTTTCCCTGTCCCTACCCACGCAGTACCGCTTTTCTCAGCCAACCTTTTTTTTTGGTTTGCACATTTGTGTGGAAAGTGAAACAAGCTTTACAAGGCCAAAGAGGATCACGGGAATGCAGGCAGGCAATGGTTTTGACTTTTACGTATGGTACCTCTGGAAAAGCTAAAGCAATAGACCAGTACGGTAGAAACAAGCATGTAACAGCATCCATGCCCTGGGCCCGTGCTACAATACTCAGCATGCTGGTCACTGTTTCCCTTCGGAAATGTCCTGTCTTGGAGGGATTCAAATGGGCACAGCCCAAGGAAGGAACCGTCGTGGGGGAAGGGTTGCTGCTGGCCCTTTTCTGAAGTGGTTTTGTAGCATGAAGTACACTCAGGATGTCGAGAGCGTTATCATCTGCTCTGTAATGCCAGCTTTCAAAGCAATTTTAATCCGTTTTCATATCACAGTGATCCCCTCAAACTTTGAGTAAGTTTTGATCTAAGCAACACCAACTTCCTTTAATGAAAACCAGAGCCATTTTAGTATTTTAGCATAGTGTTTTAACTTAGCTGCATTTATTGCCTACAGAAAGTTCACCAAGTCCATTGCATTTGAGGAAACAAGCAGCTGTGACCTTCCTGTACGTGCAGCCTTACTCTAAGATCAATATCCCTACGTGTTATTCTGCCAAGAACCAGGAGAGGGTGCTGTTAAATTTGGCTACCATTTCATTTATCCGGCGAGCAACCGCATTCTGTAAAACGCCTTTCCCTGTTTCTTCCCCCACCATCCCAAGCACTTTAGTATCGGACGCTTTTTGACTCCTGACTGAAATGGATTTGCCACACTGACCGGCCAAGATCGGAGTAGTAGCACTGATGAAAGGCATCTTGCACTTCATTATAATAAAGCCCCTGAATTGGAGTGATCGGAAGCCATGCAGCAGCTGCTGAGCGCTTGTACGGCAACACAGTGAAGTTACACAGACCCTTTGGATAATGGATGCCCCACAGCTTGCTTTTAACTGTGGCTCTGCCAAAAGGGCACTTGAAGCCATTGGACATGAGCTGTGTTGGATTTAAAAGAAGAGGCACTGCCTCTGGGACAGGGAAATGAACACTATTACGTAAACAACCATTCCGGTGTGTCAGGGGCAGACATTTGGCAAAACTGGGTGACTTCCTAAGACTTGCTGCTCTGTTTTAGGATGAAAAAAGTTATAAACAAGCAGCAATTTATAAAAGGGGGAATACATCCCTTTTCAGCTTTGACCCACAGTCATAGAATCATAGAATGATTTGGGACCTCTCCCTGCATCGTAGACCTAACCAGTTTTTAACCCAGATGCAAATGCTACCCACTTAAAATCAACCTGAGTCTCCCGTAAAAATATAAGCACATTCCAAACTGTTACCCAAACCTGACTATTCAAACCTTTTTCTCTCCCTCCCTATGGTTTTATTCAAACCCTCCTTCTTCACATCAGTAGGTTAGCAACTTGAAGCAAGCATGATGGAAGAAACGGAACGGGAACAAAGAAACGGGAGGAGATGAAGGTGGTAGGAGAAGCATCTTCTGCTCTTCAAGTGACTTTCTGCAGTTTGTTCAGACAACGTCTCACTCAGAAGTGAAACCCACTGTGCCATCCCATCTTCCTATCTTCCAGGAGATGAACATGCTACGACAGAATGCAAGCAACTGTGTTAACAGGGACTGAAAGCAGAAAATGGGGTAACTATGGGACATGAAGTGATCTTGGCCCAAACTGCGTTCAAAACATGAAACAACTGTCAGCACACGCATTTGGCGTATTTGTAGAGTATTTTAATTTTTAGCTGAGAAACACACAATAGGGTAGAGTTTAAGGCATGCAATCAGGCATGAAACTTCTCTTGCTTTTTGTGCTCATACCTTCAGTGTTAAGTTCTATGAAAAGGAGTAGACCCTATGTTTAATCTCTACGTAAAGCAACTCTGAGTACCCACTTACAGCCTGAGGTTTGATGCAAAGTTTACAGTTGTTCCTGGAATGCAGGATTTGCTTGTAGGGAAACTCAGTTCTTTTTCTGTCTCTGCGATTTGTTCTATGCCACATAGAGAAAATGTCATATATTTCACAAAGTGAGTTTGATCAGTGATAATATCAACAGAAGCAAAATAACCTTCTCCACATATAGACATGCTGCAATTACAGACATCTGCTTGCACGGTTTTACTTTGATTGCTCTTTTACTGGAAAATACAGATAACCTAATGAATAGGAAAAAAACTTTGATTTCTGTATCTTGTAAGTCTAGTTGTTGGTTTTCTTCTAGAAAAACAAACCAAAACCAGACACCACAAATAAGACAGCCAGTGGGACAATGAACTTTCTACTGCTGAGGCAAAAGAGCAATTCAAAGATTAAGAATTTTGTGGATTTAGGTACATTATCTTAGAAACATCATAGGTATTGAAATAAACATCACAGGCATTGAGATGCTGCTAAAAAATACATTTCCATTTGAGTAACTTTTGGTTGGTAGTAGTGTAAAGCACCGTTGTGTCTACTCCTATGGGGCGTTTGCTCTTAACAAGCAAATTATACAGTACCTGACAGGAAGCATATTGCCAAGGAAAATGTTGTTTATCAGCAGCTACAAACGAGTATTTTCTCTCTTTAATGCCCTACCATTGTCCATACAGCTTCTGGTTTTATTTTTTATTATTATTTTAAAACATGATAGTCAAAGACTCTTCTCCCTTACTCATGCATTTTTAAAATCAATATGATTAAAAATGAATCTACTGTGCATCCATGTGATGAATGTGGTAAGAGCTCATTCTGCATTTTTCCCATGAAGGTCCCCATCCTGCACTTTTCTGTATCACTAAGACTTCTGCTGCAATAACTGGGAAGAGACAAATCCCAGCTCCTAAATCTGTTTAAGCAGCCCACTCCCAAGGACTTCAATGGTATCGTAAGTTCCATCCTCTGCTGTGGCAGGTGTTAAGAGTTCGTTATTACAGTGAATTTTCAAAAGAGGTAATCCTGAGATTACAAATAGTTGGCAAGTCCAGAACTGGATGGTCCCATTTCCTAGGCCCCATCACAACAAAAGGATTCATGCATGTGCTTACTTCGATCCTATTCAGCAAAACATCGAAATACAACTTAAGCATGAGGTCAAATACCACTGAAAGTGCCTGAAGCAAGATTATGACTTCACCATTAAATCTTTTGAGAGCATAAAAGGAAAGTTAACTCAGTGCATAAGAATTACATCTTAAAACATGCATATGGAGGCACTGACCTATTCTTTGATTTCCTAAAAATGAACAGGCCATTTAGCTCTGGGGGAAGAATCAGAACTCCCGTTCCCGCTCTTACACCTAACTAGGGAAGAGCCCATGGAAACAATTTTCTTTACACATTACCTGTAAGAGTGGCTCAGAGTTAAAAGAAATAATCAAGTCTACCAAGTGAGTTTGCATCCTCAAAAATTACAATCAAGGCTTAGTTTTAAAACACTGATAGCGACAGTAATGTATAAAACATATCTGGCCTTTCCAACAAAAAAGAACTACGAAACCATCAAAAGCAAACTGTGCATTTAGATTAGCCAGCACATAAATGAAAGTTCAAGAAAAGCAGTGCAAAAAATGAAAGAGTAAATAATGAGAGAATGTGAAACGGCTAGACTACACACTGCGAAGCTTGTAAATAGAGCATGTAGCTAATATGCTTTCCCAACTTAAACTGCAATTTAGTAACACTGCAGTGAATTAATTCAAAAATATATGAACGCATGAAAAACTGTATGCCAAAATGTGCTTTTCAGCTCTGACACAGTCCCAGGATGATACAGAAGGCTCATTGGGAGCGTCTTCCTTTACCATCCTGACATTTTTTGATTGCTCTGGGCAGAAATAAATTCCCCTTCCTCTCAAGCTTGATGTGAGAATGGCTAAACCATGATGTCAATCCCCTGTTCCATTGCAGCTATTGAAAGCTACGATTAGGAAACCCTGAAATACTTCTTTGGGGCAAACAAAATTAGGCAGGGTGATTTTAGTAGAAAGGTTTTAGCAAAACAAAGCCAGACTTTGTTGGTTGGTCCTTTGCCAAAGTATTCTCGCTGCATAGAGCAGGATTGCTCAGGAGACCTAGGAGAGACCAGATGCTTCCCAATACCGGCATCTGACACTGATGTTACGCTGACGTGCAGGACATGCTCCGGTCAAGCTTTGCTGAAATCAGAGTGCCCAGAGTGGGATATTAACTGTCAAGTTTCTTAATGGCTGCTAGAAGTGCTTCAGAGATTCTCTCTGTCTTACAGCTTTTGTTCCCAAGGGAATACAGGTTATTCCATCCTCTGAAGAAGGTGATTGTCTACTGCAAAAAAACGTGGGAAATTTAAGAAATACAGAAATGAAAATCATGACTAGAGAAGTGCTTTGATTCAACAATAAAGGCAAAGCAAAACAGGTAACACCTTGAAAGAACAAAGTTACATAGGAAGGGATTGGATTCTATCGAGCTTAACCCTGAAAGATGCTCTGTCCCTTCAGGAGTAAGTTTGCTGTGAATGACTCATCCACAAAGTAACGTGAAATGTACTCCTCAATAGCTTCTCCCAGCAATTCAGGATGTAAAAGCTGGTCACAAATAAAAATTACAAGGCAAAAATAAAAAAAAACCACCCTATCTCCCATTTCTCATCATCATGATGCCTCACAAAAGAAAATACAAAAATTGAAAGCATTTTAACTTGTGAAATATGAAACGCAATTCATGCTATGAAGGAATACCTCAGCCTTTTAGCTAGGAAACAGCCTTCCCATGGGTGCTTGGTTATTAGCTATCATGCAAAAACAATTAGTTGTTCAAGCAATTAAGAAGGTAAGTATCTCCTAAAAAAGTTTTGAGCTTTTCAAGCCCTAAATGCGACTGCTATAAACCTAGACTGTTCCTGAGTGTAATTTAGTTACTGTATTGCCTCTCCTGAAGAGATTCGTTGTATCATGTGTTGTAAATTCTTGATGCTCTTTTAGCTGCAGTCTGAGCCTCTGGTGAATTCTCCTCTTGCTCCTCAGACTTCTTATGATTTAGGAATATGTCTGACTTTAAGAAGCGGCTGTAGCTGTCATATTTCATGAGATTGAATATCTGGTAGGAAGGAAAAAACCACAAAAACAATTACCTAAGTAAAACTAGATTTTAAATTAGGACAGTATATGAATTCGAATGTATTTTTTTTCTGTTAGTACTAAAGCATTACTAAAAAGCATGACATTAAAATGCATTTCAAACTCTCAAAAGGGGCTGCATGTAGCAAACAATATTGTAGGTTCCACGGTCACTGTTTTGCAATATTATCCGTATTAGTTTAAGAATCGGATTAGGGTTTTCACAATAACCAACTTTGAAAACCTAATACTGAGAAGTGGGAGGTCACATGCCATGGTCACTAGGTAGGATGTTACAGCTGATGATCAGATAACTGCACGTGTGGACAAGCCAGGACGTTACCTGGTCCCCTCCCACAGCAGCCTTAGCTCTGCAGAGCCACCAGCAGCAAAACCTAGGGAGGGTGTAGGAAGATACTCAGGGGGATGAAGTGGAACTGAAGAAAAAGAGGTACCTTTTAGGCAACTTTCTGATTGCAGTTACTCTTGAACATTACAGAATAGCTCATTATACACGCAGAGCACTGGATAACTAAGAAAAGCCTCTAAACAATTTACACAAATACTGAAACTGCGAACTGAATCTAGACTGAAAGAACTGGTTTAACTAATGTTTCTTAAATTACGCCAATCCTCCTATGCTTTTTAAATTACTACACAGCCTAATGTCAAGATGGGTCTCAGGCCAGATCAGAAGTATTGCAGGTACCTGCCACAAAAAGCTGATCTAGTACAGATATAATTTGCCAGTTAAAGTGTGGTTTAAAATTGGTGATGGATTAAACTTGTGCCATCAGGCTTTTCACTAGCCCAAGACCTGCCCTTATTCCCACAGCCAGTATACAGCCAGCATGGAAGCATGAAGTCAGCACGGAGTACAGCTTTTCTCTCCCAGGGCTGGAGTTTAGGCTCATGCCTCAACACAACTGCCTTCTTTTCTATTTATACCCATTTAGGACAAAAAAGCTAGAACTCATTTGGCATTCTCTGAAAACAAAAGGGCTTGGGAGAGGAGCCTGGAATCTGTTCAGGTGTCAAGGTCAGGACTATATTTTGCTTGGTCTTAAAACAGAGGGGAAGGAAAAAAGTAAACCTCAAAACTATAACTGAGGCAAACCCAGAGCCTACATCACCCTCTGCCTATTATTTCACTAGCCGAGCCTCTCTGAGTCATGCTTCATGACAGATTACATTTTACGGTACTCAGAGTAACTAAATTTCCAAGAGGAATTTCTTGATTCTGACCTGCATGTGTGGATAACTGGAGCTTTACCTTTATGGGCCTCATTTCTAACTGATAGTACAACCGGGTAATACAACTGTTTAAGAGGAAAAAAAAATAAACATCTCAAACTGCTTTTTCATTTCACATCCTCAAGGAACCTGGACAGACAAAGGCAAACACACAAAACTTGACTGTTCCTGTCTGTGTGTTTGCTGAAATACCCCCCTTGCAAATAAACTACATGAAGCGTTTTATGAGCCACTGTTTGTTTACATATTTAAATATTTAAGTTTATGTTTAAAACAGCGGAAATCTTGCTTTATAAGCTACATATTGGAAGACTAAAAATCCCAGAACACCCTCTCAATGTAGACCCAAATCAATGGAGTTAAGCAAAGTAAAATTACACTTCCTGGCGTTGGCTAGCTACAATATAATTAAATTTATCCAACTAGGTCAAGGGAAAAAAAATGTAAGGAAGACATCGCCTGTTAAAACATAAGTCAGTGTTAAGAACTTAGACCCCTCTTGTTCCTGGTATCATTTAAAGCACCTCCCAGAGAGAAAGAGCACTGTAAGATCAAAATCTTCTGGAGCCTGGTCAGCCAAATGCACAGAACAGACAGATTTTTTTAATCACATGCAAAAGCAGAATTCTCTTTTTCCCCCCTCTCCTCTCATCGCCTCTGTGCAGCAGGAACATTTACCCTGTAAGTATTTTGAAATCTACAGATTTCACAGAATCATAGAATGGTTTGGGTTGGAAGGGACCTTAAAGATCATCCAGTTCCAACCCCCTGCCAGGGGCAAGGACACCTTCCACTAGACCAGGTTGCTCAAAGCCCCATCCAACCTGGCCTTCAACACTGCCAGGGTCGGGGCATCCACAACTTCTCTGGGCAACCTGTTCCAGTGCCTCACCACCCTCATGGTGAAGAATTTCGTCCTTGTATCTAACCTAAACCTACCCTCTTTCAGTTTAAAGCCATTACCCCTTGTACTATCACTACATGCCCTTGTGAAAAGTCCCTCTCCAGCTTTCTTGTAGGCCCCTTCAGGTACTGGAAGGCTGCTAGAAGGTCTCCCTGGAGCCTTCTCTTCTCCAGGCTGAACAACCCCAACAATCTCAGCCTGTCTTCAGAGGAGAGGTGCTCCAGCCCTCTGATCATCTTCGTGGCCCTCCTCTGGACTCGCTCCAACACGTCCACGTCCTTCTTATGTTGGGGGCCCCAGAGCTGAACACAATACTCCAGGTGGGGTCTCACGAGAGTGGAGTAGAGGGGAAAATCACCTCCCTTGACCTGTTGGTCACGCTTCTTTAGATGCAGCCCAGGATACAGATGGCTTTCCGGGCTGCAAGTGCATATTGCTGGCTCATGTTGAGCTTCTCGTCAACCAACACCCCCAAGTCCTCTTCAGGGCTGCTCTCAAACCATTCTCTGCCCAGCCTGTACTTGTGCTTGGGATTGCCCTGACCCACATGCAGGACCTTGCACTTGGCCTTGTTGAACCTCATGAGGTTCACACGGGCCCACCTCTCGAGCCTGTCAAGGTCCCTCTGGATAGCATCCCTTCCCTCCAGTGTGTCAACCGCACCACACAGTTTCTATGAACCACTCTGACACCACTTCATGCAGCATGAACAACTGCCTCCAAGCTATTTGTTTAAGGCCATCCCATGAGCACAGAACCCCACCCCACAACTAGCTCCATTTGAAT
Organism: Gavia stellata; assembly: GCF_030936135.1. Lineage (NCBI taxonomy): Eukaryota > Metazoa > Chordata > Aves > Gaviiformes > Gaviidae > Gavia > Gavia stellata. Next base: position 34,842,974 of record NC_082602.1, read on the forward strand.
CAGTAGATCTCTGGAGAACTGAAGTGCTAGTTACCAGTAATGTTGTAGACCAGACTGTGGCTTTCAAGCTCTGCCTTTTTATACTTCAGACGCACAGTGCCAGCAGTAGTTAACACTGTTCTTTAGAGAACAAATTACACCACTCTTCATAACTTTATAAGGATTGAAAACTAGAGGAGATCATAACTCTTCCTGAACTATTATCTAACAGCAATAAACAGAAGCTTCAAGCAGTGGAAACCTACAACAACCCATAAATGCTCTGCATTTGGTTTTAAAAGTTCACAGACTTTCTTCCCACACTAGTGGGATTCCTCTACCACTGGTCTAGCATGTTTCCAGTTCAGATATTGCTAATCCCTGGCTGTTCATGTGCATGCTCATTTGTAAAACTGCAAAGCATTTTAACTCCAGTAGTCTCTCCAGCGGCAGTCTTATAATCATCCACCCTGAACTGCAGTGCTTAGATTTACCAGAAGATTTTCTTTCCCTTCCCCCAAGTCAGAAGTTCTTCCATGAAAAACTTTGCTTCTTCACATGGAAATTGGACTTCAGACATTTCCACTGCTAATGACTTGGAACCTGCTTGAAAGACAGCAGAGCCTTTGCTCCTCAGAACACTTCAATTGACTCAGCCAGTGCCCAACTAATGTATTCAGTACCTGATGTGAAATAGGCTGAAAACACTATTTAAATCAGTGTGCTGTTTCTCCACAAAAGAAAAGAGCCAAATGGAAAATACAGGTAGTCCTGAAGATGGTACAGAAATTAAAAATAGTACAGACTGCAAGTGCTGGAAAGCCACAAATAAGAATGACTCACTTCATAACTTATGCTTTAAAATAAGCTAAATAAAAAGAAAATTTACCACCAAAAGACATGCCTGCAAAATGTCACCTACCTTCCACCAGGCCTCCCAAGTTCTATAGGAAAAGGCAAAGCAGATACCAACTCCTCTTTTAAGTTTTGTGTGTTACAGAAGAGGAGGCTTTTCAGGAATTGCATTATATTCATATCAATATAAATACCAAAACAAAGCAAAGTGAAGAATCTTGAGCTCTCAAGGAAACCAGTGGCAACTACGGAAACAAACATCAGCAATGACTCAGCGCAAGTGAACACACAGGAAAACGTAGGCACAAAGTTAGTCAGCTGGGCAATTTTCAAGCCACCGGCAGAGGAACCCGGGAGAAAACTTCATCCAGTTTTCCAGAAAAGTCCTGAACTGGAATTAGCATGGTTGCGCTAAGGCTCTTAACGAATTGGCTCTAGGTAGATGGGGCCAAGAACCTGGGGTATGGTGCATCCATCCTCAGAGCAGCTGCATTAATATCCCCAGTACAGAAGCAACCCAGCTCCATGCCTACCTATTCAATCCATGCCACAGGTCGCAGTAGGCAGATTCCCACCTTTCCTACACTAGCTCATGCTCAGAAAGCAGAGTCCATTAAAAGTAGACAAAAACTAAAGAAACTCTGTTCTTGAAGAAAATAACTTTACCTGGTCCTGGAGCTTCTGAAACATGAGAGGGTGAGGTGTCTCCAAAATGGTCTCATTCAAACGGGACTGCCCTTCAACGTTGACTTGGGAGGAAGCTTTACTGGACAGGAAAGTCATGTAAATTTCTTTAGCTTTTTCTTGCATCTGCAAAAGGACATAAGTATTTAAAGAATTATTTGCTGTGGGAATATTCTCTGTATTTGTTAATGTTTTGGTGGAGACTGCTCTGGGTCACTTGCTTCTTGAGGTTCACATTTTAAAACCAAAACATAGTCTGAATTAAAAAAGAAAACAAGTAACAAAACAAATATACATAGATTAGCTGATTTGTGTATATTCATTTGTATCGGAGGAAAAACATCTCTGCAGGCCAACTGCTGCACTGACATTAGTGAAAGCTACAGGTATTTGACACTTAGGTTAAACAGCAGGTTGTGATGTTTGAGTCTGAGAATCCACTGTAAAACTCCTCAGCATCATCAACTAGGCCTTGTCTTCACTATTTAGAACACTATTTTTACTAACAGATAACCAGCACGTGCAAGGAACCCAGAGGGAAAAACACCGTGGAAGCTTATTCTTACTACAAGGCAAAACAAACCAAAGTTAGTGTATAATCCATGCTACTGACAGATAACCTTGTCATACTACATGCTTTGTCCTAACTACGTTTTTACCTCAGGGCAGCTCACATGCAACACTGACTACACAATTAAAAAAAACACCAACAAGTATTTTTTTGGCTAATTATAAAGATAAGACTGTCAAGAGCCTCTGAAAGCTGATAAATAAGGGTAGATGGGACTTGCATAAAGCAGTTTGTCAGCGTTTGCCCTGATTTCTGCAATCCTGTTTCAGTGTTCTCTTGATAAATCAGTAACAGCGATAACATTTTGAGCCTACCTAGCATCTTTAAGCTTCAAAGCAGTAAACGAGTGGCCACAATCCTCCAAAATTACATGCCAGCTCCACCTTGACTAGAAGGTCAGATAAGAGAAGTCAGTGGGGGAGAAGAGAGCCAAGCCCAGGCAGCAGGCAAGCCTCCCTGCTGCAATCTGAATTCTGCACGCTGAAAACAAGGCCCATGCAGCAGCAGGCACTGTACGATCCCGAGCCACAGGGACTTGTCGCTGTTCCCCATTGTACATTAATGAGCAACCGCATCCCCAGACCAGCACACACTAAAGGGTTGCATCTTTGATGGGAAGTGGGCTTGAAGAAGGAAGCATTTAAACCCATACCCATGAAGGAGTCACAGAATTTCTTTCATGTTTTACAGCTGAGAATAAACATTTGGGGATAATTAGAAAAAAAGCTACATGTGTTTGACAATTCACAAGGCCTAAAGAGTTAACTCTCTCACTGCTGAAGGGGACACACATTTTCCAGGAGTATTCCTTTTTGAAACAGATTAATCATCTGGTGGGTAAAACATCATGTGTCAGGCACATTAGCTCACAATGAAGTGTTTTTAACAATTTCCGATCTTTCTAGTTTTACAGATCAGGGAGGACTGGGTCAGACATGTCTGATCTAAATGAGCCATTAATCCAATGGATCAGAGGTGTGACTGCTTTAACTGGTAAAGTTAATACCCTAATGCAGACTCAGTAAAGGGACTTTTAGCTATTCTCGCATGAGCAAGCATAATTGATTGTACCATCTGTCAGTCCTACCCAAATAACTTTGGAACCTGCCGTCCAATTTCAACCATATTTAAGAGAGAGGCAAAGGACTGAGAAATAATTACCTTCCTACTGATTCAGTGGAAACGACTGGCGAGAGAAAGGAAAGGGAGAGAAAAAGCAGCACATGCACCAAAGGAAAAGCTGCAGTATGTGTTCAAAAGTTATCTACTCTACTTGAACCACCAGCATCTACTTAGCTGCTGGCTAATCAATGCACACATATCTCCACGTCAGCCACAACACAAGGTGCTGCTTGCCCAAGGAACACAGGAGCAAGCTGGGCACTGCAGGGGAAGAGCAGAGGAAGGCTTGAGGGGAAACATGAAACTGGAAGTACTGTCAGGAAGTTTAAAGAACATGGGGGGGAACAAGAGGATTGTGCGGGAGGTTGGTGAAATGGGGAGGATCTCTGGATTTTGTGGGGAAGAGTGACAAAGAAAGGAAGTGAAAGAGCTGTGGTAGGGAGAGGGGGTTGTTGGAGAGGCGCAGGGGACCTGACTTTACAGTAATGCGGAAATATGGAAACGCATAGCTAAACAAGTTCTGCTGCATGTGGAACAACGGTTATGCTAACGTCTATGCTTCAGTAGTGGAGCATCAGCTTAACTACTTTTTTTTTTTTTTTTTTAAAGAAAGTACCGTTAAAGCTTCCAGTATCTTTATACATCCCACAAATGACATTCAGGGAGAGCCAGGTTCAGGTGGAGGAGACAGCAATGTTCCCTATTCAGTGGGTGGCATTCTTTGTTCTGTGTCAGCCTGAAACTACTGCCTCAGCACAGGGAACTCTACTCTGGAATTTAAACAACACTTAAACTGGGATCTTGTTCACAGGTGGTTATTAAAGGATTTCTGGCACTTTTCACTTACATCTGTGTGCTCGCCCCAGCATCCGTGCCAAATTCCCATTTGGAGTACAAAGTTCTGCCTACAGAAACCCCTTCGCTATTTCAAGTGGATACAATATTCTTTCCCACTTCCTTTCCTGAGGTCAAATTCAGCTCTCAAGCATGTGTGGTTCCCAAACAGGGTGAATGGAAGTCCCAGATGCTCATCAGAACAGGCTCCAGCAGTTAGCAGCTGTGCAGCATTACCCAGTCCTGCTTAACCATTGCCACATTCCATATGGGAAGTCACAGAAGAAACTCTTGAATAGGTATACTTTGTTCTGAAATCTCTGCTCTACAAAACTTCTCGACATGAGTATTTTGGTGGGTTTCAGCAATAGCTTAAAAGGTTCCCTGTTGTTTGAAGCATTATTACAATCTGTAATTTATTTTTAAAGCTCAGCTGCAAGAGAATAAACATTTAAACCTTGGGAAGCAGTACAATGGACATGTTGTTTATTTCATTAACAGTCACAAACACAACAGCATATGACTGACTCCAAAAAAATATTTAAAGTTAAATTTTATTCACTTATCCCCACCACTCCCATTTCAATAATTAAATGTGTCCTAAGATGAGGACCATATGGGTGGCAGCAGAGCTCACTGCTACAAGTGGACTTGACATAATTCCTTCCTCAATCCTAAATTCCTTCCTCAATTCCTAAAAATTACATTTCTATTTTAACTTCAATTTTAGAGGAATGATAAAGAAAAAATATCTTTTTTTAAAAACTACAGAGATGTGCCTTGAGCTGAGGGGAGGAGTTTGTGCTTCCACGTTGCAAGAAGATAGGCTGAATCCAGCCCATCTAAAGCCTGTCTAGGCCAGTAATGTAGTCCCCTTGCTGCCTAGCTCTGCAGATGCTGAAAATGTCCCCTGCTCCCTGAAACATGCATGCATTTTGTATTAGCTCACCCAAACAGGAAAACAAACACAAACTAGTGGAGCAGTCTGGTCTGAACTCCATTTCTGCCTTCTCCTGACTAAGTGTTCCCACCACTACTCTAGAGCCAACACAACAGCCAAGAGCCTGGATTCTCCTTGCCAGCGCTCCCTCTGGTCCCGTGATCTAGCAATCCTGGCTGCACAGTGGTTCACATTCAAGAGGAAGGGACAGAGAAGATGTATCTGCAGAGCATCTTGCAAGATCTGCCTGTGTTGGCTTGATATAAATCAGCTTCTAGGCAGAGGCCACGTGATTGTGGTTAGAGTAACAGACTGAACCAAATTTAATAAGCCTTGGGGAAAGGCCCAGGATATTTTCCTAGAATTGCAATAATACAGTTAGACAGTTTGCAAACAACAGGAAGCAGAAGCAGAGTGAGCCTGCACCTACCTGCAAAGACCAGAAAGGACACGAGGGAAGGACCGCACATTTTCTGAGCTAACCACCTTACTGGTATACCAGCCTATACAAAACTAAACACTGCTCCAGGCTGACACTGAAGGGGTGACAATAACCCTAGGCACAATGGATACTTAATCTACTGACCAGGTGGTGACCTTTGTGCAAGTTTAAACTGACCAAGAAAAACCCAACGCTAACACTCTCATGTCAATTAATGAAAAGTTTATCTTATACTTCAAAAATAGGGAAAAAAATCCCACTCGATCTGAATTAAATTGAAATCAGCTTCATCTGACCAAAAATCTAAGTGTCTATGAGCTAGTTTCTGTGGTAAACCAGTTTTAATGAGAAGCAGGTTATGAAATAAGTAAAAAGTTGTTTTTAGAATACTTTGCTCACATTAGATAGATACAAAGTGATTTCTGCAAGAGTCACTTTCAGAAGACAAATTCATGCTTCATGCTATCATAAACACCGGTAGGATTTCTATTTTTAATGCTTTTTCTAGCTTTTTAAATTACCTAAACAAAGCCATCCATAAGCAGTAGCTATAAAAACTTACTGTATGTCTGTATCATTCTAAAGCACATTTATTCTAGCCAGTTGTAATAGCTTTGGCAGTACCAGGCTCCAGATTGACCATACTGTGTAATGATTGGTACTGAATAATTAAGCTAAATGGAACCTAGTTAAGTCTCTGTCCATTCATTTGGCAATTCATTCAAGAATTCACTAAGCTACTATCTCTATACATCAGTTTACCATTTCCTGTACTAGCATGTGCAATCCTAAAATAGCTAAAAAGATGGAAATTATTTAGCAAGGGAAAATACGATTGTTATCCCATTGCAAAACGTCAGACCTTACAAAAGGATTTTCCACTTTCAATTCCATTTTAAAATGCAGTTTGATACCTGTCCAAGGGGTATCAAGAAAAGCCTACATATCTCTTGGCAAGGACACTGTATGACGTACAAAGAAAAAATATCTGCCCTGTACAAAGCAATGGGTTCTTCCCACTTGGTCGCAGACTGCGATGCTGGCTTCTACTTCACCAGCTCAGAAAGCAAATGATTTTAATAGAGTAGGGAGAGAGATCAAGAATACCTAGGTCCCCAACCCAGCATATTGAACATACCAGCCAAGATGCTGTATGGACATTTGGGGACAAAAGAGAGGAAATGCTTTGTTACAAACTGACAATAATGAGATCTGCAGCTTGTGTGGAAGCAGAGCCAGGTCAGTGGCACTTGACGGTACCTCGCTCGTGCAGACGGGAGGTGGCTTCCAGTGCAACCCAGACAGGCTGCGGTTGAAACAGTCCCTTACGGGCAAGGGGAGAGGAGGACTCTCAGCCTCACTCCAGCTGCTGATACGGCTGCCGTTATAGTAGCATCTCGCAGAGTTTCCTCTTTTATCCCATCTCATTTACCTTATTTCTCTTTCTGCCTTACATCTTACAGAAAAACAGCCCAATTAGTTGTTCTGTTCTGAAGGTTATCTGCATGCATGGACCTTAATGAAGGAGGGAAGCAGCTAAATACACAAAGCTGAAATAGTGCTAAATATTACAAAGCGCAAATTGAACATATTCCTCTTCTTGCAAAAAATATTATTTTTGTATTTTTTATGGATTTATCAATACCAAAAATTATTCACAACTGAAACAAGCAAATTGTTTTGAGGGGAATGATTTTTCAGTGCAAAATAGAGAATATTTACAGAAAGGAGACTCCTCTCTCCAAAATACGTTCAGTTGAAAATCCAGGGATTTTTTTTGTTGAAAATCTGCTGGGAAACATCTTCAGCTGACAATATTTGACTGACCTTAAGAGAGAAATCCTGCAGCCCAGATGCAGCTCTCTTACTTCTGCACTGTATAGTGCCCCTAGTAGCCCAGTTCCCCCAGCTGATTGCTATTCCCTGACATTTCTGACATTACTCAAAGCACATATGGTCCCACTTGAAGCAGGTTAAAGTGGCATTTTCCCAACCTCACCTCCTCATGGTACTCTGCTTACTTTGGCCAGAAAAGTGCAAAAGGGGCTATACATTTGCACCCATTGCCTTCTAAAATGTGCCCTTTGGCAACAAGAGCTGCACATACGTGAAAAGAGTAAAGGTGGGATTTCAAAAAAAGGGCTTATGGGATTTAGGAGTCTGACTCTCAAGGACAGTGATGCTCAACCGGAGTTTTGAAACCACTTTATTTCATGCTCACAGAACCCTTGACTCACAGGTCAAATAAATTTGGAATTTCTCAAAAAAAAAAAAATCAAAAAATCACAAAAGCTTTTTCAGAAACAAGCAAACAAAACACAGTACATACTTTAGGCCTGACTCTATAGGTTTCAAAGCCCCAATGTGAAAGTGGATCCTGTGCTCTTGGTGCATCTAAATGTAGACCCAAGATCCAAGCAGTGGAAAAAACTTACTGGAGGTGGCTGGTTGAAAAATTTCCAATAGAATATTTTCTACTAGAAAAATATAGCTTTCATGAAAATGAAAATGCTCTGCAGGTGTATATAAATTTGAATAAATATTTAAACAAAAAAGTCTAAATGGACCCTCCATTTCTTTTGTTTTGTACCTTGTAATTTGATAAGGCAAAACTCTTCATTTTGGTATTGTAAAACATTTTATTTGCACTGTTTGTTACTTTCGTGTTCCACTAAAATATTATAATGGTGTATATTTTCATGTAATAGCCACTACGCTTTAAAAAAAGTCCTGAATGAAATGTCTTTATATTTTGAAGCAAGATGATGCAACATCGCTCAATTAAACCTTTTGCTATTCCCAAGCAACAACTAAAAGCTCAGAGTTTTCAAAACATGGGAAACTTGACAATTTCAGCATTTTGTTTTGATTTGAAATAGAACCAGCTTTGTTTCCAAACAATTCCACCATCCTGATTTCAGTGGAATTCCTTCAAACATATTTACTTGCACTCACATGAAGCATGTTATGCAACAGAAACGTTATAGCTCCAGCCCTGCTATGGACACTTTGTTGACAAGTAAAATTTATTTAAGAAACATACCTGTTTTTTTCCCTGTGTCTTCTTAAATTCTTCACATGCTAGCCAGAACAAAACGTTTTCTTCACTAAATTCTTTCTTTAAAAATTCCTAGCAAAAAGAAAAACAAACAAACAAATGTTAGGATCCAGTTTCTCAATTGTTTTTCTCTTTTCCTACTATAGCTATTAAAACTAGAAGCCGCCTATGGCTAGCTTTACCATGGTATGAATTTACATAATACAGTGTAACAGAAACATTGCATTAGTGCATCTGCACACTACCAAGACACAAATGAACAATCATATATTCAGCACTTTGAAAGCACGTTCCAGGAGAACGATAAGCTACTTTTAATCTCAGAGCATATCAGTAACTAACAAGAAGAGTTTCTTCAGTCTCCCTTAAATAACTCAAGCAATTTTACAGTCATTACTCAAAGGGAAATCCAAAAATACATGAATTCATTAGCAGCTGAGTATAATGAACTATTTGAATAAGAGTCACAGATCACTTGAGATTCTCCTCTAGCATCTTTCTGGTTTTCTAATAAGTAAAATCTCTGCAAATAAAAGTGTTTCTAAACATGATCATCAGTGGCAATAAATTCACTTAAGTAAACTAAAGCAGAAGATGTATTTGTGTTCTCTAGACAGTGTTTAAACAAAGCACATTCCTCCGAAAGTGGGGCATGTTTTAAAATGGGGAAAAAATGTACGTTAAATTTCTTTATAAAACATAATGACTGAAATGTTTATAGCTCTGAGATCATCAGTTTTCACTTTCAAGTGTTAGAAAATAGAGATTAAGTAAAGCCAAGAATTAAATAGCACCAAGATTACTTTTTTTTTTTTTTAAAGAATTCTAAATCACAGTGTTTTGTAATTCTAGTTTACACCACTTTTCAAACCAGGCTGGCAGGAAACCATTTTATCCCAGTGCATTTTATCAGCGCTTGGTATGGCAAAACCATACTCAAGTAGCTAGTTGCTATTCCTATAGCTCATATGGCAAGAAGGCCTTGAAAAACCAACTCACTACCTCCACCTAATTAAGCCTCAAGCCCGCATTTTGAGCTGCACAAGTCCACGCTTTGTTGCAAACTTAAAGGGAATTCTTTTCAGTACAGCTGCTGCAACACAGAATAAGAGCCACACAGAATTACCAGGCTCAGGAGCTGTTAGTGGTAACTCATTGCTTAAGGAAGGACAACGTATGAGAATAAAGAGTGCAGGCTAAGTTCTCAGTGATAAATAATGCTTGGCAAGAGATGTCAGTGGCTCAAGGACTGTAGTTTATCCAACAGTAACTTGTTAATCCTTGCAACAGCTGATAGATCCGATTAGAAAGATGCAACCAAAAGTCTTCCGTGTGCCTTACAAGAGCAAGCCGCAGTGGCAGTGGGCAAAAGGCACTACCTCAGAAGCTCAGCAAATGCCACAGCTCCAACTCTGCCACCTCTGCTCAGGGTATGTATCTAGAAGGATGCATGCCTCTGTGCTTACAGCACTGCAACAGCTGCACCATTTATGCTGAGACTCATTCAGCTTTAAATCCTAATTTCAGCTTATATAAATATCCATAGTTAATATAGCAACCCTAAATCGTTTCACTCCTTCTGGATCTTCGAGGAGGTTCTCCAGTGATGTAGCCCATTTTGAGGTTCCTTTCAAGGTTTGGTGGCTGCTGCTTGGGTGACCCTCGCTGTCATTTATCTCTGGAAAAAATTGAAAAAAATGCCATCTTCATTAGAAGCGGTGAATGTCACATGCATTTCTTCCCCATTGCCCTCTGCACCCTTGGATTACAGCTGCTCCCTTTAAAGGAAACACCATAGAACTGAAAATAAACACACACACATATTTGAATTCTGCTTTGCTTGTAAGGAGGCAAAAATGCCTTGCGGTTAGATAATTCATGAGCATGTAAGTAGGCACTGTCATTGTTTTATAGGAGTTCAAGCACCTTTTGCATGTGGAACACAATGACCGCAGCCTGTGTAGTAAAAGGACCATTTGCCTTTTGTTCTGGCACTGTGTAAGACATTGGCATAAAGCAAATCCTGACCAGTCACACACATGAAATTTATTTTTAAGAAAAGAATCCTCGCTGGAGGTTGGGAAAAGGCAAAGAGAGAAAGAAAAATAATGCTTTGTTTAGCAGGAGAACACGTCCAATATGTTAACCAGTCTAATGGGAGGAAAGACAGCTGGCAGAAGAGCCTCATTCCAGCTGAGCCAACCTGCTATTGGGCAAGTGGTATTTGGGTGTTTTTTCTGTTTGCTTGTTTTAAGTCCACTGAAAGTCTGCTTTTACAAGGTGTACTGGACTGTGCTCACACCTCATCTGCCAGCCAGCCTTCTCACAGATAGGAGAGATGGTATATATTTTTTTAATTTTTCTATCCCAGGGACAAGTACGTTACATCCACGGCTGGTGATGCCAAAAATATTGTTTGCTGGCTACCCATCAGAAAACCTATTACTTGGGAAGACTCCAGTAATTTTACTGCTGATCTGAAAAACTCTAAAACAGACAGACATAAAGCACTTGGACTCCTTTCCTCTCACGCCCAAAATGCCCAGGGAAGACAGCAGGAGTGCAGGCCATGAGAAGTCAAGCTAAGAGCTCCACTTCAGGTCACTACACACTGGAAAGGTGCACAAAACTCTTACTGTAATCAATACAGCTTCTATTTATTTCTATAACCCCTTCATTTGTCCCTACCCACTTATTGGAAAGATGGATCTTAGTAACTTCTGCTTAAGCTCTGTTAAAAAAACCCCTTCCTCTACCATGAAACTAAACCTCAGCAAGTATCTCAAAAAACTATCTATGCAGAGCTATACTATCAGATGCCCTTTTCAGCTGGTAGCTAGAATAATAAATGCTAAGATTAAAGCCCTACAAAATCCTGGCACGACAGCAAAGCCTACTGAGTTTTGGTTGGTAGGGACCTGTGGAGTCTATTTGTTTTTCTAACAGTGAGATGGACCACTGTTTTAAATGAACGAACATCTCCTCTTCTCCCTTGATAGGAGTGGTTTTTTTATACAGGAGAAATTAAAAGCTGGAAAAGAGGTGAACTTTCTGGAGCTGTGGGTTCCATATCCATTGCCTAATACTGAGAGATCTACACTCATGCCCCAAGTAAATACAGACGTAAAAGAAAGGAATGCATCTAAAATGATGGCGCAAACGGTCACTGCTAGCTACATTTTCATGGGTAAATCCTGTCTCTCCTTTGCCTGCCCTGCTCTCCCCTACGATGCAGTTAGAGCACCGACCTGAAATTTCTTACACAATGAATGCATGACTCTAGGCCTGCACAAAACCTTTCAGGATCCAAGATCATAACCGATTTGGGTAAGGACTGTGACAAATTGGTCTCCAAAGCAGCAAGTATACCTACAGCTCCATATAAAAAACACAGAGTCTGCTATTTAAAGGTTAAGAGTCAGAACCTGAGGACTGTCTCCAAACCACTAACGCATACGTGACACAAGAGTACAGCAAGTTATCTGTGCCTCAGTTTCCCCTCCCCTCATGCAAAAGGATGTGGTTCTTGATTATCACTTGCAAAATTTATTTTAGGAACCTGACTCAAAGTATCTGGGCATCTAATCTCAGTAAAATCTGCGAGATTTAAGTGGGAATATCCAAGTACATTGGTGCAGAACACAATTAACTCTGAAGAGCTTGAATGTCTTGTTATGATCACTCTTACCTGCAAGCAGAACGGCAGCTCTTTTAGCACAGAACGTTTGGGAGTGGGATTTTATTTCTAGTGTTTCTCTTCCAGCCAGATTTTAAGTGGACATTAATGATTACTTTGAAAAGCATCTATTTCGACGAGCCAGTGCAATACAGGGCAGACCTGGTGCCATGAGAACCCAAAAAAAATTTCTGCTGAGCAGACAGAGGCCGGAACAAGTGCTTCCACGCGCCCAGGATACATCGGTCTGCTTCCCCTCAGCTGCTTTCACTGGTCTCTCATTTTACTGCTGGCCATTCTCTATCCTCCCTGATCACCATTCTCCCCAGCTTCCTCTCACTTCCAGCCTACCCAGCACAACCCAACTCCACCACCGTTTACGTTCCCTCCAACTCCTCCCTGTCATCCTCCAAACCCTGCGCTCTCCTATGACCCTGCTCCTTTTCTCCCACCTTCTCCTCCTACAGCCTCAGTAGAGAAAAATTTGGTTTTGAAGGGAGGACCCACATGGCTTCTTCCTAACGTCCATTCTGCTGAGCCTCCTTGTACAAGACTCTGTTACTCAGTTTGTTTCCTCACTCAACCAGCCCCCCACAACCCCCAAAGTACCGTAGCACTGAGATGAGGCTTGCCTGTCCATTGCTTGTACAATGCCACCCTTTCAGTTACCCCTTGCCTCACTTATTCAAGCTGGGAGTTCCCCAAAGCAGAGGCAATGGGATGGCACAGGTGCTGGGCAGCTCTCCCGAGCCGGCGCGGGTGCCACTCGCAGCCGCAATCCCAGCTCAGCCCAGGCTACAGCTCCCAGCACTGGGCCACGCAGAGGCAGGGGACACCAGCCGTAGTGTCGCGGTGGAGGCAGACCCTCGGACCGCTTGTACGTAATAAACACAAGAGGCCAGAGAACACTCTTGGATCCTGCCATCAGGTAGTGCCGTGCAGCTCTTGTCCTGAGCAGTCCCCCAAAAACACAGTAACTGCACCCAAACAGCCTGCTGGGGACATCGCCTGGCTGGTACCACCCTGCCCGCTGTGCCGGGGGCAACGCAGCTGGCAGGGGCCAAAGCTATACCAGGGAACGTGCCAACAGCTCTAGAGGGCTCAGGTCTGTGTGCTGGGCATGGCCCTGATCAAGCTCTCTCCCTCCGGGCTGAGTACCATTAATCCCCATGCTCAGTGTTCCTTTGCAACCGCCATAAAACATTAACATTCCCCTGCAGCGCAAGTGTAAATAGGCTGCACATGATACATGATAGTAGGAAACACCCCTGAAATTTTATGAGGATGTTAAAACTGCTGGGTATTTTTATTGTACCCCATTAAATACGCCGTCAGAAACACTTTTTTCTAATACAAAAGTGACCCCTCCCAATTAGGATCATAACTTCCCACCCCACATGCTGGTTTCATTTAGCAGAATTGATGTGTGATTTCTAGATTTTTTTTTAAGAGCTTAAAAGATAGGAAAGAGGTTTTCCCCACAAATGACTCAAGAAGCTAATCCCCAAATCCATATCCTATAACACGTTACTAAATTACCTTAAAAATGAGACTTCCACTGAAGTACAATTTAATGAAAGTCTGAAACAATTTATTTTAGAAGGCAATACTGCAACAAATGTAATTACATGAATGACCCTCCTGAAACCTATTTATCTCTGTTTGCTATTTATAAAAATAAATTTCTCCTGCTAAAATCATCTAGTGACAAAGCTACATAATATACACTTGGAAATAACGTCGTCGATACCAACGTTTAAGAGCCAAAATGTATACATTAGTATGATCATTTAAATGAGGAAGGCAGACATTTGCTGTTACTGAAAACTGGGAGATAATTTTATGCATCAAAAAGGGTATTACAAAATGGCAGTTCTTCTACCAATATTTCTGTAAAAGTAACACACAGAATGTACAACAGATGATAAACGTGCTAACTACGTTTCCTACTGTCACAGGAGAGCACTTGCTATCTTTTATATGGGTTAGAAACCAAGAGGCAGAGAAAGCCAGCAAAGCCTGCACAGCACAGCACAGTTGTAGAGTCTCTGCTGAAGCAAACTTTCCAGGGTGTACGACCGTAACACAACTGCTTGCACGATGTACAGTGGCCAGCTGCTTCTACAAACGCAGTTAATGATCAAGTGCTTATTTTAACAGCACCATTACTTCAGAGAAGAACCCTATACTAAGCCAACAAATGGGCAGTTACGTTCGCTGGAGCATTATTTTAGAGAAGAATCTTACAGAAGCTGCCTTTCCCCCATCGCACAATAGTACTGCTGCATTAGACTGCGGATACGGGCTCTTTGTAAGCGATAGATATAAGGGTAAGTGCAGCACTAATAACACTGTAATTATCAGTTGAAGTGTGGTATCAAAAATGGCAAATATTTGCATTCTCCAAACAGGAACTTGGACTGAAACCACAGAAAGTGTCAATAACATCAAAATATACAACTTTGCAGGTCAAAACTCACGGTTCTGGCCCTTGCTTTCAACAAGCACAAAAAAAATGTGGAAACCCATCAAACTTCCAGAGATTCAGACACAGCTAATTGAGTTAGACATGCTAATCTGTCTGCCTTCCAGAAGGGCTATGCACTACAGCGGTTTCCCAAGCTGCTGTCATTCTCAAACTGTTGATAGTGGCCTGCGTGGCACTGTATCAAACAGCACAGACTCACACGCTTCACGGAATCCCACTGAATATATCCCCTTACCCAAACGCCTATTCTAACCGCCTCTTTCCCGCACACACCTTTTGCAAACTCCTTAACAAAAGACAACCGGCACACAAACAGTAGATACGACAAAAGCACCATGTAAATAGCATATTCCTTATTCTATATTTAAACATTAATACACAACATTAAGAAAAGCCTTCTCAATTTCTTGAAGAACTTCTGATCGCACCACCTGCGTTTTCCCCTTTTTCACCTGGATCATAAAGCTGCAAGCCGCGAACCTTTATTATTACTTTAAAAGTGCTCCGAATACCTTGTCTTTTCCTACGGTCACCAGAATGCCTATCCAGCAACAATCATCAGTCTGGAATTAATAAATCCAAGGTTATGAAACAGAGGGAAACTTCATAAGTAGGCAGCTGAAAAGGGAAAATTCCCTTACTTTCCATGTATCCAAGCGCCCCTGGATGAATCCTCACACAACAATTTTTTCCTAGCAGCAGCTGAATTTTAGCCCTTTTCACTACAGAAGGGCTGTCCTTCGCACGCTTTGGTTGATTCAAAGCATGAGCCTCAACATCCTCTTTTGACTGTCTCTAACAACAGATGGCTACTGGATTCCACTTTTAACTATAAGGAAGGAAACTAAAGGGACGTTCCGCTTTTGTAGCATCTCTGGAAGTGTTCACCAGACATATATCCTTTAAAAAAAAAAAAAGAACTCTAGACAAGCACCACATTTGGCTTTTCTTAGAAAGATTGTGACTTCTTACTGCACTTTACAAAATGTAGTATTATTTTCTGGGATTCTGAGTTTGTAACTTTTACCCCAGGTGGTTTAGCAATGGCGTATATTACCCCCTTTGGAGCAACAGGCTTAGAGCATCAGAGATACGGCACCGCGAGATGCGCCGTAACAGCACAAAGACCTTACAACGCCCGTCTGCAGAGGGAACTGTGAACTCCTACAGTTATTACGCCTTGGTAACTTCCACCCCAGTTTAAGATGCTCCCTCCAAAGGCAAACTCTTCAAAGTCAGTTCAGTGCTTGAACGATCCCGCTCTGATGTTCTGGGCTATTGCCTCGCTACCGGTAACGGCGACAGGCAGCAGTTCGCAACTGAAATTTGGCTGATGAGGCATAAGCCCGAGCCGAACCCCGTTCCCTCTTCCGGGCAGCTGCCGGAGAGGGAAGAACCGCGCTTCTTTCCCGAGCACCGTTAGTCCATGCCCCCACCGCGCTGCTACCACAGCCGCTCCGCCCGGCGGGTCACCCCCACGGCCCGGGCAGAGCCACGCCGCGCCGGACACGAAGAGAAGCCGAAGGGGCAGGTCCACAGCACGGCGAGCCAGCCTGCAGACGAGTTTAAGCCCGCTCCGCCCGGCTGGCGGCGGGTACCGGAGAGCCGGGCGGAGGAGCCGGCGCGGCCCAGGTAACGGACTCGAGCAACCAGCGCTGCCGGGTGCGGGCTCGCTCGGCTCGTCCCCGCGCTGTGCCCGGCCGCCGGACAGCGGGGCTGCCTGAAAGCCCCGCGCGGCGCCGGGCCGCCGAAAGGGCGCGAGACCCGCTCCCGGCCCGCCCCCCCCCCTCCGCTCACCGCCCCCCGCCGCCGGGAGGGGGCTCGGCCGCGCGCTCCCTCCCGACGCTCGGTCGGAAGAGCAGCGCAGCCCTTCCCCTGCCGGCGGCGCTTCCTCAGGCGGCAGCGGCTGCCGCCGGGGCCGGGGCTCGCGCGCGGGAGGGGGGGCCGCCCCCCCTTACCTGACGGCGGGCGCTTCCTGCTGAGCCGGCTCACGGCCCGGTTAAACATCTCGGGGGTGGCCGCGCGGCCCCGCGCTGCCCGGAGCCGAGGGGGGCGGCCGCGCCTTCCCCGCTCCCCGCCGGGGAGGCGCCCCGCCCCGCCCCGCTCCCCCGCGGCCGACCGCCCCCCGCCTCCCCCCCCCCCCCCACCCCGGCCCCCGCCGCCGCGCGCGGGCCGCCCCTCAACCGCCGCCTCCTGACAGGCGCCGCGGCCGCGGCCGCGCCCTGCCCGCCGCCCGCGAGGGGGAAGCAGCGCCTGCCGCCGGGCCGCCTCAGCGCCCGGGCGGGGGAAGAGGGGCGGCCGCAGGCCAGGCCGGCACGGCGGAGGAGCGGTGCTGACAGTGCCCCGAGCCTGGAGACGGGGCCCGCACCGCTCCTCCACGCTCCCTCCCTCCCTCCCTCCTCCGCGCCGCACCCCGGGGTGAGGGGAGCAGCAGCGTTTCCACGTTACCGTGAGGCACATTCCTGTCAAATGCAACGTGGCAATGGCGGGTCTTCACCCTCCCGCTCCAGCGCCTGTGGGCCCCCAGCTGCTCTGCTTCCAGCCTTCTCCACTTCCACCCCCCTTCCCTACAGCACCGTTATTTCAATTCCATCCATCTCATCTCTCCCTCCTCCTTCTCCCCAGCCTGCTCCTTTCATGGCACTCTTGGACATCAGGCAGCTATCTCCACCCAGCATTAAAGTCTTTGCTGAGCAGGTGCAAGAAACAAAAACACTTGCCAAAGACAGTCACCTTTATGGATTTGTGCGCTTTCTTACCAACACAGACATGCCACGTTTCTTGTGCTGGGGTGACTCCTTTCCTCTTCCAAGATGTAGAACAATTATTTCTCAACAGGAAAAGCACAATTACGATTTTGACAAAGGTATTTTCACTTTCAGAAATAACTTTTTTACCAAAATACTTAATCGAAATTCCAGCATGTAGCTAGCGTGAGAAATCTGTGTAATTCTGACAGAATTGTAAGCCATCGACAATTACCTCAGGAAGCACAGGACAACAGTAGTGGGAAGCAACGGGAATGCTTAAATCCTACTGGAAATACCACCAATACCTAAACAGTCACAGCAATCACTGCTAGCAGACAAGTCAACACTTGTTTTATTTCCACCCAAGCCAAATCCCATCCTCAACACACAGTAATGTAGTTACAACTAGCTGTGTTCACAGAGGGAACGTGGATGGGCTCTCCATCTCACTTAAATGTATGGATTCCACTTACATGGACAAAGCCAAGATTTCATTCCTGGGAATTGGTAACACCAGAATGCCGAACAGAAGAATAAATTGCATCTGGGCTTCCAAAATAAACAACAGCACAATACCTTCCAGCTGAAGTGATTTGGCCTGCGCATCACTGGACTTCTGCCTTCAGTACCAGGGCCAAAAGCTGTGTTGTTAGCTGGTAAAGATTTCTTGGCCCTTGGTGGGGATTTAAAAAAAAAAAAAAAAAAAAAAAGCAAAGTTTGCTGCGCCGCCGAGGGAACTGCTCAACAGCTGCACGTGGCATTTCCAAGCAGACGTGTGAGACAGGCACAACAATATTTGGAGCACAACCAGCATTTCTGTGCAAGCATCAGAAGAGCATGGGGTAAAACCACACCAGCAGCAGTGCGCAGCTGGCACAGCCGGGAGAGATAAGGCACCTGGACAGGCACAAGTGAAAGGAACGTCCACGGTGTCAGTTTTGGAAGACAGCTTGGACATGGGCTCTAAAAGATTTTTCAGTCATAACCATTAACACCAGGTATTTTCAGGGCAATACATTTACACTGAAACAGTAAAGAAATGACCACATTTTATTTTTCTTTAACAATCAGCTCACAAAGCCCAAAGGTTTTGTTTTAAAATGTTAAGAACTAGTACTCCTAGGATACCTACATAGTCTTCAAGCTAATGTACTGACAACAGGTTACTGGAGTAGTTTAAGACTTAACTTCATAGATTTGGAGATCGGAAAACATAAGAAATACAAGAATGCCTGGAGGCCAAAGACTATGCCCATGGTACATGTTCCTGTGCTGGTGTCTCCAAGAAGCCTCACAGAGCCGAGCTGTCCATTTGCACTCCATTCATATGCTGCTAAACCTGACCTTCAGGTCTGCCACAGACTTACCTGTAGAAGCCAGGACATTTTCTGCTTCTTTCCTCCCCTTGACACAAAACTTTGTTTCCAAGATTCTTGTTTTCCCCCCTTTTCCTTGAAAACATTAGCATTTGGACTACTCCCCCAGAGAGAGTACCCTGAGGTTGGCACATCAGTGCCTGCTCTGCCAGGGTCACTGCTCCTGATGCCCATTCCGTGTGTTCCGCTCTCATGTCTCTCATGACTCAGTGCTTCATTAGACATAAATGACATGAGGGAATTTTCCTTCCAGGTGAACTTGGTGGAGATATTCAGGCATGGGTCATTTGCTGGCGATTTTTTTGTCTTTTTCCACGAATAAGCTCCAATACAACTATATAGCCACATGCAACTAATTATGACTTAATTCATACTGTGCCAATGTCCACATGCCAAATCTATACATTCTTACATTGATTTTTAGACCTTGCATCACAGCTTTTACCAGCTTTTCCTTAATTTCACAGGGTAAAGCTTCCCTTAAAAATTATTAAGCTAACATAACCCACAAGTCTGTTTGATAACCTTTGGCTGTCAAACACAGCATGCTCCCCAGACAGCAGGCCATGCCAGGTAATGTACAGCAGAAGATGCACACTTCTTCTTACCAAGTCGTTGCACTTACATCTAAAGAACTGTGTACCAATAAAAACTGAAATGTACTGAAATTTAGAGACACTTAGTCGATGAAATCATACCATCCGATTATATTTTCTGTTCGGCTTTTATTTCCGTTTTCAGCGCTACTCAGTACGTTCAAATAGTAAAGTTCATTTAAAAATGAACATAAAAGCTTTCATGAGCCTTGCATCTCCTGCTCCATTCTGTACATACATGACTTGTTAGCATATCGTGTGGCAGGAAACCTTGGACTGCTCATTATCCTAAATGAGGGCAGATTTAACAATTTGGATAAAGTTCAGCAAATTTCCCACTGACATTGGTAGGAACAGGCCAGGGGAGATGGAAGAAAATGAGAATGTGCAAGACACCCAAAAAGGCAGAAACGCACTTGATAAATCTGTGATTTCAGGCAAAGATATTAAAGATTCTATTTTAAAATTTTACTTGTATCCTGAAGAGTAATTGGTGTACTTAAATAGCTGGTTTTGAAAACAAATGGAAGCAGTTGTGCTTAGCTGTTGCCACTGCAAAAATTTATTCTGGAATGTACTGAACTATGAAAAATATCACAGAAAATTGGTAAAATCCGCGGCTCATTTCAATGCCAAATTGCATTTGAAAGACTTTAATCAACAGACTATGAGAAACCCAACTCATGATTTAAAGCCCTGATTTCATTTACACCAAGATAACACAACTGATTTCAGTAGAGGTACTTCTTATTTACATGACTGTAAGAACTTAAAATCTGAAACGTTAACAATGAGGAGAGGCCTTCAAAGTAGGAAGCTCCCATCTGCTACACAAAAAACCCTTTAGAATCTCATTTTAGACTTGCAAAGTTTATTTCCCAGTTATACCGCCTATGTTTCTAAAGCACTCCAAGAACACGGCACTGCATAGGTGTTACTATATACATTAAAGGCTGGATTCACAGACCTTGGTTTACATTATACTGCAGCCACCCGTTCTAGAGGTGACACTCACACCAGTAGTGTTTCTGCTGCCAGGTTTCCTTCAGACAGTTACCCAGGAACAGCTCTAACTCCTACCAGAGCTGCAGCAGTTGGAGCTGCTGATTCAGCATGTTCTCCAGCTGCCCTGTCAGACTCCAGTCTCACCTGGAAACGTCCTCTGGCTCCCTCAACTTAGTACAAGACTTACAGCACCACTGTCCCCAGCACCATTTTCTCTGCCAGGGCATGTGGTAGAACAGATGCTATGAAAAAACAGAGCTCACATGAGAAAGTCAACTAGACTAGTGTGGTTCAAACTCCCATGCACCAGGACTTCTATTGAAAGTTTCCTGCTTCTACTACCGAAGCCAGAGCATCCCTGAGAGAATTTTTAAAAATTTTTTCCTCCTAACAGTCTTCACTCATAATTGGCAATGCAGTTTTACGAGCTGAAAAGACAAGAGGACAAGATGTTTAAGTTTCCTCAAAAATCTCTAAAGCAAATGAGCATGCTTTTGACTGTACCGATTTCTAAGAAAATTAATTTTCACTTAAACCCAAGGACTAACCACTTCATCCTCACTCCTGTAAGAGATTCAGAAAGCAAAACCAAACACGACTGTAATTTTACTGTAATTTCAGAACCTTCAAAGGACTTTTTGAATACGGCTAACAGTTCAGCATTTTGCCCAAGTATGTTTTCACATGAATTTAAACAGAAAGTGATCGGTTAATATACATTCTACAGATGGACAAACCTAGCCTCGTATGATGAGACATCATAGGTAACAGTAGAAAGTAAGACTAGATGCCATACTGCAAACTGTATTCTGGCCAGAAAACACAAGGCATTTTAATCCACAAGAATACATGCATAGAAATCATAGACTGTTCAGAGTATCATAGGTTCAATACATAAAACCAGGCTTCAAACTTCATGAACATTCATCTTGGTGCTCGTGATGGGTTCGCAAACACAGCTTTTAAGTTTTTACTTCCAAATCAGCCAATGCTGAAACGCACACAGAGTATCATGAACCTAGAGGGACTCAGATTTTTTTTTTTTTAAACACATCTAAATATTTTAGCTCCTATGTTTTCACAGTTTAAACACAAAGAAATCTGTGACAGGCTCATTGCTAGACTACACTAGGCTGTGGTTAAGCCCACTCCTTTTGGAGAAAGCAACATGATTTGATGTTGTTAAGATCTGGGTTTTTTTTCAATTCAAAGCCAAGAGTCACATTTTAGTTTCATTAACCTTAAACCAGCAAGCCATTTTTAGTTTCAAATCATTCTGTAAGTCTCAGCTAAACACATTTACTATCTGAAGATTCAAAAATACCAGAGTAAAAGAGCAGATAATAAAACATGTTTTTAATCTTTCAGTAAGATACAGACAGGGAAAATATAAACAAACATACCCTTCCTGTAAGGTACACAGCACAAAACAGCTTTGAAGAGAATCCTGGTAGAAAACTGTATTCTATTTCAGGCTTGCCTAAATAAATCAGGGGAATTTGTCCCACACCCCTCACTTTGAACTTGGAGAAAGCTCTGACTCACTCCTTTGTAATACTTTCTAGTATAAGGAGGTTCACAGGGTCAACTTTTATCCCTAAGCTTGTGGAACATTCCTCAATACCTCCAACTCCAGCAGCTTTATGCATGCCAAAATACAGACTGCATAACTCTAGCAGCAACATTTAAACACACAGAAACTGAATTACAGGTTAAGTAATTCCAGTAGTGCTCCTACCTTGTTAGTTATGCCTAGACCCCTTCATAAATTGCACTGAAAAAAAAAATAAGCCCAAGTGTTTCAAAGCTTGCAATTTAAGTGAATTTTTTTAAAACAAAGTTTTATGTTGTTCTTTGCATCTGACAGCAAAGAAATAAAAATGTTTCATTAGGTTAGTATTAAATGCATATTTAAGTTTGATAAAAAACTTACTGCTAAACTAAACTTGAGTTTCTTCAACTTTGTTCTATAAAGAAGAAAGAATTAAGGTGAAGGAATTTTATTTTCCTTTTATGTTGCCTTTAAATTGCAAAAATACCTATGGTATTTAAAAACAGCTTTCAGAAAATGAAGTAGCACCATGAATTAAAACTTGAGATGAAGAAATACGGTTTTCAATAACCAATTTTACAGCAATAAAAAACTTGACTTGGTAAAACAATATTCATATATTCAACTAGAAATTAAGAAATCATCATCAAAACCTTAAAAACATTCTAAGCTCCTCTGGACTATATGTAGTTAGGACTGATGGGGGGGGCACAGTAAAGAAATCTCAGTTTTTGTGAATTATGTCCAGGCTGATACAAACCTGAAGATAAAAAAAAGGGGTACTTAACACAGGCTTTCAACATCCATCTGTAAGTATTAAAACATGCACAGAGCACAGAAATAAAATACTTTTGCAATACAGGGGAACATTAAAAATGATACCTGAGGTCAGTGTGTATTTCTGCTAAGAACCAGATGCAAATGCAACAGATTGGCTCCTTGTGCATGAAAAGCAAGTACAACTCTGTTGACTAAAAACATACATAAAGTGAGAAACACAGCAAAATAGACAGGGTACAAAAACCTACACTTAACAATAAGTGAATCACAACCCACAACTTAAGTATCCATATGTATTTTCTACAATGAAAATAGTTAGGAAGGAATGCCTATTTCTACAGCCTTAGTAAACTAAGATTTGGACATACTTGAATACTTCTAATGAGACTGCATCTTGCCTTCCTTTTATTTAGAAGTCATACAGACAGAAAAGACTCCAGCAATACCTGCCTAAGATTTTGCTGTAGAAGCCTTTCAGTAAAACGTCACTTTTCTAAACTGTGCAGCTTGTCAGACATTTGTTGGTAGATGCTGGGAACTTGTAAAACGTATTTAAAGCATGCTATCGCGTACCTTGCCAAATTTCCATGTACACATCCTGGAGGACAGGTTCTATATTGTTTCTTAAAAGGCCATAAAGCAAAAAGATGCTGGAAGGCATGCTCTCAGACATCAACACAACATCACCTTGTATACTGGCCCTAAATCTTCTTCAAAATGCAATATATATTCAGCAATGTATGTTGGTCCTCTGACCTCAGGTATTGACCATTTCAAAATATATTAGCAATACATATGAACAGCTGTTACACTTCTAGAACAAGGTCTTGTTATATGCATACTGCAAGTTTATAGTAATTTGCTCACTTCTGAAAATGTCACTTTAAAGTGATTTGAGAGATGTTTCATGGACTTCCGTATCCTTATTCCATGGTGTACATAAATCCAAGTAGGAGCCAAGATTAATCAAGGAATAATATCCTAGAAACAATCATATTTTATTTTCTTAAAGTCTGTCTGAAATTAGCCGTGTTTTTAGATAATTAGTCACAAATACAACAGAAATTTCTCCTAGAAAACCATAGCATATACCTGTAAATGAAAGAAGCCCTAATTCAAACTAAGATAGCAAGAGTTCAGAAAATAGTGTTGGACCTCAGTCCTCCTCCGAATATTCGCAAATACACAGGACAGATTTATTTTCTACAGAATACAAGCTTTACACTTAAAACAAAGCAAGCAGCAAGGCATCCATGTTTCCAGCATTTGACTGTACAACAGTGATCCGGTACGGTAGCTGTAGCATGGAAGAGCAGCTCCAAGAGGTTGATTCCATCTTTATGGTCTAAGGTGTATTCACGTAGCCTCCTTGTGCTTTCAGGTGCAAGTAAAACTGAAGTAGAAATTGTTCTACAAATATATATTGCAAAATTAAATGGTCCTTTTAATAACTAAGAGGGTTATTTTCCCTGCAGTCAGTAACTGAGTTGGAAGACTTGAACTAAGCAATAAATTGTATCAATTGGTCTTTCCCATCATGCTTGATAACCCAACATTAAAGGAAACAAATCACTTGTGGAATGAAAAAGATCTGCTTCATTGAAAGGACCAAAAAGAAACCACAAAGAGCATTTTTCATGGAACAGCACCCCAATAATAATTCTCCATTTATTAATGTCAAAGAACTAGCGACTCAAATGGAGGACGGCTGCTTTTCATTGTCACCCATGATATTTAAACTACAGAGTTGGCTCCAGTAAGTCAATTTCCATCTGGGAAACGTAAGCATTATTCAGAGTTTCATGTGGTAGACTTGTGATTCTTATTCAATTCCTACCCACCCCTGCTCCAGAAATTATACATTTAAAGAATGGGAAGGCACTGAACAAGCAGCTGTGTGCATATCAAACTACTTCAATTATACGAACAAAAGGGTCAATACAGGCAAACAATAGAATGCCAAGCTAAGAGGTCTAAATTAAGCAAAGACCTACAAATTCAGACGCTTAATGCAATTTGTCTAAGTTTTCTTTATTTAGTCAACTTCGGTATTCTAGCTTGGCTGTTTAATGTGAATCTATTTCCTCAGGAACAAAAAAGAAAATGGCCAAAGGTTATGTGTTTTCTATTTTTGTAATTTTGAAGCAACATTATTTTAAGCAAGGAGATAAAGCAAGTTTGCATCTGAAAGGTCACAATCCTTTAGATACTGCCGCACTACCTGCGTAAGCCTTTTAAACTTGATTTTAAATGTGTTTGACAATCTGACTTGGCACTGATGCTGCCTCATCACGTACACTAGCCTGGCATGCGTACCACCTAGTCTCACCATTTTTCCCTTTCCTCCTCCTCCCTTCCCCGCAAGTGGCTGGGAAAGACAGCTGCTGAGTATCTGGGATCAGCGAGAACCTGGGTTCATACAAAGCATAGCAACTGATCCCTTGTTTTCAAAAGGAAATACTCAAATGCCATCACCCATCACTACACAAAAGTCAGCTTACACTGAATTCCCTGACACAATTCCATTAAGTGTTTTTCTTCTAAACAAAAAAAACACTGTCTATGCAATTCTGGCATCTTACTGACAGTCTGAATACTAAGATACAAGGTAAAGCAATGCTTCTTTCCGCAGCATATCAGGAATACTTTAATAACCAAGAGAATTCAGATGAGCTTTAATCAAAGCATGAGTGGCTGTGTATTTAAGAAAGAATAACTTGTGTTCAAATAATCACTACTGATGTCAAATTAACTTTCTGAATCATTACCCTTTAAATGTCAGGGAGCAGAGCATGTCACTCACATCCATCATCTAGATCAGCAAAAATCCCCAGAAAGACGAGAGAATCAGTGTTCACTCATCAACAGTCCTGTTTCTTTTTGAAGTAAAACATTCAGTAAACATTTCAGCATTTTCTTTGATTTGAAGTGATGGTAAAGGTAGTGGGGAAGGATTTTATCCATGTGATACTGAAAAACACAAATATCTTTTTTTTTTTTTTAAACAATCAACTAGATTCACGGAAGTTGGCTGAAATGAAACACGACAAAGACCTTCCCAGCAGCTATTGCCTTGCAATAGCCTTTTTATGAACATAAACATTATTATATAGTGAAACCCTTAAATCTACCAATGTTGAACAGCACCACATATGATCAGAACAAATAAATTCCCACTCAGGTTCAAAAGAACAACTTCTTTTCACTATTACAGCAGCAATCCAGATCCCAAATTGTATCTATAAATGAAGATTCATTTGTAAAGAACAAGGCAGTTCTTTACAAACCCCATCCATTTTTGGAAGTATACCGAATAAAAGATTGCCTGTATCTTGCAATGTAAGAACAGTGCAACAAAATCTTTTATTGCTGACCACAGAACAGTTCCACATGATTGAACAAGGGCACAAGTCTTTGTTTTAAAACCAGTCAGATAATTAAGAAGTATCAGACACTAATCATGTCCATACAGTTTAAGTCTGCTTCCTTGTGTACAAACACAAGAAGAACAAATCACTAATTTTCTGCAAAACTAAAAGCCTTAATCACTGTGAGACTTTTTTGGCAAGTGAAATGAAGGAAATGGTTCTGATACAGTGAATAGCTGTCTCATGAAGTGATCTTCATAAGGAAGAAGGTTCTGAAGAAAGAGTATGTCTGAAAATTGTTAACAAATATACACAAGGAGGCAGGACTGATGAACAGCTACATGTAACCTTAGATTTACAGCCTTACTACTGCAACTCTGCAAAATACAAAATGGTTTTGTATGAAAAATTTTAAATAAAGCATCTTTTACATGATTGCAAGTGCATAGTTTACAAGTTCAGCCTTGTATGCCTGTTGTCAGTTTTACAGCAAAGAGGGACAATGTTTTGACAGATGACAATACAGGATAAGCCCTTTATCATGTTTCACTTTTATTGAACATTTTCTGCAAATGCAGATTACAACCTTGCTTCAGGTTGCACGCATCAACTTAAGCCATGATAAATCAATACTTTTTGAAACCCAAATCCTAGCGGTAAGGGGTTAGGTAGTGGTTCATTTCCGTAGTTAGAGAAATTACAACAGTGTAACAGTCACTCATAAAAGCAGTATGGTGCAAGAGGCTCTTTGGTGCCAAAAAATTGTCCGTGATGCATTTATGAACACTACTGAGTAGAAAGCAATCCAAATTACAGCTCTTCCTCGCAGTGCTATAGAAACATTAAAGGACACTGCAGATCCCCATATCTTGAGCAGTCTGCGAAGAAATATCACCATTAAAGAAAAGCTGTATAAAAATCAATGACAAAAGACTTAAATGAGAAAGTATATCCTATCTTTCATCCTGAAATACAGGTCAGGTATGGCCCAGCTCTACAGCAGGCATATTAAATAATCAGATTTAAGGTGATCTACACATTGAGACCTGAAAGATCATTGCCTTAATCTTACACCCATTTATATGGGCATTTATGTGGCAATGTACTTGCATCATCTAAACCTTCAGTAGCGTATAAAGAACATACTGCTTACATACCAGCATGCATCCAGAACATAGCCATATGTCAAACACCTACAATTATGTAGAAACCCCAGATTTCAAGTGAAGTCTAAGAAATCCTGAAGTAACTTGCAAGTCATATCTACTGACTCGTGATTTTTTTTTAAAACCAGAAAAGTGTAACAAAAATGCAGACTTACTTGTGATTTTTTTTCCAAACTACAATGTATAGGCCGATCCTCGCGTAGATATACACATATATACAAAATTTATAGAAAAACAGAAGTCCTGTAGACAAGATTTCTAACTTGAGCAGAAAAACACTACGTATACCATAAAGGAGAAACAGAGATAAAGGGCCAATTCTGTCATCACAAGCACTTATGGTTCCACACTAACTTCAGTCATTATTGCATGCATTAGATACCCAGAGATACAAATATCTCTGGGTACAGTTGAGCCAACTGACTAAATTGCTCTTCCAATATATCTCACTTCCAACCTGATCTAAAAGTCAAGGTACTATTTAGCATGTCAAGTAGAAGAGGAGGAAAAAACCCTCATGTGATTCACTACAGCATTAAGCGTAGTTACTTGCACAACCTGGCCGGGTTTAACAAAACTCCAAGTTTCCATTTCAAAATCTATTCTAACTTGCAACACCTGCATGGTAAGAAACAGAAAAGATAAAATATGCAGCTTCTCAGACACTCATTTAGAACTATCACCTCTAAAAAGAAACATTCCGTTTCTTTTAAAACGCAAGCTTTCTTCACTGAACTATCACTGCAAATCTTACTTTTTTTCCCCACTGTGCCTGCCTCAGTGTATTTCAGTATACAGCTGAAACATTTGCACCCCCTAGCTGTCACAGGTAAGACACAGTACTTATCTCTAACTTACATTCATTTTCAACTTCAAATTTATTGAGGCAGTTTATATCAATGTATCCATAAAATAATTCAGAAATAACCCAAGTATACCATTTAAACATCTTCATGATTTATCCATTTACACACTCAGTACACAAACAACCCAGCCTCTGTACAGGTTCATCACATGCAAACCACCCATAAAGACAAAAACTTTAATTAAAAATAAGTCACAACTCGGTGTACTGTTTCAACTGCATCTCCATTTACCAAATGGCACATTGAATATTCTCTAAAATAAGATGTTTTTAACAATTTTGTTAAAAAATTCTTGGGCAAAATATTTCTAGACTTAAAAAACATCAAGATTTTTCAAAACACTCAAGATACTATACAACTTATAATAACCTTGAAATAGGTTTACAAGGTTGTTAACCAAGGTATTTACATACCAAATAATGTAAAGCAAAAAATTCGTATTTCTAATGACAAAAAGATGATGCATTAAAGATTTATGAAATTAAAATTAAGGCTCTTTGTTATAGTTCTTTATGTAACTTTACATAATAGCCAACTTTGGAAATGTCAGTCTTGCACATTCTTGTCAATCTACTGCATTTAAAGCAGTAGAGTATATTAAGTATTACTTTGAATAATTACATTGCTACTTCTATGTTTGAGCATGCTTTTGAAACACTGTAATTATGAAATATTTACAATGTGTAGCCTTCAAACTTTATGTAAAAGCACAAGTATGACTGTCTGATTTGAATACAAACAACATACTTGCAAAAACGTTTTTACTTCTCAAAATTAAATGCAAATTACTACAGTTTTAACAAGCAAACCAGCTCTGCAAAGTTTTAATGTGTACCTGAATGTGGACAGTAAGAGTTATGTGAAATTACTCAGACAGTACTGTTTTTCATTTTAGACTGAACTATTCTTTGTATCAGACTGTTTTCTTTAAGCATGTAGAAAAATTAAATATTTTTTAAAAAATTATTCCAAGACCTACATATACTTTCTGAGCTATGCCCATAGGTTTCTTGAAAAATCAATACTGTCTAGCAGGTTGTAATGATTGGTCCACAGTTTATTTCAGGATGTGTGTTCAACTAAAAGCAACTTGCTGTTTTTCAACGTCATATCTCTTTAAAAGCACAGTGATATAAAACACTGAAGACAGAACAAAAAAATGGAATGGTAACCTAAAGATCAAATTCATTAGCCATTTCTCCTACTATATCAAAATTTGTAGTCAGAATTGTCTTTATTGACTTTATTTTTAATTTTTGTACACAAAGAAAAACATGTTCATATCCATCATGAACAAAAACTTAAAAAGGCAGAACTAGAAGACATTTGTGTCCTTCACCAAAGCAAAGCTGTGCTAAAGGTTCCAAACATTTCCATTTTTAAAATAAATATTTTCTTTTTTCATTGTCTACATTCCAGTCTTCAGAATGTCACTGGAAACTGCAGCCTATCATGAAATACACACTTTTAAACAGAGTCCCAGCTCACTGTGTTTGGTAGCTTGCCATACCATATCCAGCTTGGTTAGGTATTACAGGAGCACCTTGTCCCTGGGCAGGCTGAGCACCAAATCCACCCATCCAGGCAGCAGATGGAGATTGGCTTAAAAGGAAACAGAATGGTTAAACAAAGGAAAGGGAAAAAAAAAAAGAAAAATAATCATGCAAGTTACTCAAGTTATTTACAAGACAACAGACTAAAAAAAGAACATAAAACCAAACTTCCTACACTACTATTTGTACCAAAATAGAACAATTTCTTCTTCTCTTTAATGAGTAATTCAGGTGAAGTGCTACAACATGTGATTCTTGAAAATATCATAAGCTTTTTAAGAACAAAGAAAAAAAGCCCCACAAACCTTGGGTACTAGCTGCATAGGACAACCGCCTCCAAAGGCATAGACTTATGCAGGTGGCTGTAAGTCACCATCAGTGATGCAGAAATGCAAAAAATTCCCAACACCTAATCAGCATGAATACCAGTGATAGGTTTATCAGGGCGTAATATGTTTAATTGGCAAGAGATAATGAAGAATTAAATGAGCAAAGAAGTTATTTTAAAAGTATGTTAAACCAAAAAGTTGTTGTGAAAACTTCAGTCTTCGAGAGGTCAAGTTATTAAAAGCCCACCCAAATTCTGAAACTGTGCAAGTTAAAATGTCAGTATGTAGTTTCTTCTCTCCAGGGTTATGAGCCCTTTAGGTAGATACCTGGACTCCCTGGTTCAGACTCTCCAGCATTCAGCACTTCCAAGTCACAGAATCCAGAAAAATTTTAGATATCAGACAAGACGACCATCCGAAACTCCACCACAGTAGAAGTCTTTGTGCCTTGAGTCTCAACACACCCATACACATAAAATGTGTTATCAAGTACAAGTCAGAGTGACTCACCCCATTATTTGGTCCATGGGAATCATTAAACATAAGCTTTAAGCACGTAGGAGTCCACCTAAGGCTTGAAACCTTGTGCAATCCCTGAACCAAATGAGCCTGAAACTCAGATACAACATTCTTGGAATATTCTAAAAAATTAAGTAGATTTACTCACTCTACTCCAAAACCCTGTTGATTCCATGCTTGGCCATACATTCCATATGATGGTACTTGCCACCCATTAGCCATATATTGCCCATACTGTTGTGGATTTCCATATACTTGACTCCATTGCCCCCACTGACTGTAATCCACCTAAGGAGAGAATAATTAATAGTACTTCAGGTCCTAGAGATGGATTATGTTCATTTTGTCCTGCTAAATGCAACATTTTTGGCTATATCAATCACAGGGCTAAAATGAGCAATAATGAGATCAGAAAAAGAAGCAAAACATCACTGTGACTTAATTAGATCCTTGTACTGAAAAATGTGTTTGAAATACCAAAGAATATTTGGCTGGATAGTCACCTAGTCTGCAGTTAGCGAACTAGCAAGAATCAGAATTACCTCAAAGTTTCTCCCTATCTTGAATCATATCCAGAAGACAGTAACAGATATTCCATCAAAATCACTAGCCCAATTTGATGAACAACTGGAACATAACTGAGACAGAACATGGAATTTCATAAAAACACTACCACAAAATTTAGCTATAACAACTGGGAAGGCATTATGGATTATATACACAATCGCTTTTGTGATACAATGAAAAGGTTAAAGCACAGTTACCTGTTGGAAGTTTTTAGTCATATCAGGGGATTCTTTACCCCAATAACATTTAACAACATGTCCTTCAATTGTGGTTCCATTAACTGAAACAATAGCATGTGCTGCACTTTCATGGGTTGAAAATCTAAAGAATGGAAAAACAAACTAATGTTATGCTTTATAGTACTTTCACCTGATTGTTAAAAAACAGTGACTCCATACACACAAGAAATCCAGAGAAAAAGATCTGCTTTCACAGACACTCATCTTCTCAGGTAAAAAGATTGGTGGCCACTTTGAAAAGTTCCAAATTTTTCTATGAACATATGGTGACAGCTTTTAATGTATCAGCAGAAGTTCAATCAAGTGAAATTACAGAAAGATGAAACATTACTACATAAACAAAATCACAGATTTCATTTTTCTCTGTCCATACCTGACAAATGAGTAACCTTTTTCTGGAAACACCCTTATTTCCATAATCTGTCCAAATGGTGAAAACGTCTGTCTCATAAGTTGATCTACAACATATGATGTTTTTGAATTAGTAACCATCTTGGTCTCCAAAAAGCTTCAGTAATAACAATTAAAAAAATAAAACAAATCATACCTGTTAGCCCAGAGGCAATTCCTCCACAGTACACAGTACAATTTTTTGGACTTGACTGATTTACTACATCTTCAAATCTCAATTGTTTTGTATTATCTATAAAGAGAGAAGGCTGTTTTTAAGCAGTAGACTAACAGTAACCACAGAGTCCCAGATACTTACCTCGTACACAAGTATGAATTATACATTTAACAAACACATTCAACATTTTATGGTAGACCAGCAGTGCCACCACTACATTGACGTAATACACCAAAAGTCTATTCTTTAAGATCTGGAAGTCAAGCTAGATACATAACTAAGTGACATCATTTTGGCAACATTGTTTTATTCTCCATTGAACAGTGATGTAAGAGAGCAAACACAACATAGCATTACAAGGTGGTCTTACTTTCTTGTGTACTTTTGGGGGCTGGTGGTTTCCGTGTTGCCCAGTTAGTTCTGATCTGACGGCCTCCCAACCACTGGCCTCCCATGTGTACAATAGCATTTTCTGCATCCTAAAGAGATTAAAATAAAGATTGTAACACATCCAAACAAAAAGTATGTACAAGTCTACTTCTAAGAAAGACTCCGCTTTCACTGAATTCTGTTGACGAAACCAGTAACAGTACTTAAAAGTACATGAAATTCTGAACAACCACAGCAAGCACCCAAAAATGAAGTCATGTGAAGCCATCCGGTTACAGAGAAGGCCCTCAAGCGATCTGATAAAACCTTCCTCCCACTCCCATTTTCTACACACGTTAGAAGCCAACTACAATCATACATGTACTGCCTTTACACAACAAGCATCTGTATTAGAGTATTTGAAGGCTGCCCAAAAAAGTACAAAGGTCATACAGATGCCAGAAGCAATTACTGAAATAAAACAACTGTAATTTTAATTATATTAAAAAAATCAAATTACTTTGCCAATTGACTGTATTAAAAATACAATACACAAAAGTATATTTAATAGTAACAGGTGAAAAGTTAGGAAAGACTTTTCAATCAAAATCCCTCACTGAAAAATTTCTCAGATGTAACCCAAGTAACGTTTATACCATGCAGTACATTATTGCAAAAGACATTGTATAGTAAGATCTGAATGTGTTTTTTCAGAATCTTAATATGCACTCAACATAATAGGCCAAGTTTAGGTAGAAAAATTGTAAGTTCTGGGAAGGCTGAGTGGTAGTTACTAAGAAACTATAATGCTGAGATACAAATAGATTGAGCATGTAAGTTTCCTTTTATTTATTATTTGCACACTCCCCCATCCCATCCCATCCTCTCTTCTGCCCTCTGGAGGCATGCAGTATGTGTCTGAGCACAGAATGCTTTTAAGTTCTCTAAAGATTAAAGTCACTGTATGAACACACACACACACACACGAGTCCATGGCCCACGTGGCTTAACCTCTTGAGCATGAATTAGAAGACAATCTTTCAGTTCACACTGCAAGCAGAAACATCTCGTAAGCAAGGGATAAGTTTGCTAACACTTGCCAGAAGCAATTTTTTCCCCAATTGCTTTGAAAGAAGAGAGGCAGAGCAAATAGTACCTATGTTTTAAATGCTTTTTCCAGGGCACAAAGCTTAAGAAAGAAAATGCCAAGCACAAGGGACAAAGAGAACATATGGACAAGTTAAAGGTGAGCGGCTAGCATTGTCCTGCCTCACACTGAAGGCTTCCAGCTGTACCAGACTCATCTCAAACTCAAACGACTCAAGACCTTGATCCTCCTAAGTTTTAATTACACAGAGTGCTCATTTTGAAGACAATACATAAATACAAAAAAGAAATTATGGGAGATGACCAATAAGAAAAAGAAAACCTAAAGGACAAAACCAAACCACCAGACAATTGGAAAAAAAAAACCAAACCAAAAACCCAACTTCTTCAAGCACCCTCACTCCCAAAACATATTGAGTAAGTTACAAACTGACTAGGAAAGGAAACTAGCTCTAATGACTCTTGCTGCCAGTCTTGAGGATCATAGCTATGACAAAACCAGAACGGAGCCCAATGCCATAACTGTTCCAGTTCAGTGTAGGACTTCAATTTTCTTGTAACTGTGGTGTGCATTAAGACCTCAGGCTGGAGTACCTGAAGTCTGGAAACATATCCCACTTCACCACATCTAGCAGGATAACAATAAATTCTGAAAAACAGGCCTTAAACTACCAGCTCAGGATGGTTGTGCCGTAACCCTACAGGTGCAGCTGCTGCTTGAATCAACAGCAATCAGGACAAACTTTAGAAGTACTTCTTAGTACTACGTTTAGAACTCATCCATTAATTTTGCAGAATGAATACAGATTTTAAATTTAAAGTGTTTAAGACTCAGTCTTAAAAGAATCCAGTAACTTGCATTCTGTATGACTGTTACAGCATTTCCCCTACGGTCACAGAAACCAAACACAAACATATGATAAGGGAAGAGGGGTACAAGGAGATAAGGCATCTATTCCTCTTGTCTATTCCAGCTGCAACACAAAACAAATGAAGTGTAAGTGGAAAAATACACTAAATCAAGACATTCAATTGCAGTATCTTATGGCATTTGCAAATCCGAAGAAAAGAAATTCCAACTCCTTCCTCCGATTACGATTCAGCTCCAGATAACTGTTACAGAAGACAGAAAAAGAATCTTGACATGCAGGACTTCTGACCACACAAACAGGCTTATATGCCTAAAATCCTTAACCATGTGTGTTTTTCCTATGAAAAATATTTAAGGAAAACTGTTTAGTTTCCCCATGTTCACTTAAATATACCTCTTAAACACATACAGCTCAATTTTCCAAATAATCTTCACAAATTTCTTATTCTGTCAAACATTTATTTAACTTCCAAATTACCAAGAATTATTTTAGTCAATTGCACCGCTATAAATGGTAGGGCATAGCACTATTTTTATCAGTACTATACTGACTAAACTCTACAAATAACATCTTTAATATCTGTATCAGAAAGGGATACTAGTCACTTGTTGGAAGCATTTTTTCCTAAGCATACGTAACATTATCCATTACATAAATATCCAACACAAAACCAAGAACAACCTTCAGTTTTACAATACGCATAAGCAAAATGCTTTAGAAGTACAGAATCAAGTCTTAGCTGCAAATTAACTGCTCGATACTAAGAACCATCTTAGATTTCAAAATGTTCTAATAACTCAAGCGAAGGACCAACCAAGAGCTTTACTGAGATGCAGAGCTCAAGCAAATAAATCCAACCATAATTCAGTATATGACACACTTGGTTGCATTAGGTCCTCAGAAAGATTGAGCCTTAGCGTGAACCTAAACCTGCCAAACACCAAACCCTGCTGTGTAGCGTGGCACTGTGCTCCTTAGGACTGAGGGCTCCAGGATGTCATTTTGCAGGGGCTCCTCCCTTAAACAGGGAACCGCACTGGACCTGGCACAGTGCCTCAGCTAAGGGACCCAAAGCACTACTGATTGGACCAGAGACCCAACTCACTGTAGGAGAAATGGTTCCACAGACTAAGCTGAGCTACCCTAACACACCCAAACAAGCCTTCTATGCTCAGGAATCTTCTTTCACAATGTTCTCATAGCATCACTGTTACCTGAGTTGTTTCAACCCTTAACCACAAATAACAGAAGTTTTTGATTAAAGTAAATTAGTTTTGTGCAAGCAAATTTATTTCCCTTGGGAAAGTCTGATACATCGTGAATATATACAAAGAGGCAAAACTGAAAGTGGAAAATACGCAATTATTTTAAATCTACATTGTGATTACTCACCAGTTTGTTATAAAAAGATACAAAACCATAGCCTTTTGACTTTCCAGTTGCCATATCTTTAACTACCCGTGCATCCCTGTGAAAAGAAGCACAGCTATATGAGGGTAATATTAATAACCTGCAAAATAAAAACTAAAAGGAACCACACACACTGTATTGTGAGCATATTTTTTTCTTATAAATTCAGTTAGCCCTAAAACTACAGTCATTCCTGAACTCTCCCTATTGCTTCTTTACCTGTTAGAAAAAAGCAGTAGGACAAAAAAAATAACATGTAATAAACATGCAACCTATCCACATAACCTATACTGGCTAAAACTAGAATGTTCAAATTTGAAGTATAAGAGAAACAAAGTTTCCTTTTCTAATATTCTATTGGCTAGGGTCCTCTAAGGTTTACTGTTCTATAAATTACTGTAACAATTCTATCTAATTTACCATGCATTTTCTAAATAGTTAAATGTCTTCTGCCTAGTGATACAAAATATATGAAATATTAAAAAATCGAAAAAGAGGAAAAAATAGGAATTAAAAGGCATACATGGCCTGTTAACAGATTTCTTTATTTTTCTTGGTCAATTCTCTACCATCATTTTGGAGTTTGGGCAGCTGTAAATTTTGAAAAATTGACATTTTCAGAAATTTAAGAAAGGAGAATAAAACTAACAACAATGCTAAGCACACCAGTACGAAAACAACAAATTTACACAGAAATTTTAGTGAGTAAGTTAAAATGATTGGAAATATAGAACTGCACTGAATATAGAATGTTAAAATGTAAATACTAAAATATGTATATATAAATAATGTATAATAAGAATAAATAGAAATGAGAAAAAATCTACAACTGAGTTCCAGTGTGCACAGTTCCTTGCAGTTAGCCTTCAAGATCCTGTCCATTCTTATGAGCAATTCTGCAAAATAACCAGAATGCTATTACTTTTAATTGTGACTTGGACTTTAGAAAAACTGCAGGTCTCAGGTATAAATATAGATTGAGAAACAGAAACCTGAATTATTCTCTTTAAATCGATTTTTAAACAGTACTACTTACCACATTAAGAGACAAAAAGCAAAGTAAACAAAATAGCAGAGGTAAGAAATAAGATTTATGATTCATTTAAAAATATGCGTACAGAACAAGAGAAAAATAAGAATTTTGTTCTTAGAAATTTATTCCTGTAAAGTAGTACAAAAACGTTCATGTGCAACTTTAAAATATTTTTATAAAGATAAACTGATAGAAGATTAACAGACTTTTTTGTAGTGGTACTCTTTAAGGACATACATACTTTAGCACTCACAAGGATTCTTGTAATGTTAAATATGTTCAATTAAAACACCAGGTGACCTGGTGTCACCTGAATTATCTATGAGAAGTTTAAAGAAACATTCTCTTAACCGGCAGAAACGTGCACATATTGGCAATCCACCATTCTTTCATTTAAATATTTAATCTTAATTCATCCCCTTTTATCATTCAAAAAAGTAGATTTCATTCTCATATTTGCTTTTTTCAAAACATTCACAAGTTATTCAACTAGCTGTTTCATAAAATTATATTCTAATTGCTCAGTTTTCTATACTGCCTATGAAACGCAGTATGAATGCATACAAAATACACTGAGGATGCAACATATACCACTTATCAAGTCACTATTCTGTACACATTCTGAACAACAAAAAGTCACACTTAGGAACAGTAATTAAATTTTAATAGAAAGTTGAAGGACATTAGCATATAAATTAGGTTAAAAGCACATTGCTTTCAGCACAACCGGAGCACAATTACATTATTGTATTTACAATCACGATAGATACTGAGATGAAACAATAACCCCTCTTTACTGCCCACCCAACATAAGGAAATTAATGTCAGAAAAATAATCTAAAAAGATAAAAAATAACATTTCAACTCAGAAACAAATTTTCACTGTCATATTTTCTAACTGATATTGGAAATGTTTATTGTGATACTTACGATATTTTACCAAAAGGAGCAAATGCTGACTTGATGTCTTCTGTTGTTATTTCTGGACTTAAATCCCCAACGAACACATGGAAGTGATCTGAAAATAAATAATTTACTAATCAAGTATTTAACGCTATCTAAAATTTCAACTCCTGAGAAAGTGATGCTCTGCACACAGCACTGGGAACCAGGAACGCCCAGGATTCCATTTGATGAGCAGCAGCAATTTAATCTGTCCACTCCAGTTTCCCCAGTTGTAAAGCAGAAACAGAAGAATTAGTTTG
The DNA here is from genome assembly GCF_030936135.1 of Gavia stellata. Lineage (NCBI taxonomy): Eukaryota > Metazoa > Chordata > Aves > Gaviiformes > Gaviidae > Gavia > Gavia stellata. Next base: position 34,880,853 of record NC_082602.1, read on the forward strand.
CAAAATTCTATTAAACACAAGATGGGAAGGAGAAAAGTTCTGTTTAAATGCATTTATGACAAATTATTACCACGTTGTGAAGTATTTGTGTAGAAGTGATACTGTGGCATTACTTTACTTACTGGATGTATCTTTTTTCTGGCTACTTGGTGTTGTTGCCCAGTTTACTTTGACCTCCTGAAAATAAGTATAAGATTTAGTATAAATTCATAAAATTCTTACATTTTCTAAGTTCATTCAAGGGTGGGTTACAACTGTCAATGTTTACAAATCATGATTCAATATAAAACATCATAATTAGAACATCACAAATGACGTATTTCCTAAACAAGACTTACTTTTTAAAATCAGTATTTCAAAAATATTATTCTAACAATATTTAACTTTGGTAAACCTCTTCAACAAAATTAATGCTCCACAGTTTTATTAATATTTTTACACAAACCTATGTTCCTTAAATCTAAGATTACAATGTAAGCAACTTACCTTTCCCAAAATTTTTCTCCCATTCATAGCAGCTAATGCAGCAGCTGCATCTCTGTGTTCATAAAATTCCACAAAGCAATAAGGGTCATTGCTTGTATGCTGCAAAACAGAAAATCCAACAGAAGAGTTGACCCTTCTGCTATCGGGTTGCTGAGAAGAAAATCCAGGAAAATATATTACTTATAGCTAGAAACTTTAAGAATGATTTGCATTAGATTTATGAAATAGCCTTTGACATTACACTTAAATGCAAGAATTAAGGTGGACTTTTTATCAAAGGTCTAGCAATTTCTGAAGTATAGTTTCCTTTGTATGAGGGCTCAGTACTTTAAGTTTACTAAACTAAAAACAATTCAACTACCAGAAAAGTGATCTGCAGACTGGATGGAAGGGGTGAAAAAAGGGGAAGAATGGAGAGAAGAACAAAAATGGTCTTCTGTCTCATATATATACTCAAAGCTTGAAAGGTTCGTTCCCCAGATACATTTTTTGCCAATTTTCTCTCCTCCTACTTAAGAAGGCTTTCCTTTTATTTGCCTGAAAATCACTAGCAGGCAGCAACCTAGAAGCTGCATAATCTCAGTCTCTAGTGAAAAATGTTATACCCAACAACTGGGAAATATCCCTCTGAAAGGACTCAAAATAGTTCGACTGAGGGAAAATTATAATAATCAATTGATTGTTACTCTGTTAAACCTGTTTTTGCAGGATGGCCTATCGAATCACCGTTAAAAATACTGACAAACAAAGCTCACTGAAGTATTAAATGTACCAGAGTATTAAGTGCAAAGAACATAAAAGTTTTCAGAAAAGTTGATCAAGTGGAAATGATGATTAGAATGCCAGCTTTAACATTGGATTTAATCTGCCTAAAAGATGTAGTAAGTACAAAAACTAGAGCCTTACACCAAAATAGCTACATTAACTACTCTGCACGCACATGGACCAAAAGATGATAAACACTAATATTAAACTAAACAAGTTATTTCTTGCATGGACAGGGAAGGATCTAGCACGTAAAGAAACCGCTTTGGCATCAGTATTCTTGCCTATCAACCTCCCCCAGTGTCAGACAGAGCATAGCTCTAACACAAATTAAGAGTAGGCCTTTACCAGCTTTACTATTTAACATCTGAAAAATTCACGCACACTTATATGGACAAAGAAATCCTAATTCTGCCCCGTAAAACTGGATTGTACATCTTCAAACATAGTTCTGTCTTCACCTGAAGAAGGGAAGCTCTTAAGATCTAATAGCTGAACTGATCACAAGGCCTTTATATACCTAAAATAATAAAGTAGTCTGAAATTTTCCTTCTAAACACTGTCAGTACTAGGTGTCTCTAACTGACGCAAAAATGAACAGATGAGAGAAAATATACCTGAGATTATAAAAAAAAAGTCACAACAGCCATGAAGTGCTCCAAAAGCATATTCACCCCAGATGCCCCCAAACAGTAAGCCTTAATTCACCCCTCTTGCCATACTATTTTCCTGCTGCAATGGAAACAAGAATTGGGAAACCCATGCAAGGCCTTAACAGATTTAGTGCAGTTTATACTGCAGCTGAAGTGCTATTTTACTTTTGGGGGGGTGTGCGGGTGTGTGTGTGCCTTCTTTCGCACTAAGAACTTGTCTGAACATGAGAAGAACCTCTTTTGCGGATACCCAGATCTTTAGGCATTCAAGATACCTATAAACACTAGTCACACCATCCCTCTAAGTATTATATACCCCCAAAATACACACTTGAAATCTTTAAAACCTTGACATGTTCATGTCACATATTCTACAAATGAAAAAGAGAGCGAGCAAACAGTTGATACACCTGGCTAAAGCAAGGGGAAAAAAAAAAATCACAAAAGTTTTGCAAACATTCAAATATAAACTTGGCTGATGGTGGTAATAACAATGGACAGGTAAGAACCACTTAAATGTAACTCAGTGCCTACAAAAAGTTTACAACACACTGATTAGAACGATGGACAGTATGGACAGGTACTTTGACAGTTAGAAGTGCTGTAGCTGCAGGCCAGTTCCAGTCTAGAATCCAACCTGCACTTGCTGACTGCTTGGTGACAGGTGCTAAGGTCAGCCCAGTGCGTTCACCTCCATATGACTGAATATAGCTGCAAGTAGCTTTTTGTTTATCTACTTATTTCATAAAGATGTCTCACTTGTTATTTCTATGGTTATGTAAAATCTTAAAACCACAAAGCCTAAATCAAGGTAAAATGAGTGTTGGAATTTCTCATCTGGTTCTCAAGAAATCAAACTGATGATAACGCCTCTCAATCAGCTGAAGGTTGGGGCAGCAGAACCTTACTTCTGAAGGCTATATGACAATCAAAACTGTTTCTTCGGAGAAAAACCTAACAACTGTGCTCTGTTATCCTTCTGTTTAGTTATCTTTCTTCAGTAACCTTATAGAGAACGTGGCAGAGCTCTTATCTTCACTAAAAAGTTTTAATAAAGTGCCATATGGGAAATTGTTAGTTAAGAGAAAGATGACAGCGATTAAACAAGCATCAGGTGGATAATAAGCAGCTAAAATCCAAAAAAGCAGTGTATCACATTGAAAGTAAAAGAAGACCAGAGAGGAGTTACTAGTAGTGTTCCCAAAGAAGTCTGGTCACAAGACTTGCCTTCTAATACTATCATTAATGATTCTGACAAAAAAAAATAATGCAACTGTACTCAGGAAATCTGTAATTACAAGTTAGTATGAACATAAGAAGTAGTAAAAAGTAGGAAAAGCATACAGAAAACCAGAGTTGAAGAACCAAAGATTAAACCTAGCAAAAGTTCTGATTAGTCCCTGCCTGCTGGAAGTTTATCAGTTGTAGATAAAAGGAAAAAAATTAGGGAGTGAGAAGTTGCTTAGGATGTGTCAACAAGATCACAGAAATGACTACCAACCCTAAATGTACCAGAGTTTACAACAGAGAGAAGAAAGTGTTAATACTTACCACCAGTTTGTAAAAAAGACCTTATCCGGAATACTACAGAAAGTTTGTCACTTTGTTTCAAGAAAAAATTAATTTAAGAACAGACAGGTGCAGACAAGAGCTATTTGCACTGGCACAGAAGAGGCTCAGGAAGAGCAAAACTTATTTTGAAGGATTTTTTACTTTTCATCCATACTGAAAGCAGCATTTATTTGATAGGGAAAAGAATTACTGAGGCTCATGTTCAAATAAAGTAAAAAATGTACAAAATAGCCATGAATAACACTTGAAACAGTAAGGTTTCTGATCATCAGAACAACATTGTTCTGAAGAAAGGGGGTAACAATCCTTTAAATAAAGTGGAATCTCATCATCAGCTGGTAAAAGGTACATCAGGGCTACAGGCAAAATTACAGGACTGTACACAACCACAGATCTCTTCTGCAAAAAGTTATTCCAAAAGTCAAACACAATCAACCTAAAAAACCCACTACCAATAATGTCCAAAGAAGCCCCCCCAACTCCATTTATTTTGCACAACTGTATCCTAAGTTACATTATATTTTCTACCCCCCGGATGTGGAAGGCCTTACCTCTGTTATCATTTTACAGCTTTTGCATGGTCCAATCTGGCTGAATAACTGAAGTATAAGAACTTCAGTCACATCTCTGGAGAGGTTTCCTACATAGCTACACAAGGAAATAAAAAACCAACATTTTAAACCAGAAATTTTTTCATCTTTTCAAATGTAATTATGATTTTAAAATCTTAAATAACTATGAAAAATCTCACTTTAAATATCCCAGGTATCTTAAAGAAAGTATTTATGAATTATTTCATGATTAGTTTTAATGCAACATTCATGTAGTTTCTAAATTATGAAGTTGGCCACACAACTGAGAACATAAAGTTTGATACAGACATAATGCTGGACACCGCTATCTAGTGCCAATCGTTTCTTTGGCAGAGAAATGTCAGAAACAGGAAGCACGTTTCTCAAGAACGTTGGGTAGAACAAGCAACCAACTGGGCAAAGATGTTTTAAGCTTCACTTCCCACTGAGCATCTAATCAAGGCAACTTCTGAATTTGGGTACAAACCCACATCTAACTCCTGTTAGTTCAGTAGTAGCTATCAGACATAAACTGTGCTGCCTTGCAAGCAACCAGTTCAATTCTTCTGTTTTCCTGAGCATTTGGAAAACCAGCCCACTCACCAATAGGCAAGGCAATTTATGCAGCATTATGCCATAGGAATGCTCCGCACAGCATCTATCTCAACAGCTACCACCTCTGTAAAACTCCCCAAAATTTTGGCAGTGTTATTTTAATATCAACTGTACTTCCTGATTTTTTAATATATAAAACCTTAGAAATAATTCCAAGTTTTGAAATACCTATCAAGTTTAGAGTCCTAGATTTACCCGGACAGCTAGAAATCCAATAGCAGAGTTTTAGAACTACATCTAGATACTCTGCTACATTGTACACTCACAAAAAGTAAAACCAGGTCACAAAGATGGCTGAGAGTCATGCATGCAAAACTGAATTCTTAAAAAAGAAAAGTGACTAATTTGTACTCAAATTGTAAACAAAGTGATCAGTTAAGAGAAAGACTTGTCACAGCAACAGAACTCAAAAGTCATCAGCACAGGGACATTCATTATCTTTACAAGTAAGCCTGTCAAGACATAAAGTATTCAAATGCAACCAATAACAGAAGCAGAACTTTTGTGATTTAGCTGTTGAAACAATGTACATTTTATTAATTTTACTCTGATCTATTACAGAATGTCATAATACAGTAAACTGAAGTCAGCCTGAGCTGTTAATACACTTCAGTGAACATAAATGTGAACCAGAATTTCTTAATCTATGCATAAGCCAAATTCTTTAGAGTACAGCAATTTAAGTGCACACTTCATTTGCTTAATGGGCATCGCTTTAAAAACTTGGAAAAGCAATTTCTGTGTTTGACAACTGGACTTTCATCTAGCTTCAACAAAATTAAAATGGACACTATTTGTTTTCATCTGAACACCACACAATGATATCAACAGATTCTGGTTTATGTTGTTATTCTTTCAACAACTATGAAACAGTTCTGCACTTTCTCAGTCAGGACTTAAATGCTACACAAGATCCAGAGTGAGTTTCTTACATATCACATCACCTGAATATAGAAACATCCATTAAAAGCTTTCATGTACTCATTACCTTCTTACTAAATATGTACAAATTAATAAAAGTCATTAATAGAAGCTACATTTGCAGCTTGTGCTGTTATGAAGCATTTCAGTACAGAAGTTAAAAACTGCAGAATTCTGTTATACCCATTACAGGACAAACTGCCCATCTCATTGACTTTTCAATTCTCTATTCTGAAAACGTAGCAGTTAAGAATTTATCCATACCTTCTTTCTGAAACCTTAACTAAATTTTTGTTATTCATTCACCAAGATTAAATTGCAAATCACTAGTAGTTTTAAATTGAAATATTAACCTTTGCAGATACTACTAAAATCAGATGGAAAATATAATTACCAGTAGGAATTCCCACATAAAGTGTCAGTACTGCTGTGAACTTACTACTAGCACTTGTTTCCTTTGTATGTTGTAGAACAGTGTTAGTTAACACCATGCCTTAACAGCATACTGAGATAAGCACCTGTACAGTAGCACTGACATGAATTTAAAAACAGTGAAGTCCTATTAACATTATTTCTACTGCAAAATCAGGTACAGTAAGGAGTACAATTAACACTATAGAAAAACAGAATCTCAGCCTCTTCTGCGTCATATTAATATGTATTTTGGAAATGCAAGAACTCTGAAAAGCACTCTGAAGAATTCCTATTGATCTGACAAAAAAAGCCAGGAAAAGCTGTTCCTTAGAAATCTATTCAATTAAGGTAAGATAAATTACACCAACTGCTAGAAGAGATACTAAGTGGTTTTCCAGTACCACTATGTTTTCATCAAGATAGTTGTGAGTGAGAATGTTGCATCATAAACTTTAGCTATGAAACAGGTTGCCTCTTCATAAAAATCAGCAGTGTAATTCTGGACCACCTGATTGCTACATTCAAATGGGATGTAAACTCCTAACGGTCCATTAATTCTCTAAATGTATATGATAAATACTGCCTTGATGTTTAGTATTACCATATTCAGAAGGCATTAATACCTTTCACAAGTTGCTTACACTCTGAAACTTGAGTAATACACACGCTGAGAATACTTCACAATAAAAGGTTCATGTAACAAGGACAACAACCACAGAGACCCAAATCTCTTGAACTGCGTGTAAAATATTGGAATACAAACCTCTACAAATTTGAAACAAATCACTAAAAAATAAGACCTGATGGTTACTTTCATGTCTTTAAGTAGGTTGCGGTAACATTACCTCCTCCAGTACAGTTAAAGATGACTTAAAAAAACCACACACAACAAGCATCTTCAGTGTACAATGATTGAATACTATATAGCTAAGAAAAGAAATATATTCAACACATTAGGAACAGAAACCTTACCTTTCTGGAAACACAAAACTTTCCTCAGCTGATGCTAATCACCCACCACACATGACCAGCCTATTGGTGCACCCAGTTCTCCCCTTTCTAGCTCAATTTATACATGATATAATATAAAACATAACACAGTATTTTCTATTCTACTTTATGAAACCAAAATAAGCAGAACCACAGCTAAAGAAAACATACGGCTTTTAACATGCTATTGCACGGTATTTCAATCTTTTTGTTTTGTTACACTCTAGAGGATATATTATTCAAACTTTTTTAAAAATTGTAAAACCCAACAGAGAAGAAGCACTTACTATACTTTTACAGGCTGTTGTCTTGGTTAATGTGACAGGGCAGCAAAAGTTGTGGCTTTTTGCATACAGGCAATAGTGTTTGTTCCCTTCTGCAAGTTTGAAGCACTTAAATACCAATTAATAAGCACATACAAAAAAAAAACCCAAACCATATATATATCTATATATATATTTCCTGATATAAATGTCAATCTATTACACTTTTGAATGCTGCTGACAACACAAAGATAACAAACTGTATTTAAAATTCAGAGATCTTGTAGAATTATCTAAAGAATAAAAGAAGCACGTATCAGCAAGTAATGAGTTTTAAAATTGAATTCTTTGGCTTGAACAGAAAATTCCTCTTTGTGAAGGTAAACAAGTTTTTATTGTATCCTAGACAGGTAGAGAAGAAAGGAACATTTACAGCCACTACTTTCAGGTCCACAAAACTCCCCTACATACTATTTGGAAGAAACACAGTAAATTTGTTTTCACACAGACAACATGCAAGAAATGGCAGATTCCATATTTAAATGAAGAAAGTATGATAAGCAATAAGGTAACTGATGTGGTAAAGAGCCCATAGAAATTCTAGTAGCATCTCTGCCTACTGCTAGTGAGCTACTGGAAATAAAATCCAAAAATCCACTCTGTAGACTCCACTAGCAGACAATATTCCTCTACAAGGTACTAACTAATAGTTAATTAAGGGTTGATGGCTGGACTTGCTGATCTTACAGGTCTTTTCTGACCTTAGTGATTCTGTAAAGTATAAGAGAAGTGAATCCAGCTCCCAGTTCACAGTTGGAGTCTTACTTGTGTGCCCTATCCAAATTCCATGACACTAAGAATATAACATGGCAAAGCTAATGATAGAACAACTTGTAGGTATTCAGTGACTGTTCATGAAGTTTTTTCTAAAACCATTATCAGGAACATACAAATTTGGAAATTTTCTTCCAGTTATCAGCGACAGCCGATAACATTAGCAACACAGTAGGTTTCTGATAGTTTAGTTTCCACTTTAAAGTAGAAACAGGACTTTGATACAGCTTGTGATGGAAGGAGATCCAACAGTACTCAGAAAACAGAGCTTTCAAGTGTTCCATAAAAAAAAAAAATCAGAAACCCACAGCTCTTTTTAGGACCAGCTAAAAAATTACACATTGTGCATTTTCTATATCACATTTGAATTGAGGGGCATGACAAATCCTACAAAAAGGTCCCCCTTTCTCAAATTATCTTCAAATTGTTTAAAGCAGTAAGGAAAACTTTTTGGCAGAAAATATTGAATGTTATTCTTCACATTTCTATAAAGGCCTACTAGTCATCAAATGTGAGAAATAAAAATGCAAATGGTGTCTATTTTCTATATTAAGCTTCAGAAAATATTTTGAATTCTTAAGAGGTTCATGACTGACCTATCATGTCTGAAAACAGTATAACAGCCCTATAAGTACTGCAAATGGAAACAATTATTATTCCTGAGATATTTAAGATAGGCATAAATGTTAGGTGAACAGTGGTTAGGTGGGTTTCTCTTTTTATAATTAAAAAAATTCCTTGCAAGTGTTAAAAAAGAAAACTCCTTCCCAACCTACAGGTTTAGTTTTTCTTTCCTGAAGGAATAAATGGAATAGCAAAGACATTCATAAAGTATCACTTAAACTATCAACCAAGTGCTTAGGCAGGTGGTCAAATAACTACAGAAACAATTTGTTCTTCACTTACTCACACCCCCCCCCAACCATAAAAACAAACAAACAAAACCAAGGAGTTCGACTTACAATATTATTAGTTGTTCTTGGGTGGCAGTGAGTTTTATTTATACGAGAGATCATGACTGCTATACATGAAAAGTATTACCCAGGATAATCATCTTTAAAATACAACTTGCAATTCCGAATTTAAAGGTATTTCAGATAAAAGTAGGGACAAGAGGGAGATGTAAGAAATGCTACAGCAGAATTTTTGTGTTCTATGAAAAAAGCTTAAATAATTACAGGAAAGTAACCCTGCACGACTCTGGTTACTACAAAACTAGTATGAGGTGAATGTATACCCTGTTTATTAGTTTGAAAAATCAAACAGTCACATGTGTGCAATAAAACATCCTGGACAGCTGTAGAGATGCTATTTCATACATCTTAGTACAAATGTAATTTTTTCCTTGTCAGTGACTACGAGCTAAGTCAGGTCATCGATGGATGCGTTACTAAGATGAATGCACTCCCAATGTAGTACCAAAACTTGTTAGCAGTAAAAGAACATTTTAAAACTTCGTCTAGATATAGCACTTATTTAAAAAGAGGAGGAGCCAATCAGGAAGAGAGAGGAACCTTGCAAACAAAACTGAGTAAAATGCTGTGTACCTTTGCCCTTTTCCCTCTTGTCATTCGAAAGCAACACTCTGAAAACTAAGTCCACTATCAGGGCCATTTGGGTAGTCAACACAAAAAGCATTCAAGATACGATTATTTAAACTGTGCATCTCAGGGAGCAAGGACTAAGTAAGTACTTATACTACACTATAAACAAGTTAAGAACTTTTGCAGCCATAGGAAGGAGAAACAACACAAGTTGCCCTGAAAAGCCTTTAATGCCAAGTCATCATTTTGGTAATGGAAACAAACTGAAGCAATTTTACTGAAGAGATATTTTACTCTGTTTCAGTAGTTTCTTTAAAGTGGCCTTCAATCCAAATTATCTTTGAAAGCCTTTCTGAAGGCTACTGTCCCAAAAACTAAATAGACAAAGATTTCATTTGCACTGTCTTGAGCTGTCTCTCTCATATAGGCAGCCTGAACCCTGTACCGTTGAGACTATGTTTCTTATACAGACAGCCCGAACACTGAACTGTTCATACAGCACGTAACATCCTCTGGCAACTGGAAACTGAAAATCTATGAACTAGTTAAAATAATCAACAACAGAATTATGTGCTCTCACATGCCTAACCACATACTAGCCCCCCTCATATAATTCAATAGGACCCATCAAAACCATACCTGCAGAGTTGAAAAGAACTCAACAGCAAGCAAAAAAGCTCAAATTTGTATTTTTAAACAGAAAACAGATGACAACCACCAACTCATTAAACACTGCCTAGAGAGACACGGCCAACATATAGTTATTTCTTTCACCAGGGCCCAAGAGACTGTTACTGAACCACACTGTGAAATACTGGAGGAAAAAGCAATTTTTCCTGTCCTGCCCGCTGCAGAGCCTCGTTTTACGGCGTTCCCCATCCCACCCACCGCAGGTAAAACACAAAGAACTCTCCTCACGCCGGGACCGCTGTGAAGGGGGGACCCGAGGACGGGCGACCCGACCCGCTCCTCCCGGCGCCGGCCCCGGCAGAGGCTTGTGCCCGCAGGCCGGGCAGCGGGGCTCACCCCCCCCCCGCCCCAGGCGCTGATACAGACCTAGTTAAATCCCGAGTCCCCTCACCGCCAGCACGGCGGCAGCTCCGGCTTCCCCCGTTTTCGCCCTGAATCGGTGCAACGCAACGCAAGCCTGCGCTCTCCCCGTCTCCGCTGCTGGCAGCTGCGCTCTCCCCTGCCGCCCGGTCTCCTCTCCCCTCCCTCCGCTCCTCGGCCGACACCCGCTCCCCCTCCCCACGGCCAGCTCCGGACCCCGCTCCCCATCCCTCCCTCACACGCTCTCTCCTCAAGCGCCCTCCGCTCCGCTCCTCTCCCGCCCGTCCGCCGCCTCCCCCCGCTCCCCCGGGACCCCCGCGCCCCCCCGGCCCCGCTCTCCCCCCTCCCCACGCACCCGCCCGGCCCGCGCCTCCCCGCCCCCACCGCGGCCCGGCCACGCACGCCTCCGGGAGTGCATCCCCCTCCCCGCCTCGCCCCGCCGCCGGCCCGGCCCTCTCCGCCCCTCTCCGCCCAGGGCCCGCTGGGGCTCACTCCCCACCCCCGGAGGCCCCCCCCCGGCCCCGCGGCTCCCCCGCGGTCCCCTCCCCACTCACAGGGTCCTGGGCTGCCCGTCGTCTTCCATAATGGTGGGCGAGCGCCGCTCTCAGCTGCACCCGGGGGCAGCGCCGGAGGGGGGCTCCGCCGCGCAGGGAGACGAAGGGAAGGTGAGGGTGAGGGCCCCGGCTCCCCCCGCTCCGTCTCGCCCCCTCGCCAGGTCCCGACACCGCAGCCCGAACAGGAGAGGGAAGAAGCACCACAAAATGGCCGCCGCCACCAAACACTCAGGAAGCCGCGCTCTGCGCAGCCGCGCCCCGCCGGCCCGCTCCCTCTCGGACCGGATTCTCCTTCCCGGTCCCCGCCGCCGCGCCGCGGAGCGCGCTGGGGATCGTAGGCACTGACGGGGAGAGCGCGGCTGTTCGGCCGGCGGGGCCCACCGGCCTTCTGGGTGTTGTAGTCCTCCGGCCTCTCACCGCGCCGCGGGCCTACGGGGCGCGAGGCCGGGAAGAAACTACCGCTCCCAGCATGCCTGGCGGGAGCGGGTCAGCGGGCGTGTCAGGCCCGCGCCGCGGGGGGCGAGCCCGGGCGGCGCGGATTGGCCGCGGGCAGCCCGGGAAGATTCGCTTCTCTGCGCCGCCGCCTCCCGCCAGCGCCGGGGCCGAGCGGGTCCGGGCCCGGCCCCCGCCCCGGCCCCAGGCCTGGCCCCCGCGGGGTGCTGCCGGCGCCGGCCGTCGGGCGCTGCCTTGGAAGTAGCAGGGGAAAGCTCGCGTTGAGCCACGGGCCCCCGCGGGTTTCTGTCCGCGGGGGAAGTGAGGCGGCGGTAGTATGTGTATGACTGACGAATAAAGCGATCCGATACACCTCGGGGGGCTCGTCCTGTGAATATGTATTGTGTTGCCCTGTGCTTGCCTGAGGGGAGTCCGAGTTATACCGTGATATGTTACTGTATGTCACGTTCACAGGCAAAGACCGCGATTATATATACTGTCCACATACGGTGCCCGGCTGCCTTCAGATACCACAGTGCGTAAGTATAGCGCCAGTTGTAAAGATTATGATTGTTACGAGACGTGTAATGCTTAAGGGGCTCACCAAGAGCAGAGACGATGGGGAAAGAGCCCTGTCCGTCTGGTTTCGTTCCATATGCACCATAACGAGGTGTTTTATAGGAAGCACACTGTAGGGCACTGCTATTTGGGACCATGAAACCAACCTCTGTCGTAGGCACAGAAGAAAGCGCCGTTAATTAGCACTTCGAACCCCAAACAGTTGGTGTCAGAAAGCAGAACTCGGTGCCAGCAGCTGGGACTCGGGACAAACGACAACGGAGCAGTGACAATGTCTCAGCCTACTTTCGAAGGAAGAAGCCTCGTGCGTTACCAGCCTTCGTCAGCAATTTCAGCAGAGGCATCGAGCAATGGTCTCGGGAAACTCTTCTCCTGGAAGTGCTCTTCTTTTTACATCAAACGTTAAAATCCTTGCTAACACCGTTAAACTGTTCTCGCTACAAAAAAAAAGGTTTACTAGAAGACTTTTTGGGGTAACTGTTATTTTTCTTTAGCGAGAAGTTAAGTTAGGAGTTGTCAGTGAGGAAACGGATCAGAATAGCTCTGCATAGGCAGAGTACGAGTATCCTCGCGCGCACTTACTGCAGAATCATCACAGCACTCTTACTCTGGAAGAAATTCAATTTGTATGCATGTTGAATATTCAAGTACTCTTACATACTCTCCCTCTTCCAAAATAGTACCATCATGGAGAAAATTGCCTATATACTTATCAAACTAGATATTTTCATGCCTGCTGCTCACACAGTAATGTTTTCCTACCTTTAACTTAAACACGCAAGACTGTTGCCAGGCATATATTTCTGGAAGAAGCTATTCTAGCTCATAGATGCAGATACAGGTGGCTTAAGTAACTTTTAAAAATGTATTAAAACCACAGAAGGTTATCTACATAAGGAATTACTGGAATACTCTAATCATGGGGTTTGAATAGCCAGAGATCTGCATATAAAGAATCTGCATATCCAGCAGGGATCAAACACTTCTTTGTCAGATACTGGCGCTGGCAACGGCAGTGGAAGGAGGCACGAACAACAGGGAGAAAGGTGGTGGTACAGGCGGTGGGGGCAAAGCAATCGCTTTGAAGTGGCCTGCATAGTGCCCTGCATATGCCTGAGCCTGAGACCTCACATAAAACACACAGTTCTATAGCAGGGACAAAACTGACTCCTGATGCAAACCATCTGTGTGGCATTCAGGAGTGCCTGCGCAGGGAGCTGCAAATTAACCAACGGCACAGCAGGAGTTCGCACTGCTCTGTAAGTCCCAGAAAATTCGCTGCTGGATCTGTGTGATCCATACCTGGCAGACTGAAGTCTTGGAGCAGTATATTGCGGATTAGCAATGCCTCCTGGTAAAGTCTGTGGGCTAAAAAAGTGAATGAAACTAGACTACACATCTATACAAATAATTCCATATACTACTCTGAGAAGAGACACTTGATTTACAGCAGCAATGTAAAACAGTCATCTTCTCTTTCAGACATGTAGTTTTGTAAAGATTATGTTACCAAAATATTTTAAATATTCTGCCATATGCAAATTGACCAGCTATCTCCAAAAAACAATCAAAACAGGACAATATGTTATTCCCCTCTTCCCTTAAAAAACGTTGCACTAGAGCTTTAATAAAGTTTCACACCAACAGTCCACATTTCACGCCCTTTAAACCTTGTTTTTCTCTGCTTTTTTTTCCCCAGCATTGCATTGGAAGCTTTTTAAAAAGTAGCAAGTGAGAAAGGTCATGTCAGCAGATATAGATGTCCGTATATATAGATTTTTTATATATATCTCTCCAGATCAATAAGTGAAATCACTTATTTCACGTTTGGTTATTTGGCCTATAGGCGGTAAATCACAGGCATTCTCTGAGTGTTATGATAGTTTCCAGTCCTTATAGCTACAAGAGATGATGCAGCATGACAGATGAGGTGCTGCAAGACAGAAACGCTGTGATGGTGCCCGTTACTGACTAGCATCAATAATGTGCATCACTGTCATAACTGCCAAGTCCCTGACAGCGCAAGTATTTTTGTTTAATGCAGCAACAAAAAGTACTTTTGTTAAATGCAGGGAAAATTATTTCCTGCGTTCAAGCTTCCCAGATTGTATTAATCCAAACTTACAGCACTGGTGCTTCTATTTTATTTTGTTAGTCATTTGAGAGTGTAGGAATAGTATGAAGAGCTGATAATTTGTGCCAAACGACTCCAAAATTAATGACTACAAAAAGCGTTTAAGAAGTTTCTTAAACCACATCATGCTTTTCCACCCATGAAACCAAAGACGCCTTTGGTAGGAACCCAGCATTGGTGGCCACGGTGTCGCAGAAAACCTTCGCCAAAGCTGAGAACAAGGACAAGGAAATGGCTGGACAACTTACTAGAAAACAGAACATCAGTTGACACAAAAAGTGTCTTCTTGACATGAGTTTAAAAAGCAACTACGGTTCATTTTGGTTTCAGAGGTATGTAAGGTCCCTGCAACTTGTAGACAAAAGGTGGGTGTAGATTTAATTGCATCAACATCCAAGGAGTGGAGCACTTTATAAAGCAATTATACACTGACGTAGAAATCTTCTCAAAGTATGTCCCGAAAGCTAAGTTTTTCTATTAGGTTTAAAGACAGACAGATTTGTAGTATTCAAAATGTTGGATAGCATTGATCCCAGGAGAACTTCTCTGGAAACACCGCTATGCAATTATGTTTTCCCATTAACAAGTACCTTTTTGAGATTTGTTAATTAGCATGTCTTAATCTATTTGATGTGTACCTTGATGCCTTTCTATAGCGCTAATCTGCTAAACAAAGTGTCATTTACTGTTATGGAAAGACTATAATTCATTAAGTACAATGGCCCATTTTATGTCTGCAGATATTTTTATCAACCAAAGCAGCAATCTCCTTAAAAAATGCCGTAAGGACTGTTGACTAGGCTTATGTTCCATACAACCACTTTTTAGCCACTGAATCCTAAGCAGCTGGGAGAAGTCTCACGATCGCTAGCCCTTGTTCTCGTGGGGGACTTCAACTTAGCAGATGTCTGCTGGAAATACAATACAGCGGAGAGGAAACAGTCTAGGAAGTTCCTGGAGCGTGTGGAAGAGAACTTCCTGACGCAGCTGGTGAGGGAGCCAGCTAGGGAAGGCGCCCGCTGGACCTGCTGTTTGTGAACAGAGAAGGACTGGTGGGGGATGTGATGGTTGGAGGCCGTCTTGGGCACAGCTATCTCGAAATGATAGAGTTTTTGATTCTTGGAGAACTAAGAAGGGGGGTCAGCAGAACTGCCATCTTGGACTTCCGGAGGGCTGACTTTGTCCTGTTGAGGAGCCTGGTGGACAGAGTCCCTTGGGAGGCAGTCCTGAAGGGCAAAGGAGTCCAGGAAGGCTCGACACTCTTCAAGAAGGAAATCTTAGAGGCACGGGAGCAGGCCGTCCCCATGCGCCAGAAGACGAGCCAGCCGGCAAGAAGACCGGCCTAGCTGAACAGAGAGTTTTGGCTGGAACTCAGGAAAAAAAGAAGGGTTTATGACCTTGGAAGAAGGGGCAGGCAACTCAGGAGGACTACAAGGATGTCATGAGGTTTTGCAGGGAGAAAATTAGAAGGGCCAAAGCCCAACTAGAACTTAACCTGGCAATGGCTGTAAAAGACAAGAAAAAATGTTGCTATAAATGTATTAGCGACAAAAGGAGGGCTAAGGAGAATCTTCATCCCTTACTGGACACGGGGGGAAACACAGTGACAAAGGATGAGGAAAAGGTTGAGGTACTTAATGCCTTCTTTGCCTCAGTCTTTAATAGTAAGACCAGTTGTTCTCCAGGTACCCAGCCCCCTGAGCTGGAAGATAGGGGCAGGGAGCAGAATGAAGCCCCCACAATCCAAGGGGACATGGTCAGCGACCTGCTACGCCACTTGGACACCCACAAGTCTATGGGACCGGATGGGATCCACCCAAGGGTGCTGAGGGAGCTGGCGGAAGTGCTCACCAAGCCACTTTCCATCATCTACCAGCAGTCCTGGCTAACCGGGGAGGTCCCAACGGACTGGAGGTTAGAAAATGTGATGTCCATCTTCAAGAAGGGCCAGAAGGAGGATCCGGGGAACTACAGGCCTGTCAGCCTGACCTGTGTGCTGGGGAAGGTTATGGAGCAGATCATCTTGAGTGCCATCACGCAGCATGTACAGGACAACGAGGCAATCAGGCCCAGTCAGCATGGGTTTATGAAAGGCAGGTCCTGCCTGACTAACCTGATCTCCTTCTGTGACAGGGTGACCTGCTTAGTGGATGAGGGAAAGGCTGTGGATATAGTCTACCTGGACTTCAGTAAAGCCTTTGACACCATTTCCCACAGCATTCTCCTGGAGAAACTGGCTACTCCTGGCTTGGATGGGTGCACTCTTTGCTGGGTAAAAAACTGTCTGGATGGCCGGGCCCAAGGAGTTGTGGTGAATGGAGTTAAATCCAGCTGGCGGCCGGTCACAAGTGGTGTTCCCCAGGGCTCGGTACTGGGGCCAGTTTTGTTTAATACCTTTATCGATGATCTGGACAAGGGGATCGAGTGCTCCCTCAGTAAGTTTGCAGATGACACCAAGTTGGGTGGGAGTGTTGATCTGCTCAAGGGTCGGAAGGCTCTGCAGAGGGATCTGGACAGGCTGGATCGATGGGCCCAGGCCAACTGTATGAGGTTCAACAAGGCCAAGTGCCGGGTCCTGCACTGGGGTCACAACAACCCCATGCAAAGCTCCAGGCTTGGGGACGAGTGGCTGGAAAGCTGCCCGGTGGAAAAGGACCTGGGGGTGTTGGTCGACAGCCGGCTGAATATGAGCCAGCAGTGTGCCCAGGTGGCCAAGAAGGCCAACGGCATCCTGGCCTCTATCAGAAATAGTGTGGCCATCAGGAGCAGGGAGGTGATCGTGCCCCTGTACTCGGCGCTGGTGAGGCCGCACCTCGAATACTGTGTTCGGTTTTGGGCCCCTCACTCCAAGAAGGACATTGAGGTGCTGGAGCGTGTCCAGAGAAGGGCGACGAAGCTGGTGAGGGGTCTGGAGCACAAGTCTGATGAGGAGCGGCTGAGGGAGCTGGGGTTGTTCAGTCTGGAGAAGAGGAGGCTGAGGGGAGACCTCATCGCTCTCTGCAACTACCTGAAAGGGGGTTGTGGTGAGGTGGGTGTTGGTCTCTTCTCCCATGTAACTAGCGATAGAACGAGTGGAAATGGGCTCAAGTTGCGCCAGGGGTGGTTTAGGCTGGATATTAGGAAAAATTTCTTTGCTGAGAGAGTGGTGAAACACTGGAACAGGCTGCCCAGGGAGGTGGTGGAGTCACCATCCCTGGAGGTGTTCAAAAAATGTGTAGATGTGGTGCTTAGTGACATGGTTTAGTGGTGGACTTGGCAGTGCTAGTTTAATGGTTGGACTTGATGATCTTAAAGGTCTTTTCCAACCTAAATGATTCTATGATTCTCTGATTTTATGATTCTGTATTTTTATCAACCAAAGCAGCAATCCCCTTTAAAAATGCCGTAAAGACTATTGACTGGGCTTATGTTCCATACAACTACTTTTTAGGCACTGAATCCTAAGTCACCTTTTTGTTAGTTTATTTAGAGCTGTTTAAAGTTACATGAATCATCTTCTTTCTTTCTTTCTTTCTTTCTTTTTTGAATTTGACACAATATTTGTGTTTAAACCATTTTCTGGAATTTCCCTACTATTCCAGAATTTATTGCTAGTATTAGCGGGATGAGCTCATTCCTTGAAGATCCTTGTGTAAAAATTGTTCAGGCTGACTGATTTTAAAATGTTTCTTTCTAATGAATATCCTACTTGTCCAAAAGATTGCAAATAAATTTGTCAGTTGTTTATAACCAGAGCTCCCCATTGATCGAAACATACTGTTCTACTTAAAAATCGGTGTCAGAGTATCGACCGCAGACGCTAGATGCCACTTTTCAGAGTTAAATTATTATTTTTCCTTAAGCGAGAAGTTTTGACAGGCCATCCAGACAGAGCGTAATGTGAGCCAAATGATAGTTCGTAGCTGCTTTATTACCTGAGAATGAGGTCAAAATATGTGGATCTGATTTTCAGACAAACACAATCAAGACAGTTGACCTTGCGCTGTAGTTAAAGTATCTGCTTTTCAGCTCTACTTGGTCGGTTTTCGCTACTGTTATAGAGAGACTTGAGGACACTTCTTGATCGTGCAAGAGACTTTTTCAAACAGCTACATGTACCATTTAATGAGAGCTAACACTTAACATTTATGTGGTGTTTTGCCTTTCTAAAGCGCTGCTTTACTGCTTTTTTTATGAAGCAGTCCTTAACAACAAGAACCTTCAGCAAATTTGTATTTCATTAAATTTGTATTACAAATGGAAAACAGAAACTTAAGTCTGTAGAGAAATTTAATGTCTCCCATCTCCTGACAGACCAGTGATATTTTCAAGGAAGGTACAGCAATTCTCATCTGAAACTGCAGGCAAAGTCTCTTGGATGCTCCAAGTCAACAGCCCTCTGTTTCAACTCACCTATGACTGACAAAGAAGGCAGGAAGCATTAGGAATGAAATGGAGAAGTTATCAAATGATAAAGGAGTTAAATGAGAAGTTAAGACAACATTTATAATCTGTGATCGCCCAGTTATCTCCGTTTTCCAGCACCACTCTACTTACTCCAGCGGGCAGCTGATCGTACAACAACATTCCCTGCAAACAGTTTTCGCTAACTATAGACTCCGGCAAAGGAATTGTTCTGGACTAGCCTCTTGACTTATCTCTTTGTCAGAGCAGCTTATCTAATAGAACTTGTTAGCTTGCATACCTTATTCTTAATTACATACAGCAAGTCTGAAAGCTGCACTGTGGCAGTGAAATTTTGCAGAGATGGTTTGCTAACTTGTCTTCACCTCAGCTCTAAAATCAAAACACTTTTTAATATTTTTTTTTTATTCTACAGAACCTGCATGTTACAGATCTATGGAGGAAATCAACACACAACAAAGGTTTGAGTTCCTAATAATTACCTTAGACCACTGGACGTCTACCTGGAAGGTAGCGCAAGCAACCCTAGGAGGGCAACGTGGAATTAGGAACAGGGACACCCTTGGAGGCAGAAGCCAGTGCAGCCTCCGGCACTGCTGCTTTCCCAGAAGCGAGAAGGAAGGTACAGGGCAGGAGGGGAGAAATCTGGGGTGCAGCACATTTGGTTTAGGGGGGGTGTGTGTCTTTGAGGGGCTATTCTCATCCAGGACAATGCAGAGCAGCAGTGATGCTGTAAGATGCAGGACAGCTGGGTCAGAGCCCTGCTGAGAAGCAAGGGGAAGGAAACAAGACTTAAATAGAATCTTTTCTTGCTCTCTGTCATCCTCACTTCAACAGCAAGAGGGTTAGTCTTGATATCCAGCCTCTTTTAAATCTAATTACTTTAATTTGTCTTCCTTTATGGATCAAATTATCCTTCTGAAGAACAGCAGGCACAGAGAGACTTAAAATAACTCTTCGAACATGGAAGCTCTCAGATGTCTAATAGAAACACCTGGGGCAAAATTCAGAGGTCACCTCATGACTGGTACCCAGCCCTTGGTCAGACTGGTCAGACTCCTGGGAGCTAACTGGGATTTAGCACAGAATTATGGAGTACAACCAGGAAAGGAGTCTGAACTAAGTTTAAACCATGATTTATATCATGTCCTGAGAACATGCTTTCCACTCCTGACCTTGCTTTTTGGGGTTTTTTTAATTTCTCCCCCCAAAACCTAATGCTTCATCTAAATGAAATATATTTATGTTTTATCTGACTTAGCTTGAAGGCTGACATTTACAAGGATACAGGGCTAAGAGTCTGAGCTATTTGAATTTTGCAACTGCTAAGCACACACATACAGACATACCCAAGCCTCTTGCCTCACAGCAGACAGGTAGGAGATCGGAGCTAGGTCAGGATGGCAGCTGAGCAATGCAAGCTAATTAACAGTAATTCATAAGTAAATGGAAGAGTCAAATGATGTAAAATTTAAAAAATGAGAAAACACAAAGAAGGCTTGTTTTGCTGCATCAAAATGTTCTTTTATTTTAGCTGCACTGAAATATTCTTTTATTTTAACATCAATTAACTTTTTCTAAGAGGAAGAAATCTTACCTACAGGTCAAAACCAGAAGAGTCAGTTTTGGTTTTTCATGTAGCTCATTGACCCCATCAATGCTTCTAAAATATCTGGTTGTAATGACAGACAGCACTAGGAACTGCAACTAAGGAAAAGCAAATTACACGTCAGCTTTATGTTGCAGGTAAGCTCCCCCCCCCCCCCCAATTATCTTACAGTTTGAGCAGGAGGCTGTGAGAAAGCCAAAGATATCTTCATCCATTGTTCACACAAAATTCCTCGGAACTGAAAGTGTTTCTCACGTGGAAGTATAACTTAATCAGGAAGCATCTAGGGCCTTACACATCAAAAGGTCATTCCACCAAAAATAAACATAAAGACGCTGCCAACTTAATGAAAGTTTACTTCAGATGCCATCCAGAATTTGTCATCTATTTGTCAACTCTTAATTTGCAACAAGAAAACACACACGTATCCTAAAATAAAATAAACCCTTCTGTTATGCCACACTGTTCCTATTTGATCATAGTCTAAACTCTGAAAAAACATTGGATGTCATCCCACAGGGCTAACAGGAGCAAAATGTGATCTGACAAAATCAGTGAGCTAAATACACAAATAGACTGATGCAGTGTTGCTTTCCTGAAGCTAGCAAAAAGACACGTTGAAGACCATATCTCTGTCTTAACTGGAGTTGCTTTCAAACGCTAGGATGTTCACAGCGTCTTCATTTCTGTCGTTAAACTGAGCAAAAATAATCTGACAGAATATGATTCCCTGGACATCTTAACAGAAGACATCTGCTTGATGTGCAGTGAATGGAAGATGGACCAGGTCCCAACGTCCCTTTTGTTCATCTGCAGCTCTGGTAATGTTAAGCAAAGGAGCCAGTTCCGATACTCTTTTTTTACTCAGGACTTCACTGAACATGAAGTTACAGGACTTAAGTTTCACCAAATTCTTGCCAGATGTACCAACAACTGTTATATTCCTTTTTCCAAACCAAACTATAAAACACATAGCTGCTGTAACTTCAATCTGTTGAAAATTTCCCACCACCTGGACTACATAATGATCTTCTTAAATCTGCTTATCACAATTACCCCAAGCTTTGATTCTTGCAAATCAAGAGTTTATTGTACCAAAACCATGATGCAGAACTGTGTAAGATATGCCTTTATTTGCCTGTTCAGAACCAAAAGAGATGTTATTCCAAATTACTGACGTAAGAATTTTTTTAAAATGTATTTGTATCCATTATGTATATTTCATAATCACTCAACATATTTGTTTAATTATGATAAATGATGATGAACAAGAATATTGTAGTAGGTTCCTGTGTCTTCTTTACACTCTCATTGATGGTGCAGTTAAAACGTAGTTTCCTGTCACATGAATACACTGTGGAATTGAATGAACAACCTTGCATCAAAAACTCCTGCAACGATTTTGTTTCTAAGACTTTAGTTCTGGAACAGGCAAAAAGAGGAACCGTGTGCATGGACAACTGGGTATTGTAAAAACAGGATAGGGATTCTGTGCAAAATTCACCTGGATATTCTCTGACTAGCAAGCATGTAAACCTGCAACCTGCAATTCTCCTAATTAATTTTCTTTTGGGAAATCTTCTAGCTGCTTTCATGTTAGAGAAGAAAGAAAACTATATATTTGTCTAGATGCTACTGGATTAGTGTGTATTGAGCAAGGGAACGTGGACCCTACAAGAGCCCAGCATCATAAAGGGCTCAGTCATGGAAGAGTCTATCTTTTAAAGTGTTGATTACTCTACTGAGTCTTGCTACCTGCTTGATATTACTACAACCTTTGTGTGCTCAGTTCCCTCTCTTGCAAGTTCTTCCTGGATGTTCAGACTTGGCATTGCTCCCAGTGAAGATGTGGAGCTAAAAAGCATGGTGAAGTATGCAGAAGTTCAGTCTCAGAACTTGGTTCTGCTCCCATTGATTAAAGCAGTGGAGGGCAAAGGCTTAATACATAATTTTCAAAGCAAAAATTTGTACCTAATTGAGGATGGACTTCAGCAAACACAGATATGGACCTAGCTTTTTGCATATATTTCCATGTTTTGATGTCTTGAAAAGAAACTCATCAAACACATACACATGGAGCACACTCACTTTCTTACAGGAGATAACCTTTACAAACACCATTGACATTAAAAATATGGCTGTGCTTGAGTTTATCATGAGAAGGATTATTTGGTCATTTCTAGTCTCTCTTCCTCTCCCAAGCTCCTGGTAACATCTCCACTGAAAAAAAATACCATACTACATGGCGGGGCTATGCCCATGCCGATTAAACAGCGACCAGCTGTTGAGCAGCTGGCTTCTACTCGTCTTTCCTTTGCAGGAGATGTTTGTATGGGTTTCTCTCTTCTGCCCAGCTGTTGATTTCGATGGAGTGTATTGGGATGCAGTTGCTTTTGAAATGTTCTTCCTGCTCAAGTTTATGGGAAAGTGGCCATGGATTCAAAGGAGTGACGACAGGCAGGCAGCAGGATCACATAAACACCTTTTCTTTCGGACCAGGCTAAAAAAAGAAAAAGAAGCTATTCAAAAGGGTCCAAGGAATTTAAAAAAAAAAACAAACAACTTTCTCATCAGAACCTGCTGACTCCTTGAAACCAAACTCTTCTCAGAACTACATGCTTTGATAGTAAAATTTGCAGACAGGAGAAAAGAAAGAAAAAGCACGTGCAATGATCTTGTGGTATAGAGCTCAACTGGGCTGTAAGAAATAAAGGTTAAAGTCTCTGATTTGGGTAAGAGCCAAGAGACTTGAACCACAATCCAGTGACTGCCCTAAGCACGGGATTATTCTGGGGTGATATTCTAATTTTTCTACACAAAGACAAAAAACCTAAAGATTTCCTTCTCAGTGAAGATTACTGACAATTAAGAAATCTCAAAAGGTTTTCTGGGATGGAAGGAGAGACCAGGGCAGCAGTTCTCTGGCTCGCTCACCTTGCCAAGGCAGCCTCTTCTGGCAGCTCAGGATTTGTTGAAGGCTGGAAGTGATCTACTCCAGCTAACTGCCAGGCCACATTCCCAGCACCAGGGACCAAAAGGAGGGCTGTGCTGCCCTAAAGCTTAGCAAGGATCTTTCCATGCCAGCATAACCCTCTGGAAATCAGATCCACTGGTTTTGTGTTTTGCACTGTCTGTAATTTTTTTTAAATAGAGGTGATATTTAAACCACAGAAGAATACAGAGTAGATGATGTTCAGCCAAAAATAAAATAAAATAAAATAAAATAAAATAAAATAAAATAAAATAAAATAAAATAAAATAGAAAGATATGAGAAAATTTGCAATATGCGCTTAGGAACAAAACTCTAGTTTTCCAGTGCCCTGGACTATTTAGACTGGATATTAGGAAAAATTTCTTTACTGAGAGAGCGGTGAAGCATTGGAACAGGCTGCCCAGGGAGGTGGTCGAGTCACCATCACTGGTAGACGTGGCATTGCAGAACATGGGTTAGTGGGCATGGTGGTGTTGGGTTAATGGTTGGACTTGATGATTTTACAGGTCTTTTCCAACCTTAATGATTCTGTGATTTAGAAATATAAACACTGGGAAAGGAAAACAGCCTTGTTCTGGCTAAAACAAGCTGAAGATTGGAAACATCTTTTTAGCTACTACAGACCAGAATTTAGGGGGAAAAAGATTGTTATCACCATTTATAATAACAGCAGTTCTGCAAACTATGATAAGCATCATCCAATCTTTCGTTTCAGCAAATTGATTAAGTTTGGAAAGTATTCCCCTACTGCGGCAGTGAACTCCAGGTTTTATGCATTATCCAGGTTTCAGTCTTCCTCTGAAACTCCGGCGATGCAGTTCTGACTCAGCCAGTTGAGCAGAAGTGGAGTCCCAGGTTTCCCACCTCTCTGCCCTATCAGGCATTACTGACCCTCGAGCAGGGATGGAAGAAGAAGATAGTATGTGATCAAAAGCTACAGATTACAGTCCTCTGTTCTAATTTAAGAAGGAAATTAGTGATGGTTCAGATTAATCTGCAGGTTGTGAACTGCAGCGTAGTGGAGATGTTTCATTCTGTGTCCCTGTTGCTGGGGCAGGAGACAAAGCTGGTAGGTATAAGCAGTAATCACTGAGCCATCCTAGCCAAATTCACATGTGAACGTGAGTCGGAGCCACTGCTAGAGACGGGACGTTTACGCATTTCCATTAGCAAGGAAATTTGATGAAAATGATTATAATGAGTAGAATTCACTCCTCTGATCAGGAGAATTTTATAAATGCCTCGTCTGAATGTTGTTTTGGTTTTTTCAGGAGCACGCAGACTAAGATTTTCTGCTTGGATTTCATTACTGCTTAAGACTCTGTATTAAAATTCACCCTGGCAAAACTCACTTTTTCATGAGTATACCTATAAGACATAGATAAGTCATGAGTGTACCTATAACCATACCTATATGGTTTTGTACATAATTTCATCTTCTGAAGGTTATTGTGCAAGTGAAGATATATCCTGACTTCTTGGCTAGTTCAAAGCTCAGCACAGACAAGGTAATGTTCTCCATTAAAACAACATGTACGTTCTGTGCCACCCAGGAGCTTTAGTTTTACCTGCTCGCTTGTTTGCAGCATTGAGGAGATGTGTAAATGTCTACATTGATCAGATAGCTGATGCAACTAGTAACGCTGCCCAGAAACCTTCCACCTCACATCTGCCCATCCTGCCGATACAAACGTTGAACCCCGGAGTGATGGATTTCCTATGTCGGTAAACAGTAACACCAGTAGTGCAGCCGTGGTGCAGCTTTGCTGGGGGCCTGGAGTGAGAGCTCAGCTGGAAGCAGCTCCCAAGAGAAATGGTGGGAGGCACTAATGCTTCTTCCAACTCTCCTCAACTGCTCTTACCAGTGAGCCAGCCTTGAGCAGCCAGCTACGCTCCTAGAAGAGGAGGGGTTGCATTCCTGGCACGGACCCAAAGAGCTCTTTGTACGGCTGGGAAATGCTAGCACTTCCAAAGCTGAATTCCCAGGCAGACGCTGCTCCAAGAAGGAGAGCCAGAAGGAGCAGAGACTGAGGGACATGCATTTGTTTCTTTTTCCCTCTTAGTCTGCTGCCGCCTTTGAGGCTCCAGCGTGCCAGAGAGAGACGCTATGAGCTGTGCACCTGCTTCTTCAATTCAAGGGAATGAAAGTATTTTGGAGGGATGATTAGGGACAGAGCGCCGATATCATTAAATCAATTGCAGTACCCACAGAAAACGGAGAAAAACTTACGCCTCCTCGCGTGTCATATTCTGCTACTGCTGATAAAAGGATCAATTTACTCATGAAAGAGGGTTTTCAAGTTCCCTTTTCAGTTGTTTTTCCCAGCCTCCGTACCGTGCCTGCTGGCAGGCACACTCAGCTCTGGAAATGGTTGGGTTTTGGACTGAGATTTGCTAGCAAACCTTGAAAAAGTAACCCAGCTGTCCCCGTGCGCACTTGGGCCGCTGCAGCCCTGAGTACAGAAAGCAGCTTATCCACTAGGTGGAGGCCTGGAAATACTAATGGATGATGGCCACTGCAGCAATTAAAAAAGCCAGCGGAGATGGACTCTAATTCATTCTCCTGATTTCTAACGAAGTAAGGCAAGGTTATCCTGCTCCCTGGGCAGATCTAGACAACTCTTACACCAAAGAGCTGTCTCCTCAGGCTTCTGTCTGACTGACTTGGGAAGAACAGGGAATGGTGAACCAACAATGCCTATTTTGTAAATATTAATTGAGCTTACATAAGCCATTCCTAACATAGTAGGAAAATACGGAGCTCTAAAAACCCAAGTTGCCTTCTGCTGCCTATGTTCTGGACTGAATTTTGCTTTCTCTGCATACAGATCACAGAAGTTAAAGCTGGTTTTGCTGTGTTCATGTCCTGGTTCCGGCTGGGGTAGAAGTACTATTCCTAGAAGCTGGAATAGTACTGTGTTTTGGATTTAGGATGAGAATAATGTTGACAAGACACTGATGTTTTAGTTGTTGCTGAGCAGGGCTCACACTAAATCAAGCATTTCTCACCTTCTCACACTGCCCTGCCAGGTGCAGAAGAAGCGGGGAGGGGACCCGGCCAGGACCGCTGACCCAGGCTGCCCAAAGGGATATTCCATACCATATGACGCCGTGCTGAACAAAAAAAACCTGGGGGGAGCTGGCCGGGCGGGATGCGGCTGCTGCTGGGGAACTGGCTGGGCATCAGTCAGGGGGTGGTGAGCAATTGTGTTGTGCATCACTTCTTCTGTATATTCTTTTATCATTATTATTATTATTTCCTTCCTTTTCTGTCCTATTAAATTGTTTTTATCTCAACCCACAAGTTTTGCCTTTTTTCCAATTCTCTCCCCCATCCCACCGGGGAGGAGTGAGCAAGCGGCTGTGTGGTGCTTAGTTGCTGGCTGGGGTTTAACCATGGCAGTTCACAGCCAGATTTGCTCCCTGATTTAAGGCAGGTTGCATTCCAGGTGGAAATGAAAAGGCAAAAGAAAAAAAAAAAATTGTACTGGAATTAGCTTCTGGAGACTTTTTCAGGTTGAAAAAATCTGAAATTTGGAAATCTGAGTATGAGCTTTGTGAACGCCCAGATTTAGTGTAGTTGCTCTGTGACTGCAACAGATATGTTTAAAAAGCTTTTCTCCATTTACACAGTACACTTAGCACTCTATTTTCTCATTAATGTTTTGCATTTTCTATTGAAGTTCATAGAAACTATATTTTTCTATCAAATAATTTGCATATTATTACTGTAACTCAAATAAGCAGATGACATGATCAAGCTGTATGAACCATACAACATCTGCACCAGTACAGCAGCCAGCATGAGGTCAGACCATTTGTGGATGGCTATCTACTTCATTGGCAGTTACATTAAATTATGTACCAAACAAACATTGAAACTCAAGTCAAAAGCAGTCTGTAGCATAAGTGGCAGATTAGTACAAGATTATCAATCACTTTGCATCTTTAATTTGCTGAAATACGGGACCCAATTTTATCAGTGGCTCTTTTTTTGTACTGTTGATACAAACAAGTCCACCAATTCTGAACAAACCATGAAGCCAAACATCTGTGCTTCTCTGGTTATAGTTAGGAGAGAATCCGTAGTTGAGACCTTTTTGCTTTTAGCTGAAACGGTTCGTACACCTGGAGCAGGATATTCAAAATGCAACCAGTGAAAGTTCTGGGCTATTCAGTATTGATACTCTGGATTTGGATGAAACATCAGGCGATGGGAACATGTTGGTCAAATTCATCATGTCTCTCGAACATGAAGATTGAGAAACTCTCTGTACTTGCTGCATTTATTAACAGAGCTTTCATATGACTCAATCTTAAATGCATCCAGCAGAGAACTTGGACTGACGCTTACTTAGAAATACAGCACTAGACACGTGCCATACGCATCACTTACCCACAAGTTCATCAATAACAGCTTTCTACAATACCTGATCCAGAACAAACACTTTAACTCACAGTCCTGATTAACAGTGCCTTTTCTGTTCAGCTGATCTGCTAAATTGCCACGGGTACTTAGGAGGTAGAAAGCCAATTTAGAGCTTACCGCAAGACATGTTGTTTCGTGACATGCCAGAGATATCTACTCGTCTATCCAACAAATAATGATGATGTTGTTACAACGGTGCTGCTTCGTACAACCTGAGCTAGAGCTGGAGTGCATCTAGGAGGGAGCTCTCTGCAGCAGGACAGTCCACACGAACATGCCCGACCATCTTGGACAGACCTGTAACCAGAGCCCTCGTGTGAACCGTAGCTGAAGCTGACCACCTCTGCAGACATTTACTGATCCATCCACCAAGGGAGATGTGGCAGCGTGCAGTGACTCCCCAGGGTGGGACATACTCTGTCTAGCTCATACGCTGTCCTGAGGTTTCTGGAAAGTAGCCGTACCTACAGACTCAAGTAACCACAGGCCATCGTATAACCCAGAAGCTGAGGCCAATTCTCTCCGCAGCTCTAAGGTCAAAATTGAGAAATGACGCAATCGATGGCTTGAGGAAGGAATGGCTTTGCTTTGGGTTGGGGTCCCGGGTTATTCCTTGGAAATCCAATTGCGCACACAAGCCTAATAATTTTCTAGCTGGTTTAGCTAGAATCAGCCCATTTTCAAGACAAAGAAACACGTGAAGACCCTGTAGAGTTTATTAACTCTGGGCAACTACAATTACACAGTTCCTAGTTGTATTGGAACACCCTGGAGCAAATGCTTAGGCCAGTACTCCTGGGTGTGCACAGCACTGCGCAGATAGGCACCTGGAGAAGTCAGGAGTGCTGTGTTTGCACCTACATGAAGAAGAGAAAAAATAGCAAATGCTTCTTGATTGTTTTCCCTTCTGAAATGGAATATACAGACCTTGAGCCTGGAGTCTCATCTGAGATTAGCCAGACACTACAGAGACTCACTTATCTTAATAGCAGATTTTCTTGAACCCAAGATTTTTGCTTGGCAGTATTCCTTACACGAACATTTCCATAAATCATTCTGATCTGAAATATGGCTAATGCAATACAAACTAGAAGCCATATTGCCTCGGGGTTGCAGTTATGGCCCAGCAACAGCACAGTGCAAGAGAACAAAAAGTGAATCCCTGGACTGCTATCCCGTAGAATCTACCCAGCTGGGAGTCCTTGCACCTTCACAAGACACCAGGCTAAAACCTACCTGTCAAGAAAGACAATTTAATTAACAGAAAAAGCATGAGGTCTAGCCAACTAAATTCAATCACTCAAATGCTCTTCCTTCTCAGCCCAGACTGCTCTCTCTCCAGCTGGACGCGTGTCCACCCATGGATTTCTTTCCTGCAGCAGCTCAAGTGAATCCTGAACCCCTAGTCCATACTAATTTCTGTGGAATATAATCCCCTCCGTTTCTTAGCAGGGCATGCCCTCACAAAAAGCATCTAACTTAAGCCTGTTAGATACCCGTTAGACAGATAAATTTTCCTTTTATTATTTTTTCACCTACTTGCTGACCTTATTCATTACCTCTGCTGAGTATATGGTTAGCTGTCAGCTGCAGCAAAACAAAGAAACCCCATTCTTCATGTCTCTGTTTGCACTCTGTCAGCTGCAAACCCCATCTGTATCACTTCCTCAACTTAGGAGAGTAATTTTCCTGCAAGACCTTTTAACATCTGTGTCCCCTGTGTCTGAATCAGCTGCTTTTGTTGATTTGGCAAAGACTCTGGCATATGCTACAGAGAACATATGGTCTAAGCAAGCCTTTCTGTTACCAGACAGAGAGTGAGATTCCGCTGCAGATCTCTACAGATTGGAAGCAGAATAAATCTCTGATGTTACATCTTTTGAGGCAACTGCTGACAGTAGTGAGGCTGAGCAGAGGTCTTATGTCACTGAGAGAGCATGAGAGGTAGCAGAGGTAGGAGACAGGTCCAGGGACAGGCACCGCAGTCCAGGACTGATGGCGAGATGCGCAAGGTGTGTGACTTGTTGCTGTAGGAAACAGAGCAGTCAGTAATGGTGATGATCACACAGACAACTGAAAGCAAATGCTCTGGGAAAAAAATGCTCTGTTTACAATACTTACGAGTCAAAGGCACACGACAACGAGGACAGAAAACTGGGTCCGTGATGGACCACAGCGTGGTTCTGGAGGGGAGGGATGTACAGGATGGAGGAGCTGCAGGAAGGAAGTTTGAGCAATTATTAGGTTTGTCAGCACGATAAACAGAACCCACTCTGTCAAAAGATGAATGCCTATCAGTGCCAAGCAGTATGGAGAGATCTCTGATCCTGCCCCAAGCAGGAGGAGATCCTGACTGTCCCCAGGGGTGTGAGCAGGCAGGATTTTCCGAAGTAAGAGACACTTCGGTAATGAGCCTCGATCTCCAAGGAACGCATACCTTTAATCCCCTGAAGCAAATGGCTTTGCAGCAGGTAACTCTGTATTTGAGGGACACTGTGCATTCAGCCTTCTACTTAAAGTAACTCTCAACAGGCATCTGTGGCTGTTCCTGTGACTGTCAGATGACTACAAGTGGTGTAATTGTGAAGTACAGTTACCTCAAAGTAAGCACAGAGTGCATGACACGCTGATACAGCACCCATGCAGAGAGAGATGATTTTAAAGCTCACAGATGCGGTCTTTGCCTTTAGATGTGTTTCTAAGTGAAACAGGCACATATTTGCAAAGAGCTGAGGAAGTTCAAACCAGTTGAATCTGAAGAACAATGCCTGCCCGCACCCTTATTTGGGAAGAAGTATTATTTTTGTTATTTGTCCATTTAAACCTCGAATTATCAGTCAGGGGGGCGAGGAGCTTTTGGGGAAGAGCCTTGTGCTTTTGCTCACTACACGGGGCAGTGGGAAGGAGTCAAGGGGCGATCGTGCCCCGGCCAAAGGAGACGTGGAGTGTGCCGGGGGGCTGCGGGTTCTCCAAGGCCCCCGCTTGCCCAGCGTGCAGCCTGCGAGGAACCAGACCCAGCGCTGCAGCGGGGAGCGGCCAGAGCAGCACAGCAGCTCTGCGCTGTGCTCTTCCTTTCCCACGCGTGCTCCCCGAGCCCGCACCGAGCGCTGCCGCCGTGAGCGGCCCGCAGAGCGAGCGCGCTGCCACCCGTGCAACGGCAACCGCGGACGCCCGTCCCGCTCCGTGCCCGGGGACGCCCGCGGGCGGTCCCCGCGCTGCAGCTCTCGGGGCGGCACGGGGAGACGTCTCCGGTAACCCGGGGGTCGGCCGAGCCGTGCTGGAGACAACCAGAAGTTTCCAGCCCGCCAGCTCCTCCGCGTCCCTCCTCCTCCTCCTCCTCCGCGTCCCTCCCCCCGTCCCTCCTCCGCCACCGCCCCCCGCGCCGCCGTTTCCAGACACTTCCAGCCCCGCGCCTCCGCCCCCCCCGCCCCGCGGCGGATAAAGCCGCCGGTCCGGCGCCCCCGCCCGGCACTGGGCACTCGGCTCGGCACGGCCCCGGCCCCGGCCCCTGGCACGGCCCCGCCATGAGCGCCGCCGCGCACTCCCCGCCGCCCCCGCCGCAGCAGATGGAGGGCAGCGCCGAGCCGCTGCCCCCCGGCTGGGAGATCAAGATCGACCCGCAGACGGGCTGGCCCTTCTTCGTGGATCACAACAGCCGCACCACCACCTGGAGCGACCCGCGCCTGCGGGCGGCGGCGCAGGTAGGGCGGGCGGCACCCCTCCGTCTCCGTCTCCGCGTCCGTGTCCCGTCCCGGCGGGGCGCGCCGGGGTGGGGTGGGGTGGGCCGGGCGCTCCCCCCAGCGCATGGCGATGCAGTGAGGGCAGGAGCTGCCTTTTGTCTCTGACGCACTGCAGTCCCTTTTTTGTGCATTAAATCATTCGATACCTCGGCCCTGTAATGTTTATTTAAAGTTGGTTAAGTCCCCCCGGCCTGCCAGGGAAGACGCGAACCTGGATTTATTCTTCAGCTGTGAACAGCCCCAGCAATGAATGCCCTTAAAAAAATAAGAAACCCAGCCCGGACTTCTTGCTTGTCAAGTTCTGTTTTCCTTCTTTCTTTTTATTTTTTTTTCTTTTTCTGGTCACAAACTCTCCCAGTAGCTGTCTGGGCTGGTTTTGTTCTTAAGCATGCTCAGAGAAAAGCCGTATCTTAGTCCAAATATGTCCATGGAAGGAGAGGCGCGGAGGGGAGAGCGGCTGTGATTTTGTCGGCGCCCTCGGGAACGGCCCTCTCGGGCCAAACCGTCGGTTCGGGGGAACCAGCCCATGTGGGGAACCCAGCCCTTTCCCCCGCCCTGGCGTCTTCGCGGTGCAATGGCTGTAGGCAGAAAGTGCTGGAAACTTGAGCCGAAGTAGAAGCTGCCTGGTGGGAATGCGATTCCCGCGGGGGTTTTCGTGCGCGCCTCCGCGAGCGGCGTCGCTCCGCGCCGGCCTTGCCGGCCCGCCTGCCCCTCCGCGGCCCGCCGCAGCGGCTCGGGCAGCCTCCGGCCGCCCGGGCTCCCCGTCTGGAAGGGGGCTCCGCCACCCACCCGGGCGCGCAGCCCCGTGGCCGGCGCCGGGAGAGGCGGGGGGGCGGCCGGCGCGGAGCCGTGGCTGGCCGGGAGCCCGAGGCCGGCAGCCGCCCGAGGGGGGGCCGGGGCCGGGGAGCCGGCGGCTGCTGCGGGGCGGGCGCGCTGGCCCTGGCTCGGGCTGCGCCCGCCTCTCCGCGCCGGGGGGAACCGAGGGGCCGGAGGGAGAGCGCTGCTGGGTGCCGCCCTGGGCAGGAGCCCCCCGGTCGTATGTGACCGTGCGCTGGACATGGGAAAACGCAGCAGCTGGGAGATCCCTGCTGTCGTCAAAATGTACCTTCAGCGTACCTGTTGCAACTTCTTCTCCTGTAGCCCTACATAAAACGTGAGGATCAAAGCACTCAGTGAGCGTTAGTATTGTAAGAACTTAAACGTTTCTTAAAATAGTGGTGGGTGCAGACCATGGCTGGGTGCCAGAGCAGCCTGGTCTTGAAGAGAAAGGAAAGGGACATACTTCTCTCTCGCACTGCAGCCAAATCCAGGTAATGTACTGCAGTTGCGTTCAGGTACACAGTGTTTTAGTGAATCACAGTTGACAAAACGTACCCTTTCACCCCCTTTTCAAGTTTTTAAGGGCTAGTTAATATGATCTAGATAGAAACGACAGAGTTCTAGTAATGACACAAAGAGGACTTAGAAAACTGTTACTGGACAACGTGAATATTGAGACTGGCATAGGAAAAAGTCCTTTAACTGCTTTTTGGAGACACCGTCTTCTTGGTATAATGCAGCACCTGTTAACACTGGCTGTTACGGCGATAAAAATATATAATATAGTACATTTTTTATAACCATAAAACATACTTGAGAAGGTAAGTGCGCTGTTTACTCAAAGGTTTTTGTTACGGAAATACCACTTGAAACTAACCCGTTTAACAGAAAAGTCCCATTTAACTGCTTTTGAGAATTGTGTGAAAACAGTGTTTGAAGTACTGTGACGGATCAGTACTCTGCTTGAGTGGGTGCCTGAAACAAAACAGATTTTCACCACTATTTGATGTGAAAACTGTGATAATGAAAAGTGCCTCTTCTGCCAACTTGCAAGGGTTATTCCAGATAGATGAAGTTGTACCTGCTTTTGAATGGCCTTTGTGGGATACACTCCTTTCCAAACAGGAAAACCCATTCCTGCTCACTATAAGCAGGAATGTGTGTATGCTTTGGGATCGTTCATTGAGAGAGAAATGCTTCCAGAGATGAAAATGGAAAATTGTTGCTTTTGGGGAGTTCCAGTCTAATGTGGCTCAAAGAAAAAACCCTCTAGTTCATGGTGATGGGAGTTCTCTAACTGTGATCTGATACAGCCATTTGTCAGAGCCTTGAGTTAAGAATATCTGCTGGAATTAATGGACAGCTTCTGAAATTGTTTGTTTGCTGAGTACCAGTGTATTTCACAAGAACAGGTACTATTTAGCAAAAGAGTCTCAGAATCAGACCCAATGAAAGTATTTCTCTTCCTAAATAATATTTTCTTAGCTAGACAATGCCAGAGAAGACAGATTACCCACTGACATTGAATTTCAAATCCAACAGTGATTTTTGAAGGCATTAGACTTTTTTTAAACCTAAATAGGTAGGAAGGACAAAATCACAGATGTAGGCAGAAAGAGAGACTAGATATGAACAGCTTTCTGATCTCCCTCATTTGTAGTCTAGCTCAAGTGAGAACTTGGGATTCACTTTTGGAAGTGATCTGAGAATTGTGAAAGCTGACTGTGTGTGTCAGACTCCATGCATCTTCTCAAGGATAATTATACAAAGACTAAACTTGCGCTGACTTACTGCTGCCTTGCTTTCATTGAAATCGGCCAGTGAAACTAGCGATTTTGTTGATGGCAATTAGCAGTTTTGTTGATGGTCTTTAAGTAACCCTTACACTATATGTATTAATATTCTCTCTCTGAATATTTCTTCGCTTTCTGAAGAGGCCTAGGCAACAAAATGAGGTATTACACTGTAAGTGGACAATAACAGAGCGCAGGTCTAAAGCTCAC
Organism: Gavia stellata; assembly: GCF_030936135.1. Lineage (NCBI taxonomy): Eukaryota > Metazoa > Chordata > Aves > Gaviiformes > Gaviidae > Gavia > Gavia stellata. Next base: position 34,915,228 of record NC_082602.1, read on the forward strand.
AGAGCTGAGTAATAGTACAGCTGAGACAGTATGAATAATGAAGTCCCATTTTTTCCCAAGTGGTTGATCCTGGCCTTCTCACTTATCCTAGGTTTGACCTCAGTGTAACTATGCTGACTGCAGTAAACTGTACCAGATATATAATCAGGTTAAGGGAGAAATGGCCCTTTTAGAATTTTAACCCATGACAGAGCCATTTTAAATCAACGGAACCAGACCTTGATTTTGCATTTAACTATGTATTTTAGATGCATTCATCAGTTCAGATGGCTCTCTGTTATTGTCCCATTCAGTCTGGCCTTTTTTTAGTCACATGAAGGATGGGTGTCCTTCCTCTGCGTGTGTAGCTCTGTCACTTGTATGAAGTCATTGCAGTGTAAGGCTGGACTAGGGAGACCTTCCTGAGAAAGAACAGAAAATCTCTTACCATACTCCAGTGAGAAATAACCCATGACTTTGCAAATGACTGAAGAACATTTATTAACAAAACCTCTTGGTAGACTAATGACCTTCTTCAAGTGTCTAATTAGTTAATAGCGAGACCTTCAAAGAATAAGGTACAATCAATATAACTAAGCATGTACATGCGTGCTTTCACTAAAAAAGCGTTCACTAGCAATGCCACTCCTCCTGTCTCTTGTTTGGTAGAGTTACTGGTTTCCTCTGCTTATCTGTAGCTGGTGTTTTCTGTATTAGCTTATGCCATCACAGCTCAGCATACTTTCTGCGAGATTGTCTTAATGTTAAATTGTTTACTTGGTATTCCCCAAAGTGTTGATAAAAATACATTATGTTTAAAGAAGAAAACAGAAACAAGGCTTGTGTAAGGATTTATTGATGCCCCTTCCATATGTTGTTTCCATGTGCAGTAAACCCAATGGGAAATACTGCGACTAAAAATAGACCAAAGGAATTGACTGTGCTGAGCTTCACTGAACTAATACTACGATGATCGATCGCTCGCTAATGCCTTAGGTTTGAGATAAAAGCTGTACCAGCCAGCCATAAAGTCTGGGAGCAGTCATAAAAGTGATAACGTTTATTGGTTGCAGCAATGACCGCACAGGCTGATACAAAGGAAGAAGCCACCATCTTACCCTCTTACTGATGGCTTTGTTGACATTTGGGGAACAACTAACTACGCTGTTGGTATTTGGGGTACAACTAACTACACCTAAGTTTCCATCCTCACCCTTCGTGACTGTTGCAGCTCTTTTTTCTCTGCTTCCCCAAATAAGTCTTAAGTCACTCAATTCCCATCTCTTTAGCAGTGACCTTATTTTTGAGCACTGACTTCTCATGTTCGAGTTGATTGAAAAATTCTTGGTAGACCAAATTAGAAATTGCATTGGAAGTCCAATACAGCCTCTCTGAAACGCTGCGTCTTTTGCAGTGGTTCACATCAGCAGAAGGGAATGTGAGACTAGGTAACAATTTAGGTCTTTTACCTGCAGTGTTTTCTACATTACTTATGCTCATGTGCATTCTGTCACAGTAAGGTTAATAAGTTACTGGATTAAAAAGGTACTGTATATAAAAGGCATAAGGTGTAGGAATGGTAAAATTATCAGTAGAGGATTTTTGGAGGGTTGTGTACTAGCTTTGTCCAGATTCCCTGAAGCTGCTTTGTGTACTTATTTAAAGTGCCCCTTGATAAACCTGGTAAGCAGGGAGTTAATTTCTGGAGATAATTAATCTGAACACAAGGGGTGGATCGAATCGGAAATAAGAGAAAGGAACAGAAAGAAATGACGCTAGAAATAATGCGGCCGTGTCTGGGCAGTCATGCAAGAGGAAAACCAAGGAAGGTCTTGTGTGGTTCTGTGTAACTCCCGACACCGTGTACCTCTTCTCTAAAGGAGAAAGGACGAACATTTGTGCCAGGTGGCAGCATTCTTACCTAGGAATCACATTTTTAACGCTTAACATAACACAGGCAGGAGTTTTCCATAACCACGTGGCAAAAATAGAATTGTTCCCACTTGAACCATGATAACGCAGGTAACAATCCAATACGCTTTGGGGTATATAGACAGTATCACTCTCCAGGTAAGCTCTGTCTCTACCTTTTCCTGTGGCAGCTATGCCCTCTCTTCATGTCAAGTTAAGTATAAATATAATAACTGGCTTGTTCACGCAAATTACATTACTTAATTATAGATGAAAAATGCTTTATCTTCAAATATGTTGCAGAAGCTGTTGGTTTGATTATTTTTTTCTCCTTGATTTTACAGACAGGAAAATGAGACATGGGGTGGTGAATTGACTTGTCTAACATTGCCCAGTAGGTCAGGTAGCACAAAGTATGTTTTTATGGCTGATGGCAAAGCCTTATAATTGATAAATAGGGTAGTAAGTGTTTTTATAGTGTTGGAAAATTGCTGGTTAAGGAAGTGAAGTCAGAAGACTGCTGTGTGCAAAACGAAATTTAGATGAAAACGTAGACCCTGACTATAACCTGTGAAATTCACAGCCGACTCTTCAGTGGTTAGATACTTATTTGCCATTTTTTATGGGGCATGGTTTTGCTAGTTCTTGAGGCTTGTACTTTCTCCCCTGTTCCAAATTTCTGGCTCACAGCTAGTAGTAGGAAAGCAACAGGTTGACCACCTGCTGCTTAGGTAAGCAGGCAGTGAACGGAAATAACTGAATAAAGCGTGTCATTCTCATCACCCTTGACAAGGATATTTCTGTTAGTGCTCTAAAGGGCTTTTCTTTAACCCCGTCCATTAAAGCTGACAGGATGGGTGGTGATACCAGCTCTCTTTTAAGAGTGCTCTGCTCTTCATAGCAGTCATTGCTTCTTTCCCTGAACATGTTCAGTTTGGCCCATCGGATGCTTTCTGTGCATGGGCCAGCTTCCACTCATGGGCATAAAGGGCAAGTGTCGTCATGTCTGCGCCAAGGCATTTTAGCCTAAGAAAGAAGCATCTTAGTGATCAAAAAAGAACAGTTTTAGATCCTGAAACAAGATTGGTCTGCAAGATAGCCAACATATTTGCTCCCGTAAGGCTCTCTGGTCTGGAAGGCTTAGGATTAGATTTTTCCTTCCATTCTTAATAGTGTTTATTTATTTCTAATGACATCATTGTGCTTCATCAGTTAGAGCATATGTTAATGTAATACTCGTATAATACAACATGATAATTACAAGAGAGAACAAAAGGCCTATTTGCCTACACATCTGTATGTTAGGAAATAAAACTCGGCATTCAACAAGTAAAACATCAAAAGCAGCTTGGTGTATAAATGGGTTACATGATGTGACCGACACAAAGGTCTACTGAGACAGCTCATGCGACTAAGCTTATTCATGGTTTCCTTCAGTCATTAGCTAATGATATCTTGCTCAAATGCCTATGTGCTCAGTGTATATATTTAAGCGCAAATTGTGAGTAAAAGAGTGAGAATGTAAAAATCTTCAGCGGCTGAAGCACAGCAGTGGGAAGTTAGGGGTCAGCGCTGAGAGCAAATCACTCTCCACCTTCCCGCTTGTATAGTTATCTGGAAAGTATTAATGAAACATACTTTATGGTAATGTTGTACTATTAATATGCTTAAACACAAAGCACTGTTGAGAAACTTTTTAGTACTTTAATCGAGTTACAAGGAATACTGGGATATGCTGATTTCTATCAGTAGCAAAGCTAGTGTAGTAGTTCTGATTTCTAGTTAGTGTAACAGAGAAGAAAAAAAGTGTGGCCAAAAGTAAAATTCAAGCAGGTATGGAATCCAGTTCTAATGGTGAAAGTTTTGCCTTGCCATGACATAAAATGTTTTTAATAAATAGAATTGGTAAATCATTCTTAGAGTTGAATATTAGGTACTACTGGCTTTTTTGGTTATTCATGGCAATTTCTGATAAAAAATAAATTTGAGTATATGTGCAAAGAAAACTTAGTTGTTGTTTTCAGTCACTCGTTTTAGTTATGTTGCATTCTGTTGTGAAAGAACAGAATCGTACTACTCCCTTTTGCCTAAATGTATAGGATCCAGGCTTAAAATCATGGGAAGTGTGCTCTCAAGTCAGATTTTGTCAGATACTGGCATTTTATCAGTCATTTGAGCAACCAGAATACTTCTGTTTGCATGATACTCTTTACAGCAGCAGCTTAAGTCTACTGAAGTCAGTAGACCCTCTGCCTGCAGAAAGAGATATTTAATCTCTTGGTAATGTTTGTAAAATTTGTTTTCCTTTGCTAGATAATATTTACAAAACAAGTACAATTTAAATATTTACGCCGCTGCTCTGCAAGAGTTACAGAGGTGCTACATGTGTGTATAATACATACATGCTTTAGAGAACTGAATTTACAGTACTACAAATAATATCAGTACAGGTCAAGAAAAATGCAAGAGCATGATGGCAGCAAAACTTGCTTTTAACTTCTTTTTCTGTAGACCATTTTAGTGTCAGAAGAATGAAAAATGTATTATGCAAGCAGTCTCAAAAGGGAGATTCCAGCTTCGATACAACTATTCAAGTAACCTAGCGTGCATACAGAATATTCTGACAAATTTCATTCTGTTGGTACAGCCATCTGGATGATTTGCTAGCATCAGCAGTGACTGAATTTGCAGGTTTCTGTGTTTCAGTCTGGAATAACACTTGAGCAGTCACTGGGGCACATTAGGAGTTACGCCATTATCCACTCCGGATAGATAGTACAGCTGTACCAGGAGTTTTGTTGCAAGGTTATGTTTTTCTCTTGCTGTTGCTTTTTTTCATTCCAATGGCACACAGCATCAGAACTCACTTAAAATCTGAGCAAGTTTGAGGATTTTAGCGTCACTCCTGGCCGTGCCCTTCCCATGGGAAGCCAAGAGTAGGATGTGGGGGTATGAAGTGTTTTTTCCAGTTGCACAACTTGTGCTGGCTGCACCTTTATTTATCATGGTGATGGCCTCACAACAGAAACGCATGGCCTCGTCCGGAGAGGTGGGAGCACTGTCATTCCTCCTGAGCAGATCTCCCAGCACGGCTCGGCTGTCGCACTCACAGCTCTTTCAAAACACAGCGATGCTTTTTTTTTCTCTGGTTTGACTGGTGATGATGACTCCTTTGTACTTGTTTGGCACCTCCTGAAATGGTGGATAGGGTCTGAATTTCTGGTGGCGTTTCAGGCTACCTGAAGTGTAGGCCAGGGCTGTTGTCAGAATTTCTGAGCTGCTGGAGGGAGTTTTTTGCATTTTTGTGCTCCCTCCTTTTCAGGGATCAGGTCTCTTAAATGTAAAGTAAGCGTGTGATCAGAGCTGGGATTCCTGCAGTGCTGATTGTCAGTCCTGCTACTTACGGGAAAATGCATTGATGCTCAGTTGCTTATAATGACTCTCAATTTTATTGTCAAAGAACTTCTTGTTTCCTCGGATGAGGGCAGGAGAAACTCACTTCAGTTTTTTTAATGCAGAAATCCGAGTTGGGGTCCTGTTTTTTATACTTAAACTGGGAAGGATGATGGTCATTTATTGGTCATAGCGCTTTGTGCAGATTTGTGTTAAATGTGAGTTCTGGGCTTTTTCAGGTACCATGTTTGTTAATATAACAAGCAAGAACTGTATTTAATAGAAGGCAAATAAAAACCAAAAAATGGCCATTTTTGGTTTCCTGTCTGTCTTGTGAAACAGGAATTAAAGCATTCAGAGGGAATCCACGAATCTCTTCTGTAGCATTACGATGAGAGTTTTCCAGAGCTCGATTCCGTGCCTCCCCCTTGCTGCAGTGTCCCCAGGCACACCTGAGCTTCTCCTGAAGTCTTCCAAAACCTGTTTGTCCAGGCTGGAAACACAGGCTCCCTTGCACAAAGCAGAACTGCTTTGCCCGAAAGCCTGACTATGGGGGTATTTGGATCCATGTGCACTCGCTGTTGAGCTGGGTCCTCGCTAAAAACGAGCCTGAACCACTTGCAGCCATCCACCTGACCCCAGGGCCTCTTCAGTCTTTGGTTGCGGTGCTGCGGCGTCACGCCTCAGTGCAGGGTGTCTCAGAGCACGCAGGTCGTGCATGTTCACGGACATAGGAAACATTGCAGGGAGAGGGAAGAGGAAAGAAGGAGTGTTGAGGATGTGGTGATACAAAGTGGCTAAGATAAGAAACCATTTATAGAGTTAAATATTGGGCGTTGAAGACATCAGTGTGGATCAGGAGGAGCAGTTGCGATGAGAGCATCTTTCCTAAATCTGTGACAGGTCTGCCTCAGAGCTACTTGACAGTGGGGAAAAAAAGGGATGCTGCATTTGTTCCTTTACTGAGGACTGCTCCAGTGTGACTGCACTGTGAAGGCACAAGCACACAAAGTCCTCTGTGGTTAGCAGAGCTGACTGCAGGGGAATAAAAAGCCTGGCGCAATGGACCAACTCGAAATGCTAACTTTATACAGGAGCAGCACAGGTTGTCTGAAGCTGTAAGAATAAATGACAAATTACTAGAGTGTAGTTTATGCTGTGGTTCTTAAAGAGGGGCCAGCGTTTCCATTAAAAAAAAAGTATTGAACTTGCCAAAAGTTTCACTTCGGATATAAACTGGTTTAAAAAAGCAGTCCAACCTGATATTCCTTTGCTTTTGGGCTGCTTCTTCTGTATTTCTTACCAGGGCTTAAGTTGCAGAGGCAGATTTCTCAGGTTGCTGAGACAGTTCAAAACAAGGGCAGCCTCAAGGGTCGGAAAATGAAGATAAGGGAGGGGGAGGCCCGTGGTCAGACTCTTAGGAGAGGGTCCATGGAGGGTGGGGGGAGAGGGGCACTGTCCATGTTGAAGCCTTGGCAAGGATTTATCATTGTGGATTACTCCAGGAGATAGAAGGGCTTATCCCTGAATGAAGCAGTTCAAAACATTGCAGACCCCTAAAATGAGGAGCTGGCAACTAATCCCTTAGGGCAGATTTGTTGTACACCCAGGTGGAGTGGAGGAAGTATGGCCAAGAGCCTCCTCATATCAGGGTATCTGTAGGTGCTGCTGGCCCACCCAGCTCCTAAACCCTTCCCAGCACTGACCCTTCCCGCAGAGAGTCTGACAACACTGGAAGTGAGTGAATCTCCTTTTTATAGCTGTGGGAGCCATGCCTGTAGGTGGGGTGGCTGGCTGTAACTCTCCGGTTACACCCGCAGCCTGCCGCCTGCTCCCTCCATCAGAGAGACTGCTGAGCAGCTGGGGCACGCCGGGTGCAGAAATGCATCGAGTCAGCGCGCAGCGGCAAGGTGCTTCTTCCGACTGTCGAATCATCAGTTTCCCTCCCTGCTCGGCTCCGCTCGCCCAGCAGACATTTGGCTCTGACATGGCCTCGCATTGTTGCTAGCTGAGCACACCTCAAATTTATTTTCCAGCAAACACAGTTTGCTGGCATAACTGCGTGTCCCTCCAGATCCCAGGAGAGATGGCTGCCAGGAGTGCTGCAGATTCGGGATTATGCTGGTAGAAGGTGAACTGGCAAATGCTTGTTGGTCCTCAGGGTCCTGAAGCCCCTAGACCGCCTGCGTTCAGCAGAGGAATGTGGTTTCCCGGTGGGGTGAATGTAAAATGACTCATCTGTCGGCAGTGGATCCCGATGCAGACCTTGGCATGAGATCATCCTTCTTCTGCAACTGGAAAAGCCAACTTCAAATTACTTCTTTGTGCGAACTTTCTAGGCCTGGCTCTGCTCTCTGCCTCTTTCAGAATTTTTCCTTTGTTTGTGAAGGGTTTTTTAATGAGCAAAAGGAAATGCAACATCAGGGCTCTAACTTTGAACTTGTTCCTTTCAGTACTTGTTATCTGTATTTTATTAGCTTACCTAAATAATAGCCTTTATTCTCTGCAGTTTCACTGCTTACAGGAATTCTCAGAAATTACTTTTTAAGAGGATACTGTCACATAGGAAGAATACTCAAAATCTGGTTGGTAAAATAGTTAATTCTCAATGAATTAGTATATTAATGTGTACTGAAGTGACATTAAATATCTTTGCAGCTTAAACACCTCTTTAAAAATAGGGTTTCCAACACTTGCACCATATGTCCCCTTATTAAATTCTCCTCTTACTGAATAATGACATTACCCTCTGAATGACAGAGGTGCTTGTTATATGATCTGACTTAGAGATACATCTGGAACGTGGCCCTTGCGGGGCCTTAAAATAGAATGACCGATGCAGGAAGAACTTACTAGAGGACTTATGAGGGCTCTTAGTACAAACCACTTCCAGCCTTGCCAGAGCTTTGACATTGTCCAGTGAGCATACTCAGACAACGCAGGGATTTATTTTATCTTGCATTTCAGCATTTTCTTCTTCGTTACGCTATCCTGTCTTCCCCTTTCCTCTCCTTCAGTATTTACTGAACTGGATCCTTCTGTAGCTGAAAGTGAATATATCCTTCAGTACACTGCATTAGTAACTCTTTAGATAGCCAGTGGGAAGAACACCACCAGCAAATACTGTGCTTCTGATGGGATAAGGCTTCCTTGAAAATTTCTTGTCAGGTGTTATCTATAGCATGGGGTGGGTTCTGAGAGGTGCTAAGGAAATGTCTCCAGTCCCATGGGCACTTGTTTGGAGGAGCTGTCTGAAGGGGTGGGCCGGTGGCTAAATGTAAGTAATGTATGCTAAGTAAGAAATCCTGTTGTAATTAGGCAGGTATTTTGAAGGCTAGGTTGGTATTTATGAGAATTGGGGGTGAAAGGCTCGTACATAAGCAGATTTTTTAACTTACTCTCTTCTCTCACCTGCAGATCTAGAGTGTTACCTGCTGTTAGCTGCCCTGCACGGGCCCAAGAGGGTCTGAACTTCTCATAGGCAGCTGATACTGCTTTTAGGACAGACCTTTAGGGCAGCTTTTTCTCACCAAATGCATTGAGCCGAGCTACTAGCAAGTGCTATGTGATGTTTTTAACTTCTAGGAAGGCCAGTCGTCAGCAAATGGTCCATCTCGTGATGGCCCCAAGCAGCCACCAGCAAGAGAAGGAAACATGGGATACCCCAAGCTCCGGGCTGGCTATATCCCTATTCCAGTCATCCATGAAGGCATCGATGGCAGACAGCAGCACCCGTGCTTTTCTGCTCCGCAGCCTGGTGTGCAGCGATACAAGACAGAAGCTGTGCCTACCACGGTGCAGGCGCAGCCACCTCTAAGGGGGGCCTATGCCGGCCCCGAGTCCCCTCCAAGGGGACCGACAGAGGCTTCTCAGACAGATAAACAATGTGGACAGACAACGGCAGCTGCAGCAGCCCAAGCGCCGGCCACACACGGACCCGAGGTAACTTGTCAGTATTGCTGGGGTGTGTTTGCATTGGTCTTTGCAGCATTTATGACCTGAATGTCACACGGGTAGTTTATCCTTCAGAAAGCCAAACTTGCCCCACAGGATTACATTTTCCCAATACTTCCAGAGTATTAAAATGCAAAAGTGCACAGTCATGGCAGCATAAATATGTAAGGTTTTTCTGGCATCGCCCGCTTTCATTCTGGAATGATTCTGCAGAAACAAATGCATGTAAATGGCTTCTGCAAAAAGGGGGCCTCTGGGCTGTGCAGGTCCTGCGGCAGGGGAGGATCGGTTTAGGGTTTATACCGGTTCCCCCACAAGCGGAGGATACAGACAAGTCTCTTGTGTTCTGCACCATGAGTCAGAAACAGAAGAGAACAAAGTAGGAGAGAAAAAAATAAAATGGCCAGTTAGTAACAACCCAGGCTATTTTAGAAGTTGTACTGCTGTGATCTTTGCTTTCCAGTTTAATACTTCAGTTGTATTAAGTGTGTAGATTTACATACATACAACTTTAAAAGTGAATTGTAAAGTATTTTTGTCCTTCAGTGGCATATTAAAATACTTGCAAACTATGAACTTCCTTAAAAGTCACCCTGCTTGCTTTGCGTTTCAGAAGGTTGGATTTTGGTTTGCTTATTCTCTCTAGAGAATTAGCAGAATTGGTATTGTTGTAATATATGGAAATAGCAACCTCATTTTTATTCAAAGTAAGATGAGCAGGAAATTCAGCCTTTACCAAGCTGAAAATATATCATCAGGTCTGTAATTCAGCAGTGGTGGCTTTTTTCTCTGAAACCTCTTTGGAGTCTGAACAATGTAATTAAAATTCTGTTAGCAGGTTTCTCAGCTGTCTTGACTAACAATGCTTTGTCCATGCAGGGCCAGGACAAGAGGCTCAGCTTTTCCTTCTCCCAACACTGTACACTTGGGAGTATGCTTTGTCTTGTATGCAGAGTGTGCCCCTTACTAAAGTCCTCTGAGAACTACTGAGGACCTCAGAACTTGCTGTTACAAACTTAGGCAGCGCAGTGTGGGTGTCAACTGACCAGAGCCTGTGATTGTGCCTTTAAACCCCATGTTGACAAGGCCACCAGTAGTGGCACTGATGGGTACCATAATGCAAACCAGTGTTTGTTTATTTATTTAAGGTGGCAGTTTCATGGGCAGCTGAGCAGTTCACCAGCACCAAAGGAGGGGTCTTGTTCCCCTTCTCCTGCCTTGCCTGCCCTTCTCTTGCCTCTGGCTGTGTTGTCCTGCTCCAGTCTGACCTGGTCTTTCACTGAGCTGTGTAACAAATCAGTCGGGAAATAATGTTTTTTCTCTTAGTGAGTGAACCTGGTCAGAGCATAGCTTGACAGCTGCTGCAGTTGGTGCGAAGTAGGTCAGGTGATGGATTGGCATAGCAGGAAGAAGGAGGGAGCTGTGAGCAAATAGCTGCCTTTTCCCAAACTGCAGCCCCACAACCTGGAACATGGTGGGAACAGGATTCTGCAGTGAGCCCAGTGCTCGCTCCTGCTAACAGCAGGTCCAAGCTCGTGCAGCTCTCGCTGCTGGTGCCAAGGGGCTTGGGGGGGAAAAGGGAGCATTAGCCATATGTGCATTGCCATAGCCTGCTACCGAATTGCATGCTTTAAAAAAAAAACAAACCCCAAACAAACAAAATCTGTTAGTGTGACCTGGATCAGAAGTCTAAATGTTGTGTGCCTCTGTTAGGCGTTTGGTTTTGTTTCCAGCATATAATTTGTTTGCTTAACTTGAGTTTGCCTTAAATTTAACAGGTTTAGACAGGAACAGCAATGCAAAAGCAGCAAACACTCTGACTGAGCATCCACTCCCTGCTCATTTGAGGGCTGGGAATGCTGCAGCTCAGGTTTCTACTTGTTATAATGATGCTCTCACAACTTCTGTGGTTTTGTCTAGTGAGGCCCTTGGCCAAAAAAACAAGGAAGTGGATCCTTTGTGTGCCGGAAACACAAGTTCAGTTTCTAGATCCATCTCCTTCTTTTCTCTTTGGAAATGAAAAGTACTGTGAGCACAAAATGGTTAAAATTTAATAATGGATTTTGTATTCATGGCAGCCTCAATCTCCTGGAGCTTCTGATTCTCCGACGGTTTCCCCTCAGTCTTCTGGCAGACCCAACGCAGGAAGCCATCAGCTTCCTCGCGGTTATATTCCAATTCCTGTGATCCATGAAAATATCCAACGGCAACCAACACAAGTCTACCATCAGGCACAGAAGACGCACTACCCTGCCCAGCAGAGCGAATACCAAGCCCACCAACCAGTGTTTCACAAAATTCAACCAGATGAGAGGGAGCCTAAGACGACGCGAGCGCAGTCTCCATTCAGAGTGTCTCAGAGAGGTTCATCCAGCCGTGAAAGTTCACCGGCCAGAGTTACCACCCAGATACAGCCCCCAGCTCCCATCAGGGTGCAGACGGTTGTAGACAGACCCCAGGTACATAGAATGGGGAAGGGAATTAACCTGCCAGGTATTTTGTTCAGTGTGGTTAGCGCTGAAAAATTGGCTCATACTAACAGGTACATGAAAGCATGGAAAGCAGTCTCCATTTCTGTATTTAAACAAATAGGGAGATACTGAGATAATATACTAGCAGCAAGCTGCCTTTCCACCTATCAGGATTGTGGAGTCTTTGGATCACTGAAATATGATTTAACACACAATTTGATTTTCCTCTCGTCAGAGTATAATTTGGTGTAATTACACTGAGGTCACTGATGTTGCATTATGTTTGTGAGAAGAAAATCAGGTCCGTGGGTTTTGTGGCATCTATGTAAACACACCTCATTGATGTCTCAGAACCATTTAGGATAGCATCAGATGCACAAAGTAATTTTAGTTATAAAGAAAGAGTATCAGCAAAATCTAGTCTTGGAGCTTTTTTTTTCTTCCTACATTAAACACGCTCATAGAACATGTTGCTCATTGAACATTTTTTCCATATTAAAATTCTTACTAAATCTATTCTTACTAAGACTACTGGGAATTTGATAACTGTGAGTGTGTGGAAGGGGGTGTGTATAAAAACAAGCCTTGATTTCCTCTCTGGAGAGATCTCACGTTGAAAATGGCAGGAGCAGAATTAGGTTAATATTTTTGAAAACCCAGGTGCTAGGACAAAACAGTGAAGACTTGAGATTTAATGGCATATTCTAGGTTATAATGCTAATATATTTTTATGGGTGAGAATTTGAGCTCCCTAATTAAATTTTACATTTAATGGGTGAAGCAGTAACCGATTGTCAGTGCAGGCCATTCCTTACTTGGTTTAAATATAAATGTAGGTATTTTACTTGAGCCATCTAAATCCATGAGAGCTGGGCCTAGTACATTTCCAAAATCACTGTGTATGTGCACAAGTAAGTGAAGGGGGTGGCAGGGGAAGGAAAATACAGATCTCAAGAATTCCAGTTTTCTGCTAAGATTTCAAAACTCATCTCAATTTCAAGAGATTTCTGATTTGATGACTGTTAGATCTCTAGTAATCCTAGGGATTGTCTCTAATCACTGCAGTGTAATAAGATTGACATAGTAACCTCTGCATGTAAATACTCTAAACATAAAATCAGTAAAAATAAGTACTAGCAAAAAAAAGAATGTCCTGAAAACTGGAACAGGACAATAATAGCCCAAAATGTGATTAAAACTCAGCAAAATTAACTTTTCAAGAAACACCAGCTCTCAGTGACACACCGAGGATGAAATCTTGACCATGCTGCAGTCAGCTGCAGCAAATCTTAATGACTTCAGTCAGGTGAGGGCTTTGCTCTAAGGTCCTGTCTTGTGAAACTGCTTGTAGGGCTGATTTCAGTGAGCATGGGCAGGATTTGGTGGGTTGAAGTTGAATGTCTTCGAGTCGATTGGTGCTTGTGATCTGCGATAGCTTGAAAACAATAACTGAACTCTTCAGCACAGTGCTTGTTTTATTTTAAGACAGTAAAATTCAGGGATGCGCAGGAAAGATTAATCATCTGGTATGTGAAAATTGCACTTCTAGAGGTACAGAAAATTGGATGTTAGCTTAGTTGTTCTTTAGAAGGAAATAAGGAGATTGTTCATTGTGTCTCAACACAAATTTGCCTTGCTTACCAGGTTTCTCAGCAACAAGTCCCACCTCAAGAGCCTCCAAGACCACCGCCGCCGCCTGAAATCAAACCTGAAAACAAGGCAGTCCCACCACCTGAAACTGAGGCACCATCACCATATATCCCAATTCAGGTCACCCACCAAGAACCGGATCCTAAACTACCACCCCAGAAGCCTCCAGTCATGGCAGAGAAAGCTGACAAAAAGGTTCCCTGCCCAGCTAAGATTGTTCCCCCGCAGGAAAGGCCTCCTCCTGAAGAAGTGGCGACACCGAAGACAATGGAAACGGGAGAACCTCAAAAGCATCCTGGTGTTTTGAAAGTGGAGGCAATTCTGGAGAAAGTACAAATGCTTGAGCAGGCAGTCAACTCCTTTGAAGGCAAGAAAACTGACAAAAAATACTTGATGATTGAAGAGTATTTGACCAAAGAGTTGCTAGCCCTAGACTCAGTGGACCCTGAGGGTCGTGCGGATGTGCGCCAGGCCAGGAGAGATGGTGTAAGAAAGGTCCAGAACATTTTGGAAAGACTTGAACAGAAAGCAGAAGATGTCCCAGAACCAGTTCAAGTTGATGGACTTCAGCCAAATTTGCCAGAGCCTAAGCCACCACAGGAGATCATGGAGATTGAACCTGTGGTAGTCAAGAGCAAGGGAGATACCAGTAATAAAGATGCTAAAGAGGAAACCAAAACAGAAGGACATCAGCCTGAAACTAAGGAAGAAGTGTTTACCAATCTTGCCACGACGACAAACACATCTAATAATCCAACTGAACCATAGCCCCATGCTGAAATTAAAATCTCTCAGACTTTATAACTTAAAGTGTGTTTAAGTGAATTTTAAGTTGCATGCATTTCCAGAGCTCTCTTAAACTGGTTTTTAATCAACATAGCAGCTTGGGACACAGTAAACACTTTGTGGGGGAAGAAGGAGTTAGAAAGAAAGTAATGCATTTATCCTTTATTCTTACACTATGTAAAAGACATGTTTCAAAAATAAACCCTGTACATTAATCACTTTAGATCAGCTGAGTGGAAAAAACCCAACAAACCAACTACTTCAGGGTTAATGCTGATGCGTGTTGTTTAGGGTGTATTCTTTTGCAGGTGGTTTTTGTAAAATCAGTGGCCTGCATTGTCAGAATACCAGTCCTTCTATAAGTGTAGCCACTCTTAACAGTAATGTTTTTATTTTTAATGTTCACAGTTGGGCACTTTAAGTAATGATGGATAGAAAGTGTGTAAGAAACTGTAGGGATATTTATATGTGTGCAGGACTTCAATGCTATATTTTAAGAGGGAAATAAAATAATATAGAAGCCTAATTTAGTCTTGTGATTTTATAAGCTGGAAATGTAAGGGCAGTTTCAAATCAGTTTCAAATACGCTCTTCTAAACATAGAGATTTCTTTTAGTACACCATTGTAGTTGAAGCCTGACAGCTGCTTTCTCATCAAGACCAAAATGTGCCTTTCTTCATTCACTTGCTCCCTTCTAATGTTGTTGCTGTATCGTGTATCTGGATTGAGGAAAGACGTCGCTTAGCATTTCCTTTTTCTTTTTTTTCTTTTTCCCCCTGTCCTGGGAGTCACCATTTAACAGTAATGTTTATAACATTAAGAAGTCTGTATCTACTGCTGTTGTTTTACAGAAATTTACTTTACAGCATCATAACTTGTTCTGCAAAGTCATTAGCCTTTAACTACTGCTTCTGAATTTCCAGCCAAACACACTTTGTATTCATAGAGTCAATATGATTAAGAGGTAGTCCTCTCATTTTGTGAACAGTTTAAGCAATACTTCATGGTTGTTCCAAGTGATTAGCAACTTAAGCAAGGGACATAAAACATGTTTCAGCTACATCCATGTAAAATGAAAGCAGCAGAGTCAGACCAGTGCAGAACAAGCGCAAGGGAGGAAGGAGTCCTAACCAAACTCCAGAAGTTACCTTTGACTTGCATTTGTAAAACGAACAAATCTTTTTTTACCTGCTAGCATATGTTCACAGCACATGAAGAAAACTTTAATATAGCTGCTCAAGGCAATTGATTACTTACCGAATTATACTCTGAATCATGAGATTAGATTGGAAAGTAGGTTTAAACCCCTCTGAAAACCTTGTTTTAAGAGGCAGGTTGAGAGTGGTCATCTAGAACTGTCCCTATTTTAAAGTAACAATATAGGATGTAAATTGTAATGCAGCAAGTGTTTTGAAATAACAATTGGACTGTGAACTGTCTGCTCAGTTGTAGGTAGAAGGCTGATGATTCTTTTAGTTTCATTTTGATAGTCAACAACACCCTGTAAGAATATACAATGTCTGGTAATCATGTGGCTACTCTAGCTTTTGGAGCAGCGTTGTAGGCATTCCAGTAGAAGAGGTGTGAAAGTTCATCCGCCTGCATAATTCTTGTATGAACTCACCTCAGTGACACATTCCTCCTGCAGGATTACATTTCTGTTGAGGACACATGTCTCTGACATCATATAACAAAAATACTTAAATTGAGAAAAATCAGCTGTGGGTTCTTAAGCTATAAGCAAGGTCTGTGGGAGATGTGAGGCCCTATCTCTTTCCAGTTTCTCTTAGTAGCCCACTAAAGTAATTCACATCAAAACCACCTCATTAGCTGAGATGGCAATGTGGAAATTCAGATTACAGTCATAAAAACATACCATTTGCAGGAAGTTAAACAGGTGCTATCCTTTTAAAACATGTCATCTCCTGCTAATAGAGCCTGATTCATGTTATATTATTCAATGTTGGTCAGAGTAGGTGGAGTCAAATTTAATTACAACTTTTTTTTTAAAGAAGCAAAGCTAGAGGTAGAGTTACATTCTGCTAGGCTGTGCTTTGAAAGTTGATTATTAAAGTCAGTGATACTACTGCAGAATTAGGTACCACTCAAAATGAAGCAAGGTTTCATGATCTGGCCTAATAAGGGAAAGTATATTTGGCTGCCCTGGAGCTGCCTAGCTGGAAGACACTTGCTCTGAGTCATAGTCTCTCTTTGTTTCCTCTGTTGCTCAAGATTAAACTACACCCAGTCCAGCATATATGTCTTGACACATCAGCATAGCTACACATTCTGCATATAGGCTGGGAGGAGGGAGTAGCAAAGGAGGAAGCAGATGAAGGTTCCCACCCATTTGCTGTAAGCATATGACCTACTCTTTGCAGAGCCTGCTTGCTTCCTTGCATTGGTACCAATGATGTGGGTATGTGGCAGAGGAGAGGAAAAAGATCCTTCATTAACTTGCATTTCTGCCGTATGGTACTAGCTGGTCTGCGGGTTGACCCTGGGTAGCTGTGAAAACTTGGCTTTGAAACTCTGGTAGCAAGTAATTAGGGTTTTAATACTAGTGATAAGAATGACATTACATCACGCTGCTTTTCAAAAACGAATGTGCAACAAACAGCAAATCTGCTGTGGAATATAAGGTGTTCAAATACACAGACTGCCGTTTGCCGTTGCTGTTTTAAAAAATGAAAATGCCGCAAAGATTTTCAAGGAGAAAAAAAATAAAGCTGCCTGTTACTCATTTTGAGTCGATGTCAAGCATTTAATTTATTTGAGAAGCAAATAATTCCCAAGTCAGTGAAAGGCACTGTTTCAACTCATTTAAAGGTAGCAAGAGGGATGTGAAAAGTCTGTACACAGAATCACAGTAAAAGCTTAGCCTATTTTCTGATTGCACTATCTTGTCCAGCTAGTGATATTTTAAATGCCAGTAGTGGCCTGTTCTCTATATTTAAACTATCACAGCAGTGAGGCATTGTGTTTCCTATAAATACAGCATTTTGACTATTTACACAGGGCCAAATCATACCATACCCTGAGGAAGGGGCAGCAGATAGTTACATTGCCCCCAAGAGCATGCTAAGACAGAATTGTGGCTCTCTGGTGTCCAATTCCTCCCTTTCTCTGGTGAGAGGTACAAGCCCTTTATCTGGGATATGTTTTACTTCCAACTTCATGTTGGCTCAGCTGTGTTTGCAGACAAGTTGGGGAAGGAAGGGCGTACAAGCGAAACTCCACCCAGAAGGCTGGAAAGCAACACAGCACAGTTTGTAGAGGCAGGTCGTTGCCTGCACTCCAGTAGCAATGTAAGCCAGCCTAGGAAAGCCCCAGTCTCAGTATCCTCAGTGAAGATATCACATGGTACTTTTTAACATGATAGTTGAAATAATAATAATAATTAAAAAAACCCCAACTTCTGGTGCCTGGCGTATTGCTGGTGAAGAGGACAAAGGTTAATCAAGGTATGCTTATGAGAATATTTTAATTTGCTAGGTTTTCAATCTCCCTCCTTAGATGTGCATGTATTGATCTTTTTAAATATGCAGGTAACCGAATAAGACAGTACTGCATCATGAACTTAAGTAAGACGTACACAAACATGAGGGTAAAATGGGCTTAGACTAAAGGACTAGTTATGGGCTGTTGCTTCTGTGCTTTTGGTCCTGTTGTGTTCAGGTAATGAAATGCAGGCATCTTACAAAACTAAAATCTAAATCACTAGCTGTAAACATTTAATATCGGATCAATCTTTGGTTTTGTTACAAAAGCTAATATTGATCAATAACATGGTTTTTCTGACAAACAAATCCAGCCCTTTTGGGCCACTTGGGTAAAGGAGGCCTTTAGAAAAAGCTAATCTGAGCTCAGCAGTGCTGACTGTAGAATACAGGTTGAAGCCGTAAGTTAACCATACAAAACATGATTTCCTGGAGCCTTAACATAACTATTAAGACTCAAAATCCAAATTTCTCTGGATATATAATAATGTCATTAATGAAATACAAACACAATCATTTTAGCAATTGATACAATGATCTTATCGGCACTTTCACCTTCTATTTATGTGGGTAGGAGTAACTCATAAAGGTACACAGGAGATCCAAATGAACTAGTCTGTTTGTTTTTCTCTTAAGACAAAGCATTTGCTTAAAGATAAATGGATGTCACAAAGATACATTAGCCTTGCTGTACAAAGAAAGAGCCTTTTATACTGGATAATTTGGATTTCCTAGCTCTACATAAATAACGCATTCATAGTATTGTATATGGTATCAGTCTACACTCCTGTGAACCACTGTGTGAAGGCGAACAGTCTGTCCACTCTTTGTAATACTAGATACAAATGTAATCGTATGCCCGCCAATGTAATCCAAAGCAAGAGTTATTTTAAGATAGGCAAGAAGCTGGTTACAAAGCAGTGGAACGTACCAATGCTCAGTCAAGTACCTTTCCAGAATTTATAAATAGTCAACTTTTTAAAAAAATAGGGTAAAAATTAGAGGCTGGTTCAGCTTTTGCCTATCCGAATTTTCACTGCTGTCTCCAGAAGCTGGGAATCTGCACGAAAGGAAGAGGTCCAGCCTTCAGTATCCATATGCCCCTGCGCTAGCAAACTGTAGGGCAAGCAGAAGTAGAGGATCACAGGTTAAATTTCAGATTTTAAAAAGAAAAGTGCATTTGCCACGCCTATTTCAGACACGCTTCACGTTTCAGAGTTAAACATGGAATATGGAGTTCTTCATCTCTGGTCCTTTACATTTGACATCTATATAAGGACTGCAGTATTCTGTGGAGTGTTCCGCAACAAATACAGAAATAACCATTAGAATTTGCCCTAATTGATAACGTTGTTGGAAGCCTTGGTAAAAAGGCTGGAGACTGAACAGACATAAAAATAAGTATCTCCTCCTAATCAGAAATGGTACCTTTTCTAGGAATGAGGTGAACAGCCGAGAAAATGTAACAAACTTTGAAGTGTTACTACTTCTATTATATCTACTCAGTGGATAGCAGATCTGTCTGCAGGGCGGTTCAGCTGCCTTCACAAATATAAAAGTAATTAAAAAAAAAGGGGGTGTTATCTTAGTTTTAAAACAGTAAAAGAAAGACACTGAGTTTAGCAACAAAGGGGTATGGAACTTTGCCAGGCTTTACTGTATTTCTGCGGCACCTGACCGTGAACAGATTAGATTTGCAAAATCATCTACACGGATTACTTGAAGCCCTGATTTATTGCTTTTCATCATTTGGTGAACTTTGAGTTCCCATCCATTTCTGTCTTGTCAGGAAAGCTCAGCTCCTTCCATTTGCAGAAATGAGCAATGTCTGCAATAATTCTCTCGTGCATTTCCCACAGGGTTGGCAGGCAGATGATGTATGTTTTCTGCAGCCCATATAGAGCCGTGGCAAAGAATATGAGGAGTTGGTAGTCTCTCTTGCCTCTCCAAGTGCACAGCTCAGGGTGTAAAATCTGTTAGTAAGAGACATAACATTGAATCCAGTGCGAGTTTTTCTATTTTATTTAAATAAAATTGAGATTAAACCAAGGAAAACCTAAAGCAGCGTTGCCCAGCGGCCAAAAATACGGAGATTTTTTACTTCCAAAGGATTGATGAAATGACAACACATTCCCCTAGTTAAGCATTTCAGTAGGTGTTGGTGATTACTTGGTGTCCAGGACCTTCCCTCAGTCATCATTTCTGATGAGTTCTTGTCTCATCTCCTTTCCTGCTCTCCTGAACTGCCTTTCCAACTACCATGAAACCTCCTTCTTTCTCTTGGCCTATTATATCTTAGGAAAGAGTGAGATAGAGCAGATTTGCATGTGAAGATTTAACAATTTAGAGAGTTTGGTCAAAAAACGTTGGGAGTTCAACTCTAATTTATCTCTCCAATTAAAGGTGATCTTGATCCTCAGCCATTAAATTCAAACATTTATCAAAATTTCTGCATGCCTGCATACCAGGTATAAAGCCAACTCTTAAGATGGAACATGCCTGGAAGCATGAGGACAAAGATTAAGGTAACTGTAATTCAATCCGAATAGGGCTTCTCTCCACCCAAAATACTGAAATCATACAATTTACTTTAAAACTTCGGAATTCCGTACTTTTGAAACATGTAAGCATCTGCAATAGGTGCTGAAAGCACAGAGAAACACTACCAACTTTTAAATGGCCTTATTTAAGTATTTTATTCAGTTTTGAAAATTGCACAAAGAAAGGAAAAAAATATGCTAGCAGTGCATCCTGACAAAGAATAAATCATGTACATCAGAGATATTTTATCATTCTTAACAGTAGTTACTTCAAAATGCTACTGTGAATAAAAAGTATCAGGACTAAAATTTAACTATGGATATATTAGATTACACTGAATAAAGGATATAAGGTAGAAAGGGTTGTATAACAATATCATAAACAAATATTGCTGCCTAGAAACAACAGGCATAGACACATTAAAATGTTTAAGGTACCTTAAATATTAACTACCTAGCAACAAGTCCCTGATTACTTCGAAGAAAATATGCACTACTAGGGAAGGAAGAAATCATAGCAATCATTATTATTATACTTTTTTTTTTACAGTAACAATTAGACACATCACAGTTGTTACATAACATACAATTACATGCATAGGGAATCCCTGCCTTGAATAGTTTATGCTTGACTACACTAAGAAACAATATATAACTATGAAATTACAGGATACATATTTGATAGAGCTGAGAAACTGGCTCTCTGCATCACTGAGTCCTAGTTCCTCCTCTGCCTCTGATTTACAGTGTCACCATACCAACTCACTTATGTCTACACATTCCTATTTTGGTGCTTGCAATTATAATGTAGTTGTGCCATATCACAGGCGAACAATCTGAAGCATGTTACATGACATTGTTTGACAAGAGAACCAGGATAGGCTGTGAGTCTTACTTCCCTTGACATTGCTCATGTCACTTAATGTTCCTGTATGTTACTCTCACAGTGACCTACGGTGCGCTTGCGTGAGGAGCTCTCCGGGGTTACAGCTTGGCACTGTTAAGTCTTCCCGCACCACCATTACATGTTCCAAGTGTATGAGCCTGAAGGCAGAATTTCCTCCTGCAGTATTTGTAAAACAGCTGAAACGACTGTGATGGAAAATGGTTTCCAGTAATAGTTAAACAAACTTTCTAATCTTGCATGTGTTCATTACGGCAGTGAGTAAACATGTTGGCAGGATGCTGACATGCTGTGGTGGCAGGCTCTAGTAGATGCCTACATTCCTATGATTTTTTTTAAAGCTTATAAAAGGTGTCAGGTTAATGCAGGTTTGCAGGGTGTTGGAGGCCTTGGGTTCCTGCAGTTCTAGTTATAACAAACAACACTGACATATCCAGCATTTTAAAAGCCGGAAGACTTTCAGATTTGGCTTCCAAACTAGGTTTTGTAGAACCCTACTTGTACATGACACTCTCAAGCTTCACATAAAACCAATAACTGTTTCCAGTCTGGAATCTACACAAAGACAGTAATTCTCTATATGGTTTATAAACAACAAAAAAAAGCCATTGGCTCATTTCTGCACCTCTTTATTCCATAACCACAACTCTAATCCTCATTCCAAAACTTAACTCTACCAACAATCCTAATCCATCAATCTCTACCTGCCTCAAAAGAAATACAAGCCTGCAGGCTCCAGCAGAACAAGCCTTGAATTTTTCCAGCAGCACTTCTAGACTAAACACTAGCAGCAGTTCTTAATTTCTTGCAGGCTTGAAACTGAGCACAACTGAACTGAGGGAAAGGATGGTAAATTAAAGTGGAAAAAAACACCAAGCGAAGGTGTAGTTTCAAATACCTTATTCGCAGTGACAGCTACTTTTGAGATTATTTAACAGGTTAGCTTTTATATGGTAGGCTTGGCTTTTCAATAGGAGGGAATGAATCAGCCCATTACAAAATCAGGCCCTATATAAATGTTCATTCAGAAAAGATTTACAGCTTTTACTCATTCACTTGAATTTGTGCTTTTATTGAATGAGGAATGTGGAATTTAGCCACATCTTTATTATTTGTGAATGTGTATTGAGCTTTCTTCTGATAAACCAGTACTTTATTTCTTTACCATAAGTCATGCTTTCTTGTTTTTGTCAGTTTTTGAAAAATGCACTAATGCGTAACTTACAGAGGTGTTTTCAGACACCTGGCTCAGCTGGGGCAACAGCTGAGAGGTACAAACTGCCCCTTTCATGCTTGTGGTTTCTTAGCTTCAGGACACACTGCTTGGGAAGCCTCACTGACACCAGTTTAGCAGAGGATCATCTGCACGTAAGTGGCATGCAGACAAGGGTGATAGAAGACAAAAACTTCATGATGTTGGTTCTGGTTGCTTAGAGGGTGACATGTTCCTTACAATCACTACTCCAAGCAAATCACTCTAGATTGTCTTAATGCCATTAAAATAAAAATGTGTTCTCAGATTTTTACAGGGAGGCTTAATGCATTTATTTTTATAATGCATTGATTCAGATTTTGTACCATCCAAGCTCCTTCATCTAGAGGGTGAAATTCTCCCAGTGTCACATGGTGATATTTTTGCTTTTTGACCATAAATTTTCAATTGGAAACTCTGCATGAGTCTCCAGTAGTTGCTGACAGAGCCTGATGCATCTTTTCCTGTAATACTCCTCTCACACAGGGGCAGGAAAGTGAGGGAGCTTTTTGTGCTTACGATTTTTCCCTGTTCTCCCTGGTGGATTTTCTGTCTCTAGGGTTGCATACTGAAGCTTCCCTGATTGCCACTTGTAACAGAACCTGAGTACATTTATGTAAATTATGGAGGAAAAAAAGACCAATTTTTGTATTAGATCATATGGACATTTCAGGTGTGATTCAAGCAGGTCATGTGCAGAAGGCACGTCTTGGCCAAACTAAGGTCTGAGAATCTTACAAATTTAAAAAGCTAAAAAAACTGATGTTACTTGGGCTTGAGCCAAGAAATATATTTCTATCTTTATTTGCTACATGGTGCTCTGATAAAGGCAAAATCCAATCAGTGGAAGAAACTATGTCAGTAAATGGTAATTTAGCCTTCATCACACAGCCAACAGTTACGTAAAGAAAATGGGCCATTACAGCATTATTATTAAAGTGAGCATATACCGTGTAATTTTACACCACGACAAAATCATCTTTCTCAGAATCACAGAATCACAGAATCACTAAGGTTGGAAAAGACCGGTAAGATCATCAAGTCCAACCTAAAAAAAAAAAAAAACAAAAAAACCCCACAAACACCAACCAAAAAAAACCAACAACAACAACAAAAAACCCCACACAACAACAACAGAATCACAGAATCAGTACGGTTGGAAAAGACCTGTAAGATCATCGAGTCCAACCAGAAAAACAAACCACAACACACCAAAAACCAACCCACCCAACACCACACAGCACCATGCACAGCATCAGGGCCCCCTGATACAGTTGCATTACTGCAAGTGGAAAATACGGCCCAACTGTTCATTCCAGCCGACTGTCGCCGTTACATGAGCTTCTTAGCTCCATGTATGACGTCAAGAGCAACTTGACGTCGGAACCGGGACGAGAACGGTCCCCAGCGACCAGCAGAGGGCAACGGAGTCCCGCGGATGGTGCCGCCACCGCCGCCTCCCTCCCGGCAGCCGCGGGGCTTCCCCGCCGAGCGCTCGGGCAAAACCCGGCGCTACCTCCCGGATCTCTTCCTTTGAAATCGGGGGGCCACGGGGGAATTTACGGGCTCGGCGACTCTTTCTAAAGGAGCTACTTTAAAATATACTTTTAATTAAGCACAGAGGGTTGAGCGTGGAATGATGAGCGGAGAGAAGGTGACACAACCGATTTGTGCCACAGCACCCCATAGCTCACGGTGCAGAAACCCACCAGCAGCTCCAGGTTTTACTGTTTCTTTTTTTTTAACAACACCTACTGTCAATACAGAAAAAAATACATGAAAGAAACGAAACTCCTTAATTTCCTTGATTTTATTCATGTCCACTACAGCACTAAGAAATACAGGTTCTTGTTCTAACTTAGCAATTTTATATGAATATGGTATGAAAAAACCCCACCTGAGACCAGCGCAAGAAACAGGGACAGTCACTAAGGCAGGCACTTCTGTGCCAGAGCAAGTAATGTTTATATCAGTCTTATGGCACACAAGCATAATTTTCAGCTCAGTACAGGCATTGTTCTTATGAGCGTAGGCTAGCAAGAGATGGCTGGAACCCTTCAAACCTCAAAACTACAAAATATGAGCAGGAGTTAAGTAGTTCCAGTACCTTGTATCAGAGTGATTTTTCCTAATGAGGCACTAGGGAGCTGTACTGTGAGGCTTCTGAGGACGAGCAAAATATAAAATTTCAGCTCTGCTTTTTAATAAAGTGCTGGCTTCAAGTGGAAGGTTGGACTAATGATCTTCAGAGGTCCCTCCGACCAACATTGGTATATCTACACTTTGATTTCTGAAAGACTCATTTTAGAAGAGCAGGACGTTAACATCACAGTCAATTATTCAGAAAACCTTTCTTTTGTTGAGGGTGCTATTTCCCAAAGCCAGGCCAGGCCAGAATTCATATAAGCCACTTTTTCCCTGAGGTGGAGTGATTGCATATCCTACTTTGAAGTGACTTACGTCAGCAACAAAAGCTGCCAAGAAGTCACAACCACCTGACTCCAAGGGTTCGTCCAATCTTTTTGATACGATAGCTGATGCAGCCTTCTCTTGAACAAATTGGACTCTAAGAAGAGGACATGTAAAGCATAGAACAAAAATTGGTCTTTGCATAATGGAGTCCTGTCCACATAAATTCATCCTATTATCACAATGGTTGGAGATTATTTTTCACCTAATTTCCATCTCAGGGAACTTTGCATGCTCTTATGTATCTAGTATTTTAATTATATGATTCCAAAATGCTTTTCAGTCATAAAACACTCCACAGGGATAGGTCATGTGCCTGTTATTCCAGTTATAAGTGGCACAGTAAATTATTTGCAGTACTAGTAGTATAACCCATCCATGTTGATTCCCAGCCCTTCCTGAATCCTTTTCCCATAGGCATTATACTGCTTTGGCAGGACATAATTTTTTATTTTATCTTCCATAAACTGAATCCAAATACATTGAGCAAAACTGAAGGATACATGGCTACTTAAAACGGCATACTCCAGCTGAGAATCAAATCTATGACCACAGTTGGTCTTATTAGCATTAAATTGCATTTGCTTGTGGATGCTGTGTTTGATTAAGAGTAGCGTAGTAGCATCTGTTTTTAAGATTGTTATCAAATTTAAATAGAGAGTCTGTATTTGTCTTTTTCACCGTAATTAACATTGAGGCTTGAGGCAAATCAAATCAGTCAAACAGAACAATTGCATGCATAATGCACTAGTTGGTCTCAGAAACCTCATTTCAAACATTTAGTTGAGCAGGAAAGTTATTTGGGGACTTGCTCGTGTTTGCTTTCTCTTTTTTGGGGGTTGGTGGGGTTTTTGGCACATTCAGAGCTACTGCTTCTGTAAAGAAGTAAGCATGGCTGAGTGGGGAAAAATGGAATGCCAGCCTTTTTTCTTTCTGTTCTTTGCATTAACTTTTTTCTTTACATCGCTTATTCATGGCTTTTTTGAAAAACATTGAAAAAATCTCCCCCAAGTTTCAAAGTACATTTGGACAACAGATGCCTAAAAAGAAAGCATCAGTGAACAGCACAGAAAGAAACAAAATTCTTGTGAAGGAGTAATTTTTTCTTAATTAAAACAACAAATTGGGAGGCTATGGCCCAAACTTTCTGACAAAGTATCTAAAACCTTAAGGAAGTGCTAGAATCCATTGGCCTGAAATTTGAAAATCCTATTGTTTCTCAGGTGGACCTGGATGCTTAAGTTCAATTTGCACATTATTTATAATGAGGCAGGTTTATATTAAATAAACCCACAAGACCTGAACATAGGACATGACACAAAGGCCATCATTCTGAAGACTCAGAACCCAACCGGAAGAACAGCAGCAAGCGAAGAGGGTTAGGTAGGACGAACATTGCAATTTCTGGTTAGCTAGCAAGTATTTGCAGTTCTGTGGTGTTGCTATGCCTTGACAGGAGCTTCTGCTACTACTTGATAGATACATGCACAAAAGAGAAGACAGACAGAATGGGATGGATGAAAAGAAGGTTAAGGAATGTGGAGATGGGCAAAGAGACTGAGATTCAAAAAAATAAGGTTGCAACAAATCATCATAGGCTGTGAATAGGAAGAGATGACATTACCTCATTCCTGTCTTGCCCAACTTGTTCTTAAAAAACACTAGTGGTGGATATTGCCCAGCTAATTTCAGTGAACAGTCTTTTCCCATGCTTATCTATCCAAATTCTTTGTTTCTGTCTAACTCATTCTTCCTGCAGTTATGCTCACTACTTTTCGTATCTGGGAAAGACCTGGGATTGCTTAGCCTCAAAAAGAAAAGACTCAGGGGGAATCTTATCAATGTGTATAAATGCCTGATGGGAGGAAGAAAAGAAGATGGGGCCAGACTCTTCTCAGCAGTATCCAGTGACAGGACAAGAGGAAATGGGCACAAACTGAAATACAGGAAATTTCACTTAAAGGTAAGAAAAAACTTTTTCATTGGGAGAATGGTTAAACACTGGCACAGGCTGCCCGGAGCAGCTGTGGAGTCACCATCTTTGGAAATACTCAAAACCCCACTGGACATGGTCCTGGGCACCCTGCAGTAGCTGACCCCGCTGTGAGCAGAGGGGTTGGACCACAGGTACCTTTCAACATCAACCATTCTATGATTCAGTGACAGTGAACAAAGAAACCAGGTATTCTTGTCCTCTTTCCAGCAATTTTTATATATTTCAAGACTGTTTTCCCGTGTCCCATAAGAAACTAGTCTAAAGAATCCTAATTCTTCAAATTATAGATCACAGCTGCTAAAATTCAGAATATCCCCAATT
Organism: Gavia stellata; assembly: GCF_030936135.1. Lineage (NCBI taxonomy): Eukaryota > Metazoa > Chordata > Aves > Gaviiformes > Gaviidae > Gavia > Gavia stellata. Next base: position 34,942,355 of record NC_082602.1, read on the forward strand.
TCCTTTGGCTTATTTTCAGTTGATAATTCTTGAAATGGTTGTTATCAAACTGAATATAGTATTCCCACTGCGGTCTTACTCATAGCAGAGTAAAAGGATTACTGCATAGGTCTTACGTATAACGCTCCTATGTATTCATTTTAGTATAACTGGATTTTATTTTACTATTTTTTTTACTGGTTGGCTCATCAATTTATGATCTAGGATTACCTCAGAACTCCCGACCAACCAGCTGTTCCTGAGCTTGTATTTATACAGATGATCGATCATTCCTCTTGCAAATTTTTATCTTGCCAGTCATTTCATTCATTTTGGATAATTTTTCAACTTGCCACAATAATCTCATAATGGAATCCTGATACCCAGTGGGATTTCAGGCCCTCCTAGCTTGATAATTTATGAAGTACACTTGTTATTCCATTATTTGGGCCATCAGTAAAGATACAGGACAGTACTAAACTCGTGCGTTAACCATTAGTAACCACTCTACAAGAGAAACTTCCCAAAAATTTGGGACTGTGGAGGTGTCCTAACTGGACCGTATTTCCTTAGATAGTTATGGGAAAATCACGAAAGACAGGATCAAAGGTCATATTAAGTGCAGATATACACTATCACCCAGGACTGCTAGACTGTCATAAGAAGAAAGGGTATTGATTAAATCTTAAATTTATTATGTTAACTGTTTCTTAACACTTTGTTGTCTTGCAGGTACTTGAAAGTACATACTTTGATTATTTTTTTCTATTCTTTTTTTCATTTAAGAAAAGGATCTGACTGATCTATAATTCCCTGAGTCTTCCCTCTTTCCCTTTTTTAAGGCTCAGAATGGTGGCATAGATTTATCAATGTATGTAAAAGCTATAGCCTCCCACTGATTTTGCAGACATTGGAAAATAATAGTAAATTAGAAGCCCAAATACTTCTCCTGCTTTCTGGGGCCTTGCTCATCCTCTGTTAGATTTCAGTACTTACTTCTCCAAGGTTATCACATCTCCACCTGGTCCTACCAGATCAATGACATAGTATAGACTCCTGCAACAACACATGCTTGTAATTTTTCCCTTCAATAATTACTCAGAGATAAAGCGATTTCCTCCTACATTCTATATTGTGTAATGGTGTATATGGCAGGCCTATGATGCCTTAATAAATGAAATGGTGCCTTGCAAATCTTTGTATGCCTTTTCCCCCAAAGAGCTAATTGACTATTTATAAGTAGTTTCTAGGACATTTTAAAATTTTGTTCAGGAATGGCTTTGACCTTTTCTCAGATTCATTTTCTGGTAAAGCTGAGTCATCTGTGTAGCTACGTATCAGTCATAATGTTATAGCTCTCTGATTTATCACACATAGTCATGGATCTAGGGTAAAAAGCTGTTATAGATATACAGTATATATAGTGCTCAAATATATATAGTAACATAACTAAAATGTCAAACAAAGTGAAAAGCATGTCAGTAATTGCCAAGTGTTACATGTGGCTCTGATTTCACCTTGGCTTCTCACTGGCATTCCCCTTCACAAATGCAAAACCTGACTGACTCCAATGACAATACAGAACTTCACTGATTTGTGTAAGGTATAGTCTTAGATCAGGTTTTTTTCTTATTATTTCCATAAAATATAGAGCTTGATTTCATTTATCTGCATCTAAATATGATCGTAATCTCTTTCACAGTAGCAATTTAAAGCATTTTACACATATCAATATAGTCAGGCTATAACACCTCTGCACAGTAGGGAAATACTACCTTTAGTCACACGTGTAAAAGTGACGTAGAGAGAGATTAAGTTATATATCCAAGGCCAGGCAGATAGGACAAGGATTCAGATTTTCTGATTTTCAGCCCTCTTTTTCAGTCTTGTGTCTATCTTCTTTCCCTAGGTTTTACAATGGCCTACATAAGATTGCACAAGAAATGCAAAGCCAGCAATAAACACTTTTAGTCTGTACCTAGCGATGATCATCTATCCTAGTTATTCAAGTATAGAATATAATCTCACAGGACAATAAAGTTCTTTTAATCTTCTGGTTTAGCCCTTTGAGAGTCATAAGAATTCTAATTACCAGTACAGTACTTAACTGCACATCAAGAGCTTGAGGATTGCAAATTCTATACATGACTTTTTTATCCAGAAGCCACAGATGAAGGAAAAGCTGGTAGTGTTTTTTGACCTAAATTATCGCCTAGCAGCTAGAGATTGTGCTCTTGGGCAAAAAGGATTCAGTGTCATTCTTAGAACTTCATACATCCCTACTCTTCTCTTAAATACTGATGTGTTTATCTGCAGTATAAATGCAACTTTATGTAGAGGTTGAGGTTCTGTAAACATGAGTTCTATTAGAGAGCAGTGGGTATGTATGTCAACAAGGTTTTATTATGTCTCCTAGAGTAACTTCGCTAACAGCTAGCATATCTGCTGGTGAATCCGGTTGAGATACAGCAAGGCTTACAGAAGACCAATCTTACTGTTCCAGCTCATGTCATTTGGCAAGGTGATGTACCAGTCTCCAGAAAAGCTCCTTCAGATGGCACCCTCTATGTCTCATCACAGGGCTCTGCTGCTCTAAGTATGAATGAGCACATGAATTGGATTCCGTACAGTTAAAACAAAACCAGAAGATGCACTCCAGGACCACATCTGATGTGCTCCAGTTGCTAAGGGGTCTGTAGGGCAAAACTAGACCTAATTTTAAATCAAGCTCCTGGAATGTGCAGACTGTAGAAGCTGGATCCTCGGCGCCAGCTGTTTCGTTCTCCAAATCCTTGCCTGTTGTACTGCACTGCTTGCTAATGTAGGCACGGTTGGCATTAGCGCATTCATAATATAGACGTGATCTGATTCTGTGCTGCTTGGCAACTCAGAATGAATTGCCAAGTGAGTGACACTAAGGTGAATCCTGACCCTAAAAAATTAGGCTCTTTCCATTCAATAAGGGCCAGGTAGGTTTACTATTACTCTGTTATTTGGAGTCCAGGTTCATAAACAGTATTTTAGTAGGTTATTCTGCATCTGCATTAGTTCCCTGAATTCAGTACACAATATGCTGCACAACTGCTTGTGGCTATACCGTGCTGGCATGGTACAGGAATAGAAACACACAGCTGGGAAGGAGGAAATGATTGTTTAAGCTGGCTTTAGCATTATTGTTGCTGGATGTCACAGCATGTCAAACCTTACTCTGAAAAGTTCCCTCTGGAACGTCTTCTGGGGTAAGGAAAGGAGAATTTGACCCCAAATTTATTTACTGCATAGGCTTTTGCTGCAACTATGCAAGCATATATGCTATTTTGAAAGCATGTTAGTCACAACATAGAAAATGAAGTCAACTAAAGTGACAGAATATTCTGTATTAAAAATGTAATAATTGAATGGAGTATTAAAGAATGTTTTCCATCATAACTTGGTAATGCTTAAATCCTGGAGTGCTGAGACCACTGGCTTCCAGGCTGATCAATAATGTCTCATTGTCTTACTTTCCATCCCTTAAACATCTATTTCTGCTATTGTTCCTTGTCTTTTGTAATGGTTCTAAATCTCTGGAATATGAATAGACACTGTGCCCTGGCTTTGTACAGTACCTAGCACAGCAGGGTTCCTTATCCATCACTAGAGTTCCCGGGCACGACAGCAATGTAAACAATGCATAAGAATTAATAAATATTGTATAAAATAATAAGTGCCATGAGAAAGAGGAGCAAGAGGACAGTGATTTAAAAAAACACTCAGCGAGTGTTACACTTTTCTTGCACTTATTTCCATCATTCAATTGACAAAGATTTTTGCACTGAATAACTAACCCATTTTTTTCATAGGATAGCCAAAACCAGGGTGAAAAGTGACAAAAAGAAATGCATAACAATTCAATACTTGGCAACTATTGCTATTCTTCAGGCGTAATTTGATGCTCAGCCTTAACAGTATTCACACGACATAAAGTTATGTTATGCCAAGAATGGAATACATATACTTTGCTATTTTTGCTATTTTACTATCAAATCGCCTCAATACTAAGAAACTGAGTAGTCATATTCATAAACAGAGACAGAAAGCATGATAATCTCAAGGAAAAAGCTAGATTCAGTGAACCCTAATAACATTACAAAGATAACTGGATGTTTTTTGTTTCTATAATAGTAAAATAGAAAAAAATCAAGGAAAATAAAAGAAATTCCAAGAAAGCTACTTACAAAATTGATTCAAATTGGCTAAACGGTATCAGATAAAAATAGAGTTTAATTTTTTTTTTCTAAAAGACATATTAAATTCCAGTGATTCTAAAATTTTACTTTTCACCCTTTCTAAAAGCAAAAGCCTTGCTATTTTTTGAAATATGAACTATTTTGCTCTTAAAAAACCCAACCTAAATTAAAAGTAAAGAAAGGGAGGTAAGCAGTTTTAAAGGGTAATAGAACCATTTAACTTGCTCAGAGTGTTTTTAAATCTTATTTTGCTGAATATATCTTCAGTGAGTTGCTAATGGATCTCCATCCCATTTTTTATTAAATTTATTCTGCTCCACTTCCAAGACACTGAGTTTTGTAGCTAGAACCACCAACATGACAAAGTTGTCTTTGAAACATTTCTGTAGAAGCCCAAATTGTGACCTCATGGTACCCTAATAAAGACACATATGGTTGTCAGGGGAAGCCTGTTTTAGAAACACCTACATTGAAACTTTCTTTGATCAAAAGTAGGTCTAGAAAGGAAACTCTCTTGTAAGGCAAATGTGCAAAAGCCCACACTTGGGAAAAATTAGTTTGTTGTGTAGATTGCCTTGATGCTTTCTGGCAAATGGGATTAATGCTTAATCAGCCCTTAATCAATGAAAAGACTGAAATGGGGCTGTGGAGCAAAAAATAGAATCTACTTGGTGAAGGACTTTCTGTGTCTGAACTGGTCTACTGCACTGGAAAAGCAGCGTGCCTAGATGATGAGATGAGGAAAAGCAAGTAGAATCTGTTTTAAATTAGCTGTGAATTTTATTACAATGGCCATGAACAGCAGCCTGTCATTGACCTTGGAGAAATTACAAATTAAATGTGGCTGTGGTATACTATAAACAGCATTTTAACTGATGAAGGCAGACCAACAGTAAGGAATCTTTTAATGTGTGATTGCACTAGCTTGGTAGTCTTCAAAGTGAAATTTGCAATTGTAAAATAAAGAATCGTAGGCAGTCAAAACATTCTCATTTATTTTTGCAAATGGTCTCATTGATTTGATCTTAACAGTAAGCACAACAGCAGGAAATCAATACATTACCCATAAACCATGTAGTATATTGCAGATGTTAACCACATAAACATTGCTTTGAAGGGAAAACGTTATTGTTTTCCTATGTACTCAGTGAAGCTCGGTGAAGTCAATGGAAATATTCCCATTGGCAAGTAAGAGGTTTTCACAAGGATGGAGGAAATACCAGAGTCCCTCTTCCTTTAGAGATAACAACTACAGCTGCCATATGAGAAAGTTGTTTCAGGGGAAAGAAAGCTAAAAATAAATTCAGGCAAAAATTCTTAAGCTGAACTGCTTTCCTTGTTTTTGAGAAAGTTTTCGTTTTCTTGCCAAAAGCTAATATTCATGCCAGTGGTTTTGTATTTTTCTGTTATAAAACACAACATACAAGTATTTTTCAGAGTATTTAATATTGAAAGTACATTTACAGGTACTTCAGAAGTGTTCTGGTGGCAACCGTTGGCTGTCACAAACAAATCTCTTTTTATCTGCTATACTGCCAGTCAGAAGAGCCTACTGTGTTACTTGTGTAAAAGCCTTTTCAAAAAAATATTTCAGAAGAGCAAAGTAACTCAAGGGCCCTTCTTGCATCATAGTTTATTAACCATCTCACACAGCTGGGGAGCTATCAGGTTAGTAAATACGTGATGAAGGATTAGGTAAATTAAAGAATCTGATTGGAATATTGTAGAAGCCCTGATCTATGGATGCGATTTAAGACAGTAAGGGTATAGCATCATGGATTTATTATTCATATTCATTAGCAGGAACACATTCGAACCATCTGAGTTACAGAAACAGGCAAACCAGTTTGTCTTGCCTGCAAAAAAAAAACTTGCAAGAAAACCAGCAGGCATAACCAGAGGTCAGCCTGACTGAATGGGGAAAACATAACTAAGCTCAAATGCAAAAAGGAAGCATACGGAAGGTGCAAGTGGGTAAGGGCTACCAAGGAGGAATACAGATGCATTGCCTGGGCACACAGAGATGAAAATAGGAAGGACAAAGCGCAGCTAGATTAAAAACTGGCAAGGAGTATGAAGGATAACAAGAAAGGCTTCTATAGTTACTTTGTCATCAAAAAGATGACTAAAGAAAACTTAAGCCCACTGCTGAGTGGGGTGGGCAACCGTGTGATGAAGGACACAGAAAAGGCCGAGGCCTTTTTTGCCTCAGATTTTACTGTAGGATCTGCTTTCAGGCATCCCATGCCTCTGTGTCTAATAGCAAAGTTGGGGTACAGAAGTCCTACCAGTGGTAGAAGAAGACCGAGTTAGGGACTACTTAAATAAGCTGACATACAAGAATTCCATGGGACCTGATGGGATGCATCCAGAAGTGCTGAGGGAGCTGGCTGATGGCACTGCAAGACTGCTTTTTATCATCTTTATCATAGCACCTGGCAATCCTGTAAACAACTAGACTGAATATACCTTCAGTCAATAATAAGGCAGCAAAAATTATTACCACTCGTTGTTGGATATGTCGTGGTTTAAGCCCAGACGGACTAATCACCACACAGCTGCTCACTCACTCCCCTTCCTCAACTGGACAGGAGAGAGAAAATATGAAGAAAAGGCTCATAGGTCGAGATAAGGACATAGGGAGATCACTCACCAACTACCGTCATGGGCAAAATAGACTTGACTTGGGGAAATTAGTTTAATTTATTACCAATCAAAATCAGAGTAGGATAATGAGAAGTAAAACCAAATCTTAAAAAAACAACACCTTCCCCCCACCCCTCCCTTCTTCCCGGGCTCAACTTCACTCCTGAACCTCTTCCCCCCCCGAGCGGCGCAGGGGGATGGGGAATGGGGGTTGCGGTCAGCTCATCACACGTTTCTGCCGCTCCTTCCTCCTCACACTCTTCCCCTGCTCCAGCGTGGGGTCCCTCCCACAGGAGACAGTTCTCCACGAACTTCTCCAACGTGGGTTCTTCCCACGGGCTGCAGTTCTTCACGAACTGCTCCAGCATGGGTCCGTTCCACGGGGGCAGTCCTTCAGGAACAGACTGCTCCAGCGTGGGTCCCCCGCGGGATCGCAAGTCCTGCCAGCAAACCTGCTCCAGCGTGGGCTCCTCTCTCCACGGCTCCACAGGTCCTGCCAGGAGCCTGCTCCAGCATGGGCTTCCCACAGGATCACAGCCTCCTTCAGGCATCCACCTGCTCCAGCGTGGGGTCCTCCACGGGCTGCAGGTGGCTATCTGCTCCACCGTGGACCTCCATGGGCTGCAGGGGGACAACCTGCTTCACCATGGTCTTCACCACGGGCTGCAGGGGAATCTGTGCTCCGACGCCTGGAGCCTCTCCTCCCCCTCCTTCTTCACTGACCTTGGGGTCTGCAGAGTTGTTTCTCTCACATATTCTCACTCCTCTCTTCTCCGGCTGCCACTTCCCGGTTTTTCCCCCCTTCTTAAATATGTTATCACAGAGGCGCTACCACTGTTGCTGATTAGCTCAGCCTTAGCCAGTGGCAGATCCGTCTTGGAGTGGGCTGGCATTGGCTCTATCAGACACAGGAGAAGCTTCTAGCAGCTTCTCACAGAAGCCACCCCTGTAGCCCCCCCTGCTACCAAAGCGCTGCCACGCAAACCCAATACAGATAGTCAAATAAGTGGTGGCTCAACCTGTCAGTTGAAAGCAAAGCAGCAAATGTCCATACTGTAAAATTTCCACCAACTGCACTTATGAACTTCTATCTCTAATAGTAAAAGAGGAATGAGCTGACTATAATGTTATCATGCAGGCAAATAGGAGTGCTTCAAATATATTCACTGCCAAAGAAAATTTGTCTGATGTTCATCTGGAAGCTACCAGAAGCATGAAAGCCAAACAAACAAAAAAAATGTTCCACAACTTCTTAATCACAGACATTTAGAAATAAAGATCCTCACACTCTCTACAGTGTCATTTCCAAAACCAGTATCATTCATCCCAGGAAGAGTTGTGTATTTGTCCAATCTATCCAGTCAATTACACTTCCAAGTATGGAGTGTTGCTAAATCGTATCACTTCCCATTAATCAACATTTAAACTTGAAATCAAGCTGCACTCAATCAAGTAATACTGAGAGCGAGAGCACATGACTTATTGTCAGCCTATGCATTTCCTTACCATTAGCTTTTGACAATGAATTGCAAAAATGCAAAATTCCTTTTCCAATCTTTTCCTATGCTAACTAAAGCTGACAGGCTCATAAAAACACTGCCTCGCTGTGAATCTATGGAAAACACACTGCATGTAAACAGAAAACTACCCAAGGTGAAAAAAAAAACGATCAAAGGGTGAACAACGGCAAAACAAAGTCTGTCCTCAAAATCCCTGCAAGGAGCTCTGAATTACTTTAATGGCAACCCTATGCATTGCACTGTAACACTGAACTATTTGGGAAATGCATGCAGAATAGAGATGATACTTCAAGTGGCAGTGATAAATATTTAGCAAATGATAGTGCAGACTACCCTGAACTAGAGAAAAGAGATGGGAACAAAAAGAAAGGGTTATGTTTTGACCCACTGAGCTGTTCAGTTTCTAGTCTTAAACCAGAAAAGTTCTGAAGCACATGCTCATCTTAAAAGATGTTAATATCCAATTAAACATTTAATTTATACATCTAAAGTCATGCATACACTTAAATGCTTTTCTAGACTGGATGCTCAGTACCTTCCAAAATCAAGCTCTTGCCTGGGTCTTGAATGTTAACGTTCAATAAGGCGATTTCTCATTTCTTAATGTCCTTTAGTCACACATTTTGTAGCATAACTAATAAATATGAGAAATACACTAATGGAGAAACGTTGTATGAGAGAGAAACCAATCTTTTCAAAGAGTGGTTTGAAAGTAGTGCTGTTCAATGGTAGGTAGTTTAATAATAATTGGTAAACCTTTTTATTTGTGAGTTGAAGAGGCTAACCTCCCCAGTAGCCCATCCCTCTCTGTCAGCAGAGGCTTCAGTGCTCCCAGCTAGAACATGTCCAAAGGAACTCTTGATTTGGCATGACAAAGTGAAGCAGAAACCTCTGGCAGGGGAGGGAAATTCCTAAAATGGATCTGCCACTGACAGAACAGGCTCATTCTGGAAATCTCTGCCCTCAGCTGCTAGTTCCCATGCCCCAGCTGGAGATTCCCACTCTCCTGTTGTGTGACAAATGCCAAGTCAACTGTTCATGGAGCTGCCCTAACTGAGTGGGTGGAGTCCATAGCAGGGGCCAGGACGTCTTTCTTACTGTCACTTTCACTGATTATCATTTGTTCTTACATTACAATATTGATCATCTTAGTTAAAGACTTTATGGGTTTCTCAGATAATTAATTCAATGTATATGTAGAAGTCAAATGCTTACATTTACACAATGAAACGAAGGAATGGTACCACTGAATAAGGTGTTTATTTGCATTGTCCAGAAAAGAATGACAAAATATTTCAGGCAGGCCGGTGCGTACAACTGGCAGCTAAAAGAGATTCTCTACCTAAGGAGAGTTAACTTCTCAAAAATCTGCCTTACCTCTAATTTTAGCAAATCTCAGCCCAAAATAATTCTCAAATTTCTTTTTTCCTTAAGGCTTCACACATTTCTCTGAAAAGGGGAATGCTGCAGCTACCGCCACTAAGATGCCTGCTGCCTGTGACTCATTATCTAACTAAACTACTGTCCCTCTGCCCTGCCCATAGTGCAAGGCAGGGAAGAGACAGAGAAGAGCAAAACTCAATAATCTCTTTTAGCTGTCAATTGCCAGCTTCCTTACAGGGTCACAGAGTGACTTCTCTCCAGGAGAAGCTGCAGGAAGGATTTTACTGAGCTGAGCATTTGAAAAACCTGAGGCTCTTGCTGCTCCTCATCCTTCCCTTCAGACAGCTAAAACCGAAAGACAGACACAGCTTTCTTTGCACACCAGGAGCTTTCTGTTAGAGACACAAAATATGTCCCATTGCAATCCCAGCTCCGCTGTCCATTCATTTTACCTGAAATTTCACAATGCCTTCTCTACTTGGGCTAGGCTTCATTTTATGGCACTATAAATGTATATCATTTACAAGTGAGAAAACTGCATTATGTTGTTCTGCTAGGAAACTAGCTGTGGACCAATCCATCCCTACTGCATTTCTGTGTATGTTTGATATGCCTTTGAAAATATGTGACATTGTGCTTATGGGAAAATCAAGAAGGAAGTAATTCAAAAGAGATTTATTTATTAAAATGCTGAGAAGCCATTTAAACCCTTCTCTTGCCCAGTACCTGCATGAGTGATCTGAATTACTAGCGTTACTAGCATTCTGCCAATGGCATTTACTGCCACATACAAGAATTAGGCAGGACAGTGCTACACGGGAAGCTGCAGGGCATTCACAAGGCATAGCATTTTCAAAATCGGGATCTGTAGCCAAGAAAGAATAGTGCATCCTTTTGCATACCTGCCCTGGGGAAAACGTTAAGAGATACCAGCATCTATTATCAAATCAGAGTTCAGTTCCATTCATATCATTCCTATACTACTTAAGTGCACTTAAAAGAAAAAAAGCAACAACATCAGAGGTCAGACCTTATATTTGAAAGAAAAATCTGAAACTGCGTTCAAAATAACATAAAGCCTGTTTAGAGACATTTTTTAAAAAAGGATTATTCTTTTAAGAAAGAAGGATAGATGGAAAGAAATAAAAAGGTGAGAAAATTGGTTTTCCAATACTATGTAAAGCTACTTACTTGCATGCATCATTAATTTTCAAGATATACTGAAGATGTTCTTTCAACAAAGCAAGCTGCTCCCAAATGTCTGTATGCATGATGGGATGCTTTTTGTCTATGTTCATTTCTACTTCAATTTTATAGTGGGACTTCAGCTTCTGTAAACAAACAGCTCTGGAAACCTGTGGACAAGTGGCCGGTAAGGCTGGGAAGGGTCTGTAGCAGCGACAAATTTGTTGGTACATTTTCCAGTCTTGCCTGGAGAGAGGGTATAGTTACCCTTGTATGAGGAGGTGCGCCCTTCTGTATAAATATTTAAAATCATAATGAGTCCTGTGCTATGGTGTTGAGATTTCCTTTCACCACTAGCTGATACATCAACTCCCGCCTGTTTCCACCAATTATTACAGTTGGTCCCTCTTGGGAAAAGCTGAAAATGCTTGGGGGGTACGGGCTTGGTTGTTACCACTTCGGCTGTGGTGGCTGGCTAGAACCTCCTGCGTCTCTGCGGCGTGTGCTGCTGAAGGCTTCCAGGCACCAAGAGTCGCCGAGCGCGGGCCGGGGAGAGCCGGGCCCCCGCGGGAGCCAGGCCGGGCTGCCCTCGCCCGCGGCGGGAGAGCGTCGAGGCTGAGCAGCGCCGGCGCTGAGGGGAGGGCGCGCGCCCCTCCCTCAGACCCAGCCGCCCGCCGGGGTTATCGCCGGTTATCCCCGCCGCAGAGGGCAAAGCGTCCCGCTGCCCGCCGGCCCTCCCCGCCGCGGCGCCTCAGCACGGGCCCCTCCCCGCTCCTCACTGTCTCTGCGGTCCTCGGGCTGCCTCCCTCTCCCGCGGGTGGCTGAGGAGGCCGGGCTGAGGGGACCCCGAGGCACCGGCGGGCGGGAGGGGAGCGGGGCCCCGCCCCTCGCGCTCCGCAAGCCCCGCCCAGCGCCGCGCTGCACCTTTAAGCGCGCGGCGAAGCGCTGACGGGCAGCGTCACGTGCGGCGGTGGGGCCGGAACCCGAGCTCGTGCCCGGCCGGCTGAGGAAGCGCCCCTCGCCGGAGCGGCGGCTCCGGGACCAGCCGGGCTCCCTGCGGCAGCGCGCGTGCGCGCACCCGCCTTCGGCTCGGGAGCGCGCTCCGGCCCGGCCTTCCGCCCGGCGCGCGCGCGCGGGAGCCGCGCGGCTGCGGAGCGGCGGGAGCGCCCCTCTCGCCCGCCCTCCCTCCCTCCCGGCGGCGGCGGCAAGGAGGGCGGCGGCGTGCGAGGATGGAGCTGTTCCAAGCCAAGGACCACTACATCCTGCAGAGCGGGGAGCGGGCGCTGTGGTGCAGCCGGAGGGACGGCAGCCTGCAGCTGAGAGCCGGTGAGCCCCCGCCGCGGCGGCGGGGCTGGGGCGGGCGCCCGGGCGCGCCTCCGTGCCCGTTTCCTGTGTGGGGAAGGGCGGGCCGGGACCCACCCGCCCGGGGTGCGCTCGCCGGCGGGGGGGGGGGAGGCGGCTGACAGTGGCCGGGGAGAGGGTCGCTGAGGGGAAGGGCGGTGGCGGAGCTGCCCTCCGAGGGCCGGCGGAGGGCACCACCCCGAAAGCCGCCGCGGGCGCCCGGTCGCGGTGCCGAGCCCCGGGTGAGGGCGGGGGGCGGCAGGGCTTGTACGCCAGGGTCTCCTGGAGGTGCCGCGGCTCGGTCCCGTGGGGCTCAGCCCGCGGCGGGCGGCCGCCCCTCTCCATCGCCCCGGTTCTCGGAGGAGAAGCCCGGGCTGCCGCCGCCGTCCCCGCGGTGGTGGCTCGGCGCGGCGGGAGGCAGCTGCCCGGCGCCCGGTGCCGGGGCGAGCCGCGGCGCCGAAGGTCAGGCGTGTCGTGGCACTGGTGGCCCAGCGAGAAACGGACCTTCTGCGGGCTGAGGAATTGTGTGTCTTGCACCGTGTGTTCGCTTCTCTGCAAAGCAAAGTCGGGCTGCCCCTGCCAGCAACCCGTGCTTGACCCGAATAGTTTAGAGCGTTGAAATGCATCCAGTCACCCTTACTGGAGCATCGTCGCGTGCGGGTGTCAGCCTGATGTGAGCGGTGCTTGCCAGTGTTTCTGGTAAATGGTGATTGCGTCCTTCAACAAATGTATTCCGTGTTCTCCTCTTTTAGGAGAAACTGAACAGGTGTCTACACTTGTAAACTGCTCTCAAATTTTTTTGGTGACTACAGGGAGTAGAAGTGAGAATTACAAGAGGGGGCTATGTGTATTGGTATCAGGATGCAGAGAAGGTAGTGGGAACAAAAAGTGTAGATTGAGTTGTGTTAACAGAAGTTTTGAGGCAGTGGTAATGATAATATCCTATCTGGGAGGCTAGTCAGTAAAGGTGTCTATAAAATTAAATACCATCCTTTATATATTACTCAAAGCAAGCTAATTTCTGTAGCTTAGATGTAAAGGACTATAGCGTACCTCCTTATAAGTTAAAAATACTCTGAATAGCTCGATGTTTCGCCAAACATGTGGCAAGCTGCTCAGATGTTACAGCTTTCTAAAACTGGGATCCATGTTATGCTGAAAAAGCCAGTCAAGCATGCATATGACCAGGCTGGCTATCTGAGTACAGTACACTTCACGAGCCTTTTTCTTAAAAGGCTGGAAAAACTTTATATGTAAACGTCAAATACCATTTTTATCTGTGTTTATCCAAAGAACTGTTTTTCATACTGGTCTTTCTTGTGTTATGCTTTCATACTTGAGTCATGTCTTGTCAGTGCAATTTGTTTGCATCTCTTGGATAAAATTACAGTCTGTCCCAAGTTAACATGACTTATTCTTGTCCGGCAGCTTCATTTGTGGTTGAAAGTCCAGTAATATTTTGATTTATAAATCACCTTACAAAATACTTGATGTTACGCTAGCAGACAATATTGCTAGTCAATGAAACGCATGATTTTGCAGGGGAAAAAAACAACCCTCAATTTTAGATTTGCAACAGTTATAATCATCTGCATAGGCATAAAAGCTCTTACTTGACCTGGAGTAATAAAAGCACAAACTAGTGAACTGTAGTTCTGGAGATCGGTGTTTGAAAGCTTTAATTTTAAAAGCATCAATCACTTGTTTTCATGCAGCCATTGTGGTGATTTCCGCCCCCCCCCTTGAAGTCCATTAACTTCATGGAGGCTTTGCCAGTGCCCAGTGGTTTGTCTGCATGCTGTTCAGCAGCATTTTGTCCTTAGCCTACCTTTAAATTTTCAGCCAGTATATATATGTGATCCCTGTTGTGTGTGACCTACAGATTAATGAAAGGTAATATGATATTGAAGTCTCTTTGTCTGCTTGAAACTCTTGATTGTTTCCCATTTCAATGTGTTTGTAGTTCTGTTTTTCCAAGCCTGTCTGTGGATCATCTTATTGAAAGTGGGCCTTAGGGCTGTGAAACGAAATACCTTAGTATGTTGAAAGTAAGCCCAAGAAAGAAACAGTTCACTCACAAGAAATATTTCTTGGATCAATAGCTCTTGCTTGCATTAAGACAAAGCTGGATGTCCTCAAGCTTACAATTTTATTACATTTGATCATTTATAATCAAGGCCACTGACCGGAAATGAGTAAATGGATTACTGTGTGATGAGTCACTGCCATATTAAAAAAACGAAGTCATAACTTGTGTTTGTTGACATGTTTAATAGTTCATCGAAAGGCTATAATCTAACTATGTGTCTTTACTTGTTTTTGGAGGCCTTGATTTTATTCTGTCCCGCAGAGGCTGCTCTGCATTAATCTCTATAGACTTACGGATTGAAATAGATAATACTGTCAAACCTTGCAAAGTATTGCTTTATATGGTAGGTCTGAATCTCAAGAGCTGATGCTAAGCTTTATAATAGTCTCCTCCCTCAACTATAAAGGCATGTTCAGAAATTTGCTAATCTTGAAAGCTGTATTTCTGACCTCTTTGAATCATGGAGAGAACAGCTTGAATTAAAAAAGGCAAAAAACCCTTGGTAAATATTTGCTATAAGCAAAGTCTGAGGTTGGCCCTAGTTTGAAGGATGTCTGCCTATGTTTACAAGATGTTTCTGGTGGTTTTTTCTCTGAAGTGAAAGCACTAATGAGTCACCTGCAGGAAATCCATGAATCACTTTGGCATCATAGATTTTGTTAGGAATTTAGCTGTCTACAGTGTACTTTTTTTAGTGTAGTGAAAAAACACGTGTTGTTCAACCATGCTTTAAAGACCTTTACATCAGGGATGTAATCTTGATCGGGATTTCACTCTTGGTTTACTCTGTTTATGCTCTGCTTGGCTGCTTCTGACTGGTACTTACACGCAGATTACAAACGTCATTTTAGTGATGTTGTTGGTATAAATTATATATTTATATATGCATATATATACACATATAGAACAGAGCAAAAGTATTGGAGACACTGAATTCTTCTCACTGTTTTCTTATCAGCAGAAAAAGGAATGATGTTATTTTATGGGGTGAAAACTTTTGTTATCATTGTGTTGGCCTTGATCATTCTCTGGGCAGTAATGCCAGACTAAATAAGCTTTGGAATAGTTGCTGTTAAAACTATTACTAGTAGTATGCTGGTTCTCACCACCCCAGAGAAAAAAACCTACGAGATATTCCAATCAGTGTATCACTCAATTATTCTAACACAACTTTTGGGGACTTCGTGCTCAGACTCCATTACCTCTGCCTGTAAGAGTAAGGTGATGTTAAGATGTGTCTTACCTCTGGAGTTATAACTAGAGGCAAACAAGCATTTGTTTGTTTTAAACACTTTAGGAAATTAGTGTTACAGTACTGATTTTCTTCTGTTGAAAATGGTTGTGAATCAGAAACTGAAGCAATGCCTTTAAATTTTTTTTAATGAATGAGACATGGTATCAAACGGTATTTTCAGAGTATCAGGGGACAGATTTCAGGTTAGCTGTCTTAGTCTGATAGTGTGAAATCTCTGAATCACAAATCATATGGCCATCTAATATTCGAGCTAGGTGTGCTTGCCTTACTCCTCAAAGACATTACAGGAGTCATGTAGAAATTACTTGTCAGAGTTCCTGACCTGTTCTTCATGATTGTAGATCATGGAGTGTGTCTTGGAAACTGCCTGTCTGTTCTGGAAAATGAATTCCAGAGGAGGTAGTTGTAGCTTTAGAAGAATTCTCTCCATATTTCAAGTTACTTCACAAGGAACCTCAAGCTGTTTTTTGACACTTTTTTTAGCCTCAGTTGTTACTGAACTGTTTCTCACCCTTGCCTGCTCATTCTGTTCCCTCTCCTCCATACCCTTTCTTAGTTGTCAGCGCAACATACTTGTGGCGTATCTGACAAACCACATATCAGAACTGATCTGTATTAGCTGCAACCCAGTAAGAATGTGCACTTAAGAAGCCTTGAGCAGTTAGTTCCCTGTTGCTGCTTGTTCTTTCTCACGGAAGAGAACAGAGAGGACTAGAGGAGAGGGGTGGGCTGTTGTATATCCTTCATCTGATTGAATATTACATACATTAGTCAATTTTGTAGCTTCTGACTCTGAGGCGAGATCTTCAAATGTATTTACCAGAGATAAACTATTTTCTACTTTCATTAAATAAGATCTACTTTAATTCCATCCATGATTCTTTTTACAGAGCATAGTAAACCTAAAACTGAGACTTAAATGGGTTGATAGTATGCTACGTCCTAACCTGGTAAGAATTAAATACATCTTGAAGTGAGATGTTTCTTGTTTAGTTTCCTGTTGAGTCTTAGTAGCAGAAGACAAGTTGAATATAACAAGACTGTTCCTGTCTCTTTTTTTTTCTTTCCCTTTTCCTTATATGAAGAGGTCTGGAAATGCTGAACTTGTCCCAACTCGGATGCATAGGTTTCTTGGAATTCCTGCCCACACTGAAATGACTTTAGGTTTTAAATAAGTACATGAAACACCTTTTAACTTGATATGCTGTTGCCATTTTTTTTGATCTGAATGTTCCTTGCTTATTGAAGGAAAAAAGCTCTTTTTTTTCTAGAATTAAAATGAGTCTGTAATTCAGGTGGTTTTTTGTGGCTTGTATTTTGCTAGCAGAGGTTAGAGTCATCTTTTATCTCTCATGGGTTAATACTAACTAAATAGTAGTGAATAGGAAATTGTAGACTAACAGCACTAAAATATTTAGAACCGAAGGCACTGACAGGTAGCCACCTTTCAGTTAAAGAAGGGTCTGCATCTGTATCAAGGCTTGTGGTTTTCAACCTGTGCATACTGTTGTTCTTGTTACTTCCAACCCTGGAAGTGCTGCCCCCTCCCTGGCAGTGTTGAAGGCCAGGTTGGATGGGGCTTTGAGCAACCTGGTCTAGTGGAAGGTGTACCTGCCCCTGGCAGGGGGGTTGGAACTAGGTGATCTTTAAGGTCCCTTCCAACCCAAAGCATTCTATGATTCTTTCACAGTTTACCAGTGTGGGTGATAACTTCAGCTGTATGTGTAAGGAAACATTAAAACTTTAAGTGACTTAAGTTTTAAACTGTAGTAAAAGGCAACCATTTATTTGCTATGCCACTTATGTTCTTTCAAAACAACTACTGTAGATTAGAATGTGATTTTTTTTTTTTAAACGGTCTTTAATTGATACTATTAAGCATACAGCAGGGACCTTGTGTTGCTGAGGTTATGCTCCAGAAAGAATGGTTAATGCTGTAGCTGCTTGAGCTGAGAGGTTTTTTAAGACATTTCCTGAAGCTTTCAGGTGACTGCAGGAAGTGATTTGGTGGGCAGTGGGGCATTTGCTGGTAATGAGTGAGAAGGACAAGAAGGAAACACTTTCTCTTGCATCTTTTCCAAACTGCTGTGCTGCTCAAGGGACTGCAATAACTTCCGCTAAATAATTCCCTCAAACTGAGGCTTCTCAGAGTGTGGTTTGAAGAATTTGCTTCTAAAAGAAAACACTAGTGCAGTATCAAACAGGACTCAAATATAGCTTAATTAAATATTGACTGTGTGTTTCAAACTCATTCTGTTAGGGTTGTGCATTGAGACTCAGGGCCCAGAGTTTGGCAGACTGTGCTTTTTCTCTGAAATGTCTCAAAGATTTGAGACTACTGGCCAAAGCTTTTTTGTCAATGTTTAGAGGCTTCATGATTTATGTTTAATGTTATAAAGAACATAAATTTTTAGTATATGTAGAGGTTTGTAGAGGTTAAGATACAAATTTGGTAACTGAAAATTTGCTTCTCATTAAATGTTAAACTTGCTATAAATGTGATTTTTAAACTAGTTTATTGAATATTCTGGATTTGTTGCAAAAATGCATGTGGTTATTCTAGTTGAGAAATTCACATGGGCAACTAAGTCTGAAAACCCACTATCCTGCTATGGTAATCTAACTTGATCTAGGATGATTTAACTCTTCTCTTCATTTAAACAACAACAACAAAAAATTCCCAGTTTGTTTTCAGTCATGATTTAGCCATATCACTTACTCTTGCAACTATCATTTGCAAAAATCTTAACTGGGAAATAACTTCTTTTATAAGATAGAATATGGAAACAGAGTCTGCTGAGGAGGGGTGTGCCTATGGGTATGTGCAGGTTTATCTTCTCCCTCCATCTGTTTAAACCTTTTGTGAAGTGCCCTAATTCCTGTCTGTGGAGTTAACGCTTCCAGCTGATGGTCATCAGTTCTACCAGCTCAATCGTGTTTTAACTATGTCCTTATTTGTTAAAATCATTGTATTTCATATGTCTTTGTAGGAAACAAAGTAATAGGAACAAGTATCAGAAGAGAAGAAATTTGGAAATGTTGCAAAAATATCTTTTATAATGCTCTGCTTTAGTAAACAGGATTATTAATACTCAATGATCAGTTGTATATTCTTGTTCCAAACACCTCTAATTCCTCCCCCAGTAAAAACTGGGAGAGGATTTTTTCTCAAAGCTGAACCAAAATGAATGGAATTCTACTTGAACACTTAAGTTCTTCTTTTTAAGAAGAAATAGAAGCCCTGAAACAGTGTTCATTGTGTCTTTGAAAAACTGAGAACAGGCCACTTGAACATACTTTGAGCTTGAAAACTTACATGCTATTTTGAGTAATGTAGTAAGTCTTTATCTCTGATGGCATGATGGGGAAGCAGGCAAGATCATACTGAGATGCTGAAATAAATCACAGAAGATGCCAGCATTGTGCAAAACAGAATTCTGAGCCAAATTTAGAAGTATATGACCTTGCCCAAGAGGTCGTTGCAAAATGTAAATGGCAAATGTGCTGGTCTGTCATTAATTGTTAACTTTCAGTTTGTTTTCTGCTTGTCTGTTTCTCAGTTTAGGAAAACCAGCAATTTTGCCACATATTGCTGATGCTTAAGTTTTCTCCTATACTGAAATGTCTATCAGTAATGTTTAAATGATATATTGCTTGTTGTTGTTTGATTAAACAGTCAATTTGTCCCCAACAGTTAAAAAACAGATATGTGGTATGTGTGGCATGAAATCCTTTACTTTCTGTTCCTGAAACACGTGCCAAGTTTTTGAGTATAACTCCCTTATTTAGTGTTTGAAATAGTTGTTCCCAATCCATAATTCTTTTTCTGCTTTGAGTTTGATTAGTTGGGCAGTCTGAGAGGAAAGTTAATTGTGGAGTGAAAAGATGACAGCGAGGGAAAACCTTACCTTGCTTAGACTTGGCTCACCACAGCTATACCAGTATTTCTCTCATGGCTTTTAAGAAGCATTAACATAAGTCAGTTCAGTGATAAATAAAACAAACTATTTTTCATAATCATGAAATCCTTCTGCTCAATGTTTATACTTAATTCTTTTGAGGATGGGATAGCTTTCTTGCATTCTCTTTTGAGTATAGCTGTAATTGTTGAGCAAACTTTTCAAAACAGCCTATCTTCAGAATGAGTGAACCTAGTATTTAAACTGTCAGTTTTGTAAGTAGGTTTGAATAAAATCTTTCTCCTGCCTTTCTGATAATTTCCCTCTTACAGAGTAAATGGGATTAATAAAATTGCAGACAACTTACTGCTTTCCTAGCTTTAAGGTTATACCCACAAACAACTTGAGCTTTGCTGAAATACCAGCTGAAAAAAGGAAGGTGTGTTGGTCTGTAATTGTACTGATTAGTACAGTGTTGTTACTTTTGGAAGGATAAAAGATACTATTTCCTTACCTGTATCACTTCTGAGAACGTATGTGTTTACTAGCAGAGTTCAGCAGTGTAGAAGAATAAAGGGAAATTCTAAAGTAAAAAAAAAAAACAAACCCCAAAAACCAACAACTGAGCTTCAGTAGCTTAGTGCCTATTCACATTTTGTGAGTCACTGCTGGTCACTTATCTGAATGGTATTTACAGGTTTGTGGAAGGGGTGAGGAGGTGACTCTAATTTCAAGCGGTTGAAACGCATCTAACAGCTTGTTGCGTGCATTTGGCCACCTGCAGCAGTGGTCTCAAGTGGGGTGCATGCACCTCAGGGGTGCACAAGACAATCCATTGGGATGTGGGAAGAAAATATTTTGTATCATTAATAAATAAAATAATTTTAAAATAGTATTTATTATCTCATCCATTTAAAACATCTATTTTTGTGTATGTTTTATGATGTATGTAATACTAGTACAGTAGAACTTACATATGATTTATAAATAAATATACATATATTTGGGGTGCCTGCTGTAATATTTATTTTACTGGTGTGGCATGTGACCAAAAAAGTTTGTAGACCACTGATCTGCAGGGTCAAATTCTGTTTGGAGGGAATATGTTTCATCTGGTAACAACAACTGGTACAGGAGTTCCTTGTGCAATTACTTGTAATACTGGATACTCTCCAGACAACTGAACATTTTCTGTATATTTTTAAGTTTCCTGAGCAATGCCTGGTGACTCAAGGGATTTTATAACAGCAACAGAATACAAAGAAGCGTTCTTTATCAAAATGAGTAGTAAGGATTCATTTTCATTAGGTACTTTCTCTGGGACTTGCATCCTGCTTTTGCAGCAGTAATACAAACTTGTATTGCATACTCTGATCCCCACTGCTTTAAAACTGTCACTATACAACCTGAATTATACTTAGACTAGATGAATAGGAACAGTTCAACTTTGAGATACTGAAGAAAAGTGTCCAAAGAAACTAAATCACTTTCTTTTTCCTAGGCACAAGCGGGTAGATGTGTGCTGTGCTTATACAGTTGAGACAGGCACTCTGTAGGAAGCTTGCATTGAATTAGTGTTTGGAAAACATGGTTCTCATCATTGGAGACTGAAGGATAAGCAGGCTTTCTAGCAAGGCTGTAAGGTGTAGCGGCAATGAGGAGACTAACGGGTTTTCCCAAAATCCTCCTAGTGTAGCCTAGCTGTAGGCTGCTTAAGAGGGGTGTGTGTGGGCAGATTGGGGAGTACTCATGGTTTCAATTCTCTCTTATAAAGCAAAGCATTTCAATTCTAAGTGATGGAGGACTCTCAAGGCTATAATACTTGCAGATGGTGCAAGCTGTATAAAAGGCAAATTAAAGATAATTAAAACAGGCGGTTAGCTGAAGGAATAACTTGCATATTCTCTACAAAACTTTAAACAAATAAATAAAGTTAACACTTTGTGACAATTAAGAGCTTGTACTTGTAATTCTAAATGTCTTAATACTCCTCCATTTTTCTGCAATTATAGTAACTTAAATTTAGAAATCTGTGCTGAAAGGAAAACTTAATTAGCCTAAGTTTGTTTGCGTAAGTAGTTCTTTATTTCCTACAAGAGAAAGAAATTCAAGTTTATACTCTTAAATCTTCCCAGTTAATTTGTAATCTCTTAATCCTGGCTAATATTTCAGAACACTATTCAGAGATGAACTGGAACTTGGAAGCAGACTTTATTTTGAAAAGCCAGAAGAGGTCATAACGGTCAAATAGTGCTAATAATAAAGTCCTGTAGTTGTTGATCTAAAGCAGACCCAATTTAAAGAAAAAAAAATAATTCTCAAATGTATTTAAAAATAGTATTAAGTTTTTTCCTGAAATTTAACACTTCAGGTGTCAAAAGTTACATTAGCAGAGCTGAAAGTTTTACTTTGGCTATTTACAGTGAGTTACTCAGCTTTTACTTTTTATATATAGATGTCTATTGCTTGTGTTGAATGGCAAGAATGATTATGAGAATTGCTACTCTCAGGCTATGGAAAGAATTTTTTGAGAAATAGAGTGTGTTTATGTTTGTGTTTGTACACTTTACACTTCCATAGAAACTGAGCTTGAAGTTCAGTGATGGTTTTTGTATGTTTTTATGCAGAGTACACTGACAGGAAACACTTTCTAGTCAAGGTCCATTCCTGAAACTCAAAGTTTGAGGAAAGCAAGAGGAGTACTGAACTACAGCGAGATTGGAAGATAAATAGTCATAGCTATTTGATGGATTGAACCAGGTAGTGGCTCAGTAGTAAGGGCTGGATTCAAATGATGACAAATGAAATCTTTTCTTCCTGCCTTCTCCCCAAGGGAAGCTGATAGCCTGCCTCCTTAAACTCTTCAGACTTGCCTAGAGTCATTCAGTGTTGAGCAAGTGGCTTATCCCAAAGCAGCAGTTTGTTTTCTTATCAGAATTTTTGCCTGACCTCAGATCAGCTCTGCTGGTGGTAGACTGGAGAAAGAGCTAGAAAGCAATTTTGGCTTTTGATGCTCTTCCAAGTTACTTTTTAATCATCTTTTTCAGTGTTACATTTGTGTAAACACAAAGAATTAACGAAACTTTATCTGGCATTGTGTGGCCCTGCATCACTGCTGGTAAGCTCCGAAGGGTGGTGGTGGAAGTAATCACATCAAAGCTGGTTTTGTTCCGAATTTGTGATGGAAGTTCTATTGTGCTGCAACTACAATGCTGATATAATCACTGTGAATGGTAAATGTCAGTGATTGTTAATCTCTGATAGGAATCAACAAAAAGAGGCAACGCTTATTTAAATAGCTTGAATTTAGCTAGTGGAGTAAGGGAAAGAATGAACAATTTTGTACTTTGGGATGGAAACATGGTAAGCAAGTACGAAGTATTAAGGACATGTGTTAAGGCCTATCAAACCCTGGCAATTCTCTCAAATTAGAACATACTGAGGACACCAGAGAACTCCCTGAGTCGAGAAGGATCTTCCGTGGGGCTCAGCACACTGCTCTTAGTGACTCTTTCTGCATATAGCTTCCTACTTTCTGCTTTGAAGGACAATGACTATTTTGATAGTGCTCATTATCACCAGCACAATACTGTAAGAAGTCTGTTTCAACAACATTGTGTTACATTTTCAAGTTGGTAAGTCTTTATTCCTGGCTGTCTGAGTTTCAAGAGATCACTTGACAACTAGTGTGACATCTGTAGGGAGAGAAGTTTGTGTGGGGAAACAAGAGTAACTGTATTAATAAATTGTATTTCACATTATATCTTAAAGTAGTCAGTCTGTTTTGGGTGTAGAGGAAAGTCCAGTGTTTCCTTTGACAGAGCCTTGGGGTAGTTAATTCTTATTGAGAAGGTGTTTCTTTCGAAAGAAAAAATTCAAACTTGCCGTGTGTTGTTTCAGCAGTCAGAAATGTGGCCACACATGTCTTTTTATGTATGCTGTACGAAAACTTTTTACTGAGAATTTTCAGTTTTGTATGGTTACTTCCCCCTTGGTTTTAAAAAGATGTAAATACATTCTGTAACATGTATCACTGTCTATCAACTTATGCTGCCTCTTAAATTCTGCTATGTCTTACAGGTAGAGACTAATCTTCTACAGGCTTGCAGTTAACTTTCTTGGATCAGAGATAGTATTATCTCTGTATATTTTAAATTGTTATATAAGCAAAGATTAAGTGGTTATAATTTTCAAAGATACAAGATGATGGCTGAAGATAGCTGCTGCCAGAATTGCCAGACAGACTAAAATGACTGCAAGCGAACAGTCTTGAACAATTTTACAGTATTAGACAGAAGTTGGAGACAGCTTCTTCCAAAATGGAGTAAATAGGACTGCACTCAACATGTAAGCCCGTATTCTTTGGGTGTGGGTGGGGGAAATGATAGTTAAACCTTTTACTTGGTCCATCCATCTTACATTTCCAGAGTGTACTCTTCAAGACCAAGAGGTTCATATCTGTATTTACTGTAGTGATATGTATCAGCACGATTGGGTGTTGGCTCTGAGTGGAGATATGGCTGTCGCACAGGAAACTGAGCTATAACCAGTAACGCAGTTCTTATCAGAAGGTCAGAACCAGATGTGTTTTATTTACTTAAAACAATTTGCTTGCTTCTATGCTGTTACACATACTTCCCTATAGAAAGTTCTCTAGAAATAGTGTAAGGAAAAAAAATCTTGTGATACTGTCACCAAAGACAGTCAGTGTGATTCCAGAATTGGTATTTTTCACAGCCTACAGGCATTTCTTCTGTAAGACTTGTTCACATCTAGGTTTTCTTGGACACTGAAAAACAACATGTTAATCTCCTCAGATGTTGCTAAATATGTGTCATTTTTTTCTTATGCCCTGCCTTCCCCATGGAAAACTTCCTTGAAACAGTCAGCCTTCACTGTTATTAGCTTGATAATCATGCTTATCTCAAGAGCCAGTGCTGCCCAGCTGGTGGATCTATATTTGCTGTCTTTATACTCTTATTAAAGTGTAATGTGCATTTAACTCCAAATGCATTCTCTTTTTTCCAAAGCTCGTCTATACTTTAAGTGAACATAGGAGTCAGAGGTTAGAGCCAGTTCTCATTGTGCCTCTGTACCACTAGGGAGAAGTATTCCTGTAGCAGTCTTGGACATTGCATGTGATTATGTCTAGGGCTACGTATGTCAGAGTAACCCACAAAACTAATAAACAGCTACAGGAGACCCACTTGTCCTACAGGCCCTGATACCAGTTTCCTTATGTCCTTTTGCAGGCAAGTCTAAACTATTGTTTCCTTATATCTGTAATTAAACCAAAATCTTGTTTTCTCTTTTTTTATCTCTTGTAAGCTACTAGAAGAAAACCTCACTTAGTATCCAGAGCTTTCCTACTAATATCTCTTGTCATAGCAGGAAATCAGTTGTTTAAAAAGACTTGGTTTGTATGGTAAACCTTCAGTAGTTTGGTTCTTTAAATTCCTCTTGTGCCTAGCTTTTTTTGGCAGCTTGATGTATCTGGCTGGTTTCTAGCTCTCACAATGGAATATGAATGTGGAAGTCAATTGCAAAGATAGCTAAAAGTAGATGAAGTCTGAGGCAATACAGCTCTAGAAAATTCCCAGGGGTGAAGGCAAGACTATGGGATTGTGTGGGTGAACTGGGAAAGAAGGTGGAAGATTTGAGTGAGGAAAGCTGCCTGCGTTCCTTTTTCCTGTAAGTTTGATAGTGCAGATTTTCCACTCAGCATACAGATGCTCTTGCGTGGTTTTTGGACTGAAACTCTGAGCTCAGGCTGTTCTAGAACTTGTTTTGCATGAGCACATTGGCATATGGATACAAGATGAGTTTAGGTACTTCAGCAAGGTTTGAGGGTAAATCAAAGTGTTGGCACTGTCATAGCCGCTGCCACTTATTTCCTGGTGCTCATCTATCTGTATTAGTCTCCTTAAGAACTTCATTTGATTATGGCATGATTCATACTAGGTTCTGTACAGAACAAGTAACTGTCTGTAGCACTCTTACAGTGAAACAGGAAGAACCAGCAGTTTCTCTGCAGATACAGTCCTTTAAATGGCATAGCCTGGTTACACGCATTAAATGTAGCTCTGTACTGCCTCCTGCAAACATCGCTTTAAATTCTGCTACCATGTGCTCTTGGTTCTTGCTTGTCTGCATACAAGCACTTGTGATATATCCCATTTAAATGAGTTCAATTGAGATCTATCCTGACTTAAACGATTTCTGTTGTATCTCATGTAAATGCTTGTATTTAATGATGAAACTAGCTGAGTCTGACTTACTATTAAATGTTACGCTGAAAGCTGGAAATAAATGTGTGTTCTTGGAGTAGCAAAGTCTCAATTACAAATGTTTCAAGGAGGATAGTGTTTGACAATAAGTACATAAAAAGTATCAAACTGACTATCTGTTGTCACCTGCAGACCTCAGACTTCCAAGAAGAAACTAAGGTCTTGTAAATAAAGTGTTTACAGGTGCAGGATTTGTACTCTTCTATATCTTAAGATACTGTGTGAGTTTGTTCTTTCAAATGTTCATCTACTTACACCAGGAGCTAAGATACTTAATTTGTCTGGATGTTAAAACTGGAGAAACTTTTCCACCTTGGAACAAGGGAGTTTTGGTAGCTAATAACAAGCTGCTTGTCCTTCTTGGTATAGAAAAACTGTCTCTTCTCCTTTGCGAGTTTGTTCTCTCCTATACAGATATTAATTGCTTTTAAGGATTTCTTTTCACTTAAGAGTTGACTTAGAAAATTTATTCTTTCCCACAGTTTTGAACTCTTGAATAGGCACTACGCCACTATTAGAGACTCTTACTGAGCATCAACAATGTGTGTCTATGTGACCACAGGATACTCTTCATGTTTACACTATCTTACTGGCTTATATCAAGTGGTGGCTTGAATGCATGTTGAGAGGAGTACCCTTCACAGATTAGAAAGTTGATAGTGTTGCCTTCCTGCTTTCTCTTCTGTGTCCTATGTGGTTCACTGGAATTTCTTAACAGTACGAGAACTAGAAACCTAAAACCTAACTTCGTGCGTTTTGGTATTTCAGGTAGTTGTTGAGAGTGTTTTAACAAAAGAGGAAGTGTGTGTGTGTGCATGTATAGAGAAAGAGTATGTGAAACTAATAGTAATTGGATAGGTATGGGGGGAGATGGGGCTGAAAATGAACATCTGCTAGGTTTTTGAAGCTACATTATTAGCTTAATGACCTTTATTCAGTTTCACTATAGCCAATAAAATTTCAGTTGTTACAAATTCTAATAAACATTAGAAGAATTAAGTCTCCATTAAACTGAATTGCTGTAGCCCGAAACAATTATATATCTTTTTCTGAAATATCTGTGGTGGGCTTTAAATTGGAAGCTTAGTAATTTGGTTATAGCTACTTGGTAACAAGCAAAAACTGAACAGCATATGTATATTATTCTTATTGCAGGAATTGTGGTGTATTTTCTACCCTTTGTGGTGGGGAAAGTGGAGAGAATGACCATCACTGGATTAATTGTCCTGTTGAGTTGACTTTAAAATAACAGGAGCTTTGTTCTTTTTTTTTTTTTTTTGCAGCCACTGATCTTCTTTTGGCTTGGAATCCCATTTGTCTGGGCCTGGTAGAGGGAGTCATTGGTAAAGTTCAGCTTCATACAGGTATGTTGTTGTTTTTGAGGTTTTATTTACTGCTAATGCACTTTGTTTTAAAGTCAGTGATACTATAAATAATACTGTGTAGCTCAAATGGAATTATGTAGTGTTCTTTACAACAGAGGAGTACTCCCCAATTATGTGAACTTGTCAAAGTGGTTATATCATAGTTGCAGATGCAAATTCCCTCTACTTCCCAGTGTGTGTATTTTGGTTCGTAACTGTCTTGTAAAAATGGAGAACTGCATTCACAAAGAGTAAAAATTTGTGTTTGAAGTTCTATCTGAGGCTCATGTGATATGCATAAAATTCTTGCACCTTTTTGAATAATTCTTTCAAGCAGTTTTTTGTTGTTCTCCTGTGGTACAGTGCAAAAACTAATGATGGAAGTTTTCACAAAAATATTAGGCTTGAATTTTCAATGCTATATGAAAACCTGAAGAATAATTACTACCTTGGTAGTAATTACTACTTGAAAGTAAAAGGAACACTTAAACTTGTTTGTAGTTAAATATAAGACATAGCTATAAAATGAAAGCAGGCGTAGAAGGCATTGTGACTTAATGTTAAGCCTGTCTCTAACTGATTCTAGTAAATTTTTCCTGTAAAATAAGGTCAATGTTCTTCTAGCTATAGTCAGCTGCAAATTCTTGTAGCCATAATAATATTTATTTTTATATGTACTAGCTTTTTATATATACTAGTAGAGCTCTGGATATCTGTTTACTGACAGGTAGTAAAGGTAGCCATAAACTCTGCTTCACTTACTGAGTGCTGTTCTTTTTGTGAATGCTTAGAGCCTGCATTTAAAGTAGTGCCTGGCAATATGATCAATACAGGTAAAGTTTCAAGTGTGTTCCAGGATAGCAGGATGGATTAAGTGCTGAAATGGATCAGATGTTTGTCCGTTGAATAGAAACAGATCAGTCAAGATGGCAGTGGCATACTAGCAATAGGGGAGGAAGGAAAACAGGGACTGGTACACCACTGCATGAGTGTATGACAGATACAGTTCTAGGAAATGCTTGGCTCCGTAGTTACTGTAACCCCTAGGTCTCGTTTCTGAGTAATAGTTCAGAGCCCATTCCTCCATGAAACTTATGATCACATCCTCTTTCCAATTGCATCGCTTCATCTTTTGAATTTCACCTGATATTTTTGTCTGTGCTCATTCTACAGATCTACTCAGCCATCCTTTTTCAGATCTGATGATACGAAGTGGCTCAGACTCTGCCATCTCACTTTCTCTTCTCATGCAAGTTGTCTGTGCTGTTCAGCATGTGCTGTTCATGATGAATGATGACTAAACTCCAGTAATGACCTCTTCTGCTGTGCGAAAATGCTCAATGATTGTTTTTAGCATGGTTTTTGTCTTGTGGGTTTTTTGTTTTTGTATTATATAGTTTTTTTTTTAAAAAAACCCAAGCACTTAGAAAGGGGAAGGCCTTTGTGTACCTCTCTAGGGAGTCTGGTATAAAAGCCTTTGAAGGGGGGACACCTTGTCAAATGCTTTCTGGAAAGTCTAGTATCTTATGGCAACTGAATATCCTTGCATGAGTGCTTATTGTGAGGCACTTCCTCTGCTTATTAAAGTTGAGTTGAAACTTTTCCCAGCATGTGACACTTCAACAGGTGCCAGCTTGCTGTTGTCAAGTAAATTAAGATTATCGGGTCATAAGCCTGATATCTGGTCTTCTTTCCATGTCTCCTATAGAGCTACTGCATCAATTACACTCATCCAGGCACTCCGTTCAGTTGCTGCTTAGGTCAGTGGAAGCATTTTGTTTCCTCTCTGCCTTGTTCAGGTGACACTGTCACAAACTGTTCATAGACAGTTGTTGTCGATATTCTGGTATTTAGTGATGCAACTCTCCTGTAAGGACATTTAATTTCTACCTTTAAATGTCTGAAGAAAGATACAATCTCCAGGTATTTGTCATTACTCTTCTGCTGAGAACTACTGCTCCCTTGAATCTGCTGATAGTTGCTGATGAGTGTCCTCCATTGGGCTGCAGTCAAAATGAGAGGGCTGACTGATATGTCTTACATAGGTCTCTTGAAACTGGTTATTGTCAATGAACTGTCGCTTGATCGTATTTAAGTGTAGCTTTATGTAATCCTCTAGCTGAATCATCTAGCTCTTTGTAACAGGAACCTGTCTTCATTACTTATTCTTGTATCAATCTTTGCCACCTGGAAACTTTATCAGCAGAAGTTGTATAAATATTTAACATTTCTGGACTATTATTTCCAGACCTAGTACTGTGCGGCAGAAGCTGGGCGAAATGCATTTCTCCCAGAGCTGATCTGGAACTTGTTGCTTTGATTTCTTCTCCCCTGCCCCCGTACTACAAGGATCAGAACACTTGATTTGAAGCTCTTTTGGCTAACTAGAGGCCTGTATGGGCTTGTCCTGCTCAGAACCTTGTTATTAGCTATTGTTGGAAAGAAGTACTGGCGTGTTTTAAATGCTTAGCACATACTGACTAATATTGGAAACTTAAAATACTTTTTTTTAAGTATTGAAGTTGCTACCAGTGCACTCTAAAGCTGCCACTAAACCTATATGCACTTTAATGTCTTGGGCATAGATCCTTATATGTTCTTGAAAGATTTGCTTAATGCAAGAATGCTGGAGTATTCCTAAGATGACCTTGAAATGTCCCTGTAGTCAGTCTTCGGCTGTCCTTAATTTAGCATTGAAATACCCTTGCCAAATTGCTGTAACTAGGGGTGGGATTTAATTTAGTCTTAATCTTGCTGCTTTTATTGCTGACCTAGGACAGGAGAATTTGTAGGAAAGCTTCTGTGGTAGGGAAGTGGTCTCATAGAAACCAGCTGGCCAGTATTACATGGTTTATTTTTTAATTCTTTAAAGAATTTTTGAATGAGGGGATCAGTTGTATATCTGGACATAACTGTACACTCACATCAGCGGTGAAAGTCTACTTAAAGTATCATTTGGTTCTTCCCTAATACTGAATTTTCTTAAACATTAAGATGCTTTTTGGGGAAAAAAAACCCACAATCCAAACAACAAAACCTTAATTGAATATCAGAATGCAAGGGTATAGTCTCTTGCCTTTTTCTGGCCCATCCCAAGATGACTTGTAAGAAAATGTGGGGTAAAAATGGGAATAGAAGGAAATGGATTTTAGGATGTGTTGTGGAGGTAAGTTACTGAAACAGAACATTGCACGTTTTCTTGGTACAGATGCACAATTACAATTCTCTGCTTGATCTTCCCATATAGAGGCAAGCACCTCTCTTGCCTAAACAGTGTCTCCATTATAGAATATTAATTTTGTTTTGTGGTCCAGTTAGTGTGCGTTCATACAAAATATAAGTGTAGCCACTTGATTTCTTTTTGCCAAAATCCCAATGCAGAACTAGAAAGAGGTTGTGTTATTTTTTGTTAGAATAAAAAGTAGATTCTTTAATCCACTAAAATGGTAATGGTAGCCTGAAATTGAATCACTTTTGATCAGAGACTACTTAGTAAGCTGATCAAACATTGTAGTGTTAGAATATGCTCAGAGTTAATACTGTATATCTAACTGTAACCAAAACTGGATTTTTTAATGAGGTCCAGCAACTTCCACTTAACTCATTCATTGCCACCACACATTTTTCTGTTTCTTGGTCAAAGCACGCTCCTGTGCAGTTTAATGTCTGTACTTGAATCAACTTGGTGTGCTCTTCCAGTGCTGGTTAATTAAGACCCAAATTAAATACTGCTGACAAGGTTCCATAGACTTAGTAAATAGAAGGGAAGTGGAGTTCCTCCTTCCCTATCCCCAGGAAAGGAAAGCTTTTTCTGTTAGCATGCCTCTGAATCTTGATAGAAACAATGAGTGGTTCAGCATCTGAAATATCTTCAGTGAGATGTAACTGCTGCCATTTCCAACTTCATGCAATCAACAACGTAAAACATTCTCTTTGCATGTAACTAATTTTTAAGTTATTCAGGTAACAAAAAAGAAGAAAATGGTAGCATGGAATTTCTTGGCTAAAATCAAAATACTTGCGAAAAGCAACATTTATAGTAAACTTGTGTACAGTTTAAGAAAAGTTACTGCAAAAGCATTTGGGGAAGCTAAATGCCGGATTGTTTGGAAGTGTTAGAGAAAATAAACAGCAGTGGTGTGCTGACATTGTTGAAGCAAAAGAGGAGCTAAATTCCTGTTTCAGTGAGGAATGGGAGGTAATAGCTTACTTTAGATATAGTACTTTAAATTAGTTGTTGCCATCTGCTCTGCCATAGTTCATAAAACACTAAAAATGCATGTTAGATCTTAAGAGATGATATAAAACATGCACTCTTCTGGAGTGACATATAGCTGTGGTGTTCTTCTGTACACACCATACCTCCCACGTTGAGTAGATAACAACTAATCTTTTTAAAGCTATTCTATGGAACTACTTTTTTTTAACTGCAGAAACACATACTCTATTTAGGGATTCGGTTATTTAGATATTGCTGGCAATTATAATATGCTGCTTCTATTGTTGAAGCTTTTACTTTAGGGCATACTTTATCTGCATAATTACTTCCTGACTGTTTTCTCTTGATCTACTGGGGAATTCCTGTTTTTAATGTTCTGTGGCTCTGGCTATAATACAAATAGAGTTTTGACATGTACACCAAGATGTCTGAGTGCATTTTTAAAAATGGTAAAAGGATACAGAACTCACTTGGCTGTATTAAGCTCTTAAGTTCTTGTTTAATGTTACCAGGGTTTGCTAATATCAGGTAAACTGAAGAGTAGCTAGAGATTTTTTCTTTTGTAGTTTTCACTAAGGTGCATCTGCTTAGAAATTGCCTTTACACTATACTTTTTTTGTCTGGTGGAATAGTATTTATTATTTCACTGGAGCTCTAGATGGTATCCTTTCTTAAGAGTATCTGTTTTGTTTGTTGACATACACTGGTGATCTTCTCATAGGAGTAAGCTGTGTGGCTAACCTTCTGTAGGTGGGAATAATGAGATTACAGGACTGCCCAACAGGAACATCTGTCTGGATGCCCTCTTGTACTACCCTTC
Source organism: Gavia stellata (assembly GCF_030936135.1). NCBI lineage: Eukaryota > Metazoa > Chordata > Aves > Gaviiformes > Gaviidae > Gavia > Gavia stellata. The sequence continues at coordinate 34,974,571 of NC_082602.1, forward strand.
TGTTAAGCTTTGGATTGCCCTGGGTTTCCAGAGGCTGTATTGATTTTGCCTACTGGAAAGCAATATAGAAAATGGTAGACCTTCTTTTTAGATGAAGCAGTAGACATCTTCATCTGTTGCTGGTGTTCTTGGCAGCATTTCAATTTCCCCTTTTTAAAGGGATGTTCTTACCTACTCATTGGTCTTCTCACTGTTGCATAGAATCTGTCCTGTTTTCCTTAGCTTCCCTTTTCTTAGTTCCACCTTACCCCCATGGTGGCTAGGTGAATGCTGGAGGCAAAGGCAGCTGTTTTCCAAGTCATGTTGCCTGTACCTGTACAGAAAAGCTGTTCTAGCACCTGCTTTCAGTGAGGATAACTGTCTCGCTGGCATTTGCTGTCACTTTCTTGTCCTCGTTTGTTATCATTTGACCAGTTTTTAGGAGACTATGCTTATGTCATGGCTTTCAGTAACCTGGTCCAACCTCAGAGCTGACCCTGCTTGACCAGGGTGACATCCTGGAATCCCTTCCAACCTGACTTGTCTCTGTGATCCTGTAGAGATTATGATTCTGATGCTGTGTTCAGGAAGTAGTGCAGGACAGCCTTTAGAAGATCACATACATTAAGTGGTGCACGTTGTCATTCCCCTTCCCCTCTTCCCTTTTGGGGGGGCAGCCTCTAGTTCTCAGCACATTTGTAATTATGAGGATCTGTAATTTTTAAAGGCTTCTTAGTACCCAACATAAGCAAATATCTTTTTCTAAAGATAGTAATATAGAATCAAAGTAAGGAGTGGAGTGTCAGAACGCACAGTAGTCTATTTACAATGATTATTCCTCTTTAGATAGAAGAAACTGCTGCTTATACATATCTTGTCAGATTTGTGTTGAAGTGTTCAGGGTTTTTTCAGTTGCAGTTACTGGAAAGATGCTCACAACTTTGATAGAGCTTTAATTCTATGCTGAGAGTATATTGGGAAATCTGAGAAAGAGATAACAGTTCTGGGTGTCCTGTGACTTTAAACACATTATCCTGTGTTTTTCTTAAGCACTCAGAGGATAAAATACTGTTTAGAATTTACTGAGCAGGAAAACAGACTTTGTATTTGCTATAAAGCCTCTAAATAAATTTTTCAAAGGGTGTATATTGCATTTAAAGGTATAATACATGACACAATCTACTGTCACAAGTGTGGAAGCATATTTAAGTCTACCATAGCAGGCTTTTAATGTCTGTATATGATCTCTTCAGTTAAACTCAGTTGGTTGCTTCTCAGTTGGGAGAAGTAGTGAGTGTATATGTGTGCCTCTAAGGCTTTCTGTGCCTTTTCCATCTCTCTTAACAGAACTTTCACTTTTGATTCATAAAAGCCCAGCATACTACTAGTATGCTACTAATCTAACCAAGGGATTAAAATCTAGAAAGCTAATGTCCAGGCACTGTTCAACAGTCAGTGGGAATGTTTGTTGTTCTGTTTCCCTGTCCCTTAAAGTGTTAAAGCTATAATGGCAAATGTTGTAGATTGAAGGTGTGTATGGTATGCACCTGTTACCAATACCTTCATTAATCTTTGGCTCATTAATTTCTACAACACTTAGATGCATATACTTCAGGAATGATGTTGTGAAGCTTTAACCATACATGAGCCGCTTTATGATGCAGTCTGTGTTTGCTCACCAGATTTCTTAACTCATGAATATTGTAATCAGATGTTACCCATGTCTGTCTTGTTTACTGTTTTACACACAACAGAAAGTACAAAGGGAAAATCTTAGCTTGCTGTCTGAGCTCCAGCTATTCTTTTCAAATTGTACTGCCATTAGTGACATTGGTGGGAATGTGCATCATCCTAGAGACTGCCTAATTGCTATAGATGAAGCAGTGGTAACTTTACTTCTAATGGATAAGTCTATGAAATAGTTTATCTCCTTATTATATTAGAGATGGAATAAATATTGGGTTTTAGAGTGGTGTCTCTTTTTGTTGCAATGCATAATAACAAAACACAGCAATAGTGAATAGTCATTCACTGGAGTCTTCTAGTCAAATGGTTCCTGGCAGGGGTTTTACACTGGGGAGAAGCTTCTGGCAGACTAATCAAAGTAAATGCCTGACAGAAAAATCAAAGCATCTACTAATCTTTTTCCAGATTTACCATGGTGGCTACTTCTAATTCGTCAGAAAGCATTGATTGGCAAACTTCCAGGAGACCATGAGGTTTGCAAAATAACAAAGATTGCAGTGATTCCACTTTCTGAAACAGAACCTCAGGATCTAGAATTAGAGGTATGACTATCTTCAGTGAATTCTGACTTTCCCCCTTCTGCTTCAGTGAAATTTAAATGTGAAATATGATAGTTAAACACATGCCTCTTATCTCTTCCCTGGTATATGCAGACATATTGAACATTTGTGCTTTTTAAATGCTATCTTTTGATTAAAAGGTTTTTTTAAATAGAAATCACAGGTTCTGCTAGGGAGGGAAATCACAATAAAATTATACCCAAATTTCATAAAGACCCTTGAAAATGCCACACAAGAACAAAATTTTATTGGTGTACTTGAGCAACAGATCATTTGAGAACAGAACTGAATCCACTGGAATAATCTAAAGGGACAAAGCTGTAGAGTAGGACAGGAACCTTGGTTTTTTGCTTAAAAAAAATAAAAGCTCTCCTGACCACCTCTTAATGTCTAAGATGGTTAGACTTTCACTAAATCCTAGCACTCTAAGATGATGTACATTGTGGTTAGTAGACTGTTGGGAGAATGATTCTGTCTTTGGGCTTCTTTTTTGAGTGTGTGGGGCAGGGGGGTGATGACAGGGGACAGGATGACTTGTGATAGTCTCTATAGTGCCTGTATTATCATACAATACAGAATGAGAATCCTTCCCTGAAAAGGAAGAGAGTAACATGCACTCTCCAAAGTTTTGGTGGAACTCTAGGAGCATGAAGAGCTGCTGAAGCACTGCTTCAGAGTCTGAGGACTAGAACCTCCCAGGATCTGGGATAAAAGAGTATGACTTGGAATCTAGATGTAATACCTTCCTGTTCTTACTCATGTAGGCAAGAACATACCACATCTGCTAGGTGCTTCTGTGCCTAGAGGCCTGCACAAGAACTCAGATTTGCCATGCCCTCTTGCAAGTACTTCAGCTTGCTTACTCCTGAGGTTATCGCCGAATATCTCTAATATAGGGCTTCACATGTGTGGTTTTTTTGGGGAAGAAGCTGTCATACTTTGCCCTCTGAATCAGGAGAGAGTATATTTTTTTAACAGATGCACTTGCTTCCATCCTGTTTTGGAATTGTAATTCCATAACTTGGTTTCAAGGGAAACCCTTACTTTAAATATTGCGGTATTTTTTTCTAAAAGAGAATGGATATAGGAAAAACAGTGTAAATTAGTATTACTCACTTTTTATTGTAATTTGGGTGGGAAGTTGAGGTAGATCTGGATGCTCAAGTCATGTCAAATTGAGGCAGACATTCTCACAATCATAGGAGAAAAAGCCTCTTATAAGAAAGAGGGAGAATTATGCTATAGATGGAAACCTGCATATGTTCCCCCTGTATTTCAGACTGTCTCCTCTAGGTTTGTGGACATTGCGGTCTTGCTTTTGTAGACTTTAATGAAAATTTCCTTGAACTGTTTAAAATGTGTTTAAGTATTGGCTTTAATTCAATATCATTATTTAGCTTTGTAAAAAGCATCATTTTGGGATAAACAAGCCAGAGAAGATTACACAGTCCCCAGATGACACAAAATTTCTGCTGAAGACTCTTACTCAAATTAAATCAAATGTGTCTGCTCCAAATAAAAAGAAGGTAAAGCTTTCTACTGTTTTCTTGTTTCTTATCAAAATGTTTAGCTGATAATTCAAAGGTTGTGGTGGATGATCAAATGGAGTACGAAGACCTAAAAAGAGAACTAGTGAAAAACTGCATAATATGCAACTACTGTCTTCAAGTTCAATTTAATTTTTGATTATTTAACTGTGGCTCTTCTATGACTTTTTTCATTTTGTAATTATATAATTTCAGCAGAATTACTAATAGAGTGCCTTCTTACCAGGATTAGCTTCTAGTGGGATTCTAAACTTCTACCAATTGCTCTGTATAAGCATCTCTTATCAAATAGAATTGGAGACAAAATTTGGTGCACGGGTCCTCAGAGAACACCATACAATCTTATCAAAATGCTTTTAACACAATAATGGCTTGGATTAGAAAGTCCAAACAATATTTATTAAAATTAAAACAGGTAGATGCAGTATTTCTTAGAAACTCCTGAGACTGAAATGTACTGCTTGAATGTAAGCTCCTAAAGTTTCAGAGTCTGACGGCTAAAAGTAATAGCATGGTGTTTCTGAAGATGCTGTTCCTTGTGTTTGTCTCTGCTAGGAATTTTAAGGTCCTGCTCCTCAACAGGAAAATGTTTGTCCTACAAGGTTAGAAATGGCATTTAGCAAATATGGCTGGACTCTTTTTCAATCAAAGAGAAAGACATGAGAAATCATTACTCTCCTTTCAGATTAAAGAAAGCAAAGAGAAAGAGAAGCTGGAGAAGAGGTTATTGGAGGAGTTGTTCAAAATGTTCATGGATTCAGACTCCTTTTATTACAGCCTGACCTATGACCTAACAAATTCTGTGCAGAGGCAGAGTGCCTGTGAGAAAACTAACTTACCACTGTGGCGAAAAGTAAGTTGTTTAGATTTTTTCCCTTTTCGAAGATATGCTGTTCAATAACACATGTGGTCCAAACTTGACTGGTCACATTCTCTACTGCTATAATCCAGAGCAACTGAAGATCTTGCCCTGTAACCAGCTTCAGTGCAAGGAAATGAAACAAGTGTCTCCAGCAGCATGTCTTGAACGGAGCTGTAATAGTCAAACGCAGTGAACACTAGGCTTGTATGTACAGTTGTAGGGAATAACACTAGTGCCTTTACAAAAGACATTGCCAAACCTTAATTAAAATATTGCAAAAACTTCTCCTTTTGTTTTAAACAGGTTGATGACAGATTCTTTTGGAACAAGCATATGATTGAAGATCTCATCAGCATTGATGTGAGTCTTATTTCTAACAATAACGTATTATGAGAACCATTCTTTAGTTTTAATTGAAATGTTTACTTAAGGCCTCATAGAATTTTACTTAAAAACCTGCTTGGCAGACAGGTTGGGGTCAGGGCTGTGCCTTCTGAAGCTGAGCAGCTGCCATTACCTTCTTCCCCCCAGCTGGCCTTTCAACAGCCTTCTAGTTAGCCTGTGATCATTGCTAATGAATGCACATCAACTGAATTTAAAATTTTATTACAATAAAGCAATGCAGAGTAACTTCATGTGTGATATATTTGTGCTGATTTCTGAAGATAAACTTGAGATGTTTTCATCTGTGAAATGGATTATCCCTGGACAGAGCTGAACTTGAGGAGGAGGAGGAGCCAGAAAAGAAAAACTCTGAATTCCAGAGTTTTCTTGAGACAAGATTTTTGTCTTCCTAAGTGGAGAATACTGTTTTTTCTCCTTGAACAGAGTAGCTAATCAATGTAACAACAGTGTAGAACAAGTTATTCTGAACAGCTATTCAGAGCAGATAAAGCATTTTCCTGGCTAATAAGCACATAAAGAAACATTGAACAACCACTCTTTTTCTTCAATATATGGTATCACTTCATTTTAAATTGATCTCTTAGATAAGACTGATTTATTAACTACTATATGCCAGTTTAGGCCAAGTCTTAAGTTCTTTTGAAGATGACAGCAGGTATCTTAACCTTATGCCCTGCATCTCTCTTTAATAATTTTACAGACTCTAATGGTTATGGAGTCAGAGCAGGGTAAACCTAGATGCTCTGAAAAGTTGTGCATAATGCAGGAGTTTAACTAGTTGTATTTTTCATGTTATATAAATGGATAACCGTGAATTATCCATTTGAATATGGGAATTTGGATCTCAACTCTGCTTAAGAAATTGAGGTTTTAGGGTGACAAAGCACTAAGTGCAGAGCCCTGAACCACTTGGCTTGGGTACTAAGTTGGCCCATATAAAGCTTATGCTAATATGTTTTGATGAAAACAGGCTAACAACATTACACTTTTAAATTTTTGTCTATCTATATAAATGCAATATAGTATATACCCACATAGAGGTTGTAAAACTACCTTAAAGCAGAAACTAGGTAATAAATTACCTATATTTCCTGTTGTATCTGAAGTGACTATCCTTCTCTTTTGACAGGAGAAGTTACTACTTTAAGCTTTTAATGTGCTTAAATATCACATGTAACATTGTATTGAAGACTCCCTTTGGGGGAACTGGAAAAGAAGCTTTTAAATATTGTAGGGTTTTCTTCTGTCCCTAGATAACTGGGAGTAGAGGGGGGCTTTTTGCCTTGCCTTGATGCAGCTTGCTTCACCTCCACGGAAAAATCTTAAGTTGCTTTCTCTTTCTTCCTCCTGATTTAAAAGCCCTACAACTAGGGGAACGCTGGTACTCCTTTGCAGAAATAAGAAAAGGATACGGCAAAAATTTCTTAAAACATGAAAAGCATGTGAAGCAACTGTTCATAAACATGAGAAATGGCAAAAATAATTGTAGGTAATGTAGAACCAACAGGAATGTAAATGTTTTTTGTAACCTTCAGAATGCTGAAGTGGACTTCTGGATTATACCCATCATACAAGGATTTGTGCAAATTGAAGAACTTTTAGTAAACTATAGTGAATCTTCTGACGATGATAAGAGCAGTCCTGAAACTCCTCCTCAGGAATCAACTTGTGTAGATGACATCCATCCAACATTTCTGGTGGCACTTATTTCACGCCGGAGTCGGCACAGAGCTGGTAGGCAAACATAGTTCAAGGTATTGGCATTGTTCCTGAACACTGGAGAGGGATGCAGAAGATAAAACTTGGAAGAGTGCTGTGTTGTTCAGCAGATGGTCAGCTCTTGTCAGAGTGTGTGCTACAGCCTTTCCTGCTTATAGGGGGAAAAGAAAAGGCTGTAGTGCCTATAGCACTACAGAGCTGTTACTTAGAGCAGTTACTTCACTAGTCTCCTCTTGAGCACTGAATGTATTTTTGGAGGTCACAGTTCTGAGATAAAGTTCCATCTTTGCAAAGAACACTTTGATTAGGACCTTGCGTACAGCTCAGTCCTGATATATTTCAGTAGGCCTGGGTGGGAGTTCAATTTTCAAACATCTTCCTTTGAGGGCTTGGCAGCAGCTGAGTAGACTTGAACAGGCACATGTGTGTGCATGCCTGTGTCCCGAGAGATGTTTATGTAGGGCCAAGGTGTGAAAAAAGAACCATGCTTTGGTCTTGCACCTTATTTGACTTATTCTAATAATAGCAAGCAAACAAAAATTATTCCCTCTCCTTAGGAGCACAGAAAGAAAGATTGAATCTCTTTACACTTCAGTAGGTCCTAAGCCTTTTCAAATTTTTTAAGATATTCTCCACTATGTCCAACTCCTTTCCTACACAGTCAGGTTCTTAACATGTCAAAAAGCAAGAAAAAAAAACCTGGTGAGTTTACCCTGATATGGGACTGGCCTTTGTACCACAGTTCACTTCAATGCATTTAATTCAGTTCCCAGGAAAATTATTTGTCAGAGCAACTCAGAGTAAATACTTGAGGGTTTCAGGGTAGTATTTAGTTTGCACTATGCCTTATTTATACTGAATTGTTTTACAGATACAGAAACTGAATCGCAGAGGGCAAATTTCTTACTGATTTCCTCTTTCTATTAATGACACTATACTCATCTGATTGCCAGTCCAGAGCATAAACTGTGTAGAACTTTCTCCCTTGACACAAAAAGATTGTTTCAGTAAATTGATGCAATGTTTTAAAGAATAATTATAGGATTGTGTGTTTAATTCATTCTGTAGTACATAATTGTAGCCAAGAGTTCAAAGTGGTTTCATTTCTGAAATATTGTAGTTAAAAAAAAAAAAACACCCAACCCCCCAAAAAACCCAGAGGAAACACTGATTTGAAAGCCTAAGATACTTCTACGTTAAATACACTGATTTTTTTTATTTGTCAGGCAGCTTGTTTATGATTTAAAAAAAAAAAAACACACACAACAAAAAAAAACCCAAAAACCACTGCACTAAATTATCAACATGCCCAAGACGTTAAGGAAAGGTACCATGAGATAAAGGAAGACAGCTGCTCTTAAGCGTAAGAGAGTAAGAGCCTAGTGTCTGCAAAAGTTGAGGTATCAAAAGTAAGGGAGCGGAAGTTTTCTGTGCAATGATTTAGTTTGGGTTTTGGTGTAAGAGCCACTGTTGGTGGCAGGACATAAGTAAAGGGTGTCTGATGTTTTAGACTAAAAGTCCCAAAGGCTGTAATACTGCTGTGACATTCTGTGACCCTATAAAGGTCCCTATGATAGGTATTTTACATTCCTTTCATTTCCCTATTTCTAACCTCTACCCTTTTCTCCCGTAGTCCTTAGCTAGAGCTGTTAAGGTTCAGTTCAAAAGTTTGGTCCAGTGCTACTTCAGGACTCGAACAGAGTTGTTCCAATTCTGTGGAACTAAATTTCCATGCTGTAAAACATGGTTTTGAATCTTTCTCCAACCCTTTTTACTTATTCCTTCGCCATCTCTTGCTACCACCTGCATCCTTCCAGAAATAGTGATGTACTCTCCTTTGAGTAAAGGATGTGCAAACCTCCATATGCAAACACTTACCTGTTCTGTTTAATGATCAGATCAGAGATGGCTAGGCAAAAAACTGTAGTCAGAAAAGCAGTATCTATTCTTAATGTGCAGAATTAGTTATACAGGTTAAAACAAGGTGGGGGAAGCCTTCTGTTCTGTGGAATGTGCAAATCTTCTTGGGCTGCTTGTGGGATCTCTTTATTGTAAGAAGTGGAGCATCTGTTGGTAAAAGTGGGAGAACTGAAGTAAAACGTTCTGCTAAACTTGACAGAACAGGAAGTAATGCATCCTTTAGGGTGGACTAGATACATCTGTGACTTTTTATAGTGCCAGTAGACTGCCTTGCCCTGTCAACTTACTTTCCGCTGCTCAAGGTATATCAGTAAATAAACTCTATCTATATAGTCAACGCAGCTTTTGAGGACTAAATTAGGATAGGAATGACTTCTACCATAGATTATGGATTTTGGCTATAACTTTCTTCTTGTGTTACCGTTGTTAAAAACATTAACAAAAGTTATTAATGTTTAAGACTAATACTTAAATGTGAATTGATGTTTCTCATTCCTCCTAGGAATGCGGTATAAGCGAAGAGGTGTTGATAAAAATGGGAATGTTGCAAATTATGTTGAGACGGAGCAACTGATTCATGTTCATAATCATACTCTTTCATTTATACAAACAAGAGGCTCTGTGCCTGTTTTCTGGAGCCAAGTTGGATATAGATATAACCCACGGCCCCGACTGGACAAGAGTAAGTATTTGAGTGGATTACCTGAAGATCAGAGTTCCCTTCAAAATAGCTTCATTGCAGTCTTGCTTTACCACTAATCTTTCAGTGGTGCTTTCTAAAAACCAGGAATAACGGTAATGATGTGGCTCCAGTTAACTCCTTCTGTAATTGCAACTATGCAGAGCTATGACTTCTTGTCCATTGTAAATTCCAACAGGTCTTGAATTTCAATATTTGCTGAAGTACCTATTTTATGTCTAGTCTTATTTGTTGCAGTGTTTTCTGGGTTGGGAAGGGAGACAATTTGGCTTTCTCTGAGAACCTGTTTAGACATTGATGTCTTACAAATATCTTTGTCCGTGAAGTTAACTTATGCTGAGGTTCCTTCTGCATTAAGAACTGCTATTTTGGTGGGAAAACATATAGGCATTTCATATAACACCAGTTTTGTAGTGTGCTTTTGTCTTCTCTGAAATTAAATACTATCTAGCGGGCTTTGTCAGATCTAAATTGTGTGCTTTTTCACTCAAAGATAATGTAAAAGCCAAAACATGTAAGAATATTGATGAGACTGTGGCAAATCTAGATGCTTGTATGAACTAGGTATTCATAGCTTGAATGTTCTTAAAAGAGAGAGGTCAACAAAATCTTCTCTAGGTTTAGATTTGTAAAGCAGAAACTTTTCTTGGAAGGAAGCTAGTGTGTTCACCATCTTGTATAATCAGACTCCCACTGGATTGGGTTGACTGGCATCCTAAATCATAAGTATGTATTTCTGCAAGTCCAACTTGTGTGTTGGATTCACATTCTCCTCTAGCATTAGCAGGTCTCATCTTTTGCCGTTGAAGACTATTTTTAGGGCTGAAAATAAAAAAAACCAAAACCTGCTCTTTCAGAGGGGGCTGTGATGTTAGAGAGTTAAAGGGCTGTTTTTCTCTGCGTCTTGAGTAAGACCTAGTAAAATGGGCCTTCGGGCTTGCTTAGGAACTTGGGCAAAGCACATAATTTTAAGTTGACAAGCAGTTACTGTCACTGCAGACTTAAGGAAGATGCATCAACAGATCTGGGTTTCTTGTGGGGTTGGTTTTTTGGTACCAAATAACCTGGAGATTACTGGAGAGGGATCACTTGTTGCCACATCATGGAAATGGAAATTTATTTAAATTCATAAAGTGAAGAAAATAAAACATCTCCCAATCCTCTCCCCAGATATTTAGAAGCAATAGTTGATTTAGTTCCAACTGAACGCTTGTGTTGTGACATCTGTTTAGAGCTGAGCAGTTCTTGTTTTGTTCCTCTCTTTTTTCTTTTCTTTTTCTTTTCTAATAGGATTAGTTGCAAAAAAATATTGAGGTATTGCATTTAATTTGATAGATTTACAGGTAGGAATTGAGACTTTGAGGAGTCAGTGGTGCCTTGAATCAACTGGATAGTGGTTTTGGTTTTTAGTTACAGATAGCTTTCTCCTGTAGGAGAAGTGGATAACACTTTAAGTATTATCCCCTGTCCTGCATGTCCCCCTTCACAATTTGCAAACCTTTCTCGTAGGTCAGTTTGCTTTTTCAAAAGATGCAAAACAAATATAAGCACTCTTCTGGAAGAGATGTTTATGTGGGTGTGTGGTACATATGTGGAAGGATTAAACTGGTCAAAAATTTAACTTTTAATAAGCCTATCTGCTCTGCACAAAAAGCAAAATAAAGCAAAATTTAAGAATGGTGTTTCCTGTGCACTATAGTAGTAGAACAATGTTGAAGTTGAGCAAGTTGATGAAAGACCTTTAATTCTGTGCAATGTGTTACGTTGCACCCGAGAACTTTAAGCGAAGCTATATTGGTTTTTTAGAGTATAGATTTGGCATGATTTAATACTTCAAACAGGACTTGTTGCTGAACAGGCTGTTTCTGCCTTATAGGTGAAAATGAAACAGTGTCCTGTTTTCGTGCACATTTTGAAGAACAGCTGAAAAATTACAAAAAGCAGGTGAGTGCTACATGATAAAATAGTCATCTTATGAAAATGCAGGGGATGAAAATTGATGTTTTTAGTTTGGTGATATGGGTTGTGTTTTGTTTTTAAAGCTCGTTGACAATTCGAAGGGTGGTACATAAGTAGAATTTTACTAAGTTTTTCAAGTATCCTTGTAAGCAACCTCTAAAAAACAGCAATAACTTACAGAAATGTGTAAGCCCCACTTTTGTGTACCTGTCCTGTGAATACGTAGCTTCTCTGTATTAAAATTCAGGTAGGCAGGTAACTGTTGGAGTTTATTTGATCTTGGGTACAATCTAGCAAAGATTGTAACTTCAGCAAGAGATTTGTAGGTAGTCTTAACTCGTGAGCTATTTGTTATTCCATGGTGTATATCTAAGCAAGTCGCGTACCAGATGTCAAGTGTTAATTATTTAAACTTTTGAACAGGTTATTATTAATTTGGTGGATCAGACAGGCAGAGAGAAGATAATTGGAGATGCTTACCTTAAACAAGTTCTTCTGTACAACAATGCAAATCTGACTTATGTTTCATTTGACTTCCATGAGCACTGGTAAGAAACCTGTTAAAAATGTCACTTCGTCTTTTTTTATTAGCATGAAAGGAGAGTAGAAGGGAGGAGAAAAGCCGTTATTTCTACTTCTGCATGAAACTCTTTTCTTTTAAATAGGAAGAATACATTTTGTAAACTAAAGCACTATAAAAGTTCAAGTTTGGGTAACCAAGCACTGCTGTTTGTTGATCTTGTATCCCTGACCAGTTAAATATGCAGTTATTTATTAAGCGAAGCTTAGAAAGCATTTTAAGCAAGAGGGTTTCCTTAAACATGCTTTGAATGTAAAGCTGTGACTGACCTGCTTTTCAAACTATGTAGCAGTCTGCTCTTAATTCTTTAATACAAGCCATTCTTCTGCTTCTATTGCTTGTTTCTGTAAACATACGATGGGTTCTTTCAGGATCCTGATGCTGTTTTTCCATTATAAAATAACTGGATTTTATTTTAATCCAGTATAAACAATTGCTGTTTTCATGACTCCACTCTGATACTGGCATGGTCTAGTGCAGGGTTCACGTGCCCAAGCATGTGAGCTGTCACACAGGCATGTATTTCTCATGCTTCCCTCAAGCAGACTGCATTTGTGTACAAATACGGGGTCTAAAAACTGTTTTAATCTTTACTTCCTAACTTAATCTAGGGATTGCATCTGGCCTGGGAAAGCATTACTGACTGAATAAGTATGTCACTAGTAGATATTGTCTGAGAGGGGGAGGGGAAAAGGGAAAAACCATTTAAAATAGTAATGGCCTTTGAGACTTCTTTTCTGTAGGACTGTTGACATCCTGAATTGACTTGATACTTACTCTTTTGTTTAAATGAGCTTTCATTTTCTGTTTTTTTGCTTTTCTCCTAAGAACTGCTGTAGTGACCAAGGCTGTTTCTTTTTGCACTGTCAGCATGAGTGAATAGAGAACAAGACTGAAAATGACTTGGTGGCGTGGTGGGAGGAGGGGATGATGTGTCTGTAGGTATTTTTTCTGTAGAATCACTGGTAAAGCAGGGCAGGCCATCCTAATTTTGAATCTATAGTGATTACTTTAGTTGAGACTCTGCCTAAAATAAGAACAGAATGTTGCACATGCCTGAATACCTGCACGCTTGTTCTTCCTTTATGGAAGCAGCATTCAGGAATGCAAATTCTTGAGAATTTAAAGATCTGAATCTTTTGCCTTGGATTTAGATACTGAACTGTACTTTAAAATAGTTCTGAATATTGGCTGCTTTTTTAAGTTTATTGCGGGAGAGAATGTCTGTCTCTCCCACTTAGCCAAAACACTATCTTTGTTAACATTACAAATAATATAGAATAAGTAAAGAAAAATCACTACTGTAGTTCAAACTAACTTCTGTGAAATTCTGTATTTTAGCCGAGGAATGAAGTTTGAAAATGTTCAAACACTGACTGATGCCATTCATGATATTATTCTTGACATGAAGTGGTGCTGGTAGGTACTTAACTGTTTTTAGACTAGTATGAAATATTGGTAGAAAACAATAAAACAGTACCTATTCAGAGGCCTTGATTTTTGTCTGGTATGTTTTATATTCCTCTTTTGGTGCCCAGCTTGTGCATCAGAGTTTTTGTTTTCTGAAGTGTTGGTGTTCTACACATGTAACAGCAAAAATTCTCAGGTGCTGTTTTCTGCATGAAGCTTACTGCATTTAACACTTTTAGAGCTTCTTATATTTAATGTGAAACACTTCATATTTGACCCACAAACCCTAGAATGCCAACCTTATTGAAACAAGTAGGCATGTTTGACTTTTAGTTTGTACTGATTAGAGTTTATGCATTTTGGTAATGAGTATGGCTGCAGTCTTCAGTCAATTCCTGTATATTGTTCAGTGTAGTTTGTGGGTGAGATGTTGCTGTCATTATTGTTGGCTTCTATGGTTTTGAAATTAAATGTCTTTTCTCTTGAAAGCTGGTATTATATATGTATGAATTGAATTTAACATCTGATTACATAACAAATTTATGGCCCTAGTAGGATGTATGTTAGATATCTAGCCTAGACTAAAGAGGAGGATAGGTAGGAACAAGAGTAGTTAATTCTGAGCGGGGTGTGGCTGGGGTGATGAGTGCAACTGTAAGTAGTATTCCATGTGTAAAACTTTCTGCTGTTTGTAGAAGCTGATTAAATTACACTGGATTTCAAGTGTCTCAATGCTTTTGCTGTTTTTCTGTTGAAAGGGTTGACCAAGCTGGTGTGATTTGTAAACAGGAAGGAATTTTTAGAGTTAACTGCATGGACTGTCTGGATCGTACCAATGTTGTGCAGGCTGCTATTGCAAGAGTGGTCATGGAACAGCAGGCATGTATAACTAATGTACTTTTTCAAGTACTGAGTACCTTAAAATTTAATTGTTATTCATAGAGAAATCTGTGTGTTTGAAAAATGCTAAACTAACCTCTACTGAAAAGGATCTTTGCAAACTACTTGGAGAGCTATGAAGCTGAAAGTAATATGTACAACTAAAATAGCTTGAAATCATTCTAAAACAGTGATGTCTACTCTCCTCCTTCAGAGAGGAAATGACTGTCTGTCCACATTTTGTAGAGGATTCTCTTGTTTTGATTTAGTCAATTTAAGTTGTGCAGTAATACAAACTTTAAAAACAAAACACCCCCCCTAATAAATCCCTCCCCCAAATGAGATGTTAAAGGACTAAAATCTAACTAGAAGTTGGATGCTATTTTAGCCACTTTGAAGTGAAATACTGTGGTGCCAGCAGGTAGGGAGATTAGTTCTCTCTTCTGTGTGTAGAGGAGTAATTAATTCATGATGTAAATACCCCAGATGGCTGACTACTATGCTCTGGAATAGTTCTCCCTGTATAGGGAAGGCATTTCCAAGCAGACGCAGAATCCTTAGTCTTCCTCCTCTTTGCCTTGCCTCCCATTTGCTTTTTGATATAGAAGCTCAGTGATGAGGGTCTTCCCTTGTGAAGACTTAGTAGTACTGTAACTGAAACTTTGAAGCCTCAGTTACAGCCCAGCCCAAAATGAACCAACCTGATTGTGCTTAAAGTGAAGGATAGAGGATGAAGTGGGTCCTTCATTAGGATGAAGAGTGAATGGCTCTGACCATTGTATCTGCCAGTTCCTCATTGTCATCTGTTTTTGTGAACTCCTGATGTAAAGTATGGGGGATGAAGGGTGGCACCAGCAATCCCACAGTCGTTATTTTAGAATAGGATTTCTGTATATGTTAACTCTGAGTTCAAAGGCGATCTTTCAAAAGCGAGAGTTATATAGGTTGTTGTGAAGAGGACTTCAGCATCATTGCTATATAGTATTAGCTTGTGATGTGCTGTATCATTCTTGTATTATGGCTGAAGTACTTCAGATTCAGTTTGTAACTGAGAAATGCTCTAAGCATTGGAAGGTGACTGACATAAAGTAGAAGACTGAGAGTTACACGTACCTTACCTTTGCACTTCCTTGGAACCATAGGACTTGTTTTCTCTTGGCTAGAAACTTGGTAGGGCTTTGAAAGTCAATGAACAGACTTCTGTCAGTTTTCATCTAACTTGCAAAGAGTGCTTGAGCATTTTTTATTGGTTGTAAATTGAGGTTTGGCTATGATTTAGTCCAAATTATCCCTGCAGTTGGCTTAACATTAGTGACTACATTGTAGTTGTGTATGTGCTGCTTTACCAATTTAGTGTGTGTAAAAGACTAAAGTTTGTGTTGTACCTGAGACTTATCTTGGGAAAACTTAAGTACCGGTTGTTCTGAAGGGTAAGATATCTTACTTTCAGTGTCAGTATAAACAGTAACTGTCCAAAATGCACAAGCATTAATAATAAACACAACATATGAAGTTGTTTTAAGGTTTTACTTTGGGGGAGGAGTAAGCTTGAAGATAGAGCCACTACATTTCCTTTAGTGTCTAGAAGCAAAAGATTAAGAATCTGGTGTGCTTTTTCTTGTAACTGGAAAGAGATTCCATTTCTTTATTTTTCAGGCTTTTGAGGTCACAAATGCCTTTGCAATAGAAGACACTAACTTGTTTATCCATGTTAAAGTTCTGTGATGTCTGTTCTTTTGATAGTTATAGAAAACAGAAACACTTCCTATATCTTGAGTAATCTCGAGTAACTTGTTTTCCTTTAGCTAATTTTTTTGAAGATTGACTCCTACATCCATAATTAATATATTACTGCTGCATCCAGTGATACAATGTTTAACAATGAATCAGTGATTCATTGCTAACAATTAATTTAATCTGACAAATCAGCAGAATGGGTTCCTCTTTCAGATCATGTATAACTTAACAACTAAATGCTTGGCGAGTGTTCCCATTTTCTTTATCAAGCTCTGATATTGAGAATGATTTTTATTTTGAACCTTATATTGATGTGTATGTCAAATTTCAGCTCAAAAAACTGGGTGTGATGCCACCAGAACAGCCTTTGCCAGTGAAATGCAATAGAATCTACCAGATAATATGGGCGAACAATGGAGATGCCATAAGCCGGCAGTATGCTGGCACAGCAGCCTTAAAGGTAAAGGGTGAAGAGTGTTATCTGTTCTGATGATAAGTAGTATGTTGTGTTACAAGTTTTATGTCCAGTGGAGAACTCTTATACATGTAACAAAGTTAGCCAAATATTCTGCATGTTTTTGTCTTGAAGAGATATGAGGCCTTTCAATAGAAGAATATTTTGTGTCACACTTAGTGTGAACTGGAGAAGACATGAGTGGCCAGGTGTCCTGTGGCAGTGCTGGCTGTGTTTTATCTCCATTCGGTTTCATGTCTAGATACAAAGCACAGCTGACCTAAGAGTTTAAGATCCATATTAAGCATTACTTCTATTTAAATTTAAGCACTGTTATAGTACTTAAAAAAAAAAAAATACTCTGAAGGACTGAAGATCTGTAGGGAGTAGGGTAATGTTAATTAGTTATATTTTCTAAAGACTTTTGTTAATTAGTTGTAATGCAGTCTGTCTACCAAGATGAGAAATCAGGCATGAAACTCAAAGCAGCAGGAGTGAACAGTAGAAGTCATAGAATTTGAGCTACTTTCTGTGTGTATAGTCACTGGTGGAACAATTTTTAGTATTCCTTATTTGGCATTGGAAAAACCTTTACAGTGGAAATGCTTAACACTTAAATATCTTTTTAAATCTCTCTACTGAACTTTGATTAATCTATTACAGTAGTCTTTTTAAAAAAAAAAATAAACAGCCTGACACGCTTGTCTTGTGAATATCAACTTTAAGTCTGAAGTACAGAACTCAACCTATAGATCTAAATTTTCAGTCATTCTGCTTGAATATTTCTCTACTCACTATTGAGGTTCATGGATCAAATTAAAAGAAATATCACAATTAAACTGAAAATAAATTTAAGTGTAACACACTTGAAATGTTCTTCATGGTGGTTGGCGTGGCTTTTAGAACTGGTCTGTGCCAATGTTCAGTGTCTCTGAAAACAGAATCCTCTAATGAAATGTAACTACCAAAACTGCCTTTTATTCAAATTCTAAGCCTTCAGTGGCCTAGAAACTTTCTTTTGTTTTTGAGCTTGCGAGGATATGTACTGTTTTCCTTCGGTATGTTCTGCTTGTCTTGTTTTGGTAGCAGAAGCAGAGAAGATGAAAACCATTTTTTAGTAAGCATCAGTCTTCTCCATTGTTCCAGTAGTGTTCTTTTTACATTTTTACATTAAAGGCCAAAAAATAAGGGGTTTTTTTGAGGTATTCAAGCATCCCAGTGACTGATGTCTTGAAAATTCTGCTTTAATGTTAGCTGGTATGTATGTCCAGATTACTGTTTTCCATTAGGACTTCATATAGAATCATAAGTCTGTCAAAAGCATAAGACTCTCTGCAGAGCCAAACAATGCCATGAAAAGTAGATGCTCTTTGAAAATCAGTATTTTTCAACCTCTACATGAAATAGTTACTTGAACATAATTTCTGAGTTGTCATTTATTCAGTTCTGAATTTCAGAATGCCAAAGCTTTTGAGCCGAGTCTGCTACTTCAAAGTTGCATAAGTGCATGATTCGTGTGTTCTGTGTAACAGGGTGACTTCACAAGGACGGGTGAAAGAAAGCTGGCAGGGGTAATGAAGGATGGAGTTAATTCTGCAAACAGATACTACTTGAATCGTTTCAGGGATGCTTACAGGCAAGCGGTCATAGGTAAGAATACAATTTCAACTAAGCTGAACTAGGGTATTTAGAAAAGTTTATTAAAATCATCTTGGCTTTATCTTTCTGACTGACTTTTTCTGAAGCTTAAAAGCACCTTGAGTGTATATAAAGTTCATTTCTGTGTAGTGGATGCCATATGGAACTGTCATTCTCCATTTGGATATTAAACAGCACTTAATTCAGAGAGATTACATGCTATGTAACTCACTGTAGAATTTGCTTCTAACTTCATTTCAGCATTAACTGTCTCGTAACATCTCCCTTTTAGACAAAGTTAAATTTATGTAGCAAGTGTTTCTTAAAGTAGTGAGTTAACTCTTGCTTTTCACTGTGAGAAAAGTAGTGTTACACCTACTGAGTTTTCAGTTTCAGGCAACATTCTACTGAGAAAGAATAACTAACCATTTTTCAAGACTATCTTCAAATAGGAAACATTTGGAAGGAATTTACCAAGTAATCAACAGAATGTTGCTGTATATCCCCTCTAACTGTTGGTTTCTTGTTTGGTATTTTGTGGGTTTTATTTAGATTTGATGCAGGGTATCCCTGTAACAGAGGATCTTTACTCCATATTTACTAAAGAGAAAGAGCATGAAGCCCTGCACAAAGAGAACCTGAGAAGCCATCAGGAATTGATCAGCCAGCTGTTGCAGAGCTATATGAAACTGCTCTTACCAGATGATGAAAAATTCCATGGAGGATGGGCACTTATTGACTGCGATCCAAGGTTTGCTGAATAAAGTCATAATTGATCAGCTGCTACTATGACACCTCTGTTAATTACTACTGATGTTAAATGATTTTGATACCTGATGTGTTAACAGAATACAACTGGACAGTTTTGTAGAATTCTTGAAGGGATTGAATACTTGTAATTGTAAAAGGAAAGGTCCTCTAAACATCTGCTTTTCCCAAAGTGCCATAAAAATGGTGCATGCTGGAGTTACCTTTTGAGACATCACCTGGAAATGCATGCATTCAGTTAATATTGCCAAAATGTGGTAGGCAGCATGAAGAAAACTTCTAACCATCCTTAGTTCTAGAAGGGGCTGTTTGAGGAGCTGTTGTTCCTTATTGCTTTATAGGGAAAGTGTAACTTGACTTTAAAGCCATATCTGATTAGATTAAATTCTTGTGTAACGAGTCAGTAGTAGGAAAGCCTAGATTTCTCTTCGTGAAAAGTAGTGAGCATAAACTCTAACTTCACTGATAAGTCCTCTTATCAAGTTCAGAGTTCACTAACTTGCAAAAGAAAAATCGTGGTTAGACTAGGTCTTCTGCAGGTTAAACTTCAGCATCTGAAAATAGCAAAGTGGGATGTTATAGCTATTCAAAGCACAGACTCATCACCTTAACTGAGATGTTTTCCATTTCTTTGTTAGCGTTTTTAATAGCTTGTGGGTTTTCTATTTATTTTTGGACCTGCTGCTGACCTGTTTGAGCTATTGGGTAACTCCAAGTTTGAGAGAGTGTGTTGCTTACCATACAGTAAGTGGATCCATGTAAGTCTAATGACACATTGTGTTTTGGCTTGTGAAATGTCTCGCCTAGCTTGGTTTTTTAGTGGCTGTGAAGGGTAGCAGCATCACACAAGATAACATACCATAATTGAAACCTCTTGTTGTAATGTGCCTTCAATTGTAAAAGTGTCCCTAAAATACACTGGGGATGGGTTACACCTGTGCAAATAAAACCTTCTCCCCTGTATTCATTCTTCTTCTTCCCCCTCCTTAGTCTCATTGATGCCACTCATAAGGACGTGGATGTTCTGCTGTTACTTTCTAATTCTGCCTACTATGTGGCCTAGTAAGTTATCACTCTCTCTTACTATGTGTAGTTTATTTCTATAGCTTTGTTTTAGATTAGGAGGAAGCATTAAATTCTGATTCATTTTTTTCTAGTTATGATGATGAGATCGACAAGGTGAATCAATACCAAAGGTTAAGTCTTGAAGCTCTGGAAAAAATAGAAATAGGTAAGAATGTAGTCACCATATATCTATCTTGAATGCTCTTAGCAATTGCTTGAGCACTTATCAAAGCATCCTACAAATATATTGAAACAGCAAGTCTCAATATATTGTGCATATCCTGTGTAGTCCACCGCAGCTAGATAACAGATACCAGATATCTTGCTGATAACAGATGCCAGAGTTGAGTCTGTGTTCTCTTGCAGTCCTGTCTTTTGCTGCTACTTGAAATGGAAACTTTGATCACCGGTAGGGTTCTAAAATTGTCCCTCTTTCAAACTCTTAAAAAAAACGTGGATTCATCAAAACAAACTTCATTATTTATCAATTGGCAGTAACAATTTGATCAACTTCTATAATGAATCACAGGTTTGTGCATTCAGTGCACGCTTTCTTTCATAGTTTTTTTTAAAACTCTGCTTTCTCAAGATCTGATAAGAAACATGCTATTACGAAATCATCCTGTTACACTGATTAACTTATTTATTGACTAAAGAATGTAACATCTGGAGGCTAAATCCAGCACTTCCAGCTGAAAGTATTAAAGATGTGGTATCTTTGACTTTACAGATAGAAAAAGGTGTTCCAGTTAGAGAGGAGGGAAATTTTTGTGGCCCCCAGTGTGTGCCCCCCAGTAGAGTTTAATCCGCCATTACACAATGCATAGCGATTTCATCGTCTCCTTACTGTAACTTTCATTACATGTGCAATTTCTAAGAGTTCAGTGGAAAGATGTGTCTCAGTTCTGTATTGTGGAGATCCGTAATACATCCTGACATACAGAATATAGCTGAAACATATAGACCAAATACCTTATAAAAACAAAAACCCACCTGTTTAATGATATAGATATGATGCAGTGCATTGAAGAGTTGAAGTACTTGGTCTAAATCTTGAAACTTACATTGCTTCCGATTGGTAAAAATATATTGATTTTCCTTTTAATCCTTGGAGGAGCATACCTAAAACACAGGATGTAATAGGTGTAGAATTTTTTTCTTCCATTTGAAAGGGTGATCTGTAGTAAACAATCAGGCTGGGTTATAATAGACACACACAGAGTGTCTAATTGCTTTTTGTAAGTAATTGATCATTTAGTTATTGTGAAAATCTTTCATTTAAAATGTCTCCTACTCTAAAGAAAATGTGAAGCATTTTATGCTGAAAAAGACTGTCAACTCTCTTACATACATTTAGGTACTCTTTGCAATATCTCTTTCAGTGTTTTGTTAAGGAAGACTTCTAATCTGGTTTATTTCTCAGGGCCTGAGCCTACTCTCTTTGGCAAGCCCAAGTTCTCTTGCATGAGGCTGCATTACAAATACAAAGAAATGAGTGGGTATTTTCACACTCTTAGAGCTGTGGTACGCAACCCAGAAGAAGATGGAAAAGGTTTGTTTCATATGAACATGTTTCTCTAGGAAATGCTTTTCCCATTGCTTTTAGAATAGTTTCTGAAGAAGGATGAATTTTTAATATAATTTGGTTATGTGGGTGGGGAACCAACAAAAAATCCCTGTGTGTGGCTTCCTGTGTGAACACTAGAATGTTACTGTTTTAATACAAAGAAAAATAACTTTCAGGTATGGCTTTAAAGTAACATGTCTCTCTAGAATTGAGACATTTCCATGTCCAGATCTTTACTGCTCCAAAAACTGATTAAATGAATTTAAAATGAGCTCCTAAAGAGTGGAGGAAACTGATTTATTTAGTGAAATCAATGTCTAGAAATGTTTTTGCTTGTTGTTTAACCAAATTAAATGAACACTAAGGGAAAAATATCACTTCTTACCTGGAGCACTGAGTTTTGTCAGCAAGGATTAGAATAAATATAATTGCTTCTCTTCCACAAATAATGAATCGTGGCAGTGATTCACTTACACCCAGTATTTAGGGCTTAAGGAGACTCTATTCTTTAGGCTTATTTTGTAAGCTTTAAATCAGAATTGCAACTTGTAGGGTGCAACTATTCTGTAGGCTGAAAGGAAAAAAGCCAACCAAGAAAACCAAACTAACTTAATTAGGTCACAAAAATCTAAAATTAGATTTTGTGATACGGGATTTTTAAGGGTGTTTTTTTAAGGGTCTGACAGGCTGCTAATTGGATTTCAGACACTCTTCAGTGCATTGCAGAAATGCTGAGAATCACAAAGCAAGCAATGGGACTAGATGTGCCCATTACCGAGAAGAAGCTAGAGAGGTGAGTACTTAAATGATGTGAACCTTCTGTGTCCCACTTTTGCTCCCTTCTCGGTGGCTAACAGTACATGGTAACAGTGATATATATGATACTTAAAAGAAACGTCGGTATCTAGCTACTGTGCTATAAGTTAATTTGTCAGTATGCTGCTTCCAATACTAACTGTGTGCAGGCACTTACCTAAATGTATAAGCAAGAATACTATTTTATACGCATGTGCGTATAGACAATATGCACTACCAAATGTAAATAACATACTGCAAATCAGATAGTTCATGAGTAGTTTGTCAAATCTAATTTTTCCTATCTGAACTTAATGTCTGCTTCTATAGTAAGATGACAGCCTGTGAAGTATAAATCTGGCTTCATTCCACTGCAGTTGAGTGTTCAACAAATCCAGATGATGTTACAGGTCTTGTGTGAAGAAATGGCTGAAGTTAAACTTCCAAACTCCTAAGTTTTAGTCAGAATGGCACAGAAGTTTGTTTTGCAAGTCCATTAAGAGAAGAGGGCCCATGAAAGCATAGTTGATAATTTAAAGTACTTACTAGAATTTTTTTGATAGTTTTCTCTAAGTCAATTGTCTACAATTAAACAGAAGTAACCTTTATCTACAGATATTGGTGAGGTGTTAACAGTGAGGAAATCATTTACAAAGGACAATGGAGTAGAAGTAAGAGGATGGCTAGCTGAAGTTTAGTACATTTTACCAGTTCAAGTGTGATCTGTTGCATTATTTTGGGACCCTACCAATTCAGACTGTATGAACTACTAGAAAATGTGTTGTGTAGCACAATTGCTGTCGACCAAAAACCATTAGGGCACATATTTCAATAAATTTCTTCTGCCTTTGATTATTGGCCTACTATTTCAGCTTCTCTTCCCAGCTGAGTAGAAAGTGTAGCAAGAAAATCTTGCTCTTTTTTTTACAGGTACTGAAGACTGAATATTTGCTAAATCTGGCTACTGAGTACAGCATACACAAAGTCAGAGTTACAAATATAGATAATCCAAATCCTCTTTCATCTAAAACTAACAATGCCTGCAGAAGCTTGCTTTCCCCCTTGTTTGGCTACTGTTCTGCAGCAACCCTCCTTTGTTTTTGTTATTTTGAATGTGATTACATAATTGTACCCATATAAGCTAAGGAAAGGATAATGTAGTTACTAAAATGTCCATCTCTATTATGGAAATAGATGGGAAGATGGTAAATACTTGGTGTTTGTAAATGAGACTGCCTTGATTGTACATTACCTATGTTTTCTTTTTCTTCCAGGAAGAGCAGTAAACCTCATGAAGACATCATTGGTATTCGGTCTCAGAACAGAGGGTCCCTGGCCCAAGGCAAGAATTACTTACTGAGCAAGTTCTCATCTCTCAATCAAAAAGTGAAACAGACCAAATCCAATGTAAACATTAGCAATCTTCGGAAGTTAGGCAGCTTTACCAAACCTGAAGTGAAAGTCAATTTTTTAAAACCAAATTTGAAAGTGAATCTTTGGAAATCAGATAGTAGCCTTGAAACTTTAGAGAATCCAGTGGTAGATACTAAAGTCCGTACTGAATCTGATACAGAAGTATCAGATAATGATTCATTCCACTCAGATGACTTCCTGACTAATTCTAAATCCGATGAGGACAACCAGCTAACTGACTCTCTAGAGAACATAGGGCAGACAGACTACGTGCTGCCTAGCTGTGGTATCATTGCCTCAGCTCCACGGTTGGGCAGTCGGTCCCAGTCCATAAGCAGCACTGACATGAACATTAGCATTCATGTTCCGTCCGAGATCCATGTCTCTCAGGCTAGCCGGTCTGACTGTGAAGACATACCCACACCTTCTGCTGACAACGTGGAGATGGGATTTGCTAAACCTATTGATGTGTACTGCCAGAGGTTTGTGCATGATGCTCAAAATAAGATGTCAGATGTTTTGGAGGCTGAGGCTGGTTCTCAAGAGGCCCATCACATAACAAATCAAACCAGCAATAATACATCTAAGAAGGCAGAAACGAAGGCTGAAGCTATTGGAGACATTCCTTCCAGGCCATCTAAGTTGGATGTACAGTCTTCTGAGCCAAATCCTCAGCTCTTAGCTGTTGGTGGGACTGACTTCACTAAATCTCATAAAAGCCCAGGATCTGTCTCTGGTAACCTTGAGACGGGACTCCACATGACTCCTTCTCCAGCTGACAGTAGCAGCAGCAGAGCTGTATCTCCTTTTGCTAAAATTCGCAGTTCCATGGTCCAGGTTGCTAACATCACTCAAGCAGGATTGACTCAAGGGATTAATTTTGCTGTGGCAAAGGTCCAGAAGAGCCCTGCAGAACCAGAAGCTATAAATGAAATCAAACAAAAAGAACTGAAAGAAATGTTTACGCAGTGCCAGACACGAATAATTCAAATCTAGTTGCTAATTTAGGAAGGGTTCTTCTAGTTGTGGCTTTTAATACAATACTAGAACAATTACATCAGGACTCACTGTGGCATGAACTGCTGCGGAATACTGGGATCAATGATATAGATAACTTGTTTACAGAAAGTGAGAGATGCAAATGAATTTGGTTCTGACCAAGCTTCAGAATTCCCTCAGGCAGCTGAGACAAAAGAACAGTAAACCATGTTTAAACAGGTAGCTTAGACACTGGGATTTAATAAGCATGCTGTCTGTCTTAAATGTGTTGCACAGTTATTTTTGGAGACTAATTTTGTAGCTCTTCTGACTTATGTAGGAAGTATTTATACTAAAAAGGTGATACTGCACTTCTGTGACCTTACTTACCTTGCACTGCACCAGCAAAATAACTTACCGGTAAATTACATTTTATTTATTTTTGGACTAGAATTTTTACTTGTTTCCACTGACGTTTTAGATGCAGCTTTCTACAAATTGTGCCTCTACAATGGGAATTGCGGTTTTGTTGAATTTAATTATGTTAACCAGAAATTAAGCTTTCTTTTTGCTGTCTGTTTCTTTCCACACATCTTGGGCCACTCTCAGTAAAGATAAAGCATATAGATTCAATCTGAAATATCCACAACCCTGCAGTGCAAATTTAGGTTGTAGGTTTTTTTCTCACTTGTTTTGAGGTGAGGGGAAATGGAGCAAATGTCCTCTAATTGTCTTGCCCATGCTAAAGCTATTCCTTTTTCCAAATTTCTGACAATTTGCTCTAATTTTTTGTCTCTGTGTAAAGCAAGACAAGCCAGATCCTGACCTTCAGGCATTGTGCCTCTCAGTGCTGATTTTTTTTTTAAACTATATTCTAACTGTCCAGATGCAAAAGTCCAAGTAACTCCTTAAAAATGCAAGTATACTGTTTCATAAAATCAGTGTTGCATTAGAGCATAGTTGTCAGCACCTAATCAAAACCAAATTCATTACCAACTCAAGCTTTGCATACTTGCAGGATAAAGCTGAACATATACTCATGCTGGGAGTTGGATAAAAAACACCCCTATCTATGTGTGTTGAAAGATGACATCTATCTAAATTACTCTTTCCCAGAAATGCCTTGCCATGCCATTCTAGTATAGGACATTATCCAAAAGCTACTGTAAAGCAGGACCTTACTATGCTGTGGTTTATAATGATAACCACCATTAGAGACCCAGTGCCTCTGTTCTCGTCCATGTACTGTAGATAGGCTGCACGTGGTGTTCTAAGAAAATAGTGTCATATGGGTAGGGTAGTACAGTGTCTTAGGACTTCCAGTGTGTCTGAAATGATTATCATCTAACCCTCATGGTCTGGAACTTTGATAAACAAATCTGATTTATTTATTTGTTTTATTAAAGTGATGTGGGTTTGGGTTTTTGGAGTGTCTATACTTGTGGCTATATTTAAAATTAATGTACTGCTGTATTTTAATGTGAGCAACATACATGATGAGATATTTTAATAAAAAAAGTGGAATCAAAAGATGCGTTTTGGCATGTGATGCTGAAGGATATGGTACTCCAGGGCTGTGGGGTTTTTTTTTCAAAGATGGGTGGGTTGTCTGGACTTTCTCTAGCTTAAGAGTCACAGAATCATGGAATGGTTGAAGTTGGAAGGGACAGCTAGAGGTCATCTAGTCCAACCCCCCTACTCAAGCAGGGCCACCTGGAGCTGGTTGCCCAGGACCATGTCCAGCTGGCTTTTGAGTATCTCCAAGGATACTCCACCCCTCTGGACAACCTCTTCTAGTGCTCACTCACCCTCACAGTGAAAAAGTGTTTCCTGATGTTCAGAGGGAACCTCCTGTGTTTCAGTCTGTGCCCATGGCTACTTGTGCCATTGCTGGGCACCACTGGGGAGAGCCGGGCTCTGTCCTCTTTGCAGCCTCCCTTCAGGCAGTTACAGACATTAGTAAGGTGCCCTGTCAGTCAGGGGCTGCATACATGGTATAGTCCTTTATCCTTTTCTTCTAGCATTGCACTGCTACAGCCCTGGCCTCAGGGGAGGAAAAAAAGGTCACGGCCACATTTACAAGGGTACTCCTTAAAAACTGCCTAAGCCTTGCTACTTGGAAAGGTTCTGGAGGAGGGAGAGGAAATTCCAAATACTTTGCCATTATTTTGGTAGGAGAAAGAGAAACTGATCTGTATGAATACTTACATAGTGACTTCTACAGTCTAAGAGATTCCTGTAGGGAAGGGTACTAATAGCTATATAGTCCTTCCTATATTTAAAAAAAAAAGGTATGGCTTAGTCAACAGTGTTATCATCTTCCTCAAAACTAATTCCTGATCTGCTGTGTTGGTTCATTGCTTTCTGCTTGGTGATCCAAAAGTACCATGTCCCACCAGCTTGTGACTTGTCTAATACTTTACAAAATACTTGAGGTAGTCCCAAATAATCCATGGCAATATGCATAAAACCATCCTCTGTGCAGTACTTAAAGAAAATCTTAGAACCAACTATGCTTTCCACCCAGGCTGCCTTTTGAAGAGAGACTTCATTTTCTTCCTCTATTTGTTCAGTTGCTTAACTTCATATTAATGTAGCACAAGTCAGATGGAACTATGAATATTCATTGTAGTGGTCAAAAAAAGAAATAAGCTGTAAGTGATTTAAAAGGGCATCAAACTTGGCTCAAGTTTAAGATAAATGATTTTTATGTATCGTAATAAATACTCACATGATTATTAGTGTGCAGAGAGGAAAAGGACAGTTTTGGATTGGCCATGCAGCAAAAACCAATCTTCTGTTTAGAAGAGGAAAAATGCAGTAAAAAGGGGGGGGTTCCTGTTCACACAATCTCAATCATGAGAAAGCACTAAGTAAAGGTGGTATTGGCTTAATGTAATTTTTGGCAGAAGCCTTTTTTTCTTGTTCAGAAAAGGATTAATTGAAGCAAAATCTAGAATTAGCTCCATCACTGACTTTTGCAGGCTGGCTCCACAAGGACAGCCCTACTCACTACTACATAGTCTTTCTGGGTTACTCTCACTGCCTCTTAGTTTAATGTTTTACTACTTAAACTAGTTCTGCAAGTCATACTAGGGGCAGAATGCCCTCTGAAAACCAGCTCAAACTGTACAGCATGAAAAACATAGGTAGACACCATTCTTAATGCTTAAGTGGTATTATTCAAACCATTTAAACACACTGCACTATTTGTAATGTAGAAAGTAAGATGTGTTTTGTATGAGTACATGAGTATCATTAATTCTCCAATCAAGGCTTTTTTTAAAAAAAGTTGTGCCAGAATAAAGCTCATTAGACAGATTTGTGAAGTTAGTTAGTCATGGTCTCCTCTAAGTATAATAAAGATGTATTTCATACTGGAACCTTGTAATGGATAAGATCAAATCACTTCTTTATACCACATTGTAATCACTATTATGCTGCTGCTGTGAGTGCAACATGCCTTAGATCATGGGAACAACAGTACACAGTTCTAGATACTGAAATCAATGTTTCTTTCAGCTGCAGCTGCTGGTTACCTGAAACATCTGATCCTCAAAATTCAGCCATTCAAGAATTATGTCACAAACTTACTCCAGAATAGAGCCTACTACTGCTGTGTATGAAGGGCTCAGGGTTGAATTTTCTTCTTATTAAAGGAAATAAGTTTACACCACTTCAGTATTAAAGTTTAATATCAAACAATTTGCTCATTGTTACCAATTTTCAATTACAAAACAGGCTCCAAAAAAATTTCATAAAATATGTTTAACTGGCTGAACAGAGTTAAGTGTGTTCAGACTGCAAGGGTAAATATCCATAACTTTTTGGTATAAATTATCTACAAAAACTGGTATAAACAATATTCCAATCTTAGTATGGGTTCCATCTAGGATTAGACAAGTTTTCATAGCGACATCCACAAAATATTAAAGTTCATTCCCATTAACACATTTTTGCTGCTGAAGTCTGGCTTTACGTAATGCCTCCAGCTGTTTTGCTCTCAGCCACCTCTCTCTTGACAGCGTTGTCTGCCCCGCGCTGAGAGACAGGAACCTGGATGAGCAGAAACAGCAATTAAAGAGTTTGTTCACGTGTCAGGTTTGATAAGCTAACAGAGCACAAAAACCTTTTTCTGTCAGTAGCCTATGAACTAGAAAGCACGGGAAAGAAGAGGGGAGGAAATACTTTGCCTAACTAAGAATCTGTGACAAGAAGAAAGGAAGAAGCAATTCCATCTTTTGATTGCTAGCCAGCCTCATGCAACTACGATCAAACTGCAGACTATGAGCACTGACTTCCTTTGTTACCAGCTTGCTAGAAAGTCTTCTGTTAAGACAAACAGCGCTACCCACCTCGCTACAAGCAGAGTTCTGTGCAGATCATCAGCTGTTATGCTCTCGGGGTCATTCTTGCGCATTTCTACAAAGTCTTCTTCTACTGCCTATAAGCAATACAGCACATAATTAAGTGGCAAAAAAGAATCTTCACTATGAGATACACTTTTAAGGAGCTAAACACCATAATGACCCTTAGATTACAGGAGAAACATTTCAACTCATTATTGTCAGGAAGCAGGCCTGAGTAAAAAGAGGCTAGTTCTCATCTTTGAAAAGGATTAGTTTTCAAAATGAGTTTTAGAAAGCAGGGTACATGTAAAGTATATACTGAAATACTCAAGAGTACAAATCTTCGAAGGCACATTCAGGACAAGAAAATGCTTCCCTTTGGTTTTTAGAAAACTTCAAGGAGAATCACTGACAGGGACAACAATGGGAAAGTACAGTAACTTTCTGTTAAGGTGCTTTCTATCTGAATATAGGCTTGAAAACATATTAGTGAAGTCTTCCATACCTTGGTCACTTCATCAGATATACTATAGTCCAGCAGCCTCAATAAACTTAGATAAATTCGAAATTTGTTCAACACCGAAGGGAGCACTGCCGTCAGGAGGCTGTTCATATACTCTTCCATGTTTGGTGGAATTATCTGTGGTTGTAAGTGGACTTGGCAATCTGACTGAAAAATGAAATTACATATCATCTCTTTCCACATCCTATTTTATTCTATTCCATGACTAATTTAATCTCCAAAGCAACAGAAGTCACTATTTCCCAGAATTAAGGTAAGACAATTCATTTAAATATTTAACAGTTCCCTTTTTAAAAACCAGCGTGAAATCCTTATGCAAGCAGGAGCCAGTTTCACTTAGAGGCGAGACAGCAAACACTCAGTTCATAAAGCTGGAATGCAAGAGATCAGGTATTTCTAAGCTGAGGCTACTCAGTTTTTCGAGGGTCAATGCCAGATCCGTTGCTCTTTATTCATGCGCCTGTCACCTCAGAAACTACCATACTAGAATAAGGCTTTGAAAGCAGCAGTGTGGCTGCAGGCTTTACCCGTTACTGGGATCTCCATTAATAAACGCCAATCGCTGCCTTGCCATCACTAAACTGTTCAGCCAAGGAGGAGGGAGGGTCAATCTCTTGGGTCTCCTTTGAACAGGTTCTTGGCCTGGCTGCAGCCACGAGCGAGAAGGCAGTAACTAATGCTAGTGTCATACCCACCCCTGGTCACAAGACAGTTTTCCTGTCTTCACTTGCCTCTGGAATGGCATGCTCTAAGTAAGTTGCTACCAACTGTAATTATTCCCCAAATTCAGGAAGACCTTGCCATACCGGTAGGAGTGATCGGCCCTCTGAAGTGATCAGAACATTAATATTGCACGGGAATTCCATCTGGTGGTAGTTGAAGTCATAATCCACCTTCTGCCAAGTTATCAGATTACCCAGTGCTGTCACGTTATGTACACCTAGAAAAGGAAGAACAAATTCTCTGACAACTGGACCTAAACAAATGTCAGACCTGATTTTTTTTTTCCAATCTGTTTTTAACAAGCAGCTGGTGGTAAAATTCTTGCAAGCATCCTGTTTCTTCTCGTGTCTGTGGTGTATTCCATATACAAACAACCATTTCTTAAGAACAAAATTAAGAATTTTCAAAGGACTTCAAGCCCAAATTTTATCTGGCCTAGCATACGTGTTAATAGCTAATGTTTTCATTGGTCCTACAAAGCCAGGACAAAACACTACCAATTCTTTGACAGAAAGTGTAATTTAACAGCCTGGGGCAGGGAGGAAAGCCTTGCTGAATAAAGAACACATTAGGTTGCCTAGCAAGACCAGACGAGCTGAAAAACATATTCACTGTTTTGCCAAATTATTACAGAAGTCACTTGCCTTACCTGGAACTCAGTTAATTAAAATCTAGAAAGTTAAGATTGACAAATTAACCAGTTAACTCTTGGAATTCTCCCTTGGAGATACCGACGTGTACCCAACAATTCAAATTTGTCTTCAGCAGTGTTACTGCATCAAATGACGCATCTACTGTTATGTTTTTGCCATTAATGAATTAGTATTAATTTACTATACTGTAAATAAAGGCAAATTTAATATTATGGTTTAGTTCTGGGACTTTGAAATCTCTAAGCTGCAATGTTCAAGAGCTCCAAACCAACTACTAGAACTGAAGGTACTTACTCTTCTCTAGGATTAAATTTTGTTCCCAACATTGTTGCAAGAAATTTAAAATTCTTACTTTTTTTACTCTAAATTCAGTAGAGAACATCATCACACCAATAGAAATGAAATAAAATGAACAAGCCTTTTTTACCTGCAACTTTTAATACTTAAAATAATACTTTTCAGTAAATGTTGAGGTTTTTTAGACATGAAGGACAAACATTTTAGAAAACCTATAAACCAGCACAGCAAGGTTTTTCTGTAAATGGGAGTTTTTCCTGTTTTGACTTTTTTGTTTTGAAACAGATAATGCAAAGATTTCCACTATTTTTACTATTTTCTTTATTGAAATTTTGTAACTTCACTAAAGCAGAGTAACAAAAAACTGAAGACCCAAACCCAAGTGATTAATTTCAATAAACAACTTTTAATAGCAGTAATTAAAAAACAAAAGATGATGTTTCTAAATAAAATCAACCTGAAATCTGAACGTCACTACTTCTGCCAGACTAAGTGCTTGAATGTGACAGAGTACTGATGACTCACTAGGAAGACCCAATAGGCTTATAGCATCACACAGTCTAGCTGGCTTCTCAAGATAGCATTTTTATTTTAAAATAAAGTCACTTCCAGTGATTTCCTATTCCTCTTTCCTTGAAATCACCACAGATATCTGTACTATGCGTTCTCCAGTTACTGAACTTTTAATAGGTACCACAACTCGCCTCTTTTATGTAGGTTATAATTAAACTAATTGTTTAAAGCTCTGTAGAAAGCATACTACACAGCACCACGTCAGCTTACAAGATAGAATCATCATTCTGTTCCACACAGTAATAGCTATTTTTTTTATCTCCAGTTTTCAGTTGGGTTTTCAGGTATGGTTTCCATATATACAGTAAAAGTATAAAGCATAAGGCAGCAGCACATGCTTCCCCCACTTCTTCATTCATTATCACAGGAAACCGGAAGGTCATGCTAATGAATCCGAGGTATTCTGATCTAAAGGCTTACTCAAATCAGTGGCCTTTTCCACCAAGTGTCAAAGACACTGTGCAGAGTTCTCTGCAATGCAAACAAAGCTATACTAAACAAGAAAACATCTTGTTTCACTATTGGTCATTTGTGGTCTGGGATAGACATTTTGATTCAATACAAGCATTTCTGAGCAAAATACCAGAAACTTCAAGAAAGTAAAATAGGGAAAAAAGCCCCAAGAGATCAAGCTGGAAGTTGTCTGAGAAGGCTGTGGACTAGCAGGATGCTAGCTCAAGCAATGAAACAGGATATGGAAACCACAAACATTTTTGTAATAGAAAATTATCACTGGGACACCATTAGCATCACTGTTTTAAAATATATCAACTTTTAACCTTCCAGATGGGATTTTATTTTTTTTTTAAAAAACAAAAAATGTCTACCTGTTGCATCAAGCTGTCCTTGCTCAAGCTGCGTCTCATCTACTACAAGGGAAGTGTTGCTGGCAAGCTGCAATACTCCACTGACTAAGCGATTAGCTGTGTAGTCTTTGTGTGGGATAAATCGTGAATGGTTCATGTTTTCAATGGTCATTTGTAGGCGATAGGACTGCAACGAGAAAAGAAACTAATCAGCACGCTTCCTCTCCTCCAGCTTCCCTAGTCAATACTGCTTCTGTTAGCAAGAGCTATAACCTTGACCTCTGTAAGTAAAACCCAACTTGTTACCACAATATAGAACATGCTTTATCCCAAATGTCCAAATGCTAAATACTTAAAACATTTCCCAAAGGAAAATAATGCTGTTAAGAACTCATATCACCTGTATTGCACATCTAGGATGAGCAAAAAAATCCAAATGATTTATTGCAACAATAGAATTATTATGACCCCAAATTGAATTACTATTAATTTTCTGCAGAACAGTATCCACAAACTTGGGGATAAACAGTAATGACATGATAATTAAATGACCTAAATGTCTAAACATATCAATCCAGAAGACAAAATAAAGTATGCAGCCTCTGTCTGTCAGTTTAACACCTCTGGGGATATAATTTTCTTCCATATTCATCCTAGATGTCTAGTTAAATAGATATTTCAACTGACAGGCAAGCTGTATCTCCATTTTTATCTGGTCATTACATGGATAGCAGGAGCCTTCGTTTAAGAAGCCTGCCTTTAACTAAAATGTTGTTTATTTGGTTGGAACAATTAGTCCAACATCTACCACCAGAAACATTAAAGCACTTTAATGCCATTATTCTTACTGCTGGAACAAGCTGCTGGATAATGCGGTATATGTGCTCTGTGAAGATGCTATTTCTTGGACATCCGCTCAAGTTGACTGTGAATTTTCCCAGAGGAAGCACATCTCGTCTTGCATAACTAAACCCAAAATAACACAGGTTAGGTAAGCATCTAATTAACATGGTGAATACAGGTATCAATCAGTTTGAGTGTTGTGCAGTATCTCTACTAGCTAGCAAGATTTCAATAGTAATACATACATAAACAGCAGCCACATTTTCTTCCTTCTCCAGTGTCTAAGGAGCTAAGTTAGGCTGAAGGCTGCTGTGGAAGGCTCTGCAGCATTGCACAAAAGCAGTACATTTATAGTGCTTGACATCCTGCAATGTGCCTTCTAGACGTTCTGTTCTCCTTGTGCTCTATTGTTACTCAGTAAACATACTCCTTCACCCTCTTCCTTTCTCATTGGGCAATCTCAACTTTCCTGCTTATCATGCTTGTTCATTTCCTTTACCTGCCCTCAGCTTTCCTCTCCCTCTTCTCACTGTATATCTTCTCCCCATTCTTGACAAATTTCAACTTTTTTGTGATATCAGCTAAGAGAGAAAACACATTCTAGTCTAAGTGTTAGAGCATTCACAGTCCCACTAGAAAGAAACGAAGTGTGCACAGAATAAAAAAACCAAAACCCCATGCACACTGATATTGAAGTACTTGTATTTACATGGGGACAAGGGTTTGGGGCCGACTGTAAACACAAACCCAATATAAATCTTGTCAGCACATAATTATGCTGCCATGGCATTACAGTTGGATCTATGCTCATACCACCTGTCTCACTGAGGCTGAGAAATACCTTATGGCTTTTTACATGTCAGTTGCAGGTATGAGAAAGGTAAGATGCTGAGTCCAATTACATTCTGTAAACATTTCTGTTAAACAGTTATGTGCCGTACTGTTCACTTCATAGCAGAATGGAATTGTTGAAGACCATAAAACAAGTGGTTTATTTACCAAGAAATTACTTTTTTTTTTTTAGAAAATGGAATCCATTTTCGTTTTGAAGAAAGACTGAAATTAATTTTGAGCCTGACAACTATACTTAATCTAATCAAAACATATTGTCTGAAGTTTCACACCTGAAATTTTAATGAGTCAAAGGACGCGGCTCTTTCATCCAGTGACAGTTTAAACTAACATAAGAGAATGTTAAGCAAATCCACTTTAATCAGCCACGAAGATAGATTACAATGCATGTGCATTCAGCTACAGCATCAGCTCAGGTGGTAACTTCTTATCACATGCTAAATGGGGATCACTTGAAATTACCATTAAACATTATGTCTACATTTGATTAAACAAATAGCCAGAATGTACCTTTCATTACCTTTTAATACCTAAACAGTAATTACTGCAGTTAGTAAATGCTGTCTTTGAGAAGTCAGTTGCATGTCCTACTCAATAAAAGAAGCCAAAGATAAAAAGATGTTTTCATACCTCTGTTTAAAAGTGTATCTTGGAGATTTTGTCCAACTCTCAAAGGAACACTGAAAGGATATACTGGCACAAAACTGGCCTTTTAACAAAACCTACCGTTATTTCAGACAATGACATCTATTTACTGTGTCTATTATGACAGGACAACTCTAGCTGGACAAAGTAGTACTGAAATAAGTACTATTTAAGCTATTCCTGCCATTTATTTGCAGAGTGGTGAAGAACCCCATAAAAGGAGATTTCTTTTAAAAGATGAATATATAAATTCTCAGCAAACATCTAAATACTTACACTGTAGAGATGAGATGCAGTATAAGGTATTCAGCAGCCAAACTGTCTCCCAAGAGGGCGTGGGTGAGGAACCCAAGCAACTCTGCTCTCACTGGTGACAGCTCAGACATGAAATTTGAAACAACTGATAAAAGAGCAGAAGACAAGTGTCAGAAAATGTGCTGTTCGTCACCCTCTTCCCTCTATATAAATCTTACTTTCCATTACAATTTGATGAAGAAAAACGGTTACTCCAAAGCAGCCTAAAAAAAATAATCAAACATTCATTGGTTTTCCAACTGAGCAATTACTGGCTCTGGATAGCCTGAGTCACTCAACATTTCCTTGGAAATGCTTTCTTTTTTTTTAAATTAGATATGGTGCAATGCATTTGCAGAAGGCTGTAAAGTTTGGAGTCAAATTTCTCATATCGATAGCCTATCCATACTATATTAAAGGCAGAAAAAACCCTTTACACATAGCACAGTTCAGGACAACCAATACAAGGCATGCAAGGAAGAAAATTATAAATATCAATTACAGGTTTGCATGCAATAATTCAGTAACAAAAAAATAACAGTCAAATAGGCCACAAGGAATAGCATAGTTGCTTAAAAACAGTATTGCCTTCTTTCCTTCACAGTATTATGATTCTTTATGTTGTTGGTATGTTTCTTATTTTCACTGTTATACTAAATTGGAAATCTAATTTTCCACCAATTCACTACGCCATTTGAAAACAAATAAAATCTTATGGCTGAACAACCTGGTAAAATCCTTGGGCACATAGAATGCAAAACAAAGTTTCATATAAATTGCATTTATTTCAGAAAAATAAACATGTAAGCATCACATAAACAGAAACATTTGTACTCTGTCCAGTTCTGTAGTGTTGAATGGTTCTTTCATTTAACAAGATTTAAATTCAAACCCTGCCATTGATGCATTTGTCTCTGAGCAAAGAAATATTTGATCACATGTACTAGCAAACTGCACATCTACATGTACACAGAGAGAGGTCAAGTTCAGATACTCACAGGTTTTACTCTCCTCTTCATTAAGGCAGGCAGGCAGTAATGGGTTAATGTGTTGTAATTTCTGTGCCAAAATCACATGGATTCTGGGGACTAACGAGGCTGGAGGACTGTGAACTCTCTGTTCTTCTGCTGTGTCCATACACTCCATAGGATCAAGGGCTGAGCTGTCCCTAGGAAAGGGCACAGCACAACTGGACTTAGAAACATTCCACATAAATTTCTCTCCAACTAAGAGCAGCTGGAACAAGGCCAAGAACAGAGCACATCAGAACAAACAACATCCACTCCTAGCTCCTGGTAACTCCTCCCATATTCAAACTACCTTCTTAATCATTTTTATAAACACCATAAATACTGAATCACAATTATATAATGATATAGAAATGCCAAAGCATGCTTGACCAAAAAAAATTTGAATTCTATTGTTTTCAGAAAATAATAAAATCTTACTTTTCTGAAAAAAAAACCCCAACCAAAAACCAAAAGCAAACACCCCAAACAAAGCCACATTTATTATCTGCTGCACCATTGAGTAAGATGTAGCTTCAAATAAAATGTTACACAATGTTCTGCCCAGCATGTACTCAATGAAGTATAAACAGTAACTTTTAAAAAAATAAGGTAATGACTTATTGCATTTGTCTGTGTATGCACATGCGGGATTTTCATATTCCTCTTGGTTCCAGAGCCTGACAGTCTCGTAACAGCTATATCACTGGCTGAGTTTAAAAATAATAATAATAAAAAGGAGTAAATAAATTCTAATGTACCTCAGCTCAAACTTGAAGGTATTACCTCTTAATTTAAGAGTTCAGATACACAAGCTTTGCTCTCCCTGATGATGCCTTACAAAATTCCTTCCAGGTGGTTTTCATTTTTCATGTAGAAAATAAAGTCCCTAAAGTGACTATATCAGATGATAGTGAAGTTTAGTACACATATAATCAACTTGTACTGGTTTTAAAAGCTGAAAGGCTTTGTAACTTCAAAGCCTCTTCAGCAGTCCCCCAACAGACGATCCACTCTTTCCATTAAGAGAAACTTCTTTTGTTTGCATTCAAAATGTTGTTAAATGCCACCATTTTGTCTATTTGTGATAGAATGACTTGCAGGAAAAAACCAACCTATGGCAGACCACCTGAGCTGTCAGTCTGGGATTATCTGTCAGACAGATGATAACCAAAAGCAGCTGACCAGGCTGAGTTAACTTTTAAGAAGTTGGCACTATAAAGGATTCACGCTGCACTCTCCATATTGTACTTATCAGAAAGATAAACAAAATCACCAACAGAAGTAATTTAAAGCGCAATGGTTCAGGACATCAGTAGTACATATGTTAGATTGGTCAACAGTTTTATTTTAAAAATTGACTTCTTGTGTCCTTGATTAGTCTGTATTTTGTCAAGCAAGTAACTGCAGAACAGCAGGTGAAATGAGAAGTTTTATCAGCGGTATAATGCGATGATATACCTTAATTAATGAAAAAAAAAAGATGAACCCAATTTTTACTCATTTTGGTCACTTCCACTCTCCATGGAAACATGCAGACGGCTTTTTTTGTGGTCTTCAGAAATGCTTATGGTAACAACTTTCATGGACTTAGAAATTATTCCAAAGGACATTTTATAATTTTAAAGCTTATTTGAAAGCTTTGTTCACTAGTCACTCATTCATCAAAAGTTTAATAGGCATGAAAAAGTGTGAAACATTTAGCTACAGAAGCACTTTCTGCTTTATCGACTGTACAACAACCTAAAGAAAAGACGCATCATGTATCCAACAGTACGGACGTACCAGAGTACAATGGACTTCAGTTTGCAGGACAGTGGATCTGACACTTTCCACATCAAGCTTTTTTTAAACAAAAAAATTAACTTCTTAAGCATAATTGTTATTATTACACATTTCCCTGTCTGTATCAAGGGGACAGCCAAAATATTTGCTCATTGAAATAAGAATTTCCTTCATTTCAGGATCATGCATCAGGGGAGCCTTACCTGTCTTCATTGTTTACTATGCTCAGCACCGGGTCCACAGACAAAATACCGTATACCTCCAGAACATCATTGACTTTGAAGCTATCCCAGCTCTCATAGACCTGCCACAAAGAGAAAAATAATAAAATACAGAGGCAGATGGGCCACATGCAGGACTGAACACAAACACAGACAAAAGGAAAAATCTCAGGAGACTCGACTGTAGACTGAGAACAGTCTGTGTGAAGAGGTCTCTCCTAGTCCTCAGTGTCAGTAAGCTTACATTGGAAAAATGAGTTTCTATGATTGCATGCTTTTTCCTATAGGCATTCTTTTGCTACACAAATGTAAACAATTGTATTCTAATCTAATTTATCGAGATTTGCTGAATAAGAGAGCATTGAACACAGTAACAGCACAGAAATTTTGTGTTGGAAGTTTCATAATCAATATAGCATATTAGTGAATCAAAGACTATTTAAAATACAATAAAAAAACCGTGTAGCATAGTGTTCTGCTTGTTCCATCACAACTTTTTTCCTTAAGAGGACAAATCCTAAAAGCAAAATACCAGGAGCCAGTAGCAGCTACACCCTTGAGCATCTAGCAACTGATTTTTCCATTTCGCTTAGTGAGAATGTGCAAGCCCTAATAAATGCTGTTGAAGGAGTTCAGCGAGTCACATACAGGGGTAGTGAAGACAATTCCTGTGCCTACAAACTAACTCAAGACTAACTGCTTACATTCTAACTTCAGATTCTGTCTGCCTCACTGAGGCCACAGCCACACTCATCATCTCTCCACTTTTGTTACCTTGACAAGACATGCTGGTCCCTTCTCTCCTGGCAATGGAAAGTT
The DNA here is from genome assembly GCF_030936135.1 of Gavia stellata. Lineage (NCBI taxonomy): Eukaryota > Metazoa > Chordata > Aves > Gaviiformes > Gaviidae > Gavia > Gavia stellata. Next base: position 35,013,642 of record NC_082602.1, read on the forward strand.
TAAGTCAAGTGGAGGGGAGCAGTTGGGAGAAATGAGATGATGACCTGCAGAAGCCTCCGTTTCTAATCTCTTTGGCTCCACACATCCATGGATATCACCTCCACTGCCTGAAAAATAAAGGATTCATAGGCTCTTTAAACAGAAATGCAGAAGTGAACAACTTTCTTCAGCGAGCAACACAGAATTAAACTAATTTAACAAGACGACCAAGACAAAAATATTTAGTAAAGCAATATATTTGACAGAAGATACTCTTACTCAGAATAGAAAAGTCTCACAAATGCATATTTTATATCATCAATAAGCGTGAGTACTGGCAAAGATCGATGTGTCTTAGAAAAAACCCAAAGATGGCCAACAATCTGACTTTCAAAATGTAATGCTTAAACTGTGTGAATGAATTTATTCTAAATTCAGTGGGACTTGCAAAGATAATAGTTTTCTGTACCTCATGATCAAAAATCTAGATGGTTCTTAAAAGGTAAGAGTATGCATCATACATTAAAAATCTCTGTAGATTTTCAGCAATAATAAAGCTATAAAAAATTTTTCTACAATTGATCAGTCTGAGTGTGAAGACAAAACTATCTAAACTATCTAATAAAACATTTGCAAACTGGTAAGAATACAAAAAGAAAAACCTGAATTCAGCTAATGAACCTGACAGACATACAACACCGAGTGAAAGAAAGCAATAGCTTCTAAAATTGTCAGTCCTGTTAAAGAAAAAAAATTGTAAACTAACCACTTTCTCTTGTTCAAAACAAAACATGCCAAAATCTCCATAAAACCCCCCACACCAGTTTAAGTGGCATCTCCATAGAAGAGCACCAAGACAAATAGTTCACAAACTGATTACAACACAAGTAAGAATTGCACATTCTCTGAACACTGCTACTGTTTGAAATACCATCCTCTTAAAAGGTTTAATAGCTTTCTTCAGGATGCTTCAAATGTCTGGTATTAATCTAGTTCCTTTACGAAGTTGGATTAGTAAGTGTCATGTTAGGAAAAAAGGTAAGGCTGGAAGATACTTTTTAGCTATAAACTACTGTTTGTAGCAAAGCAGCACCTAACTGAGATGTAGTTTGGCTACACAGTAGTAGTTTTACTCAGTAACATCCACACGCAGAGTGTGAAAAGAGTGTGAAAGACAAGATTACATGATTTTCCCCAGATTACCATGAAATCTGCAATAGAGTAGAAAATTAAACAAGAACTCCTGAATTTCACCCTGCTGCTATAAATTGCATGTGTGCTGTTACATACAAAAGACAATACACGAGTGCTACTATACAAAATACTAATTTTAGGAATTAACTCTAGAAAGTAGTACCAACAAGTCATACAATATACATACAACATGCAACACTGTAGGCTCTCCTACACTGATGACTTCAACAAAGCCACCAAATCAGTTATGAAGGCTCATTAACACTACGGATTCAACAACTGCAAATATTTCAATTTTTGAAAATGAAATTTTTGCAAATTCTGGAAAGATATCACAATAACTATCCATCAATAACTATCCATCAATAACAACTATTACCCATATGTTGCTCTTTCTGTTTAGATGGATGCAGATCCATATCCTCATCTTCCTCATAGCTTCTCTTGTGGCGACTTGGTGTGTAGGACGTTGAAGGACTAACTCGAGCTTGGCTTGCACTAATATATGCGTAAAATTGAGGATTAAGGACAACTACAGATTCAGTTGAGAAAACTGAGGCAAATTTAGTTGTTTTTTTAAAAAAACCAAAATGCTATTATCCTACTTTGTGCAAGACATTAAAATAATGATTCAAATTCTTATCTAGACGTCATCTCTTTAGATACATAAATAACCTGCTTAAGAAGTCTACAGCAGTCACTGTCTTTGTTGAAAATAGAAACTGAAAAACACTGAGTGCTAGTCCACTATCAACCTCTAAAAAAAGGGTTTTTTTTTTTTACACCCAGAGAACATGCTTGTGGTCAGGTACAACTCAAATCTCAAGAATTTTTTCTCTCCCACATCTCAACCCTAAAGAACAGACATTATAATAATATATAGACTTCCTATCTGATACAATTATTACTATCACTTTAAAAAGAAACACAGAAAATGTTCACATACTTGTAAGACACTAGCAATACTACACTTGTAAATGAATTTTGAAAAAGCTAATACACTTTTCCTTTTCTTAGCATGATGGGCAAACATTGAAGTCTTGTTCAGTATTTTCATAATAGTCTGGCTCACTTTAAATTTTCATTGCTGCAGTACTTTACTGTAAGCTTCATTCAAAGATTAACTCTTATCAATCATTTTATTACCAAAATTGTGTTAGCTTAACTTTAAAATTACATTGGCCTTCTGTGCCAATGACATGTAGTAGTTTTCTCAAATTCTGAACTCAAAGTATGAAATATCAAATCATATTAGATTTACCATCAAATTAGTACCTTTTTACAAAACGCAACATATCTTAAGTTTTCTAGACCCCTCCTCCAATCCCTTGGAGAAGAGAATATAGAACTCCTAAAAGGTGTTAAAAGAAGCATCCTGTATCCATTCTACTCACACAATTCAACTTCAATTCAACTTCCATTTACTAGAAGAAACTAAAGACGATTTGTTTCTCCCCAAGACCTTTCCTGTACTCACTGAGAAAATGACATACTGTGGTCAAACTATTATAAACACAATACTTCAATTTTCTAGGAATTATTGTCTTAGCATGCTCAGCTACAGGTGTTTTTACAGGTTCTTGTAGGAGACTCTCACTATGTAAGTGTCCTAATTTAATAAGAAAATGCCAATGGAATGCCCATGGCTCAGTTGAAATTTCTCTTTTTCTAAGCATTTGCAAATAGAAATTAACAAATTTTCAAGACCCTCCAAAGCAAAAGTGAAAATTTTGTCTAAATCCCTAATAAATCAAAAGGCAATGCTCCTAAATTCATTTGCATCATCTTTGTGCATATAGCACACCACCATTTTTCCGTTTTACTTTTTCTACACCTACCACCTCTCCTGATTCACTCAGAGAAACTTTAAATAAATTTATCTCCTTAAATCTAATTAATTTAGTTGAGATCACTGTTTGTATAACAGAGCACTAACTCAGTCAAAAAAGATATTTCTTTCACCCATGCTGATTCGCCAGGCACTGGAACGCAGTAGAAAGTCTGTCTCTCTGAGGTGACTGTTTGTGAGGAGTTCAAATCAATTTCCTGCTGAGGCTAGAATACCAATAGAAGCTTTGTTAAAAATCTGATTAGAGTTTGTTTTCTCTTTTTCAACTAATTGCATAGATTCAGTTATTCAGCCAGAACTTACAACAAACATGCAAGGCTACATGCTTACAAAACAGTGAATCCAAACAGTCTGTATCTATAACGTTTTGATTCTAACAGCACCATGCTACCAAAAGTAAACTGTTTTCCCTAGCAGAAAGTTTCAAGATCAAGAGCCCTCCCCCCCAAGCAAAACAAATTTTAAATACAACAGAAACAGCCTGAAGCCCGCTGAACTTTGAATGCCCATGAGCAGTTAAGAATAGTCTGCTTTCCAAACCTGAGATTAATTAATTTCGCATGTTAAGAGCAGTAGCTCCAGGAATCCACTGGTGAGTACCACATAAGCTATACTGCACTTATAATCTGCATCTTTCTAATATGTCATCTCAAAATTCGTATAACTTGTATAACTTACCCCACATTCTGCCACATCTCTGTATTTACCAAAATGCAAAACCTGTCAAGAAGGAAAAGGCAGTGCAATCATTACGTTTCTGACAGCATCCTGAATATGAATTACTTATACCAAAATCATTGCGGTCTACAGTCCTTCAAAAGACATACTTTCATTATTTTAGTAATTTTTATTCCTCAACAGAAATCTAGGAAGTGATGTATTACTGATGCCATTTGAGCGATATAAACAGAGTTCTATTAGATAGCGTCCAGACTCCATAGCTTTAATTCAGAAACTAGAGGAAATACGAACACCAGAATGCAGAAAATTCTAAACATTAACTAAAATAATAAATCAGTGTTTCACTTACACGTGCATTTGTGTTTGGGTCAACTGTTTCATATACTCCCATGTAAAACTCAGGATCAAACATATCTTGAACCATGCAGCGAAATTTCACTAAACTGTTGGGCTTTAGGTAATGTACGGGAACATCATTCAGTGATGGAACCTACAAAAAAGAGCTTATTCTAAAAAACTGGCATATAAATATTAAGAAATGCCCTGAAGTAAGCCAAAATCAGCACAAAATCTGTCATCAACTTATTCTCTGATCATCCGGTATATCCTACTGTTCACCTACTTGCCTCAAACCCTGTATTGTTGCTATTGAGATGATGAATTCCCTCCGACAATTCAGTGCCTCATCAGGTAACACACCGAATATTTTCTGACTACCTTTCCCCCACATCTACTGCCCTAATCCAAGCAGTAACCAAGTGTGTATATCTCAACACTGGAAGCTTCTGCAATAGCTGTTACAGATAATAGTTACGATTATCAGACACTTAACAGTTCCCAAATTCTTCCAGTTCCAGAGCCACCAGTCACATTCATTTCTCAATCCCAATACTGGACAATCAATAAATGCATTTTGGTCACTGAAACCGTATGGAAACTCTACAACAACATTTAAAACTAACTCCTACGCTGGGAATTATTGCAGCTGCAGTATTAAATAGAATGTTCCTTATTTTTTTCCCATTTAACAGCACTTTTACCATGTATTATGTACCAGTGGTACCATAGCAATCGCACACACAATTTCTTGTAACAAAAGGCCATGGAAAACCTGTATGTTAATTTCTAAGTCCACATTGGGAGAGTCTTTTTCAGATGTGTTTACATGACAATGGAAAAACAGAAGGGAAAAAAAACCAAAAACCCAATGCCTAGGCATGTGGTATAATTTGAAATCTGACTTGCAAATTTTGAAAATAAACTCTTTATTGAAAAAACCCCACATCCAACATTAATATGCAAGAAAAAACAGAACCAGCACTATAGCAAATGGCATTTTAACAAACAAACATATATTCCCTCATGTTTCTCTTAAGAAAATGTACTTTCAATTCCTTCTAATGTTGTAAATTTAACACAGTTTTGCCATCTACACTTTGATTTAAGCTGTCATTGAAATAATAATTACAGAACACTCTCACTGGCAGAGGAAGGAAAAAAACCAACCTCAATCATTTTCACTTGTTTTTTTAGCCATAAGTAGAACAGATTTGATATGAAAGTTTCTAATCCACTTAGCAGTGTTCCACGATGCCGTTTTGGCCACAGTCTTTTAGAAAAATATCAGATTTGAACTCCAGTGTGCATGCTTTATTTTAAAACATAAAGCAGAGCTTCCTTGCTAAACTGCAAAAACCAGGCCTGATCCAGCCCAATAAGGCACAGTTTTAGCAGAAAGTATTTTTTCCTAAAACCTGAAAGCCCAAGCAGCTGTTTCTTCAACCCACACAAAGTCTGCAGCATCACGATGAAAGATCGTGAGAAAAGGGGTTTATAAACAGCAGTTCAGAAACTTGGGGTGTACAAACGCTTACTGCAGACTCACAGCAGACAGGGCAGGCATTAACACTTTCAAAAATGACAGTATTTGTCAGCTCCTGCCATCTACTGGATTGTACTACAAATAGGCAGCATGCAGCAGTTACGGCCCAGGTCAACACAGTACACTGAAGTCTAGTGGATTGGCTTCTCCGGTTTCAGTTAGGATTTTACATATCTTTGCTTTATGCAAAGATTAAGGCAACTGAGACGTAAGTAGTAAGTAACGTATCACAAAGTCTAAGGCTAAAATTCAGAAGTGTACTTCTCACGAAAACAAAAAACTTCACAAAAACATGTAAGAGGTAAGAAGAATGACACTTAAGAATGGCATAACTCTAAAAGAGTAAACAATCTTACCCAGTTAGTAGCATTATTTTCTTTTAATTTCTCCTTGAAGTATTCGGTTACTTTCTTTTCCCAATCAGAATTTGGAACATTTTGGGCTACAAACAAAATATATTTACATCCATATTAGCACCACATAACGTTCTAGCCAGCATACTTCTACCATAGTAAACAATTTAAACATTTACTTCTGGACAAATGACTACATTTTAGACTACTTTATGCCTCTTACAATTGCACTGACTTACCATCTTATATGCTTTCAGGCAAACTAAGATGAACACAGCCACTCTTGGAAGTGAAAAAAAGCTCTGAAACACTGCAGTACTCCCAGCTAGAGAGTGGAGGAGGTGAGGTACCACTTTCTGCTTTATGTGCACTGCGGAAATTTTTATTTCAACATGCTTTTAGTTAAAATCAAGCCTAGCACAGAAACAGCTTCAGCTGATGGCACTGGCAATATTACTACTGACGGGTAATCCATCTAGCCAGCACATACTGCTTCTGAAACCCAAAATATGCTTTGGTTTCTTTTTTTTTCGCCCCTTCCCGGCCTGCCAAGCGCAGGCAGACCTTGCTGCCCGGGCGTGAGGCACCAGGACAGGACCTCCAGCCGCTGGCGACGGCCGCGCACCCCCTCGGAGGCCTCGGGAACGCGGCTCCCGCCGGCTCCCGGCGGGGAAAGAGGAAGCGGCCACCCGCCCTCGCTGCCGTTCCCCGTTCACCCGGGCGCTTCTCCATCCGCGCTTCCCCCGGCCTCGCCCGCCCCGTCCGGGCCCGCCGCTCTCCCGCCGCCCCGTTTCCCCGTGAGGGAAAGCCCCGTCCGGCCGCCGCGCGGTTACGGGCGCCCTCACGGCGGCTGGGTGGCTGCTGAGGGGATCCCGGCCCCGCCCGGCCCGCGCTCACCGAAGATGCCCTGCACGATGCTGAAGGGGTTGTTGAGCCAGTCGGCTACGCACGGCATGGCGGGGGCGAGGGCAGGCAGGGGGGCTGCCGGCACTCTGCAGCCGCCAACTCCCGCTCGCAAGCCTAGCACGGGGGCTCCACACTTCCGCCCTCCTCCTCCTCCTCCTCCTCTTCCTGCGGCAATGGCGGCACTGCCCGGGCCGGGCCCGCCTTCTCCTCCTCACCCGTACGCGGAGAGGCCGTCAGGGCGCGTCGCCGCCGCCGCCATCTTAGGAGCGGGCAGAGCGGTGAGGGCGGAAGGGGCTGGGCCGCCGCGGGGGAAGGGACGTGGCCGGGGTGCAGCTATGGCGGCGGCGAAGCCCGGGGCTACCGGTGGTGGTACCAACTTGCTCTTCTCTTCCTCCGCTACCGAGTTCAACTTCACCGTGCCCTTCATCCCGGTCAGCCAGGCCCCGGCTGTACCGCCGGGCCCCGCTCTGCTGGCAGCCGGTAGGGAGGGCGGCCGGGGGCGCTGAGGGGCCGCCGTGAGGGAAGCAGGAGGGCGCGGAGGGGTTGCCTGGAAGGCCGGCAGCTCGCCGGGCTCCCCCGCCATCCCCGCTCCGCGCCGCCGGTTAACGGGCTGTGGGGTCGGTAGGAGCCCTGGGGAGCCGAGCCGGGGCCTGCCAAGGGGTGCCGCGGGCCTGGTCGGCGTCTGGGCCCGCTATGTGTCGGTTAGACCCTAATCGTCTCTCTAGGACTCTCTGATCTGCCTTAATGCTTCAGGGAAGACAAGCTGCTTGAGATGTATATGTTCCGCTTTCTTGCGTGTGCTTAATACTTGGTTTTTAGCTCTGCGTCTAGGGAGAGGGGATGATTATCACGTTTTCAGTTCATTGATTGTCATAGTTCTTTCAGGAATTAGAAGTTGTCAGTACTTCCATTCGGGGGTGTACTTTGTGTTTTCACTTTTTTTAAGCTCCTTTTCCATGTTACCTTCTGTTTTCCCTGTGTGAGAATAGCATGCTAATCAAGCATCTTAAATTCCCTTTGTTAATTTAACCGTGGTTTTAATATTCTTTCCTCTAAAGCCTTAATGGTGTTCCAAACACGTGCACATGCAACTTAGAACCTGATGCTCAAACAGTTTCAGATAAAGGAATGGATTTTTCTGGAGATGCGTTCAGTCTGAAACAGTAGAAATGCATCCAGAAGTCAAATATTTTAAGTTTTACTGCATTGGTACATGTTGAGTCCAAAATGCAAGACTTGATTTCACTGCTGTTGTGTCTTAATTAAAAAAAGTATTAATATAGCTGGAAATCAGTGGAGCAAATCTCTGTAGATTTGATAAAATATTTGCCAAGTATGGCTTTGAAACATTTTTTTTAGATCAACTATGGTTTTTTGGGTGGGAGGGATAAAAGCATTGGAATATTATTCCTACTTACCTGAGGTATTGAGGTAGTTGATACATTTACTACTTCCATTGTGCAGTCTTTATAGTATTTATTTCTTGCAAATATACATTGTTTTTCATTTAAAAAAAAGTAATTTTTAAGTGCTAGTCTGGCTAGTAGCTTTGCACAGATGACTGTCATGTGGCAACTTCCTGAAGGCTTTGAAGCTAGCCAGGGACAAAACGTGATGGGATTTCATTAATGTGATGGATCGTATGCTCCCCATGTCACTTAAAATTTGATTGGATGAAGATTCATAGTTTTGCAGCTGGAGTGAATTTCAGGGCCAGAGGTTGTGCCACGTTCCATGCCTGTCCAAGTAAGGCCCCGGCCCGGTTAAATGTTCTGTTTCTGTGGTCCGTTGCACTCACCATTTGTCCAGCCAGGTGTCGTAGGGATCTGGCGGCGTAGAGCAGTTCGCGTCTTGAATCACAGTTTGAAGCAGGAAACAACAAGCTCTTGAATTTTAAGTTGTGTGAAATGGGATAAGAATTGATCTCAGGAATTGTTTGACATCTGACAGCCAACATTAGGAACCTCTGTGCAGTCATACATTTGTATCTCCAAGAGTGAGTAATAAGTGTTTTGTGCTTTGCAGTTTGACGATAGAAGATACATTCCCTCGCTCGGGTGTGGGTGAAGTAACCGATATACTTACTGTAGATAGAGAGGAGTGTTCCCAATGAGGAAGTGGACTAATGTCACTTGTGGTTGTCAGGTGACAATCTGTAAATGACAAGGTACCACCTTATACAGGGAGGGATATACAGGAGGTTGTCTCACGGTCACTGTTGAAGAAAGACTGTTTTGTATACGGGAAGAATACTGTCCTTGTATGTCAAAGCTGTACACTCACAGGAAATTTTAAAATTTGTATGAAGTGCTGCTTTTTCTGCCAGTCTGGGCTTGTGTTCCAACGTAGCTTTTTGCGAAATCAGAAAACGGCAAAGTAATATATTGTGTTGGAAAACTGTATGTGTGTGTGCGCATGTATATATATGTATAATTTTTGTTTTGGCAGAACTTTTGTCAACCTCATTTTGCAAGGAAAGATATGGTTAGACTAAATTTCCGAAACCTAGTTGAAATTGGAGAATAGCATGTGTTCTGTGAACGGGCATTTGGTAAAGGCCTTGAGAACTCTTCAGCGCATTGCTGCATGTTTATTGTGATCTGACCTGGTGAGGTGAATTGCCTGATCCGCTACCGGTTATTTTGGAAAGCAGAGAATTGACATTGTGGTATATAGTATGCTTCTCTCCATTCCACAATGTTTATGAAATGTGAAAGGAAGAAGAATATTATTGTTTTGAAGTTGAGACCTTTTATTTAGTATAAATGGCTATTCTGCTTGTAGTTGGGAGATGATTCATAGGCCTGACTTTATAGTGGTCACTGCTTATACATGGTTTTAGTATTCTTCACACGAGGTTTCACATACGTAGGTTTTGGGGTTTGTTCATCAAAGTGGAATAAAATGGTATAGGTGAAAGTAAGAGAAATTGATAAATGCAGGTGATGCTTGCCTCAAGTTGACACCGTCTGAAAAGACTACTAAATAAAAAACGGTTAAAATAGTTCTTTTTAGTCATGGCAGCTGCTTCTTTTATGATTAGTTAATTAGAACAGCAGCTTCCTAGGGAGACTTCTCTGTGGATTCCCTAGTGCTCCCTTGATACAGTTATGTTGGCTGTGGATAAAGACATTTGTTATTGGCTGCTCGTAGCTGCAGAGATGCTTGGTCTCTCTCTTTGGCTGGGGACTGAGTAGCAGAGAAGCAATGATAGCTCTGTGGTTTCTTCCCCACAGCCTGGGGATTGATTGCCAGAGCAGATGACAACACTGTCGTGACTTCTGCAGATTGCATTGGGTGCTTGCAAGGTGTTCTTCCCTCAGCAGGCAGTGATGCTCAGACCATCCCAGGTTTAACTGAGTTTACTGCAAGACCTGTGACAATGTCAAACCACTTTTCTCCCCGCTTGTTACTAGATCACTGCAAAGCAGAAAACTGTGACCAGGACCTGGTTTATGTATTTTCTCAATGCGAAAGGGCAGTCATGGCCTTGCACCTTTTTAAGCCCTCTCCTGCAATTATGCAGAATGAGGATTTATTTTTCTGCACCAGAGATTTAGCTCTTGTGCCAGTTTAGAGTAGAATTTTTAGACAGAACTGGACTAAGTCTTGCTCATCAAGTGACTTGGAGTGATGAGTTGTGGCCTCCTTGCAAGTCAAATGGGAAACCTGCCGAGGGCACTGCTGAAGGAGCACGCGAGAATGGATTGCTTAATCAATAGGTTTGGTCTCTTTTGGAATGTACTTAAGCTCTACTTTTGAATTTGATCTTGGAATTCTGAAAACTAGAGCATAAAGTCCTATGCTTGGTAACTGTTTTAATGGTAAAAGGAAATTAACCAAGGCTGCTTTTGCATTTGGTAGGCATAAGATAAATTGAAGGGATTTTAGTGTCCTGGAAGCAGGGATCTTTGCCAAGTTGGCTTGAGAAGGCCCTGTCTTCAGTCATACTTTGGTCTCTTATTTCAGATTTTTAATTTTTGTTGCTTTATCTGTGTACACTGAGTGACTTTTATGGTCCATTTTAAATGTTCTTGAAGACTTGGTATCTTTTGTTTCATTTTATGGTATGTTTAATCATCAAGGATGTGTAAGCTTTGTAATGCTTTTAGCTTTATGGGGGTCAGCAGTTTTAGAAATAGCTGATAACGTTACAGAACATTTTGACTGCATACACTAACTGGTTTGAACCTCTCACAATGTCTTTAGGGATCTTTTTGTTTTTGCAGATGATTCTGCAGACGTTGGTGAAGAGGACAGCTTCTTGGGTCAGACTTCTGCCAGCTCCAATCCACCACAGACTTTCAACTATTTCTCTCAAGTCCCTAGTAGCAGTGATCCTTTTGGAAGTATTGGGCAGCCACCCTTAACAACCGTTGCACCACCTGTTGGAGCACCAGCCTTCTCCAGGCCTCCAACTTCACTTCCGCTTGTGTCTGGGTCACAAGATGGGCAAAATACCTTTTCACCTCATATTCCCAAGTCACAGTCGTCTTACAGTGCACCACCTACTTCACAGGTGGGAGTCACCGCTTATCAGACGACTCCACAGAGCGGTCCCCCGCCTGCAAATGCGCCTACTCTTCCCCAAGGAACATCTCAGCATGGGTATAACCCTTACCGGCACACCACCCTGAGCAGCAGAGCTAACCCATACCTTACTCCGCCACAGCTGCAACAGAGTCACGCACCTGCTCACCCACCATCCTCTGTACCACCCGTCCAGATGTATCAGACACCTCCAGGGTCATTGACACAGGTATATAAATAATTTCTGATGTCCTGGTACCAGAACAAAACAATTTAATTCACTTTCCTCTTTGAATTGCATATTTTATCTTCTGAAGATTTTTCTTTTCCCCCAGAAAATCCCAGAAAAAGTCTTGAACCATTTCTGATAGCAAAATCTTTTCACTAGAACTAGCCTGGAACTGTTGCTTTAGGAAAACTTCCTGATCTCTGAAGTAAGTGTACCCTGAGGCTGTATCTACATTCGCCTCTGGCATCAGAATCAAAGCCAGGTTGTGAAGTTCTGTTGCTCTTTTCTGTCTGTTACTGAGCTTGGTGCCATTTCAGCTGTGCTGCCGCATTGTTTGTGCCTCGGCTGTAAATGAGGTCATTCAGCCATTTGCAAGATATGGGCTAAAAATCTCTTTTCAAGCTGGTTTTGCTGGTGAAGCCAGGTTGAGGATTTTGTGTGATGTAAAGCATTAATCTCCATTCTTTTTCACCTTCACAAAGTCATTATTAAAATAATGGAAATGGATTAGTAATAACCTGACAAGTTTTCCTTGAAAACAACGAAAATGGTTTTTATTTTGCCTGAGCTATTGCTATATTGCTGCTATTGTGAATAAAGAGTAGGAAGATTATATAATGACAAAAACCATAGCAAAGGCAGTAGAACCTGAACAGTCTGGAGATTTAGATGAAAAAACTTCAGAACTTCACACATTTCATAGAATGATATGGGTTGGAAGGGACCTCTGGAGATCACCTAGTCCAATGTCCCCACCAGAGCAGGTTCACCTGGAGCAGGTTGCACAGGAATGTGTCCAGGTGAGTTTGGAGTATCTCCAGAGAAGGAGACTCCACAGCCTCTCTGGGCAGCCTCTTCCAGTGCTCTGCCACCCTCAAAGGAAAGAAGTTCCTCCTCATGTTTAGATGGACCTTCCTATGACCAAGTTTGTGCCCGTTACGTCTCGTCCTGTCACTGGGCACCACTGAAAAAAGACTGGCCCCATCCTCCTGGCACCGACCCCTCCAGTATTTATAAGCAGTGATAAGATGCCCCCACAGTCTTCTCTTCTCCAGACTAAAAAGAGCCAAGTCCCTCAGCCTTTCCTCATAAGAAAGATGTTTCATCCCCCTAACCCTCTTCGCAGCCCTTTGCTGTACCCCCTCCAGCAGTTGCCTGTCCTTGAACTGGGGAGCCCAGAACTGGACACAGGACTCCCGATGCGGCCTCACCAGGGCAGAGTAGAGGGGGAGGAGAACCTCCCTCGACCCGCTTGCCACACTCTTCTTGATTCTTGATTTTTGTATTTGTACTATATATATATATTTTTTTTTCAAATGTATTGACCAAAGCAGTTGTTACTGCTGACATCACTTGCTTTTAGTTGTAGTAACTGGGATCTTTGTACAATTTGTATGAAATCAGCTTTATGTAGGCTATAGTCCCTTTCAAAATCAGTTATTTTTCGGTGTCCCTGAGGCTACATTAGAGTTTGAAATCTGCCTGTCCTGATCACGTTGCAGGAAGAGAGCTGTTACTGAGGTGGGCACTTGTTAAAAATGACAATTTTTATGCGAAAATGTAATTATGTATAACTGGATAATGAGAAGAATATGTTTTTGTTTTCATGTCAAATTTGGTGGCCGTAAGAAAAAAGCTCAGCCTAATTTTTGAAAATTTAAGAATATTTTAAATCTTACTGGTTTTAGGTAGTCAAGGTGCTAGACCATAACAGTTTTTAAAAGTATTTGTGGGAACGAAATTCACATCCTTTCTCAATTTGAAAAGGTGTAAGTTTTCAAAAACATGATAAAGTGGACAACTTGTCTGTAACACTTTTAGAATGAAGGAGAATGTTCTTGGGGGGGAAAAAAACATTAGAAATAAAGGCTCAGAGTGTTCTCTATAGCAAAGTATAGATCAGTTCTGTAAAAACTATGTAAGATTGAGGTGAAGAACTCGTATGTGTTTTCAATTTCCACAGTCTCAGTCGCAGCTCCGAGCTCCCAGGCCTGCAGGTCCACTGGTCCAGGCACCTCCTGTTTTGCTACAGAACCAATATGAGCCAGTTCAGCCACACTGGTTCTACTGTAAGGAGGTGGAGGACAAGCAAATATGGATGCCATTCAGCATTCTGGATTCTGCAAAACTAGAGGAAGTCTATAATTCTGGTAAGTTATGAAAATCTTAATTGTAGCTTACTCAGAGGTGAACAGAAGGATTAGAAGGAAGATGTTAGAGTAATGCCACTCACATATGAAAGAGTGATATGGCAGTAATAAGTAATATTAATAAATATCTCGAAGATGTGTTTTGTGCCACTTTATTTACTCACTTACATTATCTGTTGCTTGATGCTGTCGGTGTTAAGATGTACATCCCTAGTGGATATCGCATTTTCACATAGAACTCCTAGTTATCTGTGTCTTGGTTTGCCTTTTTGTTAAACTCTGTCAACTCTGGAGTCAGTATTCATATTTGGAAGTTGTTCAAAGCTTTTTTTTTTTGTTGTGTACAGAGCATGTAGAAGCATTTTAAGAGCCACGCAATGGTTGCCTGATATTATGAAGCTTCTCTTCCATAGTATAAATATCTGTCTTAATAACTTAATATTCATCACAGAAGTGACTGGGGCTGGGGCGAGAGAGAAAGAAGATTGTATGTGTTAGTATTGTAACTGAGTGTGACTTCTGTGTCATAGTCCAGCCCGATCCTGAGAGTGTGGTTCTGAGCACTGATGGCGGACGCTATGATGTATACCTGTATGACAGAATGAGGAAAGCTGTTTACTGGGAAGAAGAGCCTTCTGAAGTGAGACGATGCATGTGGTTTTATAAGGGAGACAAGGATAGCCGGTTTATTCCTTACACTGAGGATTTTAGTGATAAGCTAGAGGTTAGTATTACCTTTACATAAACTTCATGAAGAACGTGATAGTTCTTTGTATTTATGACCTTAGATATACTTCTTTGTGTTTCATTAAAATGATTTCCAGACTGCATTTTCTGGAACGTAAGTAAGCAAATCCTGGAAAGGGGAGTGGCTGGAAGGCCACGTTGCTCATGCATAGGTCCTGCACCGCTATGACCTAAAATCGACTTGTGTAGTGCTTCACGCGACACTTTTGTATAAATAAAGTTTTGTAAATTATAACCTTATTGCTACAGATGCTGCACAAGGCCAAAAAATAGTTTGTCTGAGAAGGCATACTGATTTTGTGTAACTTTTTTGCTGTTTCAGGCAGAATATAAAAGGGCTGTAACTACAAATCAATGGCATCGGCGACTTGAATTCCCAAACGGGGAGACAATTGTTATGCATAATCCCAAGGTAATAGATTTTGGCGATTGGTTCTCAAAGAATTCACTAGGGGTGAATAAGCAGATGGATGGAAGCATGAATTGAATGCAGTCTTAGTCTTGCTTGAAGTGTATTTGTTGATTGTTTTGGATATGTGTGCATTAAAGATGATAAAGTTTATAGAACACTGAACTCCTGCTTGCTTCAGAGTGCTGTCATGTGATTAAAAGACAATGCTTTCTGAAACCTAAGAAGAATAAGGGTTTGCATAGTAAATATTTCGACTAAGTGTAGCTGGCAGCAAATGGGAGGCAATTTGAATTAGTTTAGCCTCAGACAGTCTGTACCAAATGGAAGGTAATGTAAACTAAGAGCTTTCATGTGGAGAAGAGCGTTAATCTAACTATAAGGTAATTAGTTTGTGTATTTAAGCCATGAGAAGTCTTCCACTGCAACTATTTTTAGGCCATGAGAAAGTATAGCAAAAAAAGCTTTAAAAGTTATTCTAAATACTCGGCTAATAGTCTCATGTGATTAAAACATGGCCTTCAGCCTTATTGATCAATGCTGTTAACTGTTCACTTATCACAGATGCTGTAATTAATAAATAAAATAAGCCAAGGGCCGGAAAGGATCATGGTTGCTCCTACTTTAAGCACTTAACGCTGGTTAAGGAGTTCTGTGCAGTAAAAACCTAGAGAAGGAGCGCTTAAATCACTTGGTGTCATATATGAGTTCAGACTATACTGAGTCAGTGTAAGTCTTATAAACAGCCATGCTACTGAATTCCCCCTTTCTAGGATTTCTGGGCTACTTTGAATGTTGTTGTCCTTCCCTGAAAAGCAAAAAGCACTGGCGCTTTTTTTTTTCATTCCCACATCATAGAGCAATTGTAAATAGGGGTAGTGTTCAGTTTCCTCACATAGGGGATTACTGTTTAAGGAAGGGTGGATACTGGGGTCTAGGGAAGAGGAGTTTGAATAATGCTTGTTTGAGGAGCTAGAATTGTTAAGAATCACTGAGCAGGCTAGCTTCTTCAACTAGTGGTTACTTTTGTTTAAGTCATCTGATTGCTTTTCAAACTAATGAGAATTATCTGTGTTATTTTGGAATCTAGTTTTAATGAAGCTGTCACTGCCACAGGTAGTAGCCCTAGGGTTTTCTAAGGCTTTTTTTTGCTGATGTGCTAATTAAAGAAAACAGTTGTCTCAGATGCAAGGTAAAGCAATCGAACAAAAACTGTGTTAAACCATGCAATGCTTTCAGGCTAAAAATACAAATCATAAGGGGTTTTTGTGTTTATAAGTGGACAATGTATTTTTTTCAGGTCATAGTTCAGTTCCAACCTTCTGCCACACCAGATGAATGGGGCACCACTCAAGATGGTCAGGCAAGACCAAGGGTAGTAAAACGTGGAATTGATGATGACCATGATGAAATTCCTGATGGTATGTGATTACCGTATGTGAGTCTGCAGCTTGAGCAGTCAGTTCGCTTCTGTGCAACAGTTGGACAACAGTGGGTGGAGCGGCAATGCACTGTTTGTGCCTAGAGTCTAAAGATTAAAGTTGTTCCTTAGCGTAAGCTGCTTGAAAGAGGTTATCTGGTTTTGGTTTTTTTAATCAAAGGAGTCCTGTGGGCTGTGTTATATCCTGAACCATATTATGTAATAGGCTTTATAAAGCAAGTATATCTTAAGGTGGCTTGACTCTAAACTTCACCACTGCAGTACATATTGGTACTCTGAATTTTTTTATTTTCTTTTTCTACAGGAGAAATGTCCCAAATTGACCATCTAGTATTTATGGTTCATGGCATAGGTCCTGTATGCGACTTGAGATTTAGAAGCATTGTTGAATGTGGTAAGTTTTTGCTTGTTTAATGAGTAGTTGTATTCTTAACTGTTTAAATGTGGCCCTCCATATCTCATATTTAGATAAGCATGTCATTTTTTTTAAAAAAAAAGAAGTCTTTAATGTTAAGAAGTTCAATTCCTGGTGGGATTTTTTCTTGGTTATTTTCCAAAAGCAGAATCTGTGGTTTGTCAGACTTACAGCTTTAACTGTTATTATTAGTCCTCAATATTAGACTTGCAGAGTGGTTTGGGTTTTGGGGTGTGTGGGGTGTGGTTTTTTTTGTGGTGTGGGTGTATGTGTTTGCTTTGTGTGGTTTGTGTGTGTGGTGGTGTTTGTGTGGGGTGGTTTTTTGTTTGCTTTTTTGTTTTTTTTTTAAATACACTCCAGCACAACTGAGTAAATTAAGAAGGCCATGTCTGGTCATGGAGTAAAAATGCATTCATTGTGAGATAAACAGAAGCTTGCTAGAAAATCCACTTTTTAAAAAAATATATTTTCTTATAGTTAGAGTAGTAATACTTGCAAAGATTTTTCCACTTCACAGTTTCCTTCATTTATATTTTGACAAAGTCTGAAATTGGAGGAAGGAGAAAAAAAAAAAGAGTATTTGTGTGTTACTTGAGTACTGCTACTATCACATTTTCATTACTCCTCTTCTTTACAGTTGATGATTTTAGGACTGTTTCTCTGAAGTTGTTGCAGACTCACTTTAAGAAATCTTTAGAGGAACGTAAAGTGAGCAGGGTGGAATTCCTCCCAGTTCATTGGCATAGCTCTCTGCATGGAGATGCAACAGGTGTGGACAGGTGAGTATATTGTTTAATGTTGTGAACTTCATACAAGCAGCATCTTAACGGTTTTTGTAAAGTGGATAAAAAGAGAAGTTAATATGCTCTTTATGCTAGATGAATAAACGAATGACTGGGTTACAAAAGAGAAATGCTAATTTTTTATTAATTTATATTTTGATGAGTATAGGGAAAGTGGAAAGGCATGTGGAGTATTTTCTCTTTTTTATTTTCATGACACTGAGTGACAGGATACATATACACACACACTTTTTCAGTACTGCATTTTCATGAAAGTGGCTAACGCATTGATACATGCTGATGAGTGAGTGTGTAGAGATAGTGATTATAAGTATGAGGTGATGAGTATGGAGATGTATTGTCCAGCAACAGGTATGTACAATTTAGAGTGGAGTTTTCTCTCCTGTACCTTCCTGCAGTCTCATTGAGTCTGACTCTAGGAGATGTCAGTGTCCTCTTTCTGAGGAAGGCACTCTGAGCCCTCTGACCAGTCCCAGAGTAGTACCTGAATTATGATTAGGTGGTTGAGCTAAGGTTTGGTGTTTCGGGGTGTGTTTTTGAAACAAAGTGTCTATATTTGCATAGAAGTGTTACACCATCTTAAAATCTGTTTTAAAATCACTTCTTGGTGCCTATCCCTTTGGTGTTGCTTGACATTTCAACCTGTTTTCTCTTGCTGAAAGACGGAGAAGTAGAAATTGTGAGGGTAGCAACCTGTACCGCTTAGAGCGTGCACTGGTGTTCTCCAGACTGTTCTAGCTCAGTCAAGTCATACTGCTTTTCTATAGTCTTAGTTGTTTATTCTCATTTGAACACTGCATTATCATGAGGAGTAGAGATCCTCATTCTGTTAATCAAACCAGGCAATGATAACTAACTAAGGCAGTCTCAGTTCTCTAGCAACTCCATTGCAGCTGCCTTAATGCCGGGCAGGCACGTGGTGATGCCAAGCTTTTTCTCCAAGAGGAGAGTATTATGTTGCCTGCTACTTCAATTTCACCTTCAGTTTTTATATGCAAGTTCTTTTCCTCCTCCATTTCTACCAATCTGCTCACAAAAGTTCCCTGTTACTATATGAGAGCAGTGTTGGAACAGAGAAGAGATTATTTCAGGCATCCCTTCAGCCTGGAGAGAAAAAAGGGAGCTGTAGCTTTCTCAAATACGTACAATCAGCAGATAGCACTAATGTATGAATATGCAACAAGGCCAGAAGACTATGTTTTTTTAATGTCTGTAGAGATCATATCTGTAGTATTTATACTGCGGTTCTACTACCTGTCATTTCAAAAGTTAACGAAGTTCTTATCTGCATTTCTTTAAAGGCATTCATGCTTCTAATGATTTTGTGTTACTAGGAACATTAAAAAAATCACTTTGCCGAGCATTGGACGCCTGCGCCACTTCACCAATGAAACACTCCTTGACATACTGTTTTACAACAGCCCCACCTACTGCCAGACGATTGTGGATAAAGTGGGGATGGAAATGAATCGTTTGTATGCACTTTTCATGAGTCGCAACCCAGACTTCAAAGGAGGAGTGTCTGTGGCTGGGCACAGTTTAGGTAATTATCTAGGAAATTGATTTGGGATAAAACCAGCATTTTTACACTAAGGGAAATGGAACCTTCATTAATCATAAGGCTAAAATTGGCTGATAGGGCATGGCTGTCTTTCAGAATACTGCTGACTAAAAGTCAAACACCTCTCAATAGCTAAGTTTATAAAGCTTTGAGAGAAAGTTAATACTTCATGGATGCATGCATTTCCCCCCCCCATTTAGTTTCCTTCATGAAGACTTAGAGTCTAATTTGTGTTTAAAAGTTGACAGGTTATCTGGTGTCCTGTTAGGTAGGTAACTTCTGTGTCTTGGAACTCCAATTAGTAAAAGTAAGATAATTTTTTGGAACATAGAATAAGTGTTATAAAGACATATGACATACTAGTTTGGGCTGGTACTTTTCCTCCAGTTTGGCAAGCAGTCTAAGATAGTTAAGGAAAGGTAGTTTAATCATGGCAGCTACATAAAGCTATTTCACATGAACAGGGTGGTGGTGGGGGAAGTTTTCTTTTTGCTGAGAATGATCATGTTCAGGTTAGTATGTGGGTATTTTAGTTTTAATTCAGCCATCTTTTTTGATCAATCTATACATTGCTATTGCATATAAATCTTGCTTAGGATTTAGGGGTAGTAAAATCTGATATTTTTCCCAAGGCAACTTTAACTCCTGTTTCCAGGTTCCTTAATTCTATTTGACATATTGTCTAACCAAAAGGACTTGGCTTCATCAGTAAATACTGGACCGTTCCCTGGTGTTAATGGGACTGTAAAGGATGTGGCTGTTCATGACAAACAGGTAATTTGCATGCCAATCTTTACAGGCAAATACATCTGATATTTTCAGCAACTTTTTCTTCAGTTTTCAGAATTCATTAGCTGAAACATGGTTATGGGTTCTGATAGTACATTTTAACATGTTAATGGAAATGTGCAGTTTTGTAAATATTGTCAGTTCTCAGGACAAACTATTTGCATCTCTCAAGTTCCAAGTAGACTGGTAATGGGATTTGATCATGAACATCATCTTTGGCCCTTGTGGACACATAACTTGATCTTAACAGTATCTGAATGGTGGGGGAGATGCGTAAGAGAGAAAGAATCTATCTGTATTCAGGCCAGAAACAGTGACCAGTTGTTTGATGATTAAAAGGAAATGTTGGAAAGCTCAAGCAACATTTTGCCTCTCTTAGTAATTTTTAAATATGTATTTTGCTGGTCTGTTATTAGTGGAAAATCTGTATCCTGCTTTACTAAAAAAGGGTGTAAATTTACAAAGCTTACATAATAATTTTTTTAAGAGAAAGTAATTAAACTTGTATTTGCTTGCTGCATATTGGCTTTTCACTGTTAGATGGTGTGATTCTGTTTCTGTGCTGTTTTTTTTTTTAAGATGACTGAAGATACCAGTTCCTTGGGCTCCTCAATTACTACTTCTGGTGATGACCTTTGTGAGCCTGAAGTAGATGATGATGTTCCTACTTTGCAGAAGACTCTCGAAATGCTTAGTTTGTCGGACTATGCAAGCACATTTGAAAAGGAGCGAATTGACATGGAGTCTCTGGTACGATAATGTTCAGTTGACTTACGGGGATTGCCAGGGTGTGGAGGTTTATGTTTGGGGTTTTTTGTGGGCTTGTTTTGTTTTGTTTTCTTTATGAGTTTAGTATACCATGAGGCATGAAAGCATTGCAAAGGGGTAAGATAATTAATGTCTGACACGAAGACCAAATGTTGTGTGACTTTTTTTTTTTTCCTTGTGGTTTTTTCCCCAATTATTTTAGGGCATTTTGTATCATGTCTTTTTAATTTTTTTTGTAATTTCTGTAGCTTTATAAAATGTCTTATCTAATTCATAAGTCATTGCGAATAAAAAATGATCTATGTTACTAGAAAAGTTATAAAGTATGCTTTGATGTGCCTGGGTTTTTTTTTAGCTGATGTGTACAGTCGATGACCTGAAGGAAATGGGGATACCTCTTGGACCAAGAAAGAAAATAGCTAATTTTGTAAAAGACAGAGCCGCCAAGCAGGTAAATACATTTTTCAGGAATGAAATAAAAAGTTGTTAAGCAAATGTAACTGTCTTTCTTGGTGTGGAGTAACTTCTTTAACACACTTGTGAACATCATGGATATATTAAAGGAATTTTGACAACTGTGAAATAAACTTTTTTTCCCTGGTTTTGAAACTTGTCTCAAAAGGAACAAAAGAAAGCAGTAGCAGAAAAGAAAGCAGTGCTGGCTGCCACACTCCAAACTCAAGAAGATGCCCAGAAAGCAAAAGAGACCGTTAGTTCTGTCTCCCCTTCAGAGTCTGGTCAGCTGCACTCAAAGAGGAAGCTTCCAGTTGGTGCATCTGTTTCTTCTGTGAACATTGACTATGAGTATTTTGAAGTTGGAACTGGCCAGGTGAGAATATATAGATTTAAATGATTCATTTGGAACAATGCTGTCCTTTTGCTTGTTTTTTTTTTTTTTTTAATGTTGATGACTTTGTGCTACTTCCCTTGATTGTTGTACAAAAGTTACGTTTACACAGAACTTTGGTGGGAGGGAGGGCTGGGAGAGTGGGTTAGATTACTGAAAAGCAAAACTTATTATAACAGGGATGCGGCTACAATTCATTTTTTCTTTCAGCAGTGAGTGAGCTGTAAACACAGTTCTGTTCCAGAAGCAGAACTGTGTGAATGACATAATATTGAATGGTTCTGTGGCTTTAAAGTTAACATAGTAGCCTAAATTGATCCATGTATGCTGTTAGACTTAACTTAAAAACGAAACCTCGAAGACTTCCTGTTTTAAATAAATTTTTTAAATTTTTTCGTACTTTTGAATTTTGTCTAAAAAAGCATTTTAATATTATAGTATTAATATGTACTAGTACTATGGTATTAGTATGGAAGAGGGCAATGCAGCTGAAGCTTCCTGGAAGTATTGTGAGCATGTGGTTGATTTAATACGCAACTTGTTTTTCCTTCCTAGCTAAGCATCACACTAACTAGCTGGCAGTTCTGAGAAATTATATATCTGATTTCTGTCTGGTAGGTTTCCGTTGTTTACAGTGCGTTGGACTTTGAACCGGATATTTTCTTTGCTCTTGGTTCTCCTATTGGTGTGTTCCTTACTGTGAGAGGTGTGGAGAAGATTGATGAAAACTACAGGCTTCCTACTTGCAAGGGATTCTTCAATATCTATCATCCAGTGAGTAAGCATTACTTTTGAGATTTGATTTTAGTTGATGCAGATGACAACAATGCAGAATACTAAGTTTTAACCTCTGAGAATTACACCTCCTGTTCTCATATGTACATTTCCCAAAATGCCCTTTTTAAAAAAAAAAATGACCCAACTGAAATAGATATTCCAAATATTTGTGGTCTTTACTGCAGAAGTGAAGTAGAGCTGGCTATAGGTTCCATACCTAGCATTCTAGGTATGGGTTGGCTTGATAATATTTTCCCTGTTCTTTTTCAGAGCTTAAAGAACTTTTTTTAAAAATTTTTTTTCATTAATTTCAAGTCAGTCTTGTAGATGTTTAAAAAGTGTTTGTATTTGAGCCATTTACAGGACTTTTCTGAGTTTCCAGTTTAGATTCTGGAAAATTTAGAAATCCTTAGAAGTTTTGCAGTGCATGCAGTATATTTGTCCTCTTCTGTCCCATCTAGTTTAACAATTAAACAGTGACATGTTGGTAGAGATCATCAGAGTGCAAGAAAATTTTGCTGCTCTTTCACTGTTGTGTTTCCTCTTTAGAATCTCTGTTTGTAGGAGAACAAGACCTAATTAGTTAATGAACCTGCTTAATCTTACGATTAAACTAAATGGTCATGAACTGGGTTTCTGTAAACTGAAATAGAACAAAATTCAAAAATGGTTCTCTATTAATCATAAATAGTTTTTTTTCACTGAAATGTGATAATTAGGATAATTTCTAAGATAACTAAATGTCCGTGTGTTTTTTCTTAACAGCTTGATCCAGTAGCTTACAGGTTAGAACCAATGATCATTGAAGACATGGATCTAAAACCAGTTCTCATTCCACATCATAAAGGCAGAAAAAGACTTCATCTGGGTAAAAAGAAAACTTATTTCATATATGGATCTCATTCCTAATTTACTCATTTGATGCATTAGAATATAGTAAAATTTCAAGAGGCTAATGAATGTTCCTGGATATCTGACTCCATGTTTTTCCTAAACATCAGAGGGGATTCCTCCCACCCCATAAGTTGGGCATTCACAATTGGATTCAGATGTAATAATTGTAATTCATCCAGATTTGAGCTTCTAATTACTAAAGTTCCATTTTAAAACTGCTGTCCATCGCTTGTTCACCTTAATTTCAAAGATGATGTGAAACAGAAACTAGATTTACTGGTTTCTTTTACTTTGTCCCTAATGACCACCATGAAGTGTTTAACCAGTGTCTGTTCGGTATTGGAAACATTGAGGAAAAAGGTGGTTCCATAGCTGTGGTGGGCAGGGACTGGATTTTGTTGCTCACGAGTACACATCAGATCAAGGTGCTATACTTAAATTTTGCATACCTAATAAGGAAAGTTAGTTTTGCTGTACAGTTGACAATATTACTGTTGTACAAGTTCACAGAGCCCTCCTGAAAGCCTGTCTGCAGGCATTTGGACGGAGAAATTCTGCAGCATCTATACTTTAGAATGCTACATTAGAATAAGTCTGCTTTCCTAGATTAGACAAGGTACTTGTTAAGGAATGTTTTAGGTTACAACTCTCAAAAAGTGTGTATAGTAAAGGAGAAAAATATGGTCTGTTGCTCTTCACTGGGTTTTCTTTGGTGTAGCTGAATGTTCCATGGAATAGTCATGAGCCCTGATCTGACAGACCCATGTCTGTCATGGGTCTGATCTAACCAGTTATTGTGAAGAGCTCTCCTTCTCTCCTTCATCCTACTGAGCTGTAGCAGAATTACAGGCTAGAGTTGTCTGGGAATGCTTCTCCAAATTCACTACTACTGCAAGAGGCATTGGCAGCTCTTCTGGTCTCTTCTGCTATGCTGGAGTTTGAAACTAGCTTCTCTATATTTTTCCTTTAGTGTAGGATGTTAGGAGTGATTGTGGGGGGTGGTGGTGGTGTTGAGGGATTGGCTGGTGTAGCTATTTTTGTGGACCCTTCTGGACTTGGAGGCTGTTGGGCTATTTCCTGTGCTAGTAGGTGTTAATTCATTGACCCATATAGTGAGAAATGGTGTATTTACTACATTTCACCTAATCTTTTTAAATGAAATAGAGAAGCACGAAACCCACGTTCATGATGTAGCAGGCCTGTTTCTTCTAATAATTGGGATTTTTTGAACAGGTTTTAATCATTCTGGTTTTAGTTTATAATTTTAAATCCTTCTACTATGGTGATTTATTTATTTATTTATTTATTTATTAGAGTTGAAAGACTCGCTGTCTCGTATGGGATCTGATCTGAAACAGGGTTTTATTAGCTCTTTGAAGAGTGCGTGGCAGACCCTTAATGAATTTGCACGTGCTCATACATCTTCAACTCAGCTACAAGCGGAACTGGAGAAAGTAGCTAACCAAATTAAAGAGGAAGAAGAAAAGCAAGTGGTAGAAGGTATGTGGACACATTATTGGTTTTCTTATAACTTTCAATCTCAAATTAGTAGAAAATTGAACATCCTAGTGACTGCCTCCTGTTGATTTTCCCGACCCTATTAAGGAGGCCTCTGTGCTTTGGAGTATTAATGTTAAATGTAAGATCTATTTTTGTCTTTTTAGGACAGGGAAAGTTAACTTTTATTGAAGCTTGTTTTAGGCTTGAGTTTGTATAACCTTTCAACTTTCTGTTAGAAGGGCAGGTTTCTAAATCAGTTGTGTTTTCTTTCCTTTCAGGGCAAATTAGTACAAATAAATATTTATTTGTGAGGTTTACTCTCTTCAGTAGTGTTCTGCTGAGTTTTTGGGATGAGCTAAGAAGCATTTAAGTATGTTAACAGAAGAAAATGCTGCTGAGGAAAATAAACTTAAGTTAGTTATAAATAGTACCCCTAATGATACCAAGGGCAGGCTTCTCAGTTGTGAATTATCTGTCAGTGTTTTGTAATGCTGGCTTTATCTGTACTTGCAAAGACAAAACATGCCTTCTAGTTTAAATTGAGGATAGTGATTGACTCTATGCAAGGAGGATGTGAAAATAGATTATTTCGGGTTATTTGGTTGTGGAATGACTGGATCTGTCTATGTATATAAACAGTGGGGTTTGTTTTTAAAATTGTTCAGCTACTACTTTATGTGACCTGTTCTTCAAACAAACTCTCTTTAAATTGTCATGAAAGAAATAAGCCTACAGTTCCAGTAACCTTTCTGAATTACGCAGCGGCATGCTAGTCAGTTGAGGCTGTTGTTACTGTCTTATTGCAAGCACTTGGAAATTACAGCAGGGAAAATGTGTGATATTTCCTGATTATAGTCAAGCAGGCTGTGCTTGAAAATAGTTTAAATCTTAAACTCTTTAATTTCAGCTGAAAAGATCACTGAAAGTCCAGACCCTCCAAAAGATGAAGACTTTTTAGTGAAGGTTGGAATGCTAAATGGAGGACGTCGTATTGATTATGTTCTACAAGAAAAACCAATAGAAAGCTTCAATGAATACCTTTTTGCTTTACAGAGTCATTTGTGCTACTGGTAAGAGGAAATATTTGTGATTCTATAAATACTGCTTTTCAGATATAACTGTATATCTTTAAATGTTGGTAATGACATGCCTACCATTTATCTTACTCCTATTGTCTGTTATTTACCTGTGACCAGTATGATAATAGCTATAATCATGCTTCCTGTCTTGAGCATTTTATAATGAAAACTCAGGTGATCTCTGTCAAAAGTCATGCCCTAGTGTTTCCCTTCAAGTACGTTTTGACAAAAATAGCTGGGTTTATATACACAGATCTATTTTTCAGGCTACTTCTGATTTGAGAAGTTAATCGGTTGGTCTTTTTGCAACGTTTATAAAGCTACCAGAATAGAAGTTGTTCCAGTGGTTGATGTGTATGCCTATGGCTTAGGAGACCTGAGTGTTCTGGGTCTTTGTAATCTTTGAAATCTTTGGAAAAGACAACTGGTGAGTTGGGATACGAGCTCCTCATCACTTGATTCTGAAATAACCCCTCATTTGGAAAGATGTTGCCTTCCCACACAAGCATACTGTAAAGATAAATTTGTTATACTCTGGATGCTCAAGTGTTATATAAGTGAGACGATTCCAGTATTAAGATAAGCAGTATGTGTGACTGTCCAGGAATGTCAGTCTCAAGGTGTTGCACCTAGATGTCACTATTAGCTAATCTCATTTCAAAATAAAATTCTGTGTTAGCACAAAGTAAATGAATCTATTCTCCTGTTTGCAATAAAGACATTGCACGCTGGTCTCTTGAACTTTGACGCCCAAAAGACACACCTTTAGCTACAATCATTTTCAGAACAAGGAGAGCTCTATGAGCATTTTGACAACTCTAGTGTTTCAAATAAAACTGTTCATGAAGGAATTGTATTAGGCTATTACTTCTTCACGTTGGAATGAAATTGCTGGATATTGATGCTCTGCTACCAAAGATTAACAAATAAAGGGAAGAAAAAGGGCACAGTCGTTCTTCCTGTGAATTTGGGTGGTTATGATTTACCACTTGTGTACAGCGGTTGCTGATATACAGAACAATTTATAGAACATGTAGCAGAGTTTGGTGTCATCATGTAGTCAGAGCTGCAGTACACCATTGCCTTATCTGGCTTTGGATTTACTTTTTTGTAAGTGCTTACGTGTTTCAAATGGAGAAAGATAAAATTCCGTTTATAGGAATATCAGTAACTAGTGACCTGTTGTATTTGCCCTTATGAGTTGCTCTCTTTTTTTTGTTTTTTGGTAGGTCATATACAATGACATACCATAAAATAAAGCACGCATGAAAATACACAAGATGTGGAATGGTAGAGCAAAGCATGTGTAAACTGTATTTGGCAACACGATAGCACACCTTTATGTGTAGTAGACAAGCTGGGATGTCAGTTGCTGAGCTGTGCAAAATGCTATTGGTGGAGAGGAGTGACTTTTTTTGTCTGTTTTTGAAGGTTTTGATTTGCAATAGCTAATAATTTTTACAAGCAGGCATTTTTTACAGAGGTTAAAACATGGAATTGAAAGCATTACCTGAAGGATATTATTAAAGTCAATATCACTTACATTGTTAAAGATCAGTAGCTGCCAGAGAAGCGATTATCAAGGCTGCAGTGCTGATGTGTGCCAGCACTGTTGGGCATTGTGCTCTGGCAGGGTTCCCTGAGCAGTCGGTGACCCAGTGGTGGCAGTGCCGTTTCGTGGGTAGAGTTGAAGGAATGGGGAGTTCTTTTCCACAAGGCGGCAGCCGATCATTGCCAGGTTTTTAAAAATTTGCTACCTATAGCTTTTTTTTGTCATTCAAGTAAGGAAGATAAGCATGATGATTAATTACCCAAATAGGAGAGTGTGTTTTGGTTTTGTTTTTTCTTTTTTTTTGGAGGGGGTTGGTGGGGGAAGCCTAAACCGAAATGATCTGTATGTTAGCGAAAACAGAGCTTCCGTGTTGATCCTTCTGCTTGCTTGTTTGCTTGTTCGTTTAATAGTGGAGACCATCAAGAAATGTGGTTAATATCTCTATGCTCAGTTGTGGAAAATATCTGTAGTCCCTTAGCTTGCATGTTTAACTCTGTCCTGGTGCTCTGTAAATGATGTTCCTCATGTTTGGAGGATCACAGTTCTAACTGTTTAAATCTCCTTTACTGTCTCTCTCTGTCCCTTCTTTCAAAAAGCATGGGGAGCTACCCTTACCTAATAACTCTGCAGCTTTGGAACTTTGTTAAAATATTCCTGTTTAACTTTGTTGGTTTTTTACAGTGGTTGTTACTCTTTTTATATTTATGTGCATTTAAATAGCATTTTATAGAAAAATAAGAAAATTAAGCCTGTCCATGTTAAATTTAAATTAAGATAGCCTGAAGCTTTGATTTTGAAAAGGAGAGGGAAAACACCAGCTTAGAAACACGGAACTTGAATTATATTAATATATTTAAGTTATTTGAGAACTTCCTTATTTTTTAGTGGTAAGGAAGAGAGGAAGACTGTGGATATTTAATATAGTCTATTTACAAGGAAGTGCTAGCCAGTTAGGAGAGAAGAACGACAATATTGCTGACAGAACTGGCAAGGCTGAGTTTTGACATCGGGCTGATAGATGCAGCAGAGCAAGTAAAGGAAGAAAGCCTTGACAAATAGAATGTATTCTTGGTGGAATACACTCAGGAGCCCATCGCAGACAAAAAAGTGATAGATTATTTGAGGAGATTTAAGCCAAATGAGTAACATCAAAGAAGCGGATAGAGAAGGGGCTTTCAAGTTGCAGCCATAGTAAGTTACGGAGGACAGAGTGGGGGAAAAATGCAGTAGAAAAAGGTAAATGCATAGGCTAGGGCTGATAGCAGAAATAATCCAAAACTAATGAGTTGTAGCTCAAAGGAATTTGGTAGTGGTAAAGCCATGTTCCTGAAAGATAAGGACTAGGGCAATAGGTTGTGTAAACGTTTTAGAGAGCTGGAATGGAATGAAGTGTGGCTTACAAGAATTAGAACATGGACCATACCAAAATAACACTTTTTTTTTTTTTTTTTTAAATTCTCCATAGGGGATCTGAAGACACTGCCTTGCTGTTTCTCAAAGAAATATACAAAACTATGAGTATCAATCCTGAGCAGCCACAACATTGATGTATAGAAACATGAATTTGTAAGTTTGTTCTAGTATAACTTATGTACTCACATTAAATTCAGCTGTAACTTAGATGTCTTTACTTTCCCTTTTTCCTCTGAAGTTTGTTATGAAGCAGGCAGCCACAAAGTGTCATTTTGATTGCAAAAACAATTTCTAGACTTAAATGCAGGGGAAGTCTTCAAGTTCTTGCCCCCCTTCATTCCCAAAAGATACCTGATAATAGAGTTTTTGTTATGGGATAATACTTGTCAGTACAAATATGTCAAAAAATATGTTTTCTCTTTATCATGTTTCTCCCCCAATTCAGTTGTTCGGTGAATGTTCAAGCATAGGAAAACTTGGTGATGTTGGATATGATGAAACTTCATTTACAGTGCAGTAGATTAAAGAACACCAACAGTGTTCCACTGTTGTAATGTGCATATTGTTGACCAAATGTGCAAACGGTTGACCAATTGTGTACATGTATGCCAGGGAAGAAGTTGCTCCTCTCCTAAGAAGGTGTTAAACATCGGTAGTAATAAATCACTGAATGAGACTTCTATATATGCCAGTATTTTATTATCTTTGTATAGCTTAAGAATTTCAGTAGAACAAATGAAACGATATAGGATGGAAGTTGGTTCACTTTGAAAAGAAATTAAATACACAATATAACTGAGTATCTTAGATCTGAAATATACTTGCAGGTATTTTATTTTAAGATGCGTGTGTCCTAGCTTAGGATCTGTATTGTACCAGTTTGCATCACTAGATGTTGTAGAAAAGGCTGTATTCTCTTTTGAGAGGCAAGGAGGAAGAAATACGCACTTTGCCTTTTTGGAATCAGACAACAAGATAGTTTCTGATGTATTTCTTCATTTTTCAGAAGAACTGATAATGTCAAGGTACATAAATACCCAGTATAAAGAGAAATACTTGGCATTTCAGAGGAATATTCTAGATATCTTTAACTGCTACCATACAGTTTTAGTAGTCTTTTGTAACAGAATGCTTCTGATGGTCAGTTGATAGCATCTTTTTTCAAAATGAATTGTCATAGTTGATCAAATGCATTTTTTTAACACTTGGCCAAATAATAGGAAAAAGGCACTGTTTGGCTGCGCAGCTCTGACAGTGGTGTATCAGTTATCGCAATGGTTTATGCAGAGTCTCAAGTCATAGTTGCAGAATTTTTTCTCTGCTTTTATTTCTTTATGACTGCTTAGGGTGAAATCATACGAAGCTTATGGCTACGGAAATAACTTTCAGTCTCACTGGAGGGGGATGGGATGTCATAATTTATCACCGCAAAGCTAAAAGTGGATTTGTTGCTTAGCTTCAGTAGACACTGGGATAATTGTATTTTTCACTGAGAGCTACACAGTTGGAGGACGGTTTAGCAGGATGTCATGCAACAAAGCACAGTCAAGGAGTCTGTGTCGTTGTAATACCATTAGGAATTGCTCAGAACTTCTCTCAGCGCTTGCTTGACTGAACAGCATTTGAGACTAGGATTCAGATCCCAGAGGCTTAAATGGGAGGGCAGTTAGAGCCCACTGGGTTGCACTTAATGACAAGTGATATCTTGGGACGGCTGCACACTACAAGACCAGGATCTTTTTTACATGAGAAGAAATGTCTCTACATATGCTGTGTAAAATATTATCGTGTAAGTCTCGCAGTAGGGAAAAGGAAAATTCTCCCCCAGTGGTAGACGGTAGTCAGGTAGGGTTGGCATGGGGGTTTTTGGGTTTTTTCTTTTTCTTTTTTCTTTTCTTTTAAGACCTTCAAATGTGAAGGGTGGCAGTGTGAAGGTAATGGGTTATCCAGCAGTGCCTATGACAGCAACGTCCATTTACCTATCTAGAAGTAGATTATATGAAGAAACAGCCTCTCTCTATTTGTGGGCTGCTCGAGGGAAAGAGTAAAGGCTAAAGGTATCTCTGGGCTCCCTCTTCATACTTTTCATGTTAATTGATTTGAATGCTGAGACCTGGCCACTTCCCTGCTTTGATGTGCACAGCTACCTCTTGCTGTCCAATTTAATTTCATGGTGTCTGCTGTGAGCAGAGGGAAGGAGGCAGGATCTACTAGCCTGCTTGCCTCTTCTCAGGGATGTTGATCTTTGTGGTGCAGTTGGCCAGTGCAGATCCTTTTAACTTCTTGGGGACTGTGGTAATCTTGGAGCAGATAAAAATTTAGCAGAGGCAAGCTAAGAGAGGAGCCAGATGTTTGTTTTTATCTCTGGTCTGAATTAGCTGATTGTTTTGGAGAGATGGAGGGAGTTGGCCAAACAGTGTTCTTAAAAGCAGAAGAGGGACTAAGGTGGCCACTGTGCTTCATCATATGGAGGATGAATTTTGAAAGCGAGGAAGGGGACCATTGATGCACAGCATCTGCTGCATAGCATGTTTTTGTAGTGTTGTGTCTTGGGAGGGCAATTTTTTGACATCTGTGGGTAATTTACTCTTAAATAGATTATCTAAAATTACATATGTGAAGAATTGGTTGCACTTAAAATTGGTGAGTAGCTACCAGTATCTGTTTCCTTCTACTCACTGATAAAATAGTACCAATGGTATTAAAAACTCTTGAGTTCTACTTTTATTTTGTATGAGTGACTTGATTTAGCTCTTCTAGATCATCTTGAAGCTGTTCTTTGTGAAATAGTAATACAGGGTTTCATGTGAACAGTGTAAAGAAGTGCTTGGGACAACTTTAACACATAAATTGAAGATTTCATTTCCTGTATCTGTTTTGGTAACTTGATTGAAAGGAAACTGAAAATGCTAAGATGTCTTTAATTTACTCTTGCAAATGAGAATTTTGTAAAATTAGTAAAATGTAGCCACCACTAGCCTTTTATTGTTTTTAATAGATTTACATGAGTATCTATCACTGTGTTGGTTAGAAGGTTTGTTTAAGTCACTATAAACCCTCTCTATATTATTTTTACAGTTCTTTTTAGAGGGTCCCAGTGAGGGAGGAGAATGCCCCAGCATATTAAAGCTCAGATGTATAAACTATTGCATCTTTATTTCTATCTCTAAATAGAGTAGGATAATTTATTACCATAAATTAAAGAATCTAGTAGCTAATTAAAATGTATAGTGAATGACATCCTATGCGCAGTTATGAGCTCTTTCTGTTTCTAATTGTAATTGTCAATTTGTGTCCACAAAAACTATATTTCAGGAGCTTACTGTATTAAAAAATTGATGAAAAATGTGTATGGGTTTTTAGATCTCTATGAGTCCTCTTGAAATTGAATGTTGGAATATTTAATTTTATTAGTACTACTGCAGGAATAGAAAACCTGATCTATTTCATATTTTCCATATGTACATGTTCTGTTTTCTCTGTACAGCCATACCTGTTGCTCTGACAGACCTGGAAAAAAACTCTTGGAAGAACATCTAGTATTTTCATGGTTACAGGTGACAGGATAAGCGTCAGACTTTTTCCCTGCCAGTCTGGAACTTGTTCGGATTCTACCTTCTTGTGTCACTCCAAGCAAACTTAAATTTTGAGATGATCAGTGCTGTCATTCGAGAGATGGGTGGAACGACACAATTTTGATCTTAAATCAGTTTAATTGTACAGTTGCCAAGTATGAAGTGATCACCAAAGAAGTTTTTTTGGCATGCAAATCATTACTTCTGTCCTTCAGCTATCCTGTCTCAGCTGGCTGTCAAACATGCTTTGCCTGTCAAGGCAGCATGTCCTTATTAAAAAGGACTTATTGAGAAACAGCAATAATCTGCTTTTCTTGACATGTTTGTTGGTCCACCTTTTAAAAATAAAATGTGAACTGTAGTTATAACCATCTTTAATACAGATTACACAAAACAGTTCATATTTACTAAAAACTAGCAACCAGAATAATTTCCTTACTATTGTAAGTGTGATGGAGATTATTTTATAACGACATTCTTAAGCCTCTGTTAAGAGTTTTATTGTGGCTTTTTTTTTAAGTAAAAATGAACTTTTGACTTTGAAAACGTTAGAAGTTTGTTACAGGTAGTTCAGTGTTCACATCTCCTGAAATGAAGAACAATTTAAAATAACATTTTGATCTGGTAATTAAGGTAATTTTAGTGAAACGAGGCTGTGGTTGTGAGAACTAAAATACTTACCTTGACCTTGCTGTTTAATGTCTCAAAACAGTTAATGTAAATAAATGAATCTGAAGCTTATGGGCGCTAGATAATATCGAGGTCCAGGCTCACAATCCAGACTCTGTTTTCATGTAATGAAGTTGAAATGAGTTGGGTAGTATGAAATCCTTTGAATTCGTGTCTCTGAATACTGAGCTTCTGTAGCTTTCTTCTGGCTTCAACTTAGATGCAAATTGTGGCTTTTCTTAATATTAGTGACTTAACCTTACTACTGACTATTTGCTCTGTTATTGCAGTAAATGCATTTTGAAATGCAGTATGTTTTTTTTCTTGGTATATGTAAAAATACACATGATTGTGTATATATTTTGGTTATTATAATTAAAAATACCTTACTTCCAGTGGGTCTTTATGGCAAGGTTTTGTATTTCATCACAGAAAATAGGTTGGAAGGGACCTCTGGAGAGGTTACCTAGTCCAACTTCCCTGCTCAAGGCAGGAGGGGCTTAGATGGCTGTTCAAGGATGGAGATCCTTCACCTCTCTGGGCCCTATTCTAATGTTTGCCTACTATCACTGCAAATTTTTTTCTAATACACAATTGGAATTTCCCAGGTGAAGCTTGTGTCTGTTGCCTCTTGTCCTTTCTCTGTGCATCTTCAAGAATAATGTCTCTGTCTTCTCTTGTACTCTCATGTTAGATAGTTGAGGACAACAATAAGATTTTCCTGTTTGGCTTCTCAAGAGTGAACACTTTCCTTGACATCTTCTTGCATGCCATGTGCTGTGACCCTGTAGTCATCTTGGGACTTTCCACTGGACTTGCTTTGGTTTATCAATGTCCATCTTGTTCTGGGAAGCAAGTTTGCCAAAAGAAATTTTTTATCCGAACCAAACATATTTGTATCTTTGTAAATTAACCTCTGAAGACCAAGTTTTTTAAGCTTTACAATCTGCTTTGTTAGCTAGAATACAAATAATATATTAAAAAAACCCCAATGAAACCCCACAACCCACTGGCCTCATTTTCGTCTCAAGTATCATAGAGTGGAAGGTTATACACTTATATTTATCAACTCTGTGCAACACTGAATAATCTGATGAATACGCTTAAATAGCTCTGACAGTGTCTTGTTCACTTTCTTGTTTTACTGTAAAGCTGATGGGCTGTGATGCAGCCCCCTGGGAGGGAACAGCAGCGCCAAGGCACAGTAAAAATTTATGGGTGTGTGAGAAGTGTTGTTTCGTGGGGGACCCTGGCTGGCAAGGAGCTTACTTTGCAATGGAAAGATGCACAGGAGAGTTTTGCAGGTGAATGAGGACCATCTGGAGCGGAGAAATTGTTTTGGGAATACAGCATTAAAATCAGTTCTAGTTATATAAATACAAATTTGACTGCAACTATAGTAACTAGCCAATCTTGCATCTTAAAAGCAAGCAGACGATCAGACATTAAGGAAGGAAAAATGACAGTGTAACTAGTGATTATATAAAACAAAGAAAAACTGTAAAATAAATGGAGTTTAAAGAGTGAATTTATATCTGCTACAGTTGTATTACTTCCTCAGCAGAAATCTTCCTAGCATGCTGGAACAACTTACTGGGCAGACCATATACAGCACAGCCTCTGATATACCCTGCTATAGGTTTGTTGTTTTCTTTTATTTATTTTGGCTTTTCTAAATAGGAGTAGTAGGTATTATAATCCATAATTAAATAGACAATGCTAATTAAACTTTAATTAGGTAATCTGTATACAAACATACAAAGTTTTTGCCTGCCCTATTTTCATCTGTGCTGAAGTGATCATAAACATTAAAACAAAAAAAAAAATTGTCCAGAAGATGATTGTTTTTAATCAAAACATCTGTGTAGCAGGGCATAATAGCACAGGAAAAGGAGGGGAAATTAGTTCACCTACCGCATAGTGTTGGGAATTTTAACCATCCCATTGCCACTCTGATTCTGCCCTGGCTTTTCCTGTCACCTGCCTACATCAATATGAAAGTGTCCTCAAAAATAAAGTGTACTTCTGCAGACTTGCATCCTGGCCCTGGGGCCTCTACAGGAGAAAAGAAGCTTACGTTGAAACTGTCTAAATTAAATTATTGAAAAATAGATGGAGGCTGACGAGCAGGCAGCTGTGGGGAAGGGGCAACTGGGGTGGTGTGCTGGGAGAGAAGTTACTGATTCTTTCGTGTTGTTGGTACTTAAAACGTTCACATCAATACTCTGAGGCTGGGGGCTCTAGGATCCCCCTGGAAAATGTTGTCTGCTGTTAATTTTAAGCTCTTCAGTGTGAAAGTGGAAGCTGAGACAGTTTCCTTAAGCCGGGGTAAATGGAGAAAAAGATAACCCATTCTCTTCTCTGTCACCTACCACTAGTGTCTTTTTAGCAGTTTGGCTGTGGGCTTTAACTGATTCATGATTTTCACTTCGGAGATGGGTAAATACTGACTGTGTTCTGCAGCCCTGACCACGTATCCACAGCTGCCGCAGGTGATCAGCCTGCTGTGAGAAAAAACGACCGGTCATGAGCAGTCCTGCGTTGAATGGAGCTGTGCTAGTAGGCTCGTGGAGGTATTCAGAAATACTGGAACGAGCTTGGTGTGAGGTGCAAAGTGATACTGGCACCATCTGCCTAACCCAAAAGATAGCTCCTGTGGGTAGTTCTACTCGTCAGTGTTTAAAACATCCTTCAGACAGATCACCACCTAGTAGTTCATGCCAAGACAAAAGACTGCAAGTCACTCATCGCAGAAGGGTGAAAATGCGTGACTCATTCTTGCTGACGGAAGCCGCCGGATAGGGTGCAAAGTAGAAGATTCATCTCACCCTGTGTAGACGTTTTCTCTCCCTTCCTACTCCCGAAAACCTGCAGTGTTATTTGGGGGCAGGTAATCATCATTGAAGTCTTAAACAGCAACAAGCTGCTCTAGGAGTGTTCCATGCTCAGAAAACAGGTCGCCTGGGCTGTGAATGAGATGCTCTGACTAATGCCACCTGTGTCCTGGCCTGCCGGTGAGAGACGGGCTCCCTCCTTTCAGCAGCTGAGGTTGGCTGAGCTGCTTAGATCAGTATTTCCTACAATTAACATATTCATGCTAAGAGTTCTCCAGAGGATCTCCTGAACTCGATGCTCACTCCCTGTGCTGCTCTGACGCAGCCTGACTTTCACTTTTATAATGGGAGACTATCTCTGTGCCCTAATATGTGTGTCTGAAGAGATTTATGAAGAGCTGAAGACTTTTGAGAAGCTATGGCGCTTCATTTAGTGAAAGTGTCGAAAAGCAAATGCCTTTACTCTCCTTCTGTGAGGAAACTGCTGTGTTGAATGGCATGCAGTGCTTTCAGATAAGCATATATGTAACATTGTGTTGATCTTATTTTATATCTATGAATCTGTTAAATTGCACATTTTTTTTGAAAATAAGTTCATTGAAGAATGAAAGGGCTCTGACTGACTTCTTTTCTGCAAGCACTTCGTCCTCATAGCATGACAACAGAGAACATGTGCAGGAACCAAAGGTTGTTGGTGAGTTCCCTAAAGCCACAGAAAAAGTGAAGGGCACAGGCAGAAAAAGTACTCAGTGTGCAGGATAAATTGAAATAAAACCCCAGAAAAGTGAAAAACTAATCAGTTTCCACTGAAAGGTCACACCTTTCTGGATACTCCTTTCATATGCTAATGCAGCCTCTGATACAGTCCAGTTTTGCATTGAGGCCTCGTGGAAAATTAATTTTCAGGTGGAAATTTCTACGAATGAATTCCAAGGAAAAAATCAGAGCCTCTCTAGGAAATCCAGCACCTTTCCAAAAGATTCCCATTTGAATAAAATTGAATCTTTCATTGACAACTTATTTCTTCTGAAAAACCTTTTGATTACTGCTCCTTTCCTGCTGTTTCAGCAGCCGTTGCCTCCTCGAGCAGTGAATGTTTCTGTCCTCTGGGAACACCTCCTCGCACATCTATTTGTAAAAGAAGCACGGTCAAATAATTTCTCCTTGTGCTAGGAGATATCTCGCATAACATCGAAAATTTTCAGTAACTGCTTCTAGAGTTGTCCTGGTCCTTTCCCAATGAATGTTGTATTAATATTTATAACTTTGTGTCTGCAATATGACAAATGTGTTACAAACTCTGTCTAAAATGCTGTTTCCATAATAATGTTCTCCTTGATTCCTCCCTGTATGTTTTTTTTTCCTTGTGGTGCACAATAAAATCTAGCATTTCCTTTTTCCTTAAAAATGACCAGCAGTTGACGCCAGTGCCAGGGTGCTAGCTGGTGGAGACGGAATGTTGAAGTGTAACAGGAGTGGGCACTGGAGAGCAGCCCTTCGCAGGGCTGCGTTTCTCAGACCGAGCTAAGTATTCTTGCACTTTTTTTTTAATCATCACTTTGAATTAGGATGTGTTCCCCAATGTTGAAATAAAAAACATCCCATGAATTCTTGCTTAATAATGGGACATATTACTTCAAATGCCTGTTTCGATTTCAATACTCAAAAGCCTTCTTGGCTTATCTGTATTTAACTGAAATGGTGAAAGTCATTGACAGCTTACTTTGATTTAATAGGAGCAGTCTGGTGGTTGTCTTCAGACTCTTGTAACAGCAGCTCTTAAAATAAAATACGAGCTTCGCTCTAGATTTCGATCTGATTTTCATAATTATAAATCAGGATTAGCTTCCCAAAGGCTAATGGAACCACTCCAGTGTAAATACGATTACAAACGGACCTGCTGGGACTCAGCATTTCCACAGAGTCAGTGAGGGGTGTTTTATTTGCTTTAGATGCAGATTACTAGCGGTCTTTTCTAAAGAATTACCATTTTCCCATGGTGTTGGGAAGGAGGCGAAGGAAAGCAGAAGACGGGCTCCGGGTACCACACAGCTCCCGGGTGCCTCCCTGCCAGCGTAGGGAAGGAGGCTGAGGAAAAGGTGAGCATGGCCCCTGTTAGCTGGGATCTGGTGCATCAAAACGGGGAGTCACTTAGAGCATCCTTGACCCTGCACGTGGCGTTTTGACCGGAGAACCTGGAAGTAGGTGAACCTTATGTTCTTTTGCTGCATGATGCAAACAGTGGTAAAAAAAGCAAGAACGTAGGCGTTACTCACACAGTCACCAGGACCCCAGGAGCTTTGCTGCTGTCCCGCTGGTCAGCCCCCAGCCTGTGCAGGTACCTGGATTGTTCCTCCCCAGGTGCAGGGCTTTGTAGTTGCTGTTGCTGAACTTCCCGAGACTCCTCTTTGCCCATTTCTCCAGCCTGTTGAGGTCCTTCTGACTGGCAGCACAGCCATCAACCAGTACTCCCATCGTCTGCACTTCCTTGTAGAGTTTAAATCTAGCAGCAAAAGCAACCTATGGACAGAAACGCATAAACTTCTATTTCCTTTGTTGCAAAGCCCGAAGTGTTATTTCTGCAGTGAAAGTTTTCAGTGAGCTGAACAGAGGTGATCATCAGTTCAGATGTCGCTCGCAGCAGCAGCGTTCAGCTGAGCTGCCTGGAGGGTACAAGAACCCTGTATAAGGCACCTTCCTGAAGTTAAAATGCAGCTCTCCAATATGCGTGAAGAATGGTGCTTTCAGCTCGATGGCTTTCAAAACCTAGGAGTCTCCAGGCTTCCTTTACCTATGGAGGCTATAAAAGAAGAAACATCTTTTATATGTCAATGAAATAGCTTCAGATCCATACAAATTCAGGCAATCAAAAATGAAGTGTGTCTATTTAAGAGATGGTAATAGAGAACAAAGGTCTGAGAGGAGCAGAAAGCAAGCAGTTGACCTTGCATCTCCCTTTCTGCCAAAAAAATGCTCAAATAACTTTTAATGTAATCTTGTTAAATTGGCCTCATGAATGCAACCGAAGCAATAACGCTCGTGAGTGCTCTGAGTGCATTTCTAGGGGAAAGGGTTTATTCAGAAACTAGAAGAAGCTCGCTTGAGTGTAGGCAGAAGTCAAGTTTTCCTAAGCCAGGGCTTCTTATGGGTATTGTGAAACATGTAGTTATTCATCTGTATGTAGCTCAGGGGATTCATGATGTTCTCTGTGTTGCAGGATGTTCGGATATGATTGTCCTTTCCCCAGTTTTTCCGTCTGCACAAAGGGCTAAGAAAATACAGCTCTGAATTTCTAAATAATAAGCTCTAGCCCTGGCAGCCTCCAGGGAGGCTCTCTCAAGTGGCACGGGAGGGGAGCTGTAGGAGGGAGCTGAGGGAGAAACAGATCTCAGATTTCTGCCAATATAAAGTAGCCAGCTGCAGGGAAAGGGGAGCACAGCTATGTCATGACAAATACTTTCTCTCTGGTTTTTTTTCCCCTTAGCTTCTCAGTGGAAGCTACGTGTGGAGAAAATAATGACAGCGCTGCTGAGTGAAAAATGGGAGTTGCAGCTGTAGAGTAGAAACAAATAACCTCAAAAACTCCTTCAGGAAGGTGGCAGTATTTCTGCAAAATATCTTGGCTAAATGATTTGTTAAGAAACCATTTTTTCAGGACTGAGCTTTGTCAATAAACAAGATTAGATTTGTTTTTCAGACCATCCTTTGTACAAATATATGCTGTTTTAGCCACTGGAAGATCCTTCACTAATAGCATCACGGTACACGTTTATTGATTGAAATATAATGACATCTCATATTGAATGATTTGTGAAATCCTCTCAGGAGAAAACCTGCTTAGAAAATAGTGATGCCTGACAATGGTATAAAAAGAGCTATTAACAGAAACTAGTAACTGAACTGAGATAGTAACCATATAGGACTAATGGTTAGGTATAAATGCATATATACCTTGATCTACATGTATATATTACATGTGTATATATGCACACACGTACATATATATATGTGTGTGCGTATGTAAATGATCTGTATATTCTGCATATATTAATTTAGAAAACAGAAACAGTTCCAGATTGAACCCTAAAAACTCATTAGCCTAGGTCCACGTGTTTGGTATCGAGCATGAGAGATACTATAGTGCTTTAGCACCTGCAGAAATTCAGGCAATCACAGTATGTTTTTTCTTTATTGCGATCTTCTTAATAAACCAAGATGGGGAAAAAGGTTAAATTACTTTGAAATTACTTAAACGTGTGTTTATTGAACTTTGGTGGATTGGAAGATTATAAGCCCAAGAGACCAGTCTCCAGATACAGCGGAGCTTCATGGTACTTAGATGGTAAGCACAGAAGGACAGGTAAACCACTCATGAAAAAATATATCAACCTGCAGTCTACAGTAAAATTCAAAGACCTATAGCAATACCGCTGACCTAAATTTTTGTGTGTTAAACTCTTCCAGGATGGTGTCTCATTGCTTCCAGTCTCACTTCATCATGTTGTTTTTAGAACATGGGTGAAATTGAAGAACAATTCAGATTTTGCATGTATCAAAACGTTAAGAAAATTTAGCTCACAGTGTGAGATCGGGCCGGATGAGTTTTAATCATATATCCTGGAAAACACTTGTAGAAGGAACATAGATCCCTCCCTTGCTTGGGGAATAGCTCAGGGAAGCATCTTCCTTGATCACTGGGGTGAGAGCTTCACCTCATCTCTTCTCAGCCCTAGTAGGAGCGAAGCACAGGGAACGAGGTACACCCTGGCAGGAGGGGAAGGATGGGAGGACAGAGGAAGGCAGCCCGTGTGCGCCTGGCTTCAATGCCCACCGCCATCCCACCGCCTCTGCACGCAGCTCTCTGAAAGAGCCAGTTTCTTTTTACAGATGCAGAATCCTCTTGTTAGCAGGGTATGCTGCATGGGGGTATGGTGGCAGGGCTCAGTCTGCCAAGTGTCACTGCAGAGGAAGGAATATAATGAATGCAAAACCACAGCAGCACTTAGAAGTGGAGCAAGCAGGAAAAAGGCAAATTTCAGGGTGAAAACCTTGCCCAAGCAAAGAGGCAAAAACTAGGACTGGTTATGAAAATGAGAGGCACGTGTGAAGATAGCCTACGGCCCCCCGGGCTGCAAGGGGGATGGAAGCTCCCAAGGGGACAGAAGTTGTATGAAGGTTGAAGTATTATTAGCTAGTGATATTAAAGGCTGAAATACTATTACCTTCTGGCTGCAAAATTGCCACTGTCAGGTGAACTGATACTTTTCGGAGGTAAAAACTAACACTTCGCAGCCTTAGCTGTGGACATAGACAACCGTGCGATTCCTCACCTGTTGTGCTTATTGCTAATTCCAAATGCTTAACGCTATTTTTTAAATCTCAAGCAGCATGAGGATATGTTCTAGTGTCTACCTGAGCAGAGCTTTCTGGTTATAAAGCGGTATCACAGGCAGCTTCTGTGAAACTCCTGGCTGACACAATGCAAGACCAACCAGGTAATTCAAGGTCATTGAATTTTACCTCCATGCTAAGATTAGCTGCCGCTGAAATGAAGAGGCTTTTTCTCTGTGGACTCTAGTAGGAGTCAGGTAAAAGGGCATTGCCAGCGCAGTGTTAGCTTGCACATACACTGTGTATTCACTGCCCAGTTTGAGACTACGTAAAACCTTTCCTGACCAGATTTCTCAGGTCTGAGTCTCACAGTCTTAAGGCGATGTCAACAGTAGCTAAACTAAGAGCATGGTGAATGGAATGAAACTGAGGTACCTGTTTGAGAAGTCCTGGGTTTTGAGGAGAGAAGAGGCATCTGTCCTGGTTTCGGCTGGGGTAGAGTTAATTTTCTTCCTAGTGGCTGGAATAGTACTGTGTTTTGGATTTAGGATGAGAATAATGTTGACAAGACACTGATGTTTTAGTTGTTGCTGAGCAGGGCTCACACTAAATCAAGCATTTCTCACCTTCTCACACTGCCCTGCCAGGTGCAGAAGAAGCGGGGAGGGGACCCGGCCAGGACCGCTGACCCAGGCTGCCCAAAGGGATATTCCATACCATATGATGCCGTGCTGAACAAAAAAAACCTGGGGGGAGCTGGCCGGGCGGGATGCGGCTGCTGCTGGGGAACTGGCTGGGCATCAGTCAGGGGGTGGTGAGCAATTGTGTTGTGCATCACTTCTTCTGTATATTCTTTTATCATTATTATTAGTATTATTTCCTTTTCTGTCCTATTAAATTGTTTTTATCTCAACCCACAAGTTTTACCTTTTCTGCGATTCTCTCCC
This sequence comes from Gavia stellata, assembly GCF_030936135.1. Taxonomy (NCBI): domain Eukaryota; kingdom Metazoa; phylum Chordata; class Aves; order Gaviiformes; family Gaviidae; genus Gavia; species Gavia stellata. The sequence goes on from NC_082602.1 coordinate 35,055,746, forward strand.
CCATCCCATTGTGGGGAGTGAGCGAGCGGCTGTGTGGTGCTTAGTTGCTGCCTGGGCTTAAACCAGGACAGCATCTCTCCTGTAACATCAATGCTTGATTTTTGACTGCCGATAACTTCTTTATTTTGATAACAGATCCCAAGTCTGACGTTTCCTCCAAGAGAAATTACATTTATACAAGACACAAACCCTTTAAGATAAATTGAATTGAAATAAACTGAGTTATTTTAACATGTCCCCAAAATATTTTTAATGTGACCTTGACATGGTGCCTTGCTTTTAAATTGCATTAAGTTCAAAATGCCAACATCAGCAGACCACTCACACAGCTAATTCAAGCTAGGGGTGGAAACACAGTGGCGCTGCGTTCAAAGGGCTTGTGTCAGGGCTGGTTTTACTCTACTTAACTCAATTTACTAATTAATTCTGCAACCACTCAGATGGTGTTTTGACAGATTTTAAGTAGTAACGTCATTCTTATGAGCCTCTTCCCCCATTTTGACTGCTCAACTGCCTACTTGGATGTGTCTGTGCAGCTGTTTGTGAGGCCACTTGGTGAACTGGACTTGTGTTAAACATAGCCCAAAAGAAAAAAAAAGACATTTTTCATCTGGTTCAGGTCTTGGTTCTGGTGAACTGAACCACTTCTCAGCCACAACAGAAGAGGCGGCATGGAGATGGGGTCCGTAGGCCAGCAACACTGCCAAAAGAATGCTTGCCAAGCTGTTCCTTGGGAGGTTTATCCAGCAACAACTGATAGTCCTAAATCCCTGGATAAATTTGTCCACGCCTTGCAAAATGCCCATTCTATCCTCCTATATTTATCAAAACATGCCATATCTGTTAGTGTACACCCCACAATGAAAAAATATAGGAACTGCATTGGCAGACTGGGACTAGCATGTAGGGGTACTCGTAACCACCACCGAACATTTTGTCTGTGCAATGGCAGGATGCTCCCCCTGCGCTCTGAACCCGCTGCTGCTCTCCAGCACCACCCACCCCCAAACCCCAGACTGATGGTGAGGAGGGGGAACCGCCTCGCGCTCCTCCTCACCGGGGCATGAGAGGTCCTTCCAGACTCATGTCCCATACGAAGCTCTCCACATCTGCCCCGTCAGCAGCACGAGGCTCTTTGCCATTAAGCAAATAATCACCCGTCCAACATTCCTAGCTCTTTTATCCAGAATGTGGACTTCAAATGCTTCAGGTACATCCAGTCCCAGGCTGGACAAGCTGTACTTTTGCTGAAGATACAGCAAATGTTGCTGTGCAGCTGAAAGGTCTCTCTCACTTGGTTACAGATGCTGTTAGAGCTGTTTCGTAGGTATTCGTTCCCATTGCTCGCTGGTGTGCTCAGCAGACTTACCTGCAGCGTAACTGTGACAGGGGGACATGCATTTGGATGGACCAGATGATCCGTGGCTTGTGGCTACTGCCTCCTTGCAAAGAAAAGCACTGGGTGAGCATGCATCAGCCTGGGGTGCTGGGGAGGAGGGGAAGGCACTGCTTGACATGGGCAAATGCCTCAGTTCATCTTAGTAGACAGGGATATATTTTTTCCTGCATGAAAATGGGGACAACCTACCTGGGATCCAGTTTACAGACCTGTCGCCTCTCCCTTCAGGTGCCTCTGTGCCTCCTCTCCTGAGAACCCAGCAAAGGGACACAGTGGCTTTCAGAGCCACGTGCAAATCACTTACATTATTTTGGCTTTGCAACAGAAAGTGAGGTGGGTTTTGGGGGTGTGCGGTGGAAAACGTGTGCCTGTTCAGTTCAAATTTCCTTAATTGCAGTTGTAAAAAAGAGTTGAAGTCGGTGAGTAGCTACAGACAAAAATGGAGGACACTGTCAAAAGCAAACTGCGAAGGTATGGGCAGTAAATGGGAGGTGTTCTGAGTCGGTGTCGTCTGCATGGGGAAAAGCCAAAATGAAGAGTTACTGTATCTCCATTGGTGCTGATAATGTTTGAAAACAAGAAAAGACGGTTAGGGTAGTAAAAAATTATGTCAAGCTGTAGAAAATAGGTATGGAAACTACGTGTGATGGTGACAATTAAAATTGAAAAGAACCAAATGAAACTTACTAAAAATATTTACGAACTGCAACATTTTGTTGTTTAACATCCTTAAAGGAAAGGGACAACAGGGCATGTCTGATGCAAGGGTAAAAAAACCCAAACACTTCAGAAAACATTCAGAAAAAAGGATTGAATACATGTATCTGTAACTACAGGGAAAAGTTTTGCAATGAAAAGTGTCCCTTACAGTGTTTAGATCCAAATGCCACAGCATTTTTGAACAAAAATACATGTCCAGAAGTCTTTCTTTTTTACTGTCCATGCTAAGAAACATTCAAGAGACAAATAGAGTGTATGATAATACTTAGGTGATAACTGGGAACATTCTGAGTGGACTATTATTTTTTTTTAGTATTCTAAGTAAAAGCATGTAACAGAATTATTATCTGTAACAACAGGTAGTCAGGTACCATTTGACCAGTATCTATATTGACAGGACTACTTACCAAATATCTTTTGCATTTTTTAATCCGACTTACTTGTAACGTATGAAGGATTTTTGTGCACTCAAGTCCGCGGGAGGTTTTAGCCAGCCAGTATCCTGTTGACTACAAGCATATAACCTTAGGAAAATAACAGGTACCGTTAGCACACTAGTAAAAAGCCTTTAGACCGCATGCGTGTGCTGAACTCACATTGTGCCTAATTTGCTGATAAATGTATTTTGTCAGGTACCATTTTCTCGAGATGTGCATTGACCTTTCCTTGGTTTTCAGCAGGACGTTCATAGTTAGAGTACAAGATAATTAATGGCACAGCTAATCATATCAGATGTTGTACTGGAAGCACTGAGGGTAAAGCAATTAGGGCTCAGCTAAGTACAAGTTAAAATAATCTGAAGGCTAACAGCATTGTAGAGATTGTGCTTGGCCACCAGTGAAACTTTCAAAGTTGGTAGGAAGTACAAAAGTGTTTCGAAACTGGAATAAATTCAATAAACCCAACAACAATGCTGTATCAACCACAGCCCTGAGGAGAAAAACAATATGAAAAATGGATTTGGGGGTAAAATTTCATAACCTTTTGCCAAAAACTAGTCTCTGCAGGCAGCAGGACCCTCCTCACCACCCTCCTGTAGCCAAGCAGCTCCTGGCTGGGATGCCACCAATGGAAGCGTCTTTGGGTCTCTGTTTGAGGACACCTTTGCTGGGATAGCTGGGGCGCCCATGGCCGGCACCACATTGTCCCTCTTCCCGCTGCACCCTGAAAGGTGACAACGGCTCCAGAGGGGCCCCTCTGTGAGGACCCCATCTCCACAGCTGCTTCTGCCGTCGCTACATGAGCTGTCCACAGAGGCTGCCAGAAGCGAAGCCTTGAGATGATGTCCTTTGCTCTCTCCTCTTCTCACTGCTAAGAGTGTCCAACGCTTCCCGTATGCTCTGGGCTTTTTACCCCCTTATGCTGCCAATGCAAAATGCTGTATTTCAAAAAGCCTGCCTTGCCTGGTGCAGAGCTACAGCATCTTATCTAAACTCATGTCTTCTTGGTCGCAGAGTCAGGCATCTTGTGTGCAGGATGGCCTCAGCTCTGCCCATGCGTGATGTACCTCCAGAGAAATGAAATAATATTTTCCTCTTACTGCTATTCATTCCAGGTGCCTGCATATGCAACACAGACTCCCCAGTGCATTCCAGCAGCGCTTCGCTAATCAAAGCAATATTTTGCAACATTTTGTTCACACTGCCCACATTTATTGTAATAGAAATTTCATTGGGAAAGAGCAGCCAATGCAGCAGAAGCATTACTGTAAATGATCATGGATCTGGGCAAAACAAGAAGGAGTCCAGAATGTGGGCTTGGTGATGATACAGTATACCATACTAAACTCAAATACTGGGGCAGTAACACGCAAGCCATCCGTGCTATGAAGAAGGAATTTCTATCAGCAAATGGTGATGGAAAAATCTTCACTGTCTGGCTTAAACTAGATTTGATCATTACAAATCTGCAATTTACAGACCAAATTGGGCTTTTGAGTTGACAACATTATTTCTACCTTAACATACGGATATGGAAGCAGAGAAAACACCAGAAGTAGAGACAGATGGCTTGTCATCTTTGAAGGCAGTTCCCCTAGGAATATACCAAGTTTTAAATGCAATGAATATATATGCCACTTGCCAAGATTTGTTAAAGAGCTCCACAACTCCCTGCCTCCAGAGCTACGCAGACAAGGTCTATGTGAGGAGTATAGCTCTCTGGATGAATGTGTTTTGAGGCACCTAAGAGAGTGATTGAAAAATCCCATTGGAATATAGAGGGAAAAAAAATCTGTTCTAGATGCCTGATAAGCCACAGAAGTCATGCACAGCACTTCCTAGGACAAACAAGAATAGTACCATTTTCTTCATGCGCCACGCAACTTTTGATGGCATGTCTGGCCATGTCTGGCTCAAAAATATGCTGCCAATGATGTTTTAACAAGGGCTTTCTACTAATAACGCATGTTTCTGTCCAACCTTCCCCATTACCCAGTGGTAAATTTCATGTACCAGTGGCAACCTGCAATGCAAAGGTAATAAATGTCTTATTTCTTACTCTCTTGTGTGCACTTTAAAGCAACAACGTACTCTACAATCTTCTACCTTTCCATGCTCAGCCTCGAGAAAGAAGTCCCTCAGAAAGGAAAGGGCATAGAAATTTCTTAAAATTCTCTTTAGTAAGGGAATTTCTGTGCAGATTCTGAAGGACTTCACCTCCAGCACAGCAACGAGTTAAAGACTTCAGGCTAAGCCTTCTGCTGATATATATTGCTGAACTCCAGCTATAACAATGGAGCTCTAGCAATGCCTGCCAGCAATAAAAGCAGACCTTGTGTTTATCTTGGCAAGACCCTCGCTTGCATTCTATCCAAAGCTATAAAATGCTAATATTAGCCCTGAATCCATTGCTTCTGAGCAATGAGTTTCCAGATTCAATTAGCGTGTCATTATTAATATACACAAGACACTGATTCTAAGCATCATTCTTAGTAAAAGATAATGACAACGCTTTTTACTCAAGCAAGGATTGTTTTCATGAGACACCCTGCCCTCCAAAAAAGAGAGCTTGATACTATGAATACGTCCATGGTGCAGACTGAAAAAATACTGATTAGATTAAACACAGCTTAGCTGTGTATTTAGCTATGTACTCAAACACAGACAGAATCACAGAATCACTAAGGTTGGAAAAGACCTGTAAGATCATCAAGTCCAACCATCAACCCACACCACCATGCCCACTAAAACATGTCCTGCAGTGCCATGTCTACACATTTTTTGAACACCTCCAATGATGGTGACTCCACCACCTCCCTGGGCAGCCTGTTCCAATGGTTCACCACTCTCTCAGGAACTAAATTTTTCCTAATATCCAGTCTAAACCTCCCCTGGTGCAACTTGAGGCCATTTCCTCCTGTCCTATCACTTATCACTTGGGAGAAGAGACCAACACCCGCCTCACCACAACCTCCTTTCGGGTCATTGTAGAGAAAGATAAGACGATGTTACTGCCTTTCACTGTATCTCTTGGCAGAAAAGCAGTACTCACTGCCTACTTACTAGCAGAGCAAATTGGTATGCAATGGTCACCAAAACGATCTGATGCTAGTTGGGGTAGGTCTGTACAGAAATGCCACCCATACATGTGGAAATCCTCACTCAGGGAGCACTGGGACAACACTCACCAGCCAAGTTAGTGGTGGCTTGATGGATCTGATGCTGAACAGGAAAAAAGTCATGTTTTCTTTGAATACGCTTTTTGATAAGCAGCAGCTGCACAGTTGGACTGGAGTCCCATGTGTGAGCTGGAGTCAGGGATGGACTGTGATGACTATCGGTGAGTTCCTCTTACGTTTGCGTGGCAACGACTTGTATAACTAACGTGCATGGGGGTGCTTGTTGCTCTGCATGATCTCTATCATCGGCTTCTGATGGTTTCACAGGACACATCACTTGCAAAACCCCAGTTCAGCAGCGGGCTTTTTTCAGAGACTGTTTCCTTCGTGTTGTGGAGCTACGAGCAGGTGCTCGAGCCGATAATAAGGCTGCGTTAGCTCAAAGGCACGCACAAGCACAAGGCTCCTACCAATGGGCTCAGCCCTGCAGGCTCTCGGTGCTGTGGGCTGAGCTGCTTGGAAACACAACGCAGAGAGAAATAAAACAGTTTTAAAGCACTTCTGTTGCTCCGTGACCTGGAGCTGTTCCTTAGCCTCCACAAACTCAAATAGTCCTTAGGAGTTCAGTTAAGGTACACGTGTCTCCTATGGCTCACGGGACCATCTGGCGTGTCCACAGCACCGACAACTCATCCCCTTCCTTCAACTCTACCACACCAGATATCCACGCCTGGGAGAAGGGCCTGGGAGCAGTTTTACCACTCTGGTGTTTCCCTCTTCAGGGGAATAACGGCTTTCAGGAGCTCTACTGACCCTTTAATGTAACATCGTCGCCATTAAATATATACTGCAGAACCTCTTTTAATTCTGTCCTTTTGAGTGTGCTTGAGCAGAAATTAATTAGCTATTTTTCATGCCCAGTACTGCATGTGGGAAGTACTACATAAAATGATGATTAATTGTGTCAGAAATAGAAATACAGTTGAAAGAGAACGATTTTTGCTGACAGACAAGGTGGTTGAGGAGTTCATTAGTGCTTCAGTAGGACTTTAGATCTGATTTGGCATCCTTTTGGAGAGCCGATCCTACCGACAGCCTCCTGCCCCTCTCTCCATGGCCAATTCAATCCGTCACCTCTTGGAACAGGCAGTTTACAAAAATGTCAAGAGAACTGGATGTCCAAAAATCCTGTTTGAAAGTGAACATAACTGTAAGTGACAGGTCCTACCTTGTAGGATCCGAGATTTGAAGGTGAACCAACGTGTTTATTTGCATTAAATAATCAGATACAGGAATAAAGGAGGTCAAATAAAATAATAAAACCTGTATCTTGCTTTGATACAATCATTTGTTTTGCAGCATAAATCCAGTATGCTCACGCAGATTTTTCCTGAGAAGATGGGTCACAGAGAGGGCACTGAATCCGTATTTTTATTGAGGAATAAGGAAATAGAGTTTTTAGTACCACTGTGGCAATTAATTAAAATTTCTTCTTTGACACGGGAAAAGGAAACAGCAGTTGCAAGAAGTTTTTCCAGAGACAAAAATGAATGGGTGTGAAAGATGCATGGTTTGTGCCGGTCCCCCAGCAGACAGCAGCACCCTCCTGTTCAGAGGGATTCTTCCTCAGGGAAATTTCAGCTGTTAGCATCTGCCCTAAGTTGTTTTTTGGAGAGTAAAATCTCCCAGAGGGTCTATCCTGCTTTCCTGCTGCACATTTGCACTGGCAGCGGATCATTTTTTGTGTTTCCATCAAGAAGCAGAGAAATAAAAGAAGCAAAGGAAAGAGTCATGTTGAAATTCAATCCATTCATCCTTCTTGTCATCCCTGTGCAATCAAGCTCTCTCATATTTCTCGAGGAGACATGAGGGCCATTTAATCCCTTGAAAGGAAGAGGTGATGAGCCAGAAAATGAATGAATTATCAGCAAGTGCAGCCAATCCATGGGAGAACAATGCACGCAATGTTGACCTTGTAGTAAGATAATTTGTGTGTGAGACGTGAAACCAAAAGTTGACATTTTTTTTCCTTCTTTAGTTTTAACTCTAAGGAGTAAGGAAAGAACTATAAGCTGAAAGTCTACTGAAAAAGGATAAGAAAAAAGCCTACTTAAAAATAGCTCAATACAGTCCCTCCGCTGAGCACATGGAGTAACATCCCTCATAATTTAAAGTAGATTCGTATTTACTGCCATTGCAGTGTTCATGGGATTGGGTATTAAAACTCTCCCCCTCTTCAGCACATATCTTATCTAGTCAGGCTGTGATCTTCAATGGATAAGTGACTACTGCCCGGCATTTCTGCTGTGCCAGAGCATCGCCCAGTCCTTTCTCCAGCCCAAGCCTAAGCCACTGCTGAGATGCGTGTCCTGCTAAGCTGCCAGGAGCACGAAGCTGGCTACCTTTTAAGTTCTTCAGTATTGCTTGTCTGTAAATCCCCGTTTACATTTCTGAACAGCAGCAATCCATACATTTCAACTTACATACGCTTCCTCCTAAATGGTACTGATGTGCATGCACATTTCCTACAACGCACCTGGCCGTTTTGCTGACTGTAGCCCCAGTTGGAAGTTGGCTTTTCCTGGGGTAGATCTTTCAGCTCACGTTGGATCTTTATTCCGTAACTAGAGTCTTAAGCTTGGTACTTATATGCATACAGGTTATCGAGTATACACGAGTGTCTGCAGACATACACATTTTCACACATGCCGATAGCTTGGTCTGGTCTTCCACTTGAGAGAAGTGGAAGACTAGAAGAAAGAACAGGTAAGGTGGTCACAGCCCCTTCGCAGGCATCCTGTAGACTTCGTGCTGTTCAGAGCATTACTGGGAGGTTACACAGACTTGGACTTAAACAAGTTGAATTTCCATTTCCATTCACAGCCTTGTGCTGGGTGCTGGAATTTTATGCTTGGATGGCCTGCGTTAATTATTCTGTCATGTCAGCCTCTAAAACCAAATTTCAGAAGTTTTCTCTCTCAAACACTTCAATTGTCTCTTTTAATGTTGTCAGATAATTTATGTTTTGTGAGGAGGCAAAATACATTTTACAGGCTCTAATATTGATTAAAATATTTTATTGTGTTTTCATTTCATTGAAATGAATGAGGTGTTTCCTTACAAACCTCTCTCAGAACTTCGCATGTTACAAAACCCTGTTAAAACATGACATCCCAGAAAGCAAAGTAACTACAGATATTTTTATCGCCCAAGACATCTAGTGTGTGAATGGTAAATTACTGAAGACTAAATGAGATTTTAAAAAATTCTTTCAGATTTAATAACATGGAATATTGTCAGCAGCTCAGGTAGGGTTTTGTTTGAATGAGATTTTTCACTTGTCAATTTAAAAAAAAAGTAAATCCATAATTTGTAGGCAGGACAGCTGCCACAAAATAAGATGCCAAGAAAAACAAAACCCTGTTTAAAATGAGACCAGTTATTCTTTTTCTTCATTTCCATGCTTAGCAGCATTTAATTCCCAGAACTATTCTGGTCCTGATTACAATTTACATCTAATCATAAAATCATTCTCTTTGGAAACTCTGTCTTTTGGCATGTTGTGTAACTAACATTATTCATGGAAATCCTAGCTCAGTTATATGCCCATCAATCACTGCTTCTTTTGGTGGGTTTTTTTTTGGAGGTTTTTTCCTTCTTTCTTCTCTTGGTTTATTGGTTTCTTGTCAGCAATGGAATATTGCATGGCAGCTCCATTTATATCTAATGTAGAACATGAAAATGTGACATTTCTATTATCTCATAAGACTTAAGCTGTAGTAGTTGCAATGTGTTCTTGCAGACAGTTGCAAAACTTACATCCAAAACATTTATATGAAATAAATGGAAGTGGTCTAATTAACATAGCAAACTCAACCCACATTAAAATTGAAATTCATTGAAAATATACCTCATTAAAATATAGCTAAAGAATTAGAATAAAATCCTCAAAGTGTTTGGAAAAAAAAAAGTTACCCAAATGCATTTACACTGATGAGTAAAGAACAGCTTCTAGTATTACTAGTCAGCACAGCATTGTATTTTCGCTGCAGTACAGGTGAATAATAAAACCGTAAACTTAGCTATCCAAGGTGGCTGTGACAGAACTGACAATCTAAACTGTTTAAATCCAATCTTTCTATATAAGAAAGAACAAGGTAATTTTACACTGCCATCATGTTCCTTTACAAATGAAGCTCTGAAAAGAAGTTCAGCCAAAACTTATGTTTCAGTCATGCTGCTTATACAGGAGCAACAATTCCACTTTCAAACAACCACCTGGCACTTCCAGCCAAGGACAGTAAACAGGATGAATCCAGTTACACTTTGCGATCTGATCCGCTAAGGAAGTTTCCTATAAAAGTAACTGTGTTTACACAGAAGTTGATAGGCTTGTGCCAACAACCAGCATCCTCTGGACATTATTCTGCTAAAACTGGAGCTATAGTAGTGTGTAGAACAGGATCAGTTTTCTCCTGCAAACCGAGTAGCCAAACAAAGCAGCAAATAAATTTGCAGAAGGTGGTCTTTACAAAATTATTAACTATCACTTTACTATCAGTAATGATTTTTTTTCCTCATTTTCTTTCCTATTAGTGCCATGAAAACCATGGAGGACTGTAGTATATTTCATTATGCTATGAAGTTTTTTGAGCTAACTAGTTTTCTCAACCATCTTAAAAAATAAGTAAGGGATTTCCATCTTCCTTTTCCCAGCACTGTTTTAACAGTCTCTTCCTATAACACAAACCATTAGTAAAGCCATCATGGAGCTTCAGGGGCAATTGTATCTTATATGGTTACCTTTATAAGCTGCAGCTGGGACTCATCGGCTACAAAGCAGGAACATCAAAAAATATAATCCAAATCAGCCTCATGTCTCTCTTTTGACTGCTCTTTTCCTTTATGTAACCAGTGAGTGTGTTTGTGATTTCCACCAGTGCTCTCTGACATGTGCAGAACCTTTGGCACATGACGTAAAGCACCCGAGGACATGCAGAGTCTGTCTCAGCCCCTTCTCCCTCCCCTCTGCCTTTCACCTCCTGCAAAGGAGCAGATTAATGCAATGGAAAAGAATCAAAAATGCCGAAACCTGCATCACTCCTAAAACAACACTGGAGCTACCCTGATTGACACCACCTGAGGACGTGACACAGCTTGTCTGCAGAAAGCTGTGTCTCCTACAGCATGCTCTCCTGGCCCTGAAGGTCAGAGGGACCAGCGATACACAGGTCAATGTCACACAGCTACTCTGCTCCCTCTCATCAGCAGCAAAGCAGATGGCTGTGCTTGCACATGGGCCCTCTTCTCCAAGCAAATAACAGGCACAGCTTGATGGAGAGTACCTGTCAGGGTCCTGAGAGCACTAACAAGCCTTAATGGCACCAAACAGCCTCACCTGGGGTCTCCATCCCCAGCCCTGGGCTCAGGGACTCTATTTAAGGTCAGTCTGGGGCTGTCACTCCCTCCCTGAGCAATGTTGTAGGAGGATAATATTGTAGGTTTCTAGCTCAGCCATAGCAGTTTGGCCATGGAGCTCCTTGATCTTGGCCTCAACGCTCAATTCTCTGCCTTGGTCTCTGCCATGGTTTATCACCATGGACCTGCCTGGCAATCACTGGACCTGATCCTGACCTATGGATTGACTTCCTAGCTGGACCTGGGACCTGACTTGTCGCTGTAATATTGCATTCTGATAGGGGCTCTTGGTTGTACCTGACCACCATCTCTGCCCCTGGCTGGTGAGGCCGTTAACCTGCCAACCTGGGGATGCCCTGTAGCTTCTTATCCTTTAGGGAGCAGCCAGCCCTCATCCTGTGCTGGTGTTATGTTCTGCTTCTGATCTGTTGTGCAGAAGGCTTTGGACAGTCACTTTCTTTCTCCTTGCCTTGTTTTCTCCATCTTCAGAAGGTAGGGCATCTACTGACTTCCTTTAAAGCTTAGGAATATCTATAAATGGAAAGATTCATGTAAGAGCTAGGAATTTATTATAATTAAGCAGAGCTTAAATGTGAGACACAAGCTGGGTATGGTGGTTGTTTGGAAGATACCTCTTGGGGACTTACTGGTTGCTGAAGAGTTGTTGAAGACAAATATTTGAAGCATATGACCGTGAGAACTTGCTTTTATGAGCAGCAATACAGTTAACTAATTCCTAGTTAGAATTCACCAAAGCGTTTCCCTATTGACAAAGAAAGGCAAGAAATTGCGTTACTGTTCCTTGTACCACTTTCTTCTCCTAGTGAGTGAAGTTTAGGAGTTCACTGGTTATCTAGGAATGACCTCATCCAGCCACTTGAATGTCCCCTGACATCACTGCTCCTAAGGAGAATGAAGCGTCCGAGTTGCAAAAATACCTTTAACAAGAGGTTTGCTTCTACGTGCTCCCTGCACAGAAAAAACCCTGTAAACTGAATCTAATACATCATCTCAAAACTTAATGGTAAGGGAGGATGAAAATGCTGTCACCTGCTAAACAGTATTTGGCCTATTGGAGTCAAAGCCAGGCTGAAATAAGGGGTATACAGCTAACAGGTTATTTTTGAAGACTGGAATGATTTGCTAAGTAGTGGTGGAGATTTTCCCCCAAGGGCAGCCTAAAAGTCAAGATCAGATGTCATCCTTAAAGGCAAGGTTTAGTTAAAACTAGAGGAGGTCTGCACCACAGTGATGATAACCCTTTCTGCCTTTACAGTCCGTGGATATATAAATCCCAAAGATAATCAGAGCTCACGTAACTGTCATGGACCTTCATCAGTCACCATATACCAGGCTGCTTTTGCTGGTCAGAAGAAGCTAATTTATTTAATGAACAGCCACCCAAATTTCAGTGGTCTGCTGATAGTAAAGTGGATCCATCCGCACAGGGAGTACTTTGCTTTGCCTGGCAGCTGCCCCGATGGCAACCACAATCTGTCCCGGAAATGTTTGTTTAGTTCTCCAAAGTCAGCTGTGTTTCATCCTCTTCATTGCAAGAAAACATGAAGAAATTCTTGCAAGAAAACACCCCCCCCCACACACTCCAATGCATAATGCTTGTTTGGTTTAGGCATTGTAATGTTTTCTGCTTCTCGTGGCTTTTGATGTGTTAGTACTCAAGATCGTAAGTCTGTTACAGAAGGTCTAGAGGTTTCGAAGCTCATGTTCTGCAGAATACATTTTTGGTGCTCTTTTTGGCTCATGTGTCTGTTATGTGGTTGACTCCAAGGTTGTACACTGGCTCCATAACTGTACACCAGTTATTTCTTTATGCTACAACAGCCTATACCTACTCCTGGGGAAGTCAGTGGCAAGACATTCAGTGAGCTTAGTGTGAAGGAAATACAAGAATTCCTAATTCAGGAATAATTTTGGGCAGCTCAGTTATCCTGCTGAGGTGCTATGACTTTTGGTCACATTTTCAGTACTAAAGAAAGCATTCTATAGCCCCAAAACATCAGAAAGTGGGAAGCTGCCCCAAAGCCCAGACAATTAATATAAGAAGAGATTACGATGAAGCAGTTGCAGCAAAATATCATGGATAATTATGCTGATGTACCCCTGTGTCATTAAATCTCGGGGGGGGGGGGATATTTAGGGAACTAGTGAATTGCTATAATGAGTGTTTGTGACAATCAGAGCGATGCACATGCCACTCGTGATGGCTCATTTTAGTTGACTCTCTGAATTTCTCTCTAAACTCGTCATATACTACATGTTCTGCTGCTGACATTTAAACCAGAGCAGCATACTAATGAATCCAGGAGTGGGGAGAAGTTTTCAGTAGTGGATTTGCAGCTGCAGTGAACTTCGCAAGAGAAACAACATGGAGTTAATAGCCTGCTACTTCTCCAACCTGGATTCATAGGTGACTTTGGCAATTTGCATAGTGGCATCGAGGGTTTGGGATTCAGTTGGAGAACTACAGAGTAATGGCTCATTTCCAAAATCATTTTGAGCTGCTTTCTTCTACTGCCTGCTTTACAGGAGTTGCATGGGTTATTCTAGAAACAACACTCAATTAAAACAGACAGGGATGGCATCTCATCAGGAATCAGTCTGTAGCTTATCCCTCTGAAGTCGGTACAGCAAGACGACTACATACCAGCTTCTTAATCTTCAATTAGCTCCGTCTTCAGATTACTGTGGTTTATTTACAGGCAATCCTGTGTATGCGAATTGATAAGCTGTCCCACATGTATGTGCCAGTCTGGGTTCTGCATCTTCTTCTTACAATATCACGAAGACAAGGTATGTTATTTGCAATAAGTAGCTCCCTAAAGCGGATCTGGTATTCCTGAGTGGCCTCAGACTTGATCAGCTTGATCCCCTGCGGTGCTGCTGGAGGGACACGGAGCCTTGCTCTGTGGTGGAGGGAAGAAGTGGCTGCACTTCCCCCAAGGACTTGAGGGAACACAGTGCATCTGGGGAGGAAATCGTCTTTATTTGCCCAAAGCAGAACGCCACTCCTACCCTCCTGCATACTTGGCATAGATTCAACCTGCGCTTTGCAAAGGCCTCTGAGGTCATTTCAACGTCATTATTGCTACTGGGAGTTCAACGTGGGTAAATAGGAGCCTCACATTGTCTTCCCTGAATGTGAAGTATATTTGCTTTTTTGCAAACACTAGGTTTAAAAACAGAAGGAAAATAAAGGCAAGATTCTGTCTAATGAGTCTTATGTTTTTAGGGGGGTTGTGTGTTTTGGTTTTTGTTGATAAGTGATACCTCTTAATACAATCTGAAGTGTCTCAAATGGCAAAATACAGTACTTCTATTTCCTCCAATGGCAGCAGCTAATTAATTTTGTTATAATGCTTATATATGCATTGCTTTATGCAGTTTTTATTCTTTTTACAAATCTGTAAGACAGCTAGAGCTATGCTTTCCCTTTACTGTTTTACCCAATCATTGATTTACTCAATATAAAAATCTGTCCTGGAAGACTGGTTAAATATGCATTTTCTGGGTTTAGGGCTCACCTGTGATATAATATTTCCAAGGGGTCCAGTATCTTTTTTCCTACCAGGCTGATTCAGCACTGTTGATTGTGTCTTTATTCTCAGTCTGATGTAACTCAGTGGGAATCATGTCATTCCTTTTGATTTACTCTGGAATGAATGAAGGAGTCATGCTCTCTCTTTTTATTCTAAATAGATACCAAATCAGTATAATTTTTGCAAACTTTGAGCGACATGTTCTATCCTCCGAAAGTATACAGAGAAAATTTTCTTCAGGCCAAGAATTTGATGACTAGTTACTGTGAGGCTTTATTTAAACTAAGAATCGTGCCAAGTACAGAGATTAGAGCCCCATCAGTTGCTATGTTTTTAATTTTTTTTATTTGAACACTGTTTTCCTTCTACTAGCTAATGATAATAAATTGGCTGCCAGTAGCAATCCTACCACCTGTTGAACTTCATTTCTCATACCCTCCCACCGACAGCACAAACATATCTAAAGAGCTATAGCAAGCAGTTGAAGAAAGAAAAAAGGGAAACAAGGAAGCCTATGTCCAGCCCTGCTGGGACTAAAAGAAGAACAGAGAACTGCTCAGGAGCATCGGGGAGATCTACACCCCATTTAACCATGGACCCAATGTACTCAGGCAAGAATTGACCTTGGAAGACCACAGCAAATCTAAATATTTCTAAGCAGAATAGCAGGTATATGGTACAATGTTCAGCTGTTTGATGACAGCTTTTCATTTCAAACATCAGCATTTCTGTAGTAGCCATTAGAAAATCAGATAGTAGACTTCATTAAAGCATCAGTGTTTACCAAGGTACTGAGTTTGGCTTAGCACGTTACCTGTAATAGTCTCTATTCTCAGAATGTAAAATGCCCATTTGGCATATTTAGCTATTAAAAGGAATAATTATTAATACCTGAAGGCAGCTAATACAATTTGGTTTATTTTTAAATGCAAGATACATGTTTGTTCGTAGAAATTCCTGGTCATTGGTTTACTAGGACAGATGATTAAGGGCCAAATATACAAATACGCGTAAGTCTCTTTCCTGTATCCATATATAAAACACAGTCTCTAAGATGGTGCAGTCTACATAGCTTACAGAAAAAGGACAAAATCAGTAATTGGAGCAAACTGAAACATTGATATATATCACTATGGCATCACTATAGCAAAGAAGGTTAGATGTCAGAGTTCTAAATACTGACTTCAATGTGTTTATCTTGAAAAAGATAGTATTTTCTGTTCTGTTTCCCCTCTAAAGATTAAAAAAACTGGTTTTGTATCGTCATATAAATGCATCGTTCCAAAGCTGAATACTGTTATATTTCCAAGAAATCGAGATTTTTTTTTCAGGGAAATCAGTCAAAAGTCCAAGTTCTATTGTTATTTTCAGATCGCACATAAAGAACTGCCTATAACAGCTTTGTTATTTATTGCTGTCACTGCTGTGATATGATACGTTTTTAAGGCCAGAGTATGAATGTATTGGAATATGCAAGTTACTGTAGGCATTGGGAGGCACTACATAATGGTAAGTGTCTAGATCTGATCACAGTGTAGTCATTTGTTTTTGTAAGTCACAGCCTTCATCCAAAACCTGCTCCCATTTTCCCTATCAAGACAATGGACTGAAACAAACAAACAGTCTGCTTTTATCACTAATATCAAAACCAGGTACATTTTACATTTAATAATAATAAAATGAATAAAGCCAAATTAAAATCCTACTGTTGAAGCTGAAAACAATTACAAGAATAAAGGCCAATAGGAAATAATGGCATTTATAACCCTAAATTTGACTCTCAAATCCCTCAGTGAGATATCATGATAGTATTCCCCACAGACTTTTGCTCTTTCACCTTTATATTAGTTTATTTGTTTTCTATTGTACTGATCATAATACCAATAATGTGCAAAACTACTCTTTCTACGCATGCATTAGCATTGACTTGGGGCATCATGGCCACAACTGCACGGGACACGTGTACACTGCGCACCCCCCTCTTCAAAAGGTAAGCACACAGAAATGACACAATTTGCAGGGACATAAATCAATCACAGGCTAAAAATCTAACATTGGTGAGGAAAAATGTTGTCTTCAGCATTTGCTGGGAGGTTTTTGATACTTTGACTTTGAATCTCTGCAGTGTCAGGCCACATCCAGTTCTCATTAGCGTGGGGAAAAGTTATTTGGGACTGAGAACTACTTCATTAAAGTCTATAGGATTTTGAAGGGAAAAGAGAGGTTGTTATTATGTCCCACTTAATTTAAAGACCAACAAAAAAATCCGAGTAAAAAATTTCACATAACGGAACACAAACAGTGATTAAACTTAAGCAGAACTTTTCTACTAGATACTACTTTTTTCTAGATAATACAGGGATTAAACCCACTGGATCATTAGTATAGCTCAGCAATGCACTATATACTTAATAAGGAAAAGTAGAATCAAAATGCAACTCCTTACTCTAATACAGGTATCGAACCTGGTTGTTTCTTCTGAGATTTCTTCAGTCACATGGATGAGATGCAGAGTCCATTAAAAGATCCCTGAATTAAGGATTTATACTTCAGATAGAGTTTGCTCCAAAGTCCTACAGCTGATAATGGCTTTCAAAAAAAAAAAAGAGTGAATTCTGTTCATCTGGTTGATACTGGCGTCTCTTACTTTCTGACTTACTACATTTGGAGGGGAGGGTACGTATGGAAAAAGCTGAAAGATCCAATTAAATGCAAACAGTACTTTGGCTTTTCTCTGGATATTTCTCTGCCCCTAGATGTCATTCTTGCAGATTAGAAACAAATATACAGAGAGATGTGCGTTTGGGAAAGATGGTCTAGCCTTAAACTATGTCCTCCTGAGGTTCCTGAGAAGACCAGATTAGAAATAGATGGCTGATATTTAATGGCTCCACGCTGTCTATTAACGTTGGGAACCATCTGTTCTTTGCTACACTTTAAACAGAGACCTAATTAAAAGTTCTGAAGCAGAGTGATGCTCACAGAAGCTTTGATTTCTTTAAAAAGCCCTTTAATAACCTGGGCTTTTGTAATGAGTCTTTTTTAATCCCTTCCTATTTGCTTACATCCTTTAAGACACTGATTCAAGTGGCCTGAAAGTTAAGTGTATTTTGAAAACTGTGAGATAATCTTTCACACTTCTGAGTGAAGGCATCACTTAGCATTGCTAAATGAGGGAAGAAGAGGAAAAGAATCAAGTTCCTTCCAATCTAGACATTGACTATTTTATGGGGTACACACGAATGTTGATGTTGTACTTTCTTGTACAGGCAGCTTGCATTCTTAGAAATGGATCTAATTCATCAAAGCTCAGGTCTAGAGTATGGATTTGGGACCGTCACAATCTTTGGATGTTGTTATGTTGGAAAGAACATTTTCTTCAGTCATGAGGACAGGCAGCTGCTTCTATAAACAACTGCTCCTCTCTTTTTTCTATGAGCAAATTCAGTCTAGGCCTTTTTGACTCATTTCTTGAAATTGTAGCTGCCTAACTTCTGTAAGTTCCTCTGATGTGAAATAGGAGATGGACTGAATTGTCTCTTGAGTCCTCTTATAGACTTGTTTTGTCTAATTTAGAATTGTTTTATGATTTTCTGTAACTCTCTGAATGTATTGGTAGGAATCACTGTCTTGCCAATTCAGACTGTCATATCTCGAGATATGGAGAGAGATTCTGGTTTACGGCCAGTAGATTTACTCCTGAGGCAAGACCAGCACTGGGATCATACAAGACTACCTGAAAGAACAAAACCTCTTGAAGAGGCACATGATAAATCTTTGAATGTTTAATGCCTCCATTTTAGTACATAATAATTTTTATTTATTTATACCAAATATATCACTAGTAATAGAAACAGTGCAGCCCTGAATAAATAACAAACAGTAAAATTTCACAGTCCCATCAAATTCTTTTTGTAACAGAAGATACCACTCTTTCTTGCATGCACTGTTTTTTATTGCATTCTTCTATCACGGGATACACCACTACCTTCTAACTTTTGCCCAGATACTGGACTAAGAGGAACAAGAAAAGAAAAACTCACATACTGGCAAACCAAAAATAATTACGAGAAACCCTGCAGGTAGGTGAAAGCAACTGCTGGCTGTGACAGAGCCCAGGAGTGGTCAACTGGAGCAAGACTGTGAAAGAGGAAGAAACTCTGCTAGTTTCAGCCTTCTTCAGTCATTGGCCTTTCACCGTTGAGGATGACCCAGAATTAGGTGCAGCCTGTGCAAAAGTGGTATGTCTTCTAGATTACAGCTTTTCCTGTTGCCATGGTAATATTTCACTTTTTTTCCTCCCCTTAGTGGAAGACTGTGAATATTACTTTATGATTTTATGGAGTGATTATCCCTTTACAGCAGTAGCAGCTCTAAACTACCTGGTTGGGTAAGATAGAGAAATGGTAGCACCAATCTCAGCAATTTCTCTGAATTCAAACAGTTTCTAAAAGCTGATGTTATCTTTCTGAATGTCCTTAGAGCTTTAAAGGTCACTACTATTCTCAAAAGCATTTTCTTCAACTCGTTTGATCTTCTGCCTAGTGTTGGCCTCCTCTTCTGGGCTAGAAATTCTAGATTAGAAGCTGCTTGCTATTTATTGCATGGATGATCTTAAAATATTAAAGCTTATTTCACTGTCTAACTTTGAAAAGGCACTTCCATATTCTTATGATACTTTTCTTCATAAATAATCAGAAGTGAGTGTTTTGAGCTCTACAGAAATTATTTGACACTTCCTGTCAAACTCTACTAGCTCTATGTCAGGTTCTTACTTAGAAGCCATTCGGATCTATCATACCAGCTTCAAATTCACTTTAGTGACCTTCTGAACATGAAAGGAAGTCAGACTTTTCTCTCAGCTACTCAAGACTTCAAGGTTTTAATTGCTTCTGCAACGCCTGTCGCTAAATTCAGCTAGCAGTGGCTCCATTATGATTGTTCTCAAGACTTTTGGGTCTACAAAAGCATGCAAGTAAGAAATCTTTTGATACCAAAGGAATTAAAAAGCACACCTTAAATTTTTAAAAAACATGCCTTTCAAGGGATGATTTTTAGCCCATTAAAATCAATGGCAATCCATCCAACAGCTTTGATGAATGTCAGGCCATGCTGTTGTCTCCTAGGCACTTCCTAAGCTAGCTAGACATAGTAAACAAAAACTAATGAGCTATAATTAAAATTACATCATTTGATATGTATCACTTGGCAGAGATATTTTTTGCGTTCCAGTTAAAGTATGGTTCTGTTCTGGAAAGTCACTCTAAGAGTGACACTGGGAAATGGCATATTTATTTATCACTTTACTCTTCCCAGACGAGTCTGCTCAGTTTATAAGCAAAAAACAATTTCTTCTGCCTTACCGCTCACCCTGTAAATGGCACACTTGAAATTTTTGAAATTTAAGCCATGTCCTTCACTGCTTATGAGTCACCATCGCTGATAAAGCCCAGAGAGATCATAGCTGACATCAACAATGCAAATGAAAGATAACCTGTTGTAACCCTGAATTAAAGATATTTCAGTGATTTGGAATGCAGCTTTCTACATTGACTTCAATTATCTTTCCATCTGGTGTTTAGGAACTAATTCTGAAAGTGTTTATACATGTACTTAATCCTCATGCTGAAAATATCACTGTCAACAAGTGGAAGCCCCATCTAGCCTGACTGTGCCAACTCTTTCATTTTCCACCGATTTTGTAAACTTGAACTGTAGAACTGATGTTGTGGGGGGAAAAAAAAATCCTTCTAAATTCTGACGTTGTCTGTATCTCCCATTTCACCCGGTTACCCAGTTGACGTTTGTTTATCTCACATGCTGGCTGAGGAACTCGGAGGTGGCCAAAGCAGCCGTGGAGCGTGGCTGGCTACCTGCCTGCTGAAAGCTTCTGCCCCTGCTCCCGAAGCTGCTGCGTGCACAAGCACCCGCATGGACTGCCTGAGCTCAGACCTTAAAGACCGTGCTAAAATCCTGCTGATAAAAAGGCCACAACATGTAACCAGAAGCAAGGAAATGTCACCAAGTGGATGTATTTGTAGTAGGTCCTGCAGGGGTTAGTTCTTAGGTCTTCGATCAATAAAAGTGAAAACAAAATTATCAGTGACTGGTCCATAAGTTGAACAAGAGTAGGTATTTACACAATACCTCTGCTGTCGTGTTGTGGCTAGGACAGCTACCAAGGGATGGCAATGATGAAAATAAAAATTATCAATGGATAATTTCAACCAGAGTCTGTAGCCAGAATCCACAGGGAGTTTACGGATGTGCGCTATGTGCTGAACGCTGGTACTGCGACCCACGCCACCGCTGCTCTCACCCGCTCCTGGGATCACCCGGCTTTTACTGCAACGTGCAGATGCACACCAAAATTGGGAAGGCAGTGGAGAGCAAAAAAGGGATTAATTACCGTGAAGTAAGTTGCACTTAAATACGCTGTTGCATTTCTTTGGATCAAAGACAGTTCTTTAAAGCAAAAATCTGAGTTTTCAGCCAAATTTAAGGTTGTTAAGCCTCCATTTATATGAGCTCAACGGCAGGAAAAGTGTTGCAATGTGGAGAAAGACATAACAAACATTTGAAATCATTATCTATCACACATTTGAGTATACACATCTGAGTCCTCTAGAACACAGTTTTTTGCTGACAGCTGCCTTTGCCATTCCCCAAAGTGACACTGTTCCCGCGTCACCACAACGGTTTTCAGGATTGCTTCAGGGCTGCTGGAATTACATAGTGAAAATGTTAATTTAGAAAATGTAGGGACCCTCTCGTTCACCATCCCTGCACAGTGACACAGCAACTTGGAGCTTAAAACTGGATCTGAATGAGAAAAAGATAAACAGAAGGAGGAGAAAGAACCCGAGGGCAGTTTGGCAGCTCTTGCCTACCAATAAAACACTACATTTCCGAGCAGCGGTGCAGGAGGAAGAAGGCAAACTGGGGGGGAACAGCAATTAATCACCCCTTTTAATGTAGGCTGCTTCATGCTGCTGGAGCGGGGCTGCTGCTCACAGAGCCAGGGAAGGGAAGTTCAGCTTTCCTGGACAGAGCAGTAAGTTTGGGTAGGAAAGAAAGGCTTTATTAGCTTGTCACGCTCACAGCGGAGTTATTAAAAGCTACCAAGGACGGCACCGTCTAGCAGCCAGAAGGGACGGGCTCTTTCTTCACCTCTTCCGCAGGCTGGGTGAAGGGCTCCCTCCGGGCTCGGCCTCGCTCACCCCTGCGCTCCGGCACGAGCCCACGCCACCGTCACCCACCGTCCCACGGCTCAGGAGCCGCTCTGTCTCTCCCGGGGCAGCGCCGAAGCCCGGTCCTGCCCAGGAGGTCTGTGCGCCCGCGTAACGAGAGCAACAGATATTCCCCCACCGCGTGGGTTAAAACTCCCTTTATCGCTCACGTCCGCGGTATTCCTTTAGATTCATCTTTAGGAACGCCACGGAGTTGCTGTTTGCTGCGCAGCTGATGTTTGTTCGCACTTAACAGCGCTTGTGTGTTCTGTGGAGCAAGATTGAAGTCAAAGCAGTTGTGATGTTCCCAGGACTTCCAGCCCTGCTGTGTGTGCTAGAATTAATGAATAGCGTTTGGAGCACTTTGCAGAAGAGGGACTAAATTATGTTTTATGTATACATCTGTGCAAATAAAGAAAAAAAGCCAGATGAAGCTCTCAGATGAAAAGACGAGTTAGAAGGTGACGGCATCTGTAGTAACTGCCTGGGAACACAGCCTTAGCGAATATGACATGATTTGAAATCGATCTCTTTTATTGATGACAAACACATGCTAACTCAAATCAGCTGCCATTTGCCTTGGGGGGGGTCACATTCACTCTACATTAACACCGATTAGCTGACCTTGGCACAGTCTGTGCCCTCACAGCTGGATGCGCATCAGTTTGTTGATCAAATTGGGAGAGAAAATAATGAGTTGAGAGAGCAGCTAGGCAGAGTGCCGTGTCTGTTCCCACCGAGCCTGAGGGCTTCCCTCCACGTGCTGCAAGTGCACGTGCGGCTGTGCTTCGACGTCCTGCAAGGTGATGGGGGGAGAAGGAAGGAGCTGGAAACGAGGAAGCAAAGTCCTGGTTTATGAGAAATTACCAAGAGTCTGGTTACAGCTACTGATGCGTCCATTTCGTGAATGAATACTACGCAGCATAAGCCCAAGAAGATGGATCCTCCAGTTGGCTATAGAAGTGTGATACCGATGGCTCTGGCACACATCTATCTTTGGACGCAAACCCGACTTTTCCTCGAGTTCTGTCATATCCAGATTTTAGTTGCGCAGTGAAATATTACCCTCTCCATCAGACGGTATTTTGCTCTGAGCAGGCACGCTTCTTTATAACTTGTATTTTCCTTCTCGGAGAAAGGAGAGCAAAGCCACCCCGCTGAACGGCAGCCGAGTGCTCTGGGGGAGCTGCAGATAACTGCGAGGCATCATCTGTTCACTGGCAATGCCGCTATGGAAAAGCGCACGAGGAAAACCAATTCTTCAGTCATATTTCCTAATCTGGAGGGACAGGTGGGTGTGGAAGGTAATGACAGGCTGTAATAGCCTTGGCTAGCCATCTGGTAGGGTTTTTATTTGCTCTGTAAAATACAGCAAGTTTAATAGTGAGTTTAGAAAAAAATGTGCTGTCTGAAAATTCAGTCAGGAAAAAAGGCTTCCAGGAGGAGAGAGAATTTCTTCTATCCCAAAAACATTTGTAACCATGGAGGTACTGTGTGTATGTATGTATGTGTATATGTATTTACACACATACATGTGCGCACACATTTTTTTATGTACATATAAAAATTCTTTAGAAAATTAACAAATAATGTCCAGAGTATTTTTATTAGTAGTGTTGGGTTTTAGTGGGTTAGAGCCAGTCACAGAATAATAGGAAATTTTTGACATATATCCTTTTTGCACACTGAATAAATTAAAAGGCATATGGGGAGAACAGCCTTCAATCAACAGCTTTAAAAGAACACTCGAGAAGATGCAAAATCAAATATTCAAAGTTTCAGATATGCATATGTAGCACAAGTATACCTGCCTGGCATTGCTCAGCCAGCCAAAGTTGGTCCGTATGCAATATCGGTTTACTTTGAAGGCTGAGCTGCAGGAGGGCTCATTCTTTCAGCCCTGCTTATCTGTTCAGGTCTCCACTAACCTGCAGCTATGTCCTTTCTAGCTCAAAGCTAGAATTAACTCGTTTGAGGAGTCTTCCTGGAGCTGCTTTCATTTGGAAGTGAAATAGCCAGCATGTTATGACCCTGTGGTTGGTTGTGCAAAACAACCCAAGGCTTGCCAGCTCTCTCATCCTGTTTCACGATGCAAGCTTTGAGCCTGGATTCAAAAACAATTTCTAGCATATCAGAGGATAGATCAGTGAGAAATTTAATTGCTCCAATCAGTGTAGTCTTTTTGATTTCTGTTCCCAGGGAGGTGTTGGGCCAAGCATGGTCAGTGGCGTAAGCACACCCCCGGAGTGGAGTCAGATCACTCTACCATGGAGCAGTGCCTGAGCAATTGGTAATGCCAATCAGCAGAAATGCATGTATAAAATGGAGACCTTCATTAAAATCGGCTCTGCGTTAGCTGGGGCTGTGACCACAGTGGTACTCACCTCTTGCAGGTCTGCTCCAGATTAGAAACAGCATCCTTCTGGAAAAGGACAGAGGAAGGAGATGGCGTGTGCAAGCAAAAAACTGAGTGAAGTTGGGGTTTTTTTTGTTGTTTGTTTGGTTGGTTGTGTTTTTCTTTTAAACCTTTATGTGTCAGGTGCCAACTGAGTTTTGTTCCCAATGCTGGGGCCTTTAATGGATCTTTAGGTGGTTGAGTGTTGTATTTAAAGTGGGGTATGGGTTTCAGTTAAGGCCTGCAGATAAAGGTCTTGCACTGTGGACATCATTGTATTTGTGACCAGCCATTCCAGTTACTGCCCGATGCTGTACGACTGCTGAATACGGTCTCTCCAGTCCCGTACACTGGCCTAATGAAGAGGAAAAGGTGGTGCTAAGGGCCAACCACAAGTAAGGCAGCAAATGGTTGGGTTTCAAAGAAATGATCAACAGTTGATAGTTTGGGTGTTTGTTTTTTTTTTTTTTTTTAAATAACACTCATTCCAGGTTTATGAATAGCTACACAGTAAGTGACATAGGACCTCTGTGCTAATGATGGCTGTCATGGGGAAGTAATTGCCCTCCTGGGGATAGAAAAGGGTGAGGAGACGACTGCTCTACTGTAACGCTTGAACATTGACTGGTTTACAGACAGGCGTTATCATGTTAATCTTTTGGGGATCAACCACCGCAAACCAGAGCGCTGTCAGGATTTAGCAACATTTAGAGGATGTGCTTTGGTTTGCAAAAGGCTAACGGATGAACAAGCGGACCTAACGCAGGCAGCAGAACAAGCAAAAGCTGCCGTGCCCCAGCCTTACTTCTGACTCTGTTACAAAGTGATGGGCCTGACAATTATGCTATTGAAGGCTCCGTAAACTGCTGCTGTTCCAGCTTTTCTGCAATGTTTATGACACTAAATATTTTTTTTTCTACTGGTGGTTGTCACTTAATTGTTTCTTCTTACTGAGGCGGAGAGTCTTGCTCTCTGATTTTATAAATTTTGGCTAATAGCACAGAAAACTGCTGTCACATTTCTTGTCACGGAAACTACTCTGTCTTCAGTAGCGCTAGTAGCTTTGATGGCAGAAGTTTGGTAGAGGTTGTTTCTATACTTGCTTCAAGTTAATTGCATAATTGGTCTTATAATTGCAGGCAGTGCTAAAGCTGGTTTTACTTTTATGGAGTCCAAGTTGGATAGTTTTTGCTTCCAAATTTTTTTTATTTTCAGTATACAAGTGATAGAAAATGAATTATAAAATTGTAAATTAAAATTCTTCCTTCTTGGAAGGAAGATGCTATATATAGCAGATTTTAGCCACACAGGTCAGTCTTAAACTGGAAGCCTGAGCAAAACCCCTCTGATAGCAGTTACATCCACACAGGTTTAACACTCAAAAATAAAACATCCCAAAGATTAAGATGAGTGCTTACGTTTCTTAGCTATTTAGTATTTACAGTTCCATGAATAAACATTGCACAGCTAGCCTCTAACTCTTTTAAGTTTTATTATTTGGGAGAACAAATCCTCATCTGAAGAACAGACTTGCTACACTTTCCACGTACACTGCAGAGCTTTTTAGCATAGTGGCTGAACTAAAATATGTACTTCTGCTCAACAAGAATCCTGGATGTTGACTGGATATTAGCTTGAGGTACTGACTCCCTCAAGAAATATAAAGTACTCATGTTAAGGAACTTATTATATTTGATTTCATCCTTAAGCTTTTTCTCAATACTTAGAAAATGAGACAGGATTGAACATCCTAACGTCACTTCCATTTTTCAAGTACTTGCATTTCTGATATTAAACACACTGATTTAGAATTGCAGCTTTAAACTGTTCAAAAGATATACTACATAAAAATCTTTTTGAACCATTGAAATGTAAAATGCATCAATAAAAAAAAGAAGGAAAAAAAAGGGGGTGTCTATGGTAGCTTCCCTACTCTGATTACTTGGATGATTCATCTGCATAATTGTTCCACTAAGGCTTCAGCAGATGGAGTAAGAGGCAAGCTTTAAACACTGATTACAAATTCCTGCACAAGCGTGGGGGTTTTTTTTGTCTGTTTCGTCAATTTGGTGATCTTTCATAACTGTTCCCCACAAGGCTCTTACGCTAAGATTACCCAACAGGCTGACAAAACTAGCTGGTCACCATATGCCACGCTGGTTGCAGAGATTAGCCCTTCCGTTCCTACTGGGAGCAGAGCCGTAGCAAGAGCTGTCGATGACCCGGGGGCAGCTGCTCAAGGATACAAAGGCAATGTTTGTTCAGGCTGCAGGAAGCACCATATTGCCTAATTCAAGGTTCTCATATCTCGATGTAATTATTTTGCCAATATATTTTTCTCATGATATATGGAGACTTTAAGCCCAGTTTTGTCAGTAATTGCTAGAAACTAAAGCAATTTTTTGTTTGCAATTGTAATATTTTGAAAGCATCCTATACTGCCTAGTAGTTTCCTTTATCCACATTCAAGAAGACAGAAAAAACCATCTCTGAACTCCTTTGAATAAAAGCTAGCAGGTGACCACTCTGAATGCAGAAAAAGCACTTAGAATCCAATATTTATATAAAAGCAGTTCTCAATGTGTTCAGACCACAATGAGTACCCAAGTTGCTTAATAGGAAAGACTATTTTCAAGACATTTTAAAATCATTTAAAATATGAATACGCATGCTGGTACTTATTTTTTGCTCATTAACACTTCAAGAACAGAATAGATTAAATAGAAACATGTGTCAAGATATCAGCTTTCTAAGTTGTGATGTTTATGGCACAGGACCTCATAAACTCAACCTTAAAGTGTCTTGTTGGTGTTAGACACTATATAAAGATTTGGCTTTTATGCTTTCATTTCACAATTTATCATTTGCCCATTACAGACTTGTTTTTCTTGAATTCTCACTGCATTTCACATATTTTTAAGTCTTATATACTCAACTGAAATTCCTTTATGTCTGCATGCTGGGAACATCCATATTTCAGCTCTTTTTGATGATCTTCCCTATGTTTAATTTGTGTGCTTTTCATATTCGATGCACTAATTGGTTTTTCACGGTCTGACTTTTCAACTCTGCATGATCGATCTTATTGCATTAAAACCATTTTTACCCTTGTTTTCTCTCCCTTTTCTCAGCTTAATATTTTTCCTTTTTATTAGTTCTGTGCCATCCTCTTTCCTGTCAGCAACGTGTATACACGTAGATGAAAACCGCTTCGAATTAACATCTTGTCCAACTCTTTTCCTACTCTATGAAAGCTTATTTAAAGACTAGTTGGCCAAGCCTTTTAGCTTATTTAAGTTTGCTATGTAGGCTCCTCTGCAGCCGAGCAGATTTACAGTACCTCTCAGTGTGGCACTCTGACTGAAGCTGTGGGCTAAAATCTGGAGTTTGGACAGTAGGTGTGGAGTCATCCATCACTTACCTTGTGACCATCATTAGTGCTTGCTCACATATATCACCTGTCACAGGAGAAATGGTTTGCATCTGAAATAAGTCAGCTGCTGAACTACAAGTGGGTTACGCAGAGTTTCAGAGACAGTTCTCTCTGTCAGGGACAGCTTTTGTCCCTTTAATGCTGGTGACTTTGTAGTGTGTGCATTTGAGCTATCAGGATTGTTGAGACTTCTCCACACGAGCAGGTCCCTTTCCTGGATATTTGCTAGCAATAATTCATTAAAGACTTTCTTCTCACCCATATTTACTGAGGCAACTGCTGCTAAAAAGACAAAGGAAGCACTAATGGCATATGTGTTATAATCGAGTGTCTATCCTCTCATTTAAGAAAAGAAAAGTGAAGGCATTTATGTTTCATGCAGTATTTACTTCTCCAATCTGTCTTTTACCATCCTTTTACTCTTAAACCACTTATTTCTTCAAAAATGTTTTCCAAAACATTTATTATGAAAGCAATATCTCTTTTCTGAAAACTCCTCTCACCTGTGTTTATCTGAGCCTCACACAGATGATTCTCACTTGGCAAAGGGGCACATGAGGCATAGAATCACAGAATCTTGAAGGTTGGAAAAGACCTGTAAGATCATCAAGTCCGATCATCAACCCAATGCCACCATGCCCACTAAGCCATGTCCCGCAGTGCCACGTCCACATGTTTTCTGAACACCTGATAAATATATATATTTAAAAAAACTATTTGTCGCAAATAAAATAGCCTACTTACATGACATTTACTTGCACAGATTATTTGGACAGAGTATTCCAGTGCATCTGTTTTGCACTTCACATCTGGTGCCTTATTTGTTTGAAAGAAAAGCTGTAAAAAACCCAAAACAACTAAAACCCGGACCCTAAAAAATTTAGTCCATCAGCCAGCATGGGAGAGAAGGTAGCCAACACTGGCACTGTAGAGACGCCTCCACGTGTAGTTCCTCACTGTGTGGTTGTGGTACCAAACCAAAACACTCACATGATGGGGAAAAAAAGCGCTGCATGTGTGAAATACTGTGTTCAGTTTTGGGCCCCTCACTCCAAGAAGGACATTGAGGTGCTGGAGCGTGTCCAGAGAAGGGCGACGGAGCTGGTGAGGGGTCTGGAGCACAAGTCTGATGAGGAGCGGCTGAGGGAGCTGGGGCTGTTCAGACTGGAGAAGAGGAAGCTGAGGGGAGACCTTATCGCTCTCTACAACTGCCTGAAAGGGGGTTGTGGTGAGGTGGGCGTTGGTCTCTTCTCCCAAGTGACGAGTGACAGGACTAGAGGAAATGGCCTCAAGTTGTGCCAGGGGAGGTTTAGGCTGGATATTAGGAAAAATTTCTTTGCTGAGAGTGGTGAAGCACTGAAAGAGGCTGCCCAGGGAGGTGGTGGAGTCACCATCCCTGGAGGTGTTCAAAAACTGTGTAGACATGGCACTTCGGGACATTGTTTAGTGGGCATGGTCATGTTGGATTGACGGTTGGACTTGATGATCTTACAGGTCTTTTCCAACCGTAGTAATTCTGTGATTCTGTGAAATATATTTACTGACATAGGGAAGGCAGATCAAGAAAAAGTCTTGATGGGAAGCAGACTAGGAAATACTAAATCAATTGGATATCATCATCCCATGAGCCAGATCCCTTTTTGTAAGTGTTTTCTGGTCTACATGCAGGATACCATAAGTTCAAATTTAAGAAAGATGAGAGCAAGTTTTTATACACAGGCCGCTTAGTCATAATTTCCAGTGGTTAGCAGGACAATTGGCATAGACATTTATTGCACTTTTTTGGTCTCCCTGGTTTTGAAACTAGACTCCAGCTGCTCAGGACCAGGCAGGATTAAGCAATATCACCCCAGTGGAAAAACGCAGAAGGTACTTTGCACAGGAATCACACCTGAGAGGTACAGAGGAAGAGATTAAACAGGCTTTGGAGTCTTATCCATGAGAAGAATCTGGATGAGACCAAAGCACAGGTATTTTCACAAACATAGTGGGAACCAACATTCAAAAAGCATAGACTTTTATGAAACAAAATCTGGAATCATAATGAAGAATGAGTTCAGTAAAGCAAAGCCTCACACTTTCTGTTTTGGAAGGAAAATTGAAGAAAAGAAAGAAAAATATAGAGAAAAAGAAAGAAAGAGCAAAGATTTATTAATATTGCCTTAGGAGGGTAGAAAAACCTTAAGAGTCAGTAAATTACCAGAACTAGACCACATTTATCTGAGCCTTTTATCAGAATTAAGTTGATAACTACTAAGGAAAAATGCAATATAGAAGTTCAGGCAAGCCAAATGAGATTGTGGAAAACTGAAATAAACAGTTTCATCCACTCCCGAAGGAGTGTCAGAATATTAAAACCTAACAACCTGCAATCTTTTTCCTCACTTTTGAAAATTGTTCCAACATTTGATGATGGCTGACAGCAAAGTAGGGACTCATTAGAGATTGTGGAGGGGAGAGGCGAGAGGGAAAGGAAATCCACTTGTACATTGGTCAATGTTCCTTACTTGGCAATTTAGAGAAGATAATTTTGACACAATACAGCCATGAAATCAATTTAGTCAAGCGCTATGGCAAAATGATCTATACGCTCATAAAATGAGAGACCAGTGAAATTGAAAAAGAAGTTCAAAATCTTAAGGCTAAACTGGAATATAATATATTCCAGTTATCTCTAAATATAAGTGCTTAGTTCAGTCCGATGCATTACTCTGTTTTTTCAGCATGCTAAAACTATTTCAAATACAAGCAACAGAGCCTGGATTTTACAGGGGAAGAAGACTTGGCAGTCTGTGTCTCTTTTCTTATAAAACACTTTGTTGAACGCATGCAGTGAATTAATTAGAAAATACAACAGAGAAATACAAAGCTTTGCTGTTTATTAGGCTTACTAGATAACCTAATTAATATTGCTAGATACTGTATCAGGATTAGTGACTAAGTGGACAATTCAGTTGAAAGCTGATTGGAAAAAAATAAGGCAACTGGAACCTAAATCACCCTGATGGGATGAGGGACGTGATGGACTGAAATGGAAAAACTGAAGAGTGTTGAGTCGTGGCATGCAAGTTGAATAGTGTGAATATCCGTGTCGCAGCTCTGGAAAGGTTAATTCATGTACTGGGCACAGGAACAGCGGAATGCAGGCTCTGGGCATGGCATCAGTCCTTCCTTCACTCTGCTGCTTTTTCTCTTTCAGCAGCAACTTGGGATTTTTTGTTCTTGTTTGTAGTTTAGAAGATAAAAAAAGACAAGAAGCAGAAAGATAGTTTTTGCAAAAGAAGGATGATTATTTTTACACCTCATTTAAAATTCTCGGATGCCTGTGGAGAAAGAACAAGAAGCATGTTGTTGTTTGAAACGTCTCGCTCACATGCCATCACACCTTCTCCAAAACCATGTAGAGTCCACAGCCCCTCAGCCCCCTGCATGGACCTTCCTCCCCCCAACCTGCATTCACCTCTGCTCCCCAATTCCTTCCTGACCCACTCCCCAGGGTACTATTCAGGTCACTGCTGGTGGTCGCACGTCCTGGTGACCAACACGTCCTGGTGACCAACTCATCCTGGGAAAGGAATTTTATTCTAGCTGCCAGTCCTGAGAACAGGGTTTGCAGATGAGGGAGAGGCGGGTGGAAACCATTTGTGCTTTCCCTCCGTGTTTTCCGTGTGTGTAATTAAAGATCAGCATTGCTCAAACTGTACACCAGCACATCCAATGGGTTGCACAACTGAGCATCACCAGCGGAGCTGCTCATTTAGCTCTGACCGGTTCCAGATGGTGCAGACTCCAGCCTGCTATTTCAGCAGGGCAAATGGGATTAAAGAGTAAAAAACTTTCTCCGCTGAAGTAAACAGAAATGACAGGCTGAATAATACGTAGCTTTTAAGGTCACATTTTAGATGGTTCAGCTGACAGATACTTTACCCTGTTTGTCTCAAGTCAGAATCTTTTCCACTTAAAATAACTGCTGATTTATGCAATCAAGGCAAAAATTGAAGTGAGTTACATGGTCTTATAAGGTAATCACTTAAAAATATCTAACATAAATGTAACTGCTTGCTTAAAATAGACAAAATATAATCTATTCAGCAAAAAAATTCCTTTTGATATAACCATCAGTATGCAAGTGCAAAGCAAGCTGTGCAGCAACTTCCATTTGTTCAAATGCAATATAAGATATGAAACACTTTTAGGAACGTTCTTCCACTACATTTATTTGGTTTGCCCTTATGTATTCATGACAGCGCTGCACACAATTGCTATTGTAGATTCTCAGAAACCTTTACACCTTGCATTCTTTGATACCTTATCTGATATTGGAAGCAAAATGGTCTGAATGACAAATCTAAGCATCTAACATGTTGGGGAACTTGTCTTTAATACTAACAGACTTGGATTTTGCCAGGCACTCTGAGTAGCCAAGAAAACACTCTACTCAACATATCCCTGTCTGAAAATACTGTAGTTTTGCAAAGGTATGTCAGGGAAATGTCTGTGTGCCGGATATATAATCAAATAATTGAAACCAAAACTGTGCACATAAATGGTCTGAATTTTCTGTTCAATAACCAGAAAAAACCAAAAACATTATTTAAAGATGAATTCTACAAAAAGCCCTTGGGTTCCTCACTCACATATCTGTGAATAGGTCACAATGTCACAGGGTTACAGTGATAATCCTTTATAAGTATGGTTTTCAAGCTGAAATGCATCAAAAGTTCTTACAAACTTTCTGGATGGCAAGGCCGGTGGGTTGGTTTTTTTGTTGTGTTTTGTTTTTCTAACATGTTATTCTAATGAATTTTGTACAGAAAAATTATTTTCCCAGAATATCTCGTATAGAGCAATTTTAAAACTTTTCTTCTGTTGTTGAACAAACTGGCTAAAAGTTATTTCAAGGCAACTATTGTAAAGCTATTTCAGTGAAAAGTTTGGCTTAAAAAGTCATTTTCTGTTCCAAGAAGTGGAAAATGGGACCCACTTTGATTCTCTGAAATAAAAAGGCAAAGCCTGCTGTAAGGCTTTAGCTTTTTATTGTTTTTTCATAACCGTAGAAGTGCTTAAAAAGTTATAATAACCTTGTAACCCTGAACAATTTCAGCCAAGTGTCGTTTGCCTCAGGACAGGCTCGTGGTAAGTGTGCTGTAGGCTTTCAGTGAAATTATTTCTAATGATTTCATTTCCTAGTGATTGGCGCTTGGCAAGGCTAACAGCTGATAGCATGACAAAAGAAATTGAAACCTAAATACCACCTTTGTTATAAGTTTTTATTCAAGAAAGCACCATGCCATTTTATGCCTGCTTCATTTTTTAACAGCCTCGTTTGTGTGGCTGTCAAAACCAAATTAAAGTAGCAGTGTGGCTGCTATGCCAAATACATTCATTCTTTTGAAACTGCTTTTCCAGTGATGATGCTATTCTTTCTCTTCTTTTTTAGGAAATGGGTGCTTTAGAAGGCAATGATGTGTGTTAGCAACAACTTTGTGAATACTTATTACTTTAAGCAATAGTTGCTCCTATTTATTGGTAAAAATAGAGAACAGCATTAGAATTTCATGAAGTTATTGCTACTGCTGCCTTTTTGTGGTGCGGTCACCCTTCAGTTCGTGGCATCAGAGTCTGGTAGTTTCTTTCCCAGTCTAAAAGCCAGTATTTCTGAGAGGGAGCACAAATGGTATAGTAAATTTAATAAAATTAATTTAAACACATGGAATCAGTAAATATAAGGGACAAGACATCTGACATAAGAAGACCTTTTAATCCAGAAAACAAAAGCCAAATCACAGTAATAAAAAAATTAAGCATTCTCAGAGACAGAAGACATTCCCCACTCAAACTTGGCACTCTGGTGCTTAGCTTGTGTGCCAGACTTGCTGGCAAGGTGAAAGCTAGAAATATCAGTAATTAGCCCTGATTCCCAGCAGCTGATTTAAAAGTCTTTTGGGAAAGCAGAGAAGGAGCTGGTTGCTTGGAAGGAGGAGGAAGGTCTAAATTGCTCAGTTTGAAAGAGGTTAGTGTTGTTCTTGCTTGTTAATATCTTCAATTTTATGGAAAGAGAACAGTTTCTGAAGGGTGCCTTGGAAGTTGGTGTGGCATGTGCTGCCTTGCTGACGCGGCTGTGACCAGGGATGTGCTCCCGTGTGTGCCCACGTTCCTTGCTGGGGTGGTCGTTGCATTTCTTTGGCTGCTGCCAGCCAGCCTCAGGGAAAGGCTGTGTGCAGTTTGGTGGCTTGAGTATGCTGGGACCAGGCTGTACAGCTGTAGTTTGGCTTTAGACTCTGCAAAATAAATGGTATGTAAATATTTTACCGTTAAATTTGCTACTGTCTTAGGAAAGAGGTGAACAACTCTACAGCTATAAACATCAGGCTGCTGCTCGGCTCTCTCTTGAGGGCAAGGACGGGTGGGGATGGGTCTGCAGTTGAAGTGCAGGTGTAGTTTAATCCTCTGTGGATTTTGCTGTGTTATTTTATCCACCATCTCTTTGCCTTTCTCTCACCCTGTGAACTGAGCTGTTTTAGAAAACGGGGACTCCCCACTAGCTTCCCTTTGTGAAGTTTTTTGAGACGTAATAAATAAATAAAAATTGAGGTAAAAAACTGGTTCTCTACCTGTGGCCAGGGTAATAAACCAGGCAGCATGGCTGGTTCCCAGTTCAGCCCCCTGACTGGTAGGGCACCGTATGCCTCCGGTGCCTGGCACTACGGCTACGGTGGGAGTTATGGGGGGAGTCACTCTGCAAGGGCAACCGCAGGGAGGGCTGATGGCTCCGTAAGAAATGTTTAATCACTGCATCAGCCCTCCTGACTCCTTCCTTTACTGCCATTTATTCTGTTAATTTATACTGTGCTTGGACCTGGGTTCCCACCTCTGTGTGTTCGGGCACTCACAGCCTCCCCTCTGTGCCGAGCAGGAGGGCGCAGGTGGCCCATGGGTGGGTTCCTGCCGTGGGCTGATGGATTCCACCTGTTCTGGTTTCTGTTGAAAGCACCAACGTGCTCGCTGGTTGCCAACTGCCGTGCCTTTCCACCCGAGTTACCCGTTGGCAGTTAAAGTATTGGATGTTTAGTGAGTAATGCGCTCGATGAGAAATATTACCCGCTTCCCCAGGGTTGACGGAGCTTGAAAGGAAACATTTATCAGAACTGTTCCTTGTTTTCTGTCCTTTCCTCGGTCTTCCTTATGCACCGCCTTGAAATAAATGAGCGGCGTGAGATGGAAGGGTGATGAATTTCTTTAATTGTGAGGCTCTCTAATAGACTCCCTGGGGGCCCATTACACACCAGGGCTGCTGTTCAGCAAGTCTCCTCCTGGGTTCTGATCACCAGCACTTTTCCTTACGATGAGACCTTTCATCTTAAGCTCTGCTAGTGCTTTGCAAACATCCATTACATCTCGCAACACTCTAGAGAACGTAATTACTGTCTCTTACCCAACTATAACTTGCGTAAAGGGAAAGCAAGGCACAGATAAGTAAGGGCACGACGCTGTTGCCAGATGGATGCGTGGTACCAGGGTCACACAGCCACTCCTGCTGTGTCACGTAAGCAGCCAGGTACCATCTCTTCTCTCACAGAGCTGCTCATTCCTGCTAGACTATAAAGCACATCTGCCATGTGGCTGATGAGGAAGATCTCATTCTAGGCCCCTTACTGGGTCTAGCAAACATCGCTGTCTTTTAATGAGCTATTCATGCTCAGACAGGACTGCCTGATTTGGTGGGCTTATGACTTAAAGCGTGTTGCTCAGCCCAGTGCATCTTTCCATAGTACTCAGCACCAGCAAGCCAAGAGAAGGATGCTATTTGCATGTAGTGCATAAAGCTAGATAACTTTATAATATAGGACGGTAGGGAGAGACAAGAGGGACCAAATACACCTGGCTCACAGTGGGGCTCCCTTTTGTTAAAGGCTTTGAATACCTGTTTGCTGTGTGTTTTCCGCCTGGCGCAGCTAGATGCGACTGGTTAACAGGCACGGAGGTTGTGCTCCAGACGTTCACGTACAAAGAGCAGTCGGATCAATATCAATCTCTGCAGCCCAGTGCTGTTACAAAGGCTCACAAGTGCATGTTGCTGAGCTGCGGTTGTGCCCGCAGGAGGGATCAAAGTGAGGTGAATGATGTTGTAGCTCCTGGGATGCGGCAATAGAGATGCAGAGGGCGGCTGAGACAACGGCTAGGGAAGATGCAAATGAGAATGAATGCGCTCTGGTATTTGCCATGATGAGTTAACTTAATTAAGGATGAAAAAAAAAAGACTGAAGAAGGAAAAGGATCTCTAATGCTGACGAAATTAGTCTAATATAGTGCAAATGGTATTGTTGGGGTGTGGGTTGTCTACTGCTCAATGTTATACTCCTGTTTGTGGTGGAAGTGGGGTGGGTTTGAGGGCTGTATGTCAATGATTGGGAAGGAAGGATTTTGGGCACGGTAGCAGGGGCTTTAACATAAAGCGGTAGCACGTTTGCACCATGGCACACTGCAATCCAAAGCTACTTGGTCTGATACAACTGGAATAAAACTTATGACATTTTTGAGCTGATTTTTTTTTTCTATCACACTGTTTCATCTGAAGAATTGTTTCTATCTCTGCTTACCTTTCTTTAGTTTTGTCTTTAAACCGCGCCCCCCCCCCCCAAAAAAAAAAAAAAAAATCAAAACCAATCCAAACCCAGACCAAAACAACAGTTGAGATTTCTGGAGCCTAAACATCTCATAAGTTCATGGTGATGTATGATTGCTCTGTAATTACAATGCTTAAGTGTCTGTGACTATACTGTTGCGTGATCATATCTCCACAAAGTGAAATACTTTAATATAACTTATCTTTCATTGGCTGATCACAAAGAGATGAAGTCTCTGTTAAAACATGCTGATGTTTTCATGATCATAAATATAGCAGTTATATATATATTTAGCAGAAACTTTATTTGGTTACAAAGGTGCTAACAGAGGGAGAAGGAAATGAAGAGGAACACGTGAGGATGGCAGGAGATTTTAGAAGCATAGACAACGAATAACACAGAAATTTGAGAAGCTGCAAGGGAATGGGCGCTCTTTGGTAGTGTGTAGGCACCAAAATAAGGATAGCAGAAGAAAAAGAAAGAAGTTATGGAGTCCAAGTTGTTGTTCCCAGTGATAAGCTTTAGTATTTTTTCTACTTTTTTGTATGAATATAAAGATGGCAGTTTTGTCAATTGATGGAAGGCATGTGTATTTGGTTATAGTGAATCTAAGAGTAAATTTTATTTCCTCGGGGCTGTCTTTGAATATGTCTGTGTCATGCTTTGTTTCTGATTCAGCACACAGTAACTTTGCTGGCCAGAAATATCACAATGCAAAACCAGGTCCTGAACGCTTTTTCAAAGAATTCTATCTTTACACCATTTTTCCCTATTCAAGGCTGTTTTTACTAGGCATAGTTCACTGCTTAAGACCAATCAAAAGGGATCCATCTATAGCTTTCTTCTATGTTTTCTTGACCCATAGTCATACTAAGTATTTCATACTAAATTCTTCTAACTGTTGCTCTTCCATGAAATACTGTCTTGGCTACAATAAGCACAAAGCTCTGCAGCACAAAGGCTGTAC
The DNA here is from genome assembly GCF_030936135.1 of Gavia stellata. Taxonomy (NCBI): domain Eukaryota; kingdom Metazoa; phylum Chordata; class Aves; order Gaviiformes; family Gaviidae; genus Gavia; species Gavia stellata. The sequence continues at coordinate 35,093,050 of NC_082602.1, forward strand.
TGCAGTCCACAGATCAGGTAGAGCTTGTAACTTTGATGCCCTCTTTGGCAGCAGGTCTGTTTATATTGCTGGCATTGATTACTCGTGAAGTAGCTAATGGACTCTCTGAACTCCAACAGGCAATTTTATGCTGCAGGAGACTTGCACTGAGCATAGGCTAGTAATGTTAGGGCAGTGGCATCAACTCTTTAATTTCATACATTTCATATTTTATTTGCTTTTTAATTTTAAAAGGATGTATTTTTGCCCTTGTTATAAATTCATCTTCTTCGTTTTAAGAAAACTCTGGTTGTGAAAAACCAGCTCTGAAAGAATGAATTTCCTTGTCCCCTTGCTGTGTGGTATTTTGCTGATTCAAGCTTTAGCACTTCTCCTTGGTAAGACAGAATTCATAGAGAGGTTTAATCTCGTTATTTGTGGAGTTATTGGAAATATTGCCTCTGATTCAGCCCTCCATGAGACTGTGGCTTTTAGGGATGTTCTTTAGATTGTATTCTGGTCATATAGAAATGCTGGAATAGTGAGCCATATATTATTTTTTTTCCCCAGCCACTTTGTGTGACACACAGAGTTCAATGACTCAATGTGTATTTAGGCATATTTCATAGTGTTAAATTCAAATAAAACTAGCCCAGCTAGTATTTAGATCTCAGTGTATTGCATCAAAAAGGCTCATAAAAAAGACTGAGTCAGCCAAATGGTCCACGTAAGTCCAAACTATAAATAAGACTTGAGGGCTGAAATATGTTAGCTTTGAAATATTTTTTCAGGCAGCCCCACAAAGAGTTGGGAGAGACTTCTTCAGTTAATCTAATTAAATCTGGAAAAACAAACAAAAGCCTCTAAACATCCTTCTTCTCATCCAAATGGTTATTCTGCCTTTGCAAGGTAATATGCTTGTGGTTTTAGGGAGAATTCAGGCCTGGAATTCTGCTGGGAGTGTTCCCAAATATTTCACCACAGTCCCTTATAGTGAAAAGCAGACATAATTATTTCACTTACGTATGTTCTTTCTCCCTAAGAAAGGCAGTGCAAGAGAAATTGTAGAATTTGTAGATTGTTGTAATTCTGTGCCTCTCCACTATTAAATGCCTTTTTTTTTTTTTTTAAATGCTCTGGAAATATTTTTAGTCACGTTCTCTCAGTGCTTGTTGTTTCCCTGTGAAGGATAAAAGGCAGTGCACTACGAAGTTCTGTTTTTATCAAACTGTATCACTATAAAATGAATCTAATAAGGGACTGGTTTTAGGATGTTTGCTGTAATTGGTAAGCTTGTTTTCATTAAAGGGAAATTAAGATTTAATGGCAGTGTACATGACCTAAATTCTGTGGAAAGTGTGTGGTGACGTACTTGTGTACAGGCAACTAAGTCTTTACTGGATCTAGTCCAGGTGATCCTAGGTTTTATGGCAACTGATCGATAATTAATTGTCCTCAATTGATTGTACTTTAGGTTTTGACCATTATTGGTGAATTGCTTTCTGGAGGTTTGAAAAAAAGTCTCTTAAGAGGAGTGATGTCCTCCATGAGAGTGCCAACTATCCACACAAGAAATATACTTGCCAGTTTTGACACTGGTTCAGGCAAGGTTTGCTAGTTGAAGCTGCGGTGTAGTTCGAAATGATCAGTCTTGTTTACAGACAGATCGATCAATTCTATTACAGAGCCTAATAAATTTAGTGAACTTTATTTAGTCCCTGGAAAACAGTGATGTAAGGAGATGCTTACACAAATAAGACTAGCATCTGTGCTTACGTTAGAAAAAAAGTATGAAGGCTATTGATGCTTCAAATCACTGACTGGGATTAAAAGAAAAAACTAGCCCATAATGGCATATCCATGCTATAGTGTAATTACATGCATCACCCTTTCTCTCATTAAGTGCAATTCAAACTTGTATCAAAAAAATAAATTAAAAAAATAATCACACACCACACCCCCCCCCAACCCACCCCACCTTTTTCTGTTTTATACACTGTTCAAACCACACTCCTATAGACCTTTGGGGTGGTTAGCAGCCCTATGCAATATGCCTCCACGCTTTATTTGGGGTACTGGTAATTACGACATTAAACCCACAGGTATTAATGAGTTAGGTGGGTTTCGAGGCCCGTGCACTTTTGTGATGCCTTCATGCTTCTGGAAATGCAATTGGCTGGTTCATGCCTCCTTCAGCATACTGTATCCTACGTATCTACACACCATATGTCATAAAGTATGATGGTATGGCAGTCTTGCTGTTCTCTGGATGACCTCGTTTTGTGCTGAGGTCTGATGTGGCACCTCCTTACTAATGAGGGTGAAATCATATCATCTCCTTTCCCTACACCAAATACAGCGATCAAAAAGCTAAGTTGTTCATTTTTTGTGGGCTTTCTGTTGTTGTTGTGTGGGTTGTGTGCAGTTGTTTCTTTTATTTTTTTTAAGGTAACAGCCTTGCATTTTTCTATATTAGCATACTGGATATAATTATGTATTGCTTTGTCTTTAATCTTTCAAGTTGTCGTTAAATGGAAGAATGACAGGCTTCTGAACATGACACAAATCTACTTTATCTCTTAAATTAATTACCAGGAGACTGTATAAACACTGAAAACAAATTTAATAAAGGAGGCACTCCAGATGGTTGAAGGTAGACTTAGTCATTCAGAACATTCCTCATTATAATTGCAATACCATGCACAGAGATCCATACTGACGCTTTGGGGAATTTACAGATGAGATGCACTACAATCAGCTAGGAAGCATAATATTCACAGGGTTTTATTGCCACAGAAAAAGCATAACAACTATTGAAGAAAACTAATTGCTGACAGTTTTTGAGCTGGCTTTGGTGCACAATACATTTGTTCTGTCCTGTAGATCCTTGTTTCAAAAAATATTTAAAGTACACATGCAAATAGCAACATATTGTTCTAATCTCCATGGCATTTATGTATAATTTTCCTTAAATGATGCCAAGCTTCTTTTGTCTACAGAGGTGCTTAGCTGGCAATGTGATTCTTTCAAAGGTTCAATTTCAGTGCAGCTCTGGCGAGATACCCTAGATTGTACAGCTCAGGTCCCAATAAAACAAACCGATGAGAAAGGCTTTAAATAGCGTGCTTCAGCATATCTTTCTCTGCTTTCAGATGGCAGCAATAGAACATACTGGCCCCTTTTCTCCGCAGGGGAAGCTCTGGGATGCTGCTCTCATCTGGGAGCAAAGGAAGAGCTATAGTTCAGGATTCTGACCAAAAACAGCTGCAAAAAAGAAGGGATTCCCCCTAAACATCTGCGCTTCTGATCTCTGGTGGCCACTGGAGCATGGCTTTATTCACAGGATTTTTCTGATTCTTGTTGTGTCCTTCTCTTGCTGAGCAAAAGTCCAGCAGGCAGTGTTCTACAGTTTGTTAACTCCACAGAATCAGTAAGGTTGGAAAAGACCTGTCAGATCATCAAGTCCAACCTTCAAATATCCACTTCCAGCTGACTTAAAACATAACCAAATTGCAGCATAGCTGCAAAGGGCTCATCTGTGTGGTGGAAATGAGGGGGGTTTGTGTCATAGACTAGTTCCCAGCACTAATGCTGCTGTATGAGCTTAAGGCACCCCATGCAGAGGTATGCAGAATGGCTACTAGCTGATAACTTAATATTAGTAATCGTGCTTTTAGTACGTCGCCTACAGGTGTAGAAAAGTTTAGACTGGTGTTCAATAACTTCTCCAGGAAGTAAGGAGACTCTGTAAATTCTGTAAGGTGTTTTTGGAACTGTGCTTCAAAGGCACCTAAAGTGTTTTTATTTGCTCACCTGTGCAGTCTTATTATTCATTCCCTCCACAGTGAAATGGTGTTGCACGTCAAGCCATTTATCAAGCTTTCAACTACAGTGTTGGAGGAGTATTGTGGTGACCAGCGAAGCATGCCCGGTGCACGAAGGGCAGCTAATGTGTCGTAAGAATTGAAGGGTCATCAGTCTTGGAAGAGTTGTGAACGGGCATTGAAGCCATAAAAGAGAATAAAGCAGGTAGACAAAGAGAAAATGTGTTTGTAGTAATTAATTAGTTCTACCTGCTGTTGTTGGTTTTTGCTGATGGAAGATGGAGACTTCTCTCATCTTCAGTATCTCTGATTTGATTGCATTGGCTTGGGCACTGAAAAAAGTTATGGTTGCCACTGGAATAGCTTTATCGGTGTGGAAAAAATTACCTACTGTCAGTAGGTAATTCATGTATGCAACAGATGCAGTTGTGCATGAATTGTTGGAATGGAGCCTGAGCAGTGGCTCCTGGGATTTGCAGAGTGCTGCCTGGGCTCCTGGAAGGAAAAATTTTGGTCCAACAGGGCTGGGAAGCGAGGAGAGCATTCAGAGCTGGGAGATGGCACAGGTGTGATGACCAGTGCGATTAGAAATCTCTCCAGTTCAGTGAATTAAAATCCTGGGAGTGTAACTGTGTATACCTGCTTCTTCAAGTAAAAAAAAGCAGAAATTTTAATAACAAGAAGTTTAGACCTTGGAAAAATTCTTTCTTTGCAATATTAGTGTAGAGGCCAGATAAGGTACCAGGGGAGCACTTCCAACACAAATTTGACAAAAGAATGAGTGTGGATTATAGGAATAAAACTATTCAACCTCCTCTTGGCACTTTCTCTACTCCATCCGAGCTCTGGGAAATTCAAATGTATAAGCAACTCCAGAAATAAAACATTTGCTATTCCTTTCAGTCCCTATTTTAAAATTGTATGAGCCTATTTGCAGGGAAAAAATACAACAAAAGGTCTTGTTTAAGCAGGTCACATCTACGAGATCGGAGCATTTTAGTGCTGAAAATTGATTTCTGGACAAAACAGGGGTCAAAGAGGTAAAAATTGGAACTTGAACCATGTTTTCTTCAGCAGCCAGACTTGAGATAACTGTATGGTGGGAAGGCTTAGCAGCAGGTTGAGCTGTGGTTTGCTGATACCGTAAACCTGGCTTTTTAGTCAGGGATGGAGGATCAAACATGCCGTCACTGCATGACAGAAAGTTCTGATGAGAGAAAACTCACTATGAAGGTTGAAGTTTTGTTTAAAGAAATGTTTATGGATTAACTTTGTAGCAGGAAGGTTTTATGCCATATCAGAAGCTTTGTCAGTGGGCATAAATTCAATAGAAAGTAGCATAAAATTCAGGCTGTGCACTCTGACTAACCAGAAATGAAATTATGTGCCAGAGTTTGTGCAGTTGCTGATTCCGTAGTGCACAGGACATGGTATTAATCACTGGGGAGAAAGGTCCTAAATTCAAGTCCTTAAGAATCATGGATAAAGAATCTCTGCTTCCTGAACGGTACTGGAAAGGCATCATGGTAAAGGTGTTTGATGAATTTTTGGGGATGCTTATTAAAGGTGTTTAGCTTTGTGAGGGTTTTTTTTTGTTTGGTTGGTTTTTTTTAATAGAGATATTTGCTATTTTTTTGGGGAGGCGTGCTTATTTTTAGGGGGGATGCTTTTTTAAAGATACCTCTGCCTTGACTTACAGCAAAGCTAAAAGTATATTTAAAAATCAAGTGATTGATTCTCTATTAAATGACACCTAGGATTTCCAAGGAGGTTACGTGTGGCCCTTGTGAAGATTTTTTTATGTATTGCATAGACTTCATTATATCACAAATGATTTTCAAGGGAAGTTTTTGTGTACTATTATAATAGTGTTCTATAACAGTAGTCTGAAATGACAAACTGACTTTGGAAACAAAGCTTTAGTTAACTTTCAGTTTCTGTTTGATTTGCAATATCGTACCATCAACTGTTTTAGGCCAGTTATTGTATTAGTTGCATAGAGTACACTTGCACACGCCCTTTTTTAACTACCGCTATCACAATATCTAGAAAGAGGGCTTGAAGAACAAACTAAGTATGCAGTAATCTTCATCAGAAGTGCATAAAATACTTTCTATGCAACTGTTACGGTTACACTGTAGATCATGGGAATAACAGTGTTGAAGTATGTGCTTTTAATACCCCTAAGAATTTGCTAGTGGACATAAGAAACCGATCGCCGTATAAAACTACAAGTAGGAGATTTTCAAAACCTTTAATCAAAACTGTCTTACCGGATCTTGTAGATTACTTTTACAAAAGTGTTAATGACTGTTACAGAACGTCCTTTTGGAAAGGTCATAGTTTGCTAAAAAGTAAAATATAACATAGTCTGATTGCCTTCAGTAGGTTCATAGGCTGTGATCATTACATCTGACCTTCAAAAAAAAGTGCAGAACATGTAGTTTTCTTGGGCGATCTCTGGCTTTAAATTATGCCTATAGTTCAGCGTTGAATTTGAGTTTAGATTTTTTTTGTTAAAAAAAAAAATCTTAATTTTATAACAGAAATCACAACAGAAAATATAAATAAACTCACATTCCAGATCTAGGGACATTGTCTAGCTATAGTTCCTAACCATATGTAAACATTCTTTTGTGGTGATAATAGTAATCAAAGTTGCTTTCCCAATGCAACGAGCTTAAGGGAGAAGCTGCCTGCTTTCTGTTGTAGAAAAACATATTGGTTGCAGAAGGAAACCAAAGGCTGACAGATTGAATAAAAGGTTCCTAAAATAATGTCATTTGCTAAATAAACAGATAATGTATATGGTTTGATCAGCTGAATAAGGTGAGAGTAGCGAGTTGTATCTAGTCTTTGGCCTGTTGATCTACTATCCCTAGTTATGGAATGGGCATAAGGAGAGATGTCAGGAGAAGAAAAGAATTTTTTTATCCCTGGCTTTGTCATTGTTTTTTAAATAGACAAATGAAATCTGTGGGTGGTGAAAAGCAATGCACTACATGAGCACTAGCGAGTCTAACATTACTTGTTTGTCTTTTTCTCCTGTAAATGAGGAAGTCTATCTCAAATTAATCAGGCTCTAGTAAAAACTCTTCCAAAATGGCAGAACCTTTCTCTCTAGCTCTTGCAGCTACGGAAATATTTCTCTCATCCACTTTCCTGGGAAAAGACCTTACTTATACCCGACATCATAAATTGTTTTGCTCATTTTGATTTCTATTTTGCCTGTGTCCAATTCTTGTTATTTCCTATGATTGCATTAAAACAAAATGCTAATCAGATAGAGGCTGACCTCTGGTAAGCTTGCATGCGTTTCATTTCCTCCAGCTCGTTTATGAGCTCTTTCTTGCAAAACGTCTGGAAAAATAACTAATCCGGAGTCTGGCAAATGCAAATACTCCGGGGTTGAAAGGATGCCCGGGGAGAGTGCTGTTCTGGCAGACCCCCTGGGGTATCAAGTACTCTGCTCTGAGCACCCTGACTGTAATTACAGCAGAGTTACACAGATTGAGAGGCTGTTTCTCCAAAAAGTTAGGGTAACAAAATATTTAGAGTTTAGTTCAATGCCAACTGCACTTCTGGGCAATTTTCCACAGCCTGAAGTGTCCAAGGATCCACTTCTTAAGCCCAGCTCTTAAGATAACTGTCAAACAAACATGGCAGAGCATCAGCCTGCAGCTACCTAGTCTCAAACCTTGTAGGTATCGAACCAGTAGTACCACGTCAAACTTATACTGGTGTCAGCAGAGGTTTTTTTTCCCCTTACTCTTTCTGCTTTTGTCCCCCTCAGATCTTCTGTCTCTGGATCTTGCCCTCGAGGCAATGTTGATGGCTTGTAAAAGAACATTGACATCTTTTTCTGCATGAGCAAATACTGAGCTGGTATAAATTTTAATGCTGTAAGACGGAACACTTGCCACAAAATGACTAGTTGCTCAAAGTTCTTTTGACTTCACTTTTTAAACAATTAAAAGACTATCAACTTCAGGAAGGAGGGGAAAAAAAAAAGTGCTTTTCACGATTACTCGATTAAGTTACGAAGGAGCAAGCACTATGCCACCAGTCAACACCGCAGTGCTGCCTGGAGACTTCATGAGCCCTTCTACTGCTTTTTGCAGAATTTTGCATTTTATTCCTGCTATGACTTTAAAAGTATTCTAGCATAATGTGTGTGTGTGTGAAATTTGTCTGCTTATTGGTGCGTTGTCTTGTTCAAGACACACAAATTCATTATATGAAGCACCAATTGTTAATTGAGTGAAACTACCAGGTTACAGTATGTCTGGTTACGGCGTAAAAAATGGTAGTGTTCTTAGAAACTGAAGATATCTTTCTCTTTTACCCTGGTGGGAGTTGACTTGTCAGAACAACGAGCTTCATAGATTATTTCGTATTGAAATGATTAGATTTTTTTTCACTTTATGTTGTGTTACTACTTACGCATGTGGTCCAGACAGATGCCCATTTCATTGGGGCAACTGGTGTCCTACAGCCTGTCAAGGGCTGGCCTTGGAGCACAAGGATTTCCAGTCTGAGGACACTGTCACTTAAATTTGATTTAAGATCCATTCTGTGGTGTATATCCCCAAATCTGGTAACTTAGAAATTTCTGTGGCTTCTGTGCTTAGGGGCTTCATGAATCACGTCTTTGAGGTCATTAAGCCCTTGCACATGAGAAGTCCCAGTAACAGACCAGTTCCTGGTTGTGTCCAGCATTTCTCTTAACTGTCCTGATTAAAATACGCTGGAAACCTATTTTTCTCAGGATATGTTTTCCTTAGGGTATAATGTAGCCCTTCCTGTTTCTTCAGTGCTGGAAATCATGTTAGTTACCTGAAAGAGATGACATTTTTAGTGTGGTGAAGGAAAGAGGGAATACCAGTACTCGGAGTTAGGAGGGTATTTCTGTCTTTACAGAGGTCAGCTCCCCTGCTATCTCCCTGACTAAATTAGAGCTGGCAAGAATGTGAAGAGGCTCTTGGAGGGGGAAAAGCAGTTCCTGTAAGAGATACTGTTTTTTTTTCTTTTAAAAAAAAGCTATTCAAAGGATTTTGAACTTAAAAGTAATCTCTCCAGCTACAGTAAAAGTTGTAAAGACTGAAGACTCGCTACCCTTTTGGGTTTCCTCCTGTTTAAATCTTTCCAAGTAAGACGTTTGTGTGTGTGGTGTTGTTTTTTTTTTTTTTAATCTCAATAAGGCACCAATAACACCTTCAAGCGGAACAATGAAGTGAGGGTTGATAAGACACTGTTAATAATGATTTTAATTTTTTTGCTCTTTGTTGATGTGTCCATTTGCTGAAACAACATCAACCATAATTCGTTTCTCAGTCTTTTGCTGTGGCTTTGTACGAGTAAATGTCAATAACCAAATAACTTGGTGAGAAACATAACTGCCACACTTTGGAACAATGTGCTGAACTATCAGTGAGACGTTTCAGCTCCCGCTGCTGTTGCTGTGGGAGCCGGAGAGCCTAATGAAATGCACAGACCGTGTCGGTTACATGTTTTCTTGGGGATTTTCCAACAAAACTGTTGGTTGCTCTCTACCCTCCCTAGTTTATCAATGTCTTTTTACACTGAATATTGTTGCTCCAGCCAGATTGTTTCCAGACCTAGTGCTTGTCGCTGATTATGTGTTAAAGCCAGCACCTTATGGAGAAAGGGTAAAAACCAATTTTCTTATCTAGGGGATCCTTATATTTAAAGCAAGTTTAGGAAATAGTTTTTGTGTGTGGACCAAGATGCTAACACGGCTGCCTCTGAAACGTTGGGCCTTCTAACAGCCCTCTGTGCTCAACCATCACTTACGCATTGTCCTGTCAAATGTGATCAACTTTTTGGCTGTCCCTGCTCCTGATCAGAAAGGCACTGTCTTTTACACCCACTGTGGAAAACCTATACAGTCTGGCATCTCAAGGTGTTGGCTATCAAACAAGTTCTAGAGGATCGACAGGGAAACAATCCTTCTCCTGGGACTTCCACGCTTGGCCTTCGTTGCAGCTGACCCCAAAGCATAATCTGTATGATGCGAGCTGTGTGGATTCGTGTCATGCAGGAAAATAAGTAACTCATTTGTGCAAAATAAAATGTGGAAAATATGTTTGGTGGGGTTTTTTTGGTTTTTTTTTTTTTAACTAAAGCAGACCTTCTGATTACTTAAATTCTTGATCACAAAACTACAAATTAACTTAGAAAAAGAGGCTGTGTTCAAAGAAATAATAGGCTTAGAGTATACTTAGCATTAAAACTTTTTCCAGCTACAGTTTAACTTTAAGGCAGATTTCAGACCTTGGGACTGAAAAGTTTATGGGAACATCCAACAGCACTTTGTCTTAGCTGAACACCTCTTCCTGGTCATTGTACCTTCACTTCAGTCAATTCACATGGTGCTTCAAAGCATGCATGCATGCCCGAACTCCTTTTTTTAATTCTGCTTTTGTGGGATCAGGGTTGCACCTTTCTAGTTAGAGTTAAAATGTAAATGAGGCATCTCTGACTTTGAGGAGGTCACCCCTTGGCTGCAAAAGGAAGGTTTTCAAAACATCAGTCCTTACACACATGCCTCAGACTTGCTCAAAGCTTGCCTTGTGAAGGTCTCTGGGTGTCTATAAAATTTTGCTGTCGTGTATCATATGTTTTATAGGGCTCATGCTCAAAACATTAATAAAGCGTGTTTTGAACCCAGGAGAAAGGTTCTTGAATGAAGCTGCTTCCCACTATTCTACAGAGTGTTGATTCCATGTGTCATTGTGCCTTATTTATGTATTGCTGGTAGGTGGAATACAGTAAGATCATCTACCTGTGGTACTCTGTGGGATGTAACATTTTAATCAAAAGAATTCTGAGACATTTTGGACCACGTCAAGCTGTTTGAGTGTGGGGGGTGTCACCTAATTGTGTTGTTTCTCCCTCGCCTGTGACCTAGTCCTTTATATGAGTCACCTTTCCGTTTGGTAACAGCACAAAACTTGATTTGATATGAAGCTAGCTAAAATATGAAGTCCCCAATTCATCTGTGTATTTGTCTCCTTCTAAAGGCAAACAATTCCACTGAACTCTCACTGCTACAAAGCTTGAGTGGATAGTCTTAATCCATTGCATTTAGTAAGTGTGTTATAACTCATGTGAAGCTTAACTTCTTGGCCTAGGGTAATATTGTTATAAATGAGATTTTTTTTTTTTTAATTTATTTATTGTGAAACACTACTTGTAATGCTATTTTTTCACCTGTCAGCCTAGTCCCATTGTCATTTATGGATTTATAGCAAAGGCAATTTTGCTCTGTATTTTGATATGCAAAGGTGAACAGAAATATTGTTCCTTGTTATTGCAAAGGTTATACTGGAGAAACTAGTTGCAATTCACCTGATTTCAGCTAAAGATACCTCCAAGCAGCTAAAGCAAAATGATGTATTTTTGTCAAGCCATTAAGAGAACGCTTTGGTAAAAAGTTGCCCTTGCATAAGTCTCGTTTTTATAGAGCAATTACAATTAGTTTGTACTGTTCAAAGTGTCAGCCAGGAGTCAGTATGCTTCAGGGAAATAAGTCAGACAAGTTTATTACTTCCAGTTTGGAGTGATGGCATGCCTTAACAAACTGCAGCATGCTAAATGGTTTCTGATGAGATGAAAACTCAAATTTTATTACTTCTGAAGGTCATACCATATTATATGTATCACAAATGTATATAAACAACCGTAAAATGCAAATTCAGTTCCTCCATTACGCAAAATTTCCTATAATATAGTTCTAGTTGTGTTTTTTTTCTTTTTTTACTTGGCTTCCACTGAAAGCAGGTCTGTAAGATTTATTTCTGGAGTGGCTGAATTGGTGTCTGTGCTGGAGACATAATCTCAACTAATTGTTTCCATTTTCTTAAACTCAAAGATCTTGGGCTTACACAACTTTGCTTCTCAGTTTGCATACCTATTTATAACAGATAAAACACAGGGACTTCCCCCTGCCCCATACTGAGGAATAAAAGAATTTTTTAATAACAAAACACAGGCTTTGGTTTTTTACTGAAATCTACTTTGTCATGATGGGTAGCTAAATCTTAAATCATTGCAACAGCATGACATGAGGTGCTATTTTCATTATTATAATAGTGATTCAGATCTGCATGCGACACATTTGATCATTTTTTTTTCCCCTGTGTATTTGTGCTGTGTGCTGAATATACTAATGGGCAACTGTTGACTGACATGAGGCACTTGATGGACTAGAAGAACCCAATCCAGAATATCTTTTTTTCATGCTATTATTTTATCTTTTGCATCTGCTGACAAGGTTTCTGGAGAGTTCATTTAAGAGATTTACTATAACCTTAGTGATTTTTTTTTGACAACAAAAACTATTTTTTCTCTCCCAGAAACCTAGTTCTTTCCCAACATATTTTCATGTCTTTCACAGAAAGAGAAAAGTCTGAAAAATAAGAGTTGCAGAGATCTTTGGAGAGAAAAATTGCATAGTTATAACTTATGGCTCTGACTTTTTTGCCTGTAGACGTACAATGTGTTCTATGAGCATTTTATCTCTCAATAAAATGATTTTTTGCTGCCTGAATCCACGTGATGTGGCAGTCAAATATTTTTTGATTTGAAACTTTGATTTTTGAATAGTTCTGAGCTGCAGGATTATTCATGAAGGCCATTGGAGGCTTTTCTGAACTATATGGCTGTCTTTTGTTAGGCTTTGCATTCAGAATTATTCACTTGATTAAATTAGAATTAAACACATTATTTAGAGTTTGCTTTCAAACAGTTCTGTGGTAAATTTTATTATATTTTGCATTCAGGTTTGTTTTGGCTTATTAAAAAAAATCCCAATTAGCAGCTTTCATCCTTTTATCAAATTTTTATAAGAAACCCAAGAACCAGAAAATGTAACTGGCTTCCTCCAACAAGAATGTTTTTATCTGTCTAAACCATGATTTATGACTCTTTATTTTATATAAGTCCAGAACTTGAGATTTAAATTAATAATCTCTTTTCATTGTCTGCTATAGAATCATAGAATCGTTTAGGTTGGAAAAGACCTGTGAGATCATCAAGTCCAACCATAAACCCAACACTGCCAAGTCCATCACTACACCATGTCCCTAAGCGCCTCATCCACATGTCTTTTAAATACCTCCAGGGATGGTCCCTCAGCCACCTCCCCGGGCAGCCTGTTCCAATGTCTGACAACCCTTTCAGTGAAGAAGTTTTTCCTAATATCCAGTCTAACACTCCCCTCCCCCCCCGGTGCAACTTGAGGCCATTTCCTCTTGTCCTGTCGCTTGTCACTTGGGAGAAGAGACCAACACCCACCTCATCACAACCCCCTTTCAGGTAGTTGCAGAGAGCGATAAGGTCTCCCCTCAGCCTCCTCTTCTCCAGACTGAACACCCCCAGCTCCCTCAGCCGCTCCTCATCAGACTTGTGCTCCAGACCCCTCACCAGCTCCGTCGCCTTTATCTGGACATGCTCCAGCACCTCAATGTCCTTCTTGTGGTGAGGGGCCTGAATCTATGAATGAAAGAAGGTTGTCAAGCTTTCATGTAAGTTTTGTATTTGAAGAGACTAGAGAAATTTGGGTACTTAAAGCAATTTGTTATACTGTGTATCTACCAGTTCCTAAACCAAACATGTATGCAAGAGTTAATTGAATGTAAATTTAAAAAAAAGCCAGGGTTTCTATTCAGACCCAAGACTTCTCTTGGAGAACGAGCTGGCTCTACAGCTTCTCAGGGAGTGGGGGAGAGGAGGGCACCTTGATTTTCTTGCTTTATAAAATGCATAATGTGACGTGAAGGTAAACTTGTGTTAATGATTGTGTGGTGCTTAGTACTATAGTGTGAATTCCATAGAAGTGTCTTACCCGACTAAGACTTTAAAAAGTGAACTTTCGAGGAAGCTGCTTTCTTTGAAACAGCTATGTTAAAGTCAGGCTTCTAATCTAAGTCATCACTACAGGCAATGGAAAACAGTAGACCCTTGAGCAGCCAATTCATCCTATTCAGAGATAAGAGGGGGTGAATCATTCTCTGGTTGTGCCTTTCTGCCTGGATTATTTGCGGGGCGGGGGGGTGTGTGTGTGTATGGGAGGAGGTGTCAGAGAGCACATAGATCACTGTCTTCAGATGGGTAAAACTAAAAGCAAGAGGTCTTCAGCCTTAAAGTAAGCAGCTGCAGCTTGATGACTTCAGTGCAATTTTTTCCTGTACCCATCACGCACAAATTTGATATGCAGGTAAGTTATAATACTAAGTATGTAGTGACTAGCATCATAATATTTCTTCCTGGTTTTCTACTGCAGCTGTTATTGCATTACTGAATCTTTCTACCTCTGTTTCTGACTGCTGTTGGGGGGAGCAATCTGCCTGCCATGATTGATGGCAGCTTTTCCCATCACCGAGTCCTGGTTTCATACTCCAGGCATGTCTACATCAAACTTTATTATGAAAGATTCTTGCTTTGTGGTTTCATTATACTGCTATTGCAAGAAGGAAGGACTAGAAGCATAAACATTTTTGTAATAAAGCAATATGTAGATTTCCAGATTCATGTTCTGAAATGCTCGCTGTCTGAGAGAAAAATACAATGCTTCAAGCAGAAAAAAAGCAGCCAGGGAATTATAAGTTAAGGCCCTGGAGAACCCAGCTGAGGTCTCTGCCAGTACAAATAGGCAGTCAGAAAATTATCTGCCCCAAAGGGTTTTAGATTTATAGACAAGACAGGCAAACTGCACATTAGGAAGCGGTGGGGGGGGGAAGCACAGAAAAATGTCTGAGGAGACATGACACGCCAGTGACAGAGCCAGCCACAAGAACGTGGTGACACTGAGACCCTCGTGCTGCTTGTCGCTGGGAAGCCGAGAGCATCTGCCTTGTGTTTGGCAGGGCTGCTGGTCATCACCCGGTCCCGGGTCCAGGCAGGCAGCACACGTGGTGTCCCAAAGCCTCCGCTTCTCAGAGCTAAAGAGCTTTTGTGATGGGAAAGGACCATTTTGAAACATCAGGACGTGGGCTGCGATGTACTTGTCTCTGGAATGGCTGGGTCCTGCAGACTCACAGGCTGCAGCCTCTTAAAACTGGCGCTTAAGCGAACGGTGGGTGGTAAACTGTATGGTCGTGCTATGGTTTCTTACTAGGTTTTGGAGCGTTTCATTGCAAAAGTGCTTGCTGTTTACTGTACGTTTCCTTCTCCCACCTGGCTCCCGTTGTGTAAAAGCACTCCAGACGCTGCCCTACGCGTGGGGTTTACCAGCTTTGCACGCTCAACCTCCAGAGCTGTACCCAACGTAGTTTTTCATAAGCCCTGTGCAGCTGGATGAGAAATTCCAGCAAAGGATGGACTCAAGCAACAGAAAACAAAGCAGAGTTGTGGAAACAAAGTAAAATAAAATGTGGCCTGGGATTTCTAAGGAGATTTAAAGGATAAACTTGGCCAACTTTCCGTGAAATCTGACTGGGATTTAGAGCTGCAGCTCCTTAAAGCTCTTTTGAAAGTCATAATTTAAAAGGAAAGAACAAGAAATTTTAGAAACCAAGTGGTAAGAGTCCATTTCACAGATGGCCCAACACACAGGGTGCAAGTCTGACCCTGTCAAAGGTATCTTTGTCAAAGGTATCTGGCCTCTTGCCATGGGGCTCTAGGAGGGCTGGGGCTCAATCAGAGAGATTAAATATCCTGGCCCATGTTAAAAGGCAAATGAAAAGCAGGGCCAGGAATGCTGTCATTGCCATGCTGTGCCCAATTCCTTGGAGTTTGATTTCTGTCCTGTGCCCAGCTCTGAACTCTCAGCCATGTGAAACCACAATATAAATAAAACCAGGAATGTGTTCAGCACGTGCTCTCTGAGGCTGGGGGATCTGAGAAGGACAATGCAGAGCTACTGTAACGTTGTAGGAGAGAGAGGCTCGTGAAGAGAGCAGTGGAAGACTGAGCCTTGCAAGAAGGCTATGGTTGGGGTCTTCAACCTAACTGCTGCTGTTGTCTTGACTTTCAATGTCTTTGGGGATATTTAATTCAAACACAGCAATTTTTGCTGAAGTTATAAAAGTCCAGTAAGACATATACTTTATTTTTGCTTTCTATACCATGAGGAACAGAGAAGAGATTACTTAGTTGTATTCACTACAAACATGTTCGTCCCAGCTTGTTTACTGTCAGTAAACTACACCCTTGTTAAAGAAGAATGATGATGATGACTAAAATTTTAGTTGACCCTGCATTGCACTGCAAATAACTTATAAAAAGTGTAGAGGAGCTTTGGTTATGATTCTGAATGTTCTTTCTCTGAAATTTTAAGTGTTATCACTTAATGATGGTGATTATAAGACCATGTCAGAGGAAATGATGTAATGGTACAAAAAAAAAGCTACAAAGCACTGACCTAGTTTTAATACAGGAGTGTATTCTTCTATCTGTGAAACTGCCTCAGACTTGACAGCTTCATCAATTAAACTGCCATTCGCACAGTGTGTGATAAAGATTTTGCTAACCTAGGCCAAAACAGTAATTTATGCAGAAATTAAATATACACTTCTTGTGTATGTTTGTTGTTTTCGTGGTATTTTATGTTTGTTTTTGTAGCTTTCATATTTATAATTTTTTCCTACCCAACAAGACTTCTACATTTGATTTCGCTTTACACTTTTAAGAGCATAACAACTTGACTTTACCCAGTCCTTTGTGATGTTGGTTGACCAGGTGGACCATCAGGAATAGCTAGAATCAGATCATTGCCCTTATCTGCTAAGAAGCAGCTTGTACAAAACTGTATGGAACAACCTAATGACAATATAATATGTTCTGATTTAGGAAAACTTGTAAAGCTGTATGTATTAAGTCTGTTAATCACATGCCTCTGAGCATTGAGTCCTAAGAAGCCCCACAGTGCTTACAGTATGGTTAGTAGAGTGTTAATCTATTATCCTGGAAGATCTGATCCTGTAAAGGAACACAACCTCTCAACTAAAGCCACATGCTGGATGTCTTTAGCTATGAACTGCATGTGTTTCACTGAAGATGAGCAAATTTGTGTGAGCACTGTTATGTTCCCAATAAACCAGCAACCTTTACAGCAGGCTCTTAGGTTGTAATCATAGACATGAGCTCATTCTACTGCAGGAACGTCTGGTAGGAGGACTCTCAGCGGTGTGCCAGGGGAGGTTCAGGCTGGATATTAGGAAAAATTTCTTTACTGAGAGAGTGGTGAAGCACTGGAACAGGCTGCCCAGGGAGGTGGTGGAGTCACCATCGCTGGAGGTGTTCAAGGAACATGTGGACGAGGCACTGTGGGACATGGTTTAATGGGCATGGTGGTGTTGGTTGATGGTTGGACTTGATGATCTTACAGGTCTTTTCCAACCTTTGTGATTCTGAGTGGCTGCCTCTATACTTTACTCCTGTAACCTCCTTGCAGTAATTATGATAACCCCAAAATTTAAAGGAGTCATGATTAAGGTTTTTAAACATAAAAAGAAAATTTGTCCTTGTTCTACTCTTATGTTTGCTCTCTGTTCTGCAGCCCATAGGAATCATATTCCAAGCCCTTCTAAAGAACAAGGCTGAAATTTTTCATTCCTTAGAGAAAAGGAAGTAAAGATTCTTACACAGCAATCTGGTTTAAATAATTGAGGCTTTTAATACATAAATAAATATGTGTTCCTTAATCTTGTGATACAGCTATTATATGGCATTTAGAAACAGGCTTTTAATGACCCATTATGTCTCAATGCTCCTAAACTCTGAATGAGAAGGGAATCAGTCCATTGGTCTGAAGTTTGGAGTGTCTGTACACCTATAACTGAACACATCCTCAAACTAGATGACCTCATACATTTGCAAGGTTTATTTTCGGAGCTGAATTCACAGCTCATTTGCTTACCGCTCAAAGAAAAGGCGGGGGGGTGTGGGAAAAAATCCAGCTTTTCTTCTTTGTTTAGAGGAATCCTGGCTCTGCGACCAAGATGCATGTGGATTTCTTCACAAATAGTAGTATTTAGGCATTGAGGTGTGACTGCCAGAATAATAGTGGTCATTTGAATAAACCACTTGAATTTATTCTGTTTTATGGAGATAAAATACCCATATTCATTTACTTAGTTTCAATTTGTATGAGTTAGTGTCTCTCTTCCATTGCCCATCAGCAAAGCATGCAAATAATGATATCAGTGCATGAAATTAGCCCTGACCAAGAACAGTGCACAGTTTGTTACATAAATGGTCAGACTGATTCCTTCCTTCCTATTTTTTTTCGGTTCCCTTTAAGATGAAATTCTGTGAAGTATTAAACACACAGGGCTTATTCACTTGTTTGTGTTGGATAAGTGAATTCGGTGCTTGTGGGAGATGCCAGATGGGCTCCATGGAAGATAGAAGGTCTCTGTTTCTCCACCAAGCAGCAGCAGTAGTGTGTGCTTCCCAAATTGTGCTGCCAAAGTGCCTTAGACCTGACCCATAGGTAAGAGGCTAATTTTGATACCCCTTCAGTCCATGGCATCTTTGACGTTGAGAAAGCTTTAATGCCCCGAAAAGTCCATTTCTTCCTGGCATGTTACTGCTCAGCATGTATGCTTAGATAGTCCTCAGCTTCCACCATTCTTTGAGACAAACATACTCTGCCCTCCAGAAAACATACGTGACTGATGATGCTGCTTGGGCTGCTAAAAAACCAGAAGATAAAAAACATAATTCACTTCCCTTTCAACCATGGGTGGTTGAAAACATCATACATAAAACTGAGAGTTTCTGACAGCTTTTTCTTTTCATAGTCCTTTTACTGGTAAGTAAACAGATTAATATTATAAATGAATTCTCTTGTAACCAGGTGCAGTAGGAAAGCAGAAGTCCATATTAATTTAAAACTGAAATTTCACCTTAGCTTAATAAAAACTTTCCAGAAAAGAACATTCTTAATTCTAGAGTTCTTTGCGGACTACAGAGGGTCATGGCAATAGCTGATTTCACTTCCAGCTGTACGCTAATTTAACTTGTTCTCCAATTGTCATCAATTGGGAGAGCTTAATGAATGTCGGTAAGATTGAGAGCTACACTGTATCTTCTTGAAAAATATACGCATAAGTATTTGCAGTGATTCTGTTTTGTTGTTGCATATTTTGTGCAGTCCATTTCACAGAGCTTAGCATAGCGGATTTGGTGTTTTATGCTGAGATTTGCTAAATCCATCTTGAGAACGAAATGCCAACGGGAACGTTTCTCAGGTTCTCCTTTGTGGTGATCTTCATAATGTTTTTACATTTGAAGGAAGATGATTAATTTGGATGTTTGGGAAGGAAACAAAAGCTGCAAAAGAAACAAATGGGATTGCATGGGGAGGCTGGAGGGGGGCTTTATTTCAGACAGAACAAAACTTGTAATTATACATTGCTTTATCTATTTCACAGTATAAGACTTTCTGAACAATCACAGTAGGACATTAATCATTGCAGGTATTGCAGTCCAAACCAAAGTTAACAGCTTTTCTTTCTAGAATATGTCATCTTAGTCAGGTAAATCCTTATATAAATCAACTACAGGATTATTTATTAGAATACTAAAAGGATCGGTCTGTGTATATCTAGGAAGTTAGCTGAGTTTGCAGCAAATTCTTTGTTAATTCATACAAAGTTTTTTTTTTATTACAGCTAGTCAGAAAATATCAGTGTTCTTTATGGGAACATCTGAGATAAATATATGAAATACCACATTCTCCATCTTTACTTTCTGCCTTCATGTAAAAGGTTAATACCAAAATCCAAATATATATTTTTTCAGCCAAAAAGATTTTCAGTGAGTACTGTCACCTAAACATGAAATCAAAAGTGAAAGTTTGAACCAAAATCAAATATTAATTTTTGAATGGAAGTTCTTACTAAAACTAATTTGTTTCCTGTTTCCAAAATATAGCAGCCAGCTGGAGTTCCTTAGCAGACCTTTAAAATAGTAAAACTGTGTAATTATTGGATTTTTTTTATTAAGCAAAAGTTGTTTTGAGGAAAAAAAGTGGCTCTACTTCTCTCCTTGTTTTTAATGGCTTTAACTTCCTGGCATGTCATATGTTTGTCGTTAGACTGGCGTGTAGCTCTCCCTTACTAAATCAGGGCTATGTCCGATGGCGATACCCATCGCTCGATACAGATGAAGCCGCTGGCAAGATTTTGATTGCAGTGTCCCTTCACCCAAATTGGTCCCTTCACCTATATGCTTCAAGTCCACCCTGAGGAAATGATGCTAACCTCAGGTGGGAGAGTTTAAGCACGTTTTTACTGCTTGTTTGTTACCGGTGGTTGAGGAAGGGGGAGGTGAGGAATTAGGGCAATAGCTTGTTACCGTTCTGTTAACATGGCTAAGAAGAGCAAAGAATTTAGGCTTTTGTGATTGGACATTACTGGAAAGATGTGTTTAAAGTAAGTAAGGGATTTCTCAGTGCTAAAGACAGAAGTTTTCGTCCTACTTTAATACTCTGGGAGAAAAAAAATAGAAATCCACAGGTTTTATCTCTTTCCTTTTAAATTTTTCTCCCACAGCAAAGTAAATTTCTTATCAGTCTTGAACAGGCGGCTTCACTGCCACAGATAAGACCTTTGAGTACTGCCAGAAAATACAAGACATGCAGATACACAGCACACAACAGAATAGCGTATCACAACTTTAACAAGAGGAGAAGCTTCCTCCACTGGTGTGTTATTAAAGATCATCTTCCATTGTGAACTTGGACCCAGTGAATAAATGTGAAGCGGAGAAAAATCTGAGAAGAAAATTGCTAACATAGCCAGTATCTAGTTTCTCTCTCCTCTATCATTTCTTCTACATGCCCTCAATTGTATTCATCACTCAAGCACATAGTTTCCTTCAGTTCCAATCACCACATACAGAACTTGGTGATAGCTTTTTAAGCATTTTATTTCTTTAGTTGTGCCACTGTGCAATGCAATAAAACTGTAAGAAATGGATAATCTCCATCTGGCATTTGCATGTTATCTTCTGCAAACCTTGGCTTGTCCAGTGAGTATAGAAATTGGACTGGATTCAGAAGGGGTTAATCCTTTGCAGCCCACTGTGAATATTTTAGATTTAAATTTTTTTGTCTTCAGTGCACAAACCCCTGTGAAATTATAGAAGCGAAGCAACATATGACTGCCCTCTGAATACAGTGATTTAAAATAAGCTTTTACACCCAGGTGGCTCAGCCAGCAGAATTTAAACGGTGGTGACATCTTATTTGAACTGTAAGATCAATATCTCATACTAATGAAGTTACTTCATTGCAGTTCGAAATGCTGTGGAGTGAATCCTAAAAATCAATGTTTGTCTTTAGACAAGAAGCAGACAGTGTTAAACATTCATTCTTCCTGCTTCTTAGTTTGGTGCTTCAGTTCTTTGTGTTAATTATTGTTTCAGTCTTGTTAATTATTATTTCGGTCTTGCAAGGTCCTGAAGTTGCTGTTGGTTTGGTTACACAGAGTAAAAGAAGCGAGGGAAAGAATCAGCCCTGAGATGCTCTTCCACTCCTGTACCCTGAGCAGAAAAAAATTAAAGGGTGTGGGGGAATGAAAGTGAATAGGCAGGAAAGGAGAAATGAGTGAGCGTTGCCTGCATCCTGAGGGGACGTGTTCTGAATTCTTCTGACAAAGTCAAATTTCATCCCAAAATGCCTGTTTGAACTTGAGATGTTTTTGTTTTGAGGCATTGTGATTGCAAATACAGCTTCAAATCCAATGCAGAGCTCTGCTTTCCAGACAAAACCTTTGGCAGACCTTGGGAGGATCTTGGTGCGTATCTCAGTGTCTCTTCCTGGGGATCTGGATAGGTTTTTGGTTTAATGGAAATTCTGAAAGGGGGGGGGAATAATTTTAATTTGGGTTATAATGAGACTTTAAACTGAAAGTCTGATTAACTGCAAGCCTACTTCTCCTGCCTCACCTTGCCACCTTAAGGACTGCATCATTAACGCTGTGTTATCTAAATACAAACATAATGTACTGGAAAGGAAGATTTAAGGAATGTGTTTCTGACAAAGATGATATGGCATGTCACACTTGCAGTTATCCACATGCATATTAGCTGACCTGTGCCTGCGAGATGCTGGTGAGCGGGTGAAGCTGTGCTGCCCTGGGTACCAGGGCATGGACTGTTCCCTTCCAGGCAGGCTCTGGGCATTTGGTTTTTGAGCTGTCCATTTAACCAAGGAACTAGCCAAAGCTCGTTACACAACTAGCTCAACCACACGCAAAATGACACTGGTGAAAACGGGAGCGGGGCTCAAGGCTTTGCTGCATTAAAAGGAGCAGAGGCAAGAGCATAGAGCCTGCCATGAACGTGGAGCTGTGGACGTTGATGCGATGTGAGCTCTGATCCCAAACTGGGACCTGAATTTCTGCTGGCACTGAGTATGCCTAAAGAAAACAAACAAAAAAACCCCAAACCCACCTTATTTTATCTTCCAGACAGCCCAAACGTGCATACAGACCACGGGTAATCCATCTGCAGGTCAGTGCCCACAAATGGTTCATTTGGTAGGAAGCAGCAGCGTGGCTGCACCGCGGGGCTGCCTGGGGCAGGATCTGTGTAGGTGTCGTTCACAGCAACCGTTTGGCGCAGTGATCATCGTGGAGCAGAGACCGTCCGAGACAAACGTTCAATCTCCTCCCTCGCTGCCAAGTCCGAGCCAAGAGGAGCGCGAATGAAGCGCTGGCTCAGTGGGCTTTCCGAGAGGCAGAGGTGTAACTCTTCTCTCATCTCACTTACACCAGCATCATTATTTCTGTCGGTGCAGATTTACTGGATGTGCAAGGCAATTTTTCCCTGGCATTAGTACAAAAGAAGCTGCTGACAAAGTACCTGGGGAGTGGGTCTTTCCTACCATGGTGTCTGCTGAGGGCTGGGAAGAGGCTGTGCCATGAAGTGTGATGTGAGGGGGAGCATGGCTATAGGGGCACACAACTGCATGGCCCCTCCGGGGCCGTAAATGAGATGATGACTGAGTCAGTCGGTGGGTGAGCCTGCAGAAAAACCCCCTTTATTCTCTTGGGGCGAAGTGGATGACTGTAATGACCTTCGCTCACAGGAGCGCTGCGAGGATTAACTGCTTTAATGTGCATGAAGTGCTTTGGAGATGAAAATGACTCTATAAATCCTGAGGTTGTTGATGACAATTCTAGTTTAGAAGAGGTTTTTTAGTCACCCACTGTCTTTTTCAGAATTGAACAAAAACCTGAGAGAAATTGGAGACTTCTTTACTTGGGATAATGGACTCATTTTGCTTTATTGTTCTGTCAGGTTTTACCCTTCAACATAGCAGCACTGTAACTCTTAACTAGAAGTACCACAACATATAGAGCAATAATTATTATTTACTCAGTTCCCACTAGATGCCTCTGTAATAACTTCTGAGGATAATGTTTCTCCCAAACTGTGAATGTTACCACTATACACAAAATTTGGTCCTCGACACTGCAGAGCCTTCGGATTCTTGCAATACCAGGCCTTTTGAATGGAGGGAGCTTGTAGATGGGAGATGGGAATTTAATAGCAGAAAACTTCTAGATTTCTGATTTTTGTACAGTATTAATAGACTTAGCTGGGGCAATGTCAAAAGTAAAAAAAAAAAAAAAAAAAAAAAGCCCTGTTAGCATTTCATTACTTTGGCTAGACTATTAAACACATCCTTTCCTTATTCATAGTTTGAAATCCTGCCATCTCTCCAAAATCTTAGAACTGTAAATCAAGTTCAGGGAAGATGAAGCAGGATGTCAAAAATCACTCTTCACTGCAAAAGGAATTCAGGAGAAAGAAGCAGCAGGAGAAGAAAACGTTAACTATTTTAAATCAGAGATGACAAGGCAAGACTCTGAGCTTCCCACCAGCGAGTATGGGAACTGAGTGGTAGGTGTCCGTGGCTGTTTGGAAGTGCTGCTGGCAGGAGAGCCGAGCTTGAGGATAGCACCTGGAGAAAACAAATGTGTAAGCAAGCTGTGCATCTCTTACTGGTCTCCTAGGGGAGAAAAGGAAAGGACAGGATTATCAGAAAAGACCTTTTGCATCATTTTAGAGTTTACTTCACTTGAAAGACAACACACAGTTTTGTACCGCTCTTTTGAAGAAGCTGTTAAACCCCGTGGGGACCCTATTGACTTCCACAAATGCTGTGGATCACATGAAAACAGCCAGTTTTTGGTTTTTGTTTTTGTGTTTTTTTTTTTTTTTTCTGCCATTTTAGTGTTGGTGGGATTTTTTCTTTGTTTGTATTTGTTAAACATCTCTGTTACTTGGGGCAGTGTACTTCAACTATCTGCATCTCCCCTCTTCAATCTGTACTACAGAGTTAGGACAGAGGAAGTTCAGTGAGTGCTTGATACTGTACTAATGAAATCATAAGTGTATCTACTCATATTAGTTGAACTGGACTTTTTTTGGCTCTAAAAATTTGTGCTTTAAAACATTTTAAACTTGCTGGATAACAAACCTACTAAAAACATCTGTGCTGGTTTTGGCTGGGATAGAGTTAATTTTCTTCATAGTAGCTAGTAAGGGGCTGTGTTTTGGATTTCTGCTGAAAACAGTGTTGATAATACAGGGATGTTTTAGTTACTGCTGAGCAGTGCTTACACAGAGTCAAGGCCTTTTTTGCTTCTCATCACCAGCGAGTAGGCTGGGGGTGCACAAGGAGCTGGGAGGGGACGCAGCCGGGACAGCTGACCCCAACTGACCAAAGGGATATTCCATACCATAGGACGTCATGCTCAGTCTATAAACTAGGGGAAAGCTGGCCGGGGGACAGGCTGGGCATCGTTGGGAGGGTGGTGAGCAATTGTTTTCATTTGCATCATTTGTCTTTCTTGGGTTTTATTTTTTTTGTTGTTATTTTCCTTTACATTACAAATTTTATTATCATGATTATTTTATTTTATTTAATTTATTAAACTGTTCTTATCTCAACCCATAAGCTTTCTCACTTTTACTTTTCAAACTCTCTCCCCCATCCCACTGGGGCAGGGCAAGGAGTGAGCGAGTGGCCGTGTGGTGCTTAGTTGCCGGCTGGGGTTAAACCACGACAGTCCTTTCTGGTGCCCAACGTGGGTCTTGAAGGGTTTGAGATAATAACAGATTCAACAGAACATATTAGAAGGGATTTCTGTCTGTTAAAAGTTGCAGGTCATGATATTGATTCATCTGTTCTTGGCATTAGTTTATTTGATCTGCACCATGATCTTTTTTTTTGCTGTACCTCTTAAAGTTTGATGTTGGCTTTTTCAGTTTTCTGTACTCTGTAGTGATTAGTGATGTTTTACCTGGGAGATTCAATATTAAAACACTGACCTTGAGCTTAGTCTGGTATTTGGTCTCTGTACTGAAGCCATTACTGTACTTTGGGTACCATCTCATGGAGACAACTAACAGTTATACTTCTTCCTCCGAGAGGTTTTTTGTGGAGGAAGTACAGAACAGCACCCTTGCTACCTTCTTCTGCGCTGTTGTCTCCCTCATTACAATAACTTCTCAGTATCTTGAATATCCTTGGGTAGTTAAAATACTTCTATTGGTATTTCTGAGAAATATTGCTTTGGTTTTGTCTAAGGTTAACAAGCGATTTAGGAATATGACCCAGGCTCCACGAGAGTATGGTCATGGGTGGCATGGCATGTGGGAGAATATGGGCAGGCATCTAGAGAACTCCTCACCTCCAATGGTCTGGAACTTCACTCCTGAACAACTACAGGATCCTGATGAAGTGACAGAATGTTTGGGGGGAAAAAAAAAATAAAGAGGCACAACTTACCGCACTGTGCTGGGCCCTGGCCAGTATCTACCAAACACTGCTCGATATTATGCAGCACCCTCAGGGAGAAGAGAGGGAAAACAAACCAACAGACACTGTGGCTAAACCTCCTAAGAGGGAGCAGGAGGAAGAATCAGAAGAGGCAGCCTGTTCTGCGGCAGAGCAGCCACAAGAACAGGAGGAGGAAGAGACTGAGATAATCAATGAGACAGAAACCACCCGCTCCCTATCCCTAAGTGAGCTGCAAGATATGTGAAAAGATTTTAGCCATCAACCAGGTGAGCTAATTCTCAGCTGATTCCTTCGATGCTGGGATATTGGGGCCAGTAGTCAGTAATCGGAGGGTAAGGAAGCCCAGCAGCTGGGATCCCTTGCTAAGGATAAGGCCATTGACAAAGGGATTGGAAAAAAGGCAGGAGTCCTCAGTCTTTGGCAGCGACTCCTTTCAAGTGTGAAGGACAGGTATCCCTTCAAGGAAGAACTCGCAAATTCTCTAAGGAAACGGACCAACATCGAGGGGGGCATCCAGTATCTGAGGGAATTAGCCGTGTTGGAGGTGATCTATAATGACCTGGATGAAAACCTGGAAGGCTCTGCAGAGGGATCTGGACAGGCTGGATCGATGGGCCCAGGCCAACTGTATGAGGTTCAACAAGGCCAAGTGCCGGGTCCTGCACTTGGGTCACAACAACCCCATGCAACGCTCCAGGCTTGGGGACGAGTGGCTGGAAAGCTGCCCTGCAGAAAAGGACCTGGGGGTGTTGGTCGACAGCCGGCTGAATATGAGCCAGCAGTGTGCCCAGGTGGCCAAGAAGGCCAACGGCATCCTGGCCTCTATCAGAAATAGTGTGGCCATCAGGAGTAGGGAGGGGATCGTGCCCCTGTACTCGGCGCTGGTGAGGCCGCACCTCGAATGTTGTGTTCAGTTTTGGGCCCCTCACTCCAAGAAGGACATTGAGGTGCTGGAGCGTGTCCAGAGAAGGGCGACGGAGCTGGTGAGGGGTCTGGAGCACAAGTCTGATGAGGAGCGGCTGAGGGAGCTGGGGTTGTTCAGTCTGGAGAAGAGGAGGCTGAGGGGAGACCTCATCGCTCTCTGCAACTGCCTGAAAGGGGGTTGTGGTGAGGTGGGTGTTGGTCTCTTCTCCCAGGTGACTAGTGACAGGACAAGAGGAAATGGGCTCAAGTTGTGCCAGAGGAGGTTCAGGCTGGATATTAGGAAAAATTTCTTTCCTGAGAGAGTGGTGAAGCATTGGAACAGGCTGCCCAGGGAGGTGGTGGAGTCACCATCCCTGGAGGTGTTCAAGGAGTGTGTAGATGTGGCACTGTGGGACATTGTTTAGTGGGCATGGTGGGGTTGGGTTGATGGTTGGACTTGATGATCTTACAGGTCTTTTCCAACAGTAGTGATTCTGTGATAATTACCCAACATATGCAGAGTGGTGGGAGTCCCCTCACTGAGCTCAAGAGAGCTTCTAGCAGAGGCAACTCAATTGTTAAAAACCACCAGGAGAGATGGAAAACTACACAACACCTTCTCCATTGTGGTATTGGCCTGCTCTGTGCCAGACTCTGACTTCAACTCAAAATTTTGGGACTCCAGGAATTATACAGCCACAGGAATTACATAACACCTGGCTGTTTAAGTGAAGATAAATTTTTGTAAATGGTTATCACTCCCTGTCCCCCTCCAAAATCCAGCACACAACTTACAAAATAATTTGAATAATGAAAGACAGTCAGAGTGCCTGTTCAGGAACCATGGATCATCTAAATTGCTCATCTCCTGCTACCCTTGTGCTTAAAAGAGACAAACAGATTTTTTTTTTTTTTTTCCTCAGGTTTGTGACACAAAGATTTTTACTGATTCTCTTGTGCATGATGCTCAAATCAAAAGAAAATCCCATATTTGAATAGGGGGAGGAGTGGAACAGGGATGACAGTGCATAAAACCACCTTAACAATACATTTTCCATAGCTATCATCTTCAGTCATTTTGAAATATTTACATCTACCTCTTTATCCAGCTCTCTCTTATTTTGGTATCTAAGCATTTTGCACAAAAGATTGAAGTGAAAGTTCCTTGTGTCAAATAAAAGCAAGCTTATTGCCCTTACTGGGATCCTCAACACACATACATTAGTGGGTAGCATCACTGAGACTCTTGATTTGTCTGAGGACCCTTCACCCCTTCTCTGCCTCCCTCTCCACATGAAGAACTGGTTGAGATGGAGGCTGAGCTCTAGAGCAGACTTCTCCCTGTTTGTTCTCTTTTCACCTCCTGGCAAGTATGACACTCTTGGTTTGGCTCTTCCAAGGCTCAGTCCCATTAGGATAGATACCTTTCCTTCTGTTGCTAACATTTGTTTTCCACTGGGCCAATGTTGATGTGAGAAGGTCATCACTCTAGACCATCCATCTTAGGGGTAGCTCTGAAAAACAGCAAGCAGGGGTTTTGTAGCATGGTCTTGAAATGTGTTTTGCAGTCGCTGTGAAGCCAGTTCAAAGCATAAAATTAAGGTAGTGTGCTGCCAGTAAGCTGAGTTGGTGGCCAGCTGAACTGCTGCCCTTTTTGCTGGCCTTCTTGGGGTCTTGATCTTCATACCTGTGATGCAAAATGGTTGGATTTCATTGACTGTATAAAATCAATGAATATTGTAGGCTATTCTGCATGGGTTGAGACTTGCTTTTTGTGGCTGTCAGTTCTACCCAGCCATCTCTTGCCTGTGTTCACTTATGTGTTACTTCATGCCAGTGCAAGCTCTGTGAGGCAGAGCCTTTCTTCTGATATATAGTCTGTAACATGATAGAGTTCAGTTCTGTGATGAAGGCTTCAAGCGCTACGGACTTGCACATTTTCTCTGTATTAAAGGTAAGGCAGGCAAAACACAAAATGTTAGAAACTGCTTCTCTGAAGGGAAACGTGTAAGTTAATGAGAGTGCAGGAGCTGGTATGTCAGCTGCCCAAAGAGATAGGTGACAAGATATAACAAAATAAATTTTAATACGCATCCGTGGTAGTACTAAACAGGACATGAATTCTATAGAATTTGTAACAAATCCTCTTTTTAACCAGTTTAAGTGGCTAAAGACTTAGCCATTGGCTTACACCATGCACGTCTGGCTAAAACCTTTTTAAACAGTCTTTCCTTCAGTATCACATTGGATGATTTCTCTACCCTGTCTGTAGTTTCAGCCTCGATCATCTACATTTTACAAGGTCAGACAAATATCTTTATGTATTTTCCCAAGTTTTCATCATTCTTTAGAGACCTTGTAAATATCTACACTTAGTTTATTGTGCTGTTTAAAACCTCTCTTCAAATCTCTCTTTTGTCCTGTTGTCTCATCTTTTTTTTTTTTAATAACTTCTCATGAGATTTAGCTTTGAGATGGATAGGCAGTGAAATAGATAGAAATAGGAACCAAATAATATAGCTGTTGTCTGCTTTCCTAGGACTTGCCCCAGTTTTACTTGTAAAAATTCTGAAGTTTCTTTCCCAGCGGCAACATTTAGTAGAGAAGTAATTGGATTCAGAATGCATCTGTTAAAAGCATAACTGCAGCACCAACGATTTGGTTATTTTTTGCTTATGTCTTTAGATTTCTTTGGCCTTCTCAAATTGATCTTCATTGCAACTTTTTTATTTTAACCGAAATTTTTAACTGTTGCTGTCTTACTACATCTAAAATAACAAGACCTTATGTCAGCAGCTGGACTCAGAATAGGTATGTGTATTTTTTCATTCCAGCAATGGTTTAGTCATTGGCATGCATTACCACTCTTGATGCTCATCGTGTGCAGGGAAACAGCTTTAGGGAACTGTTCATCAACATTTAGGAAACATGAACTACTTAAGCTTTTCTTTATCTGGAGGGTGGTTTGCAAAAAGGTATGCATATTATTGTTTGAACTTAAAAATGAGATTCTGTGCATGCCCTCTGGCTTAACATCATTTTATCAGTTTTTCCCTCCCTAGAAATTATTGCTTTTATTCCAGCGGATGTCGCACCAGGTGAGAGAGCTGGTACGAGCCTGTGTGCTTAGCGGTGGTTGAAATTGCAAAGCCTCTAGCCACAGCACCAGAGCTCTGGAGATGCTCGTGGCATGAGTGGGAGCATTTTTCTGGACCAGGTCTTCAGTGCTCGTGTGAGGAGAGAGTCAAGGTTGATGATATTTAGCAGAGACTACTTTTTTAGTGAGGCAGGTCCTCAAATGCATGACCAGTGTAGCTCTGATAGTGAGGAGCGTAAATGTGAAATGTCCTTCACTTTCCCTTTAAATATAGAAATTAAATAACTCGGAATTATTCCTGTTCTAGTTTATTACCTATTTTTATGTTTCTGTAAAGAACTATTTTTTAATACAGTCATTAATTTTGTCATTGTGGAATGAGGTGTACAGCACATACAATAAATCCCATGCAATGGATGGGGGGAATTAATGAATAAACAAAAGAACAAAATCAACTTGTAGAAAGCTGTAAAGTCTCCTGAATTTTGTGTGAACATATTTTTTTTTTTTTCTTCTTTCTGTTATTTGTGCTTCCATATTGTATTAGCTACAAAAAAAGTTCAAGCTTGATTATACAAAACTACTCACTTCCTTTCACTTAATCCTTTAAACATTACACATTACAAAAAAGCTATTAGTATAAAATTTTTTAAGCTCAATGTAATTAATTAGCACTAAGGATTTCAAATGCTCTCTGGGAGGAGAGTACTGTCTCTCCAGGCTGGGGAAAGGGACAGTTTATGAGGCCCAGGGCAGCTCTGCTGCTGCAGCTGGGAAGGTGGGTGACAGGCTATGTGGTTTGATGTTATTTCGTTGCTTTAAACTTGGGGTTAATTTTTTTTCTGGAGAGCTGTGACTCTTCATATCATTTTTCATAGCTGTGCAGATCTAGTCTGCTTTAGGGCAGCAATTTTCTGTGCTTCAGAGAAATCGTGGATAACTTAAATGAGATGATAAATACATACATTGGTTAGCCAGCCAAGACAATGTGTAGGTCTGCTGTTACACAATGTCTAGCTTCCCATATTTATAAAAATAAAGGAGAACCATTTCAAAACACTTTAGGTTCCCTAGGGGAAGAAGAAGAATTTTTTGCTGAAAGGTAAATGCTTCAAGAGAAAATGTCCTTTTCTTACAGTTACCTAGATCATAATTTACAGTGGTGACTATAGGTAACAATTCCAGGTGTTTACTTTTAAGTGTTCTGTACACCAAATATTCCAATAAAAACATGACAACCATCATTAAGACCGTGTTTCTTGTCAGAATTTAGGGCATTTAGGATGTGGTTTTCAAAAGTAGTTGAACCCATAGTCCTGCTGCAAATGTTGTATTAATATAAACACTGGATATCCAGCAAAAGACCAGACAGACGTCTAAATGCTTAAAAAGCCCAACTGCCAAACAGCAGGAAAATAGGTTAGGCATGCAGTGGTATTAATCATCTCTACAGGTATCCAGGAGAGAAAATAGAAGTATTCAAGTGGGCTATTAGGCATGATGGTTGTGCATCTGCCACGCAAGTGTGCCCCTTGGAGAACAGGGCAGGAACGCAGAACTCCGTCTTCAAGCCTTGAAGACTTGGCAGCCTGCCCCCCCGGCCCCCAGATATTTGTCTGCGTGTTTAGCAATCTTCAGCTGGTTGTCTTCCATGAACCTGTCCATCTTTCTCTTGAGCCTATGTGCAATTTTTAATGTGAACGAAATCATGCGGCGTGAGGGTTGCTAGGCTAGCTATAGGTTTTATAGAGAACCATCTCCCTTTATTTGTTCTGAACCTGCCAGCTGCTAGCTTAATTTGATGTCCCTAATTCTTATACTGAAGAGATTGTCACAAACAGCGCCTACTCTCCGTCTCTGTGGAATTCCAGATTTTGCATCCTTTCATTATAACTCCCCTGAGCATCTCTACTCCCAGCTGAAAAGTCCTAGCCTGCTGAGCTGCTTCTTGTAAAGAAGCCTTTCCCTGCCTTGGCTGGTCCTTTTTTCCCTTGTTTGACCTTTTACACTTCCATTATTGCCCTAATAATAGGGAGGTGCAGAAAGATTGCAGACGCTTCTCTAAGATTAACATCTTAAATAACACAACTTTTTCTGGAAAATCTTACTCCTTTTGCTCGTGCTTGCAGGCTCCTGCTACATGTAACACTGGCAGGTACTTGTCAACCTTATGTATGCACCTCCCTGCAATGCTCTTGTAGGCAGAATATTAATTTATCTTCATATTAGCTATCACGTTCATGTTATCCAATTTAAGGGGCTTTATAGCCAGTTCTCAGCAAGCCATTTTATGGATGAGCGTTCATTAGGATCTGGATAGAGATATCACTGTAGGACACTTTGTAATCCTGTATTTACAAAAATAGAACTGAACGATTTCAAACAGTTTTGGGACTTGGGGGTGTGTGTGAAAGTCTTTGGAAAAGCAGAAGGTCTTTTTAAAACTGCAGAGTATTTTTAGCGCTATTCTGTTAAGGTGTGGGTAGGAGGTACGTGTATAGGGTGTAGTCTGCTCAGCTCCTAAAAGCTACTGGCTGCAGGTTACTTTAACCTTTTGCATTGTATTTTCATTAAAGAAAATGAAAAATTGCAAATATTTTTCATTGAAGTTGCGAAAAAGCTATTTGTAAAGTTTTGGAAAGGGTATGTTGATTTTGCCTTTATCTTTTTTCCACCACATTCGGCCCCTTTCTTTTAAGTTTTGCTACTGAAAAAAGCCCCAAAGAGAAAAAGGAGCAGGGAAAATCTGACATCACAGCACCTTTTTTTTTCTTTTTCTTTTTTTGAGTGATGAAAACATGAATGTGAATTTTTAAAATCAGCCTGCTTTTCAGTAAGGAGTTCTGATGAGCTTTTGTTTATCTTTAGTACAGAACTTGAAGTAATTGCAATCAGCCTTTGAACGTTCGGGCTGACCAGGCGCTGTGATCTAGAGAAGCACGGAGGGCTGAAGGACATGCCTTAGGGGGGAACACTTGAGCTGTGTCTAATTCTGCACCGTACTGGATGGCTGTTTAACATGGGAAGAAGCAGCAGTGTATTTTCCGGCACTCTCTTCATGCGGTTCTCAGGCCAGGTTAATGCAAGGTTCTGGTGCTGAAACCACGCGTTTTAGGGAGTTTTGTTCAAAATTATTTTACCAGGACCACTGATTCTTCGCAGTGAAAACTTTTCACAGAAATGTGTTACTTTTTGATCAGATTTTTAAGTATGTCCACACCAATAAATGTGTTTTCATACACCAGGAAAGTAAAGGGAGGATCTCCTTAGTTTCTTGTATCTCCTACTGAATTTAAATATCTTAATTGTGAAGGGAATTGGAGCTATGAGAAGCAGACAGCTAATGATATTCCTATAATGAAATTCCTATTTCCTTGACCGCTAAGTTTCAGCTACTTTATTCACTACATCTCCCTTTACAGGGTATAGTGTAAATAAATGACCACAGGCCTTGATCCTGTCAGTGGTGGCATTTGGGGATGTGAGATCCAGTGGTGCATCTGGATTGTTGCTGACTGGGAATCTCAGTGCAACACTCTTCCAGTACCAAAGTGTGGTGAAGCCAGTGCTGACTTGTAATGGCACTCTTCTACACCATCCAGCCACTTTTAAAAGCTCCACAAGCTGAGTATTTAGCAAGTACTCATAGCTGAGTGCTTCTCTTACAACAGAGTTGAGAGTGTTTTTTTCTGGAAAGAGCAAATAATAGTGGTGTTTCAACAGTAAAACCTGTGGTTCTCTGCTATATCTAGTTAGAAGAAGAAACAGAAATTCATGGTGCAAGCTCGCTGCCATGCAGTTCTGACCTCCGTTTTCTAGCTCAGGATATGTTTAACACTTTTTTTTGCTAAACAACTTAGTAGATTGTGGAGGTAAGTAGGCAGGTGCTGGGACTCTAGAACATATCGCTTACACAACACTCTTCTTTTTCTCTCGTGATCTGGTTAACAGCCCACTTCCTGCACTTATTAAATCAGCGACTACTCACCAGGCACAAGAAAAAAAAACAGCCCCCTTTCTTAAGATAGGTTGCCTTCAGCTTTATGCTATGTGAGGTTGACTGCTGCTCAGGCTTTTTATCCTGAAAGATATAAACCCTGTTTGCCAGACTGTAAACCCCAGTGGTAAGCAAACGTGAAGGATGAAGTTAGAGAGCTGGAATCACCTTGAATAATGGTGCTCCACAGAAATCACAGCTGGCATTGCTCTTATGATAATAGAATTGTGTGCAGGGGTTGGGCTATAATGAAGTTTTGTGCTGTAGACCAGGGACTCTGATGTACTCAGATTGATGGAACCAAATCAGATATTCAAGGGAGAGGCAATTAATCCTTCATTTAAGGACACTCAAATCAGCAAGACATCTAGTGTTAAGGATATAAATGAGTCTTTAATGTGGGCTTCATGATAGGTAACTCCTGCAGAGGCATCTATCAACTGTACGTAATGGTAATTTGCAACTCCCCGAGGAGTTAGAAACAACAGCTGATAATTTCTCAAGATTTTGCTGCTAGTATTCACAGCAGGGTTAGCCTCTTGCTCAAGGAGTAGGCCCAGCCCTTTAGCAGATTGGTATCACACTAATTTTCTTCTCTTCTGAAGAAGATAAAAGGTTGGTTTGAAGAAGGTAAAAGGTTGGCTCTAAGAAAGGATATGTTGGAAAACTCATTGGAGTGGTGTCCAATGTGTAACCCAGTAGGCTACCGTTCGGTGCCTGGGCTTGGGGCTTTGGCATGAGATTCAAAAGGAGCCATGTGGTGATCTGGGAGATGTCAGAAGGCAGATGTTTGTGAAATGGTAACTGTAAGGGGATGGTTTAAATCCTGCCCTTCATCCAAACTTCCTTATCGCACCTGGGGCTTCAGGAGAGCTCTTCTCTAGACAGCA
The DNA here is from genome assembly GCF_030936135.1 of Gavia stellata. Taxonomy (NCBI): domain Eukaryota; kingdom Metazoa; phylum Chordata; class Aves; order Gaviiformes; family Gaviidae; genus Gavia; species Gavia stellata. The sequence goes on from NC_082602.1 coordinate 35,127,527, forward strand.
AGACCAAGGTCCTCTTCTGAGAGCAGGTATCTGTCTCACAAAACTAGTAGAACAGAACTAGAAAAAAGATAGCATTTATTTTAAAACATTTCTTACAATACATATGCAGGAAGAACATCTCCTGGGGGAAAACCCTCATCACTGTGATTTTGGCTAGTTGGAATACAGGGGTGCATGCCCTCCTAGGTCACGCTCCCAGTTGAGACCCTTTTGTTCTGATTTTTGGTCATTGAAAGAATCCAAGATTCAATGGATCACAGAGAACACATGTGAGAGTGTTGTCCTGTAAATAGGAAGGTTGGGACCACTTATGTGAGAGGGTCCTGAAAAAAAATGTCTCTTTCTGGCTTTTGTCTTGTGACTACTAAATAAAACATCCCTGTGTCAGATGCCAGAACTTAGGTTTGCCTCTCCGGCATGCAAAGTGCCCTAACTTCTCAGGTATGATACCTGATCTCAGAGAGGTTTGTCCTTCAGAACTGTGGAGGTCTGCAGTCTGGACGTCCTTGTCCCAGACAAGTCTGCCCTTGCGTATGCCACTTGGAGGTCTGGCGCAGTTATTGACGATAACTTTTTGACTCAGGTTGTGGAGGAGCCAACAAGGAGAGGTATACTACTGGACCTAGTACTGACATTAGGAGGACATTAAGGTTGGGGGCAGCCTTGGCTGTAGTGATCATGAGAAAATAGAGTTTAGGATCATGTACAGTATGCACAAAACAAGTAGGATTGCAACCTTGGACTTCAGGAGGGCTAACTTTGATGTCTTCAAGGAACTGCTTGGAGAAATCCCATGGGTTAGGGCTCTAGAGGGTAGGGGGGCTCAAGAGAGCTGGGTGATATTCAAGTCCCACTTCCTCCAAATTCAGGACAGGTGCATCCCTAAAAGCAAAAAATCAGGCAAGGGAAGCAGGAGACCTGCATGGTTGAGCAAGGAGCTTCTGAAAAAGCTCAAGTGGAAGAAGGAAGTTTATAGTGTGTGGAAGAAGAGACTGACCACTTGGGAAGATTACAAGAATGCTGTCAGAGTACGCAGGTATGAAACGAGGAAAGCCAAGGCCTCCTTGGAATTAAACCTGGCAAGGGATGTCAAGGTCAACAGGAAGAGTTTCTTCAAGTACATCAGAAGCAAAAGGAAAATGTGAGCCTGCTGTTGAAGGAGACATGGTGACAGATGATGCAGAGAAGGCGGAGTTACTGAATGCCTTCTTTGCTTCAGTCTTTACTGTTCCAGCCAGCTCTCAGGAGTCCCAGACTTTGGAGGTAACAGAGAAAGTCTGGAAGAAGGAAGACTTTCCCTTGGTTGAGGAGGATCAAGTTAGACTGGTTAAGTAAACTGGACATCCACAAGTCCATGGGTCCTGATGGGATGCACCTGCAAGTGCTGAGGGAGCTGGCAGAAGTCATTGCTGGGCCACTCTCCATCATCTTTGCCTGTTCTCCAGGACCTTTCAAAGTCCCTGAGGACTGGAGGAAAGCCAATGTCACTCTAGCATTCAAAAAGGGCAAGAAGGAAGACCCAGGAAACTACAGGCCAGTCAGCCTCACCTCCATCCCCAGAAAGATGATCTAACAGCTCATTCTGGGTGTCAGCTCAAAGCATCTGGAGGAAAGGAAGGTTATCAGAAGTAGTCAACATGGATTCACCAAGGGAAAGTCATGTCTGACCAATCTGATAGCCTTCTATGATGCCTGGATGGATAGATGAGGGGAGGGCAGTGGATGTTGTCTACCTTGACTTCAGCAAGGCTTTCGACAGTCTCTCACATCATCCTCACAGGCAAGCTTAGGAAATGTGGCTTAGATGAACGGACAGTGGGGTGGATTGAAAACTGGCTGATAGATAAAGCTCAGAGGGTTGTGATTAGTGGCACAGAGTCTAGTTGGAGGTGTGCAACAAGTGGTGTTCCCCAGGGGTCAGTACTGGGTCCAGTCCTGTTCAATATATTCATCAATGACCTGGATGAAAGGATAGAGTGTGCCCTCAGCAAGTTTGCTGCTGACAAAAAACTGGGAAGAGTGGTGGACACACCGGAAGGCTGCGCTGCCATTCAGCGTGACCTGGACAGGCTGGAGAGTTGGGCAGAGAGGAACCTTATGAAATTCAGCAAAGGCAAGTGTAGTGTACTGCAGCTGGGGCCAAATAACCCCATGCATCAGTACAGGTTAGGGGCTGAGCTGCTGGAGAGCAGCTCTGTGGAAAGGGACCCGGGAGTTCTGGTGGACCACAGGATGGCCATGAGCCACCAATGTGCCCTTGGGGCCAAGAAGGCCAATGGCATCCTGGGGTGCATCAAGAAGAGTGTGGCAAGCAGGGCGAGGGAGGTTCTCCTCCCCCTCTGCTCTGCCCTGGTGAGGCCACATCGGGAGTGAGGCTGAGGGACTTGGGTCTTTTTAGTCTGGAGAAGAGAAGACTGAGGAGGGATTTTACCAATGCTTATAAATACTTCAGGGGTGCCAGGAGGATGGGGCCAGTCTTTTTTCAGTGGTGCCCAGTGACAGGAGGAGAGGTAACGGGCACAAACTTGGTCATAGGAAGTTCCATCTAAACATGAGGATGAACGTCTTTCCTTTGAGGGTGGCAGAGCCCTGGAAGAGGCTGCCCAGAGAGGCTGTGGAGTCTCCTTCTCTGGAGATACTCAAAACTCACCTGGATGCATTCCTCTGCAACTTGCTCCAGGTGACCCTGCTCTGGCGGGGGGGTTGGACTAGGTGATCTCCAGATGTCTCTTCCAACCCCTGTCATTCTGTGATTCTGCCCTCCATAAAGTCTGGGAGTCAAGCTGAAGGGCGAGGCTGAGATTTTGTGAAAGCAAATGGGGCCTCTTCACCTGGATCGCACTTATGCATCCTGCCTTCTGGGGCAGCGGCGCTGTCTGCATCGTTAAGGCAAGGTTGTTACTAGCAAGTGTGTGGGCCAAGGCTTGACTCAATAGCAGATCCTCATCAGATTTCTGTTCCAGAGTAATATAGGGTGCTTAATGTACCCACCATAAGGTAACAGGCAGGCAGGATGCCCAGCCTTTACATGAGCAGCTGAAGATGCATAATCTTGTTTAGGAAGATCTTGCAGTCTCTACTTCCCCTGTCTCCAACAAGTGGTAGCTACTAATGTCCATCCATGGATAATTTTGCCAATCTTTTTTGAGAACTTGCTTCTGGACAAATTCCATAATTCAGTCCCAAGTGCCAATCCCAATCTCTTCCTGCTTGGTTCCCCACAGCACTTGCACTGAACAGAGAGGTTGCTTTGCCACATTGGCCTCAGGTAGCAGATATCCATTCAGTTTGTAATAATCTGCAGGCAAGCAGAGTGCTAATCCTAACCCAGGCTCCACAGCAGCATTTGAAGCAGGGGAAGTAATAAGAATTTCTGTCATTCATCTTTCTGTTGGGAAACTCCTGAAGAGGCACTGGAAATTGATTACTAAAAACCTGATTTGGATAGAAAGTATAAGTTACTCTGTAGTGCTGATTAGCATGAGAAGGGCTTTATTAATGTTTTTCCTGCACTGTACATCCAGTGGCAAATTAAACCTTGAAGGTCATTAGTCATAGTGCTAAGACTTCAATTGAACTTATCCATTTCCCAGCAAACTATGTTGACAGCTGTCTCCCTTCTTCTCTACCTGACTTTTTGACTCTCCCTAAGAGGGAAGTTGCATATGCATGTGGCCCCAAGGATGCGGGCAGTTACACCCATGAGGAGTCCCGCTGGATGTGCAAACCTGAGCACTTGAATGATGTTTCCAGCAATGAGGCTCCTGTGAGATCCCATGATAGGCTGGTGCAGGTTTCTGAAAGCAAGATCAAGATGACTCTGACTCTGTCTTGCTTTGAAAAGGATTATGGAGAAGAGGCAATTTATTGCATCCTACTCGGACCAAATTCTTCCTCAGAAGGTGGATATTAAGCGACCTATGGTAACATGAATTTTGTAATGAATTTTACTTTTTTCACTTTAAGTTTAATATATTAACTAAAGATTGTTACTTTTTCCACCCTGAATAATGAACACGGATAAAGCTTTAAAATATTTCTAGATGTAGCTGGAAAAATCCCCAGCCTCTTCACTTTCTTATTTACCTTGCTTACACCTAGAAATAATAGTTGGTAGAGTGGATTGAAAATAATATTTGTTTTTCTTGATTGTGTTTTAAAAAAGGAAAAAATCATAGAAAAATACTTTTTGCTGAAAAATTTTAGCCTCATTTTGTTTTTGAGAAATTAGCATTTTCTGTCCTTCACTTATTTGTCAAAAAACTTGAAAGAAAAGAAACCATTTTTTGAAGATGTTTCAAATACTGAGGCCTTCTTTGTCTCATCGTTACACATTTTTAATTTTAATAATACAAATATCTTCATGGAAATCCAGGTAGAAGAAGTATTTTGTGAGGAAGTGCTTACAAGATTGAATGGGTACACAGCTCCTATGGTAAACTCTGAAAAATGCTCTAGATAAAGAAGAACAGATAGTAATGTCTTTACAAAAGCTTTTTTCAGACTTTCATGAATGATAACTGAAATACAGTTAATTATAATGGAAAAAACTTCTGTAATTTTCATAAATAATCACTCAAAGTATTAATAATCTTAGTTGTAAACCTATTATGTCCAAGCTTACAAAAAAAATCTACATGAAGCCTGTGGTTCAACTGTGCAAGTAGGAGAAGGGATGGTCTGTTGGTTGCTCAACCAGAAGAAGAGAACTGCTGATGAAGGGAGGCAGGACAGCATTCAGTATATTCACAGATGCTTTGAGACTGTTCTTTAAAAAAAAATAATTGCCTGAAAAACATGTCTCTTGTAATAGGTTTCACTGTTGAACGGTGTGTGAGTTGTTTTTTTCTTTTGTGGAAGGTTCTCTATTTTTTTTCCATCTTAGTTTTACTGCAATTGGAATCTGTCATGTCCTTACCAACTTAACCAACCATTAAAAAGCCTGTTTAACTCAAGAAAAAAAGTCAATACTTGCTCTCAGTTATATGTCCATAAAAACGAAAATCTATTATCCTTGCTTATTTCTTTTTGCCCTCCTGAATTCTGCGCCTTATTCTGGGGGCAATGTTGCTACCATGAGATTCCAAGTCCTCCTTCTGCTGTTGGAGTGCAGTGTGGAGCATGAAATGGTGCTGGTCAGCTAGTTCACTCGGCAATGGGAGCCCCACATACAGCTCCCTGCCTCTTTGAAGACCATACTGCTATTAGTTGGGCCAATCTGTTGGCTGGTGGGTGAATCACAGAATGATCGGGGTTGGAAGGGAGCTCTGGAGATCACCTGGTCCAACCCCCCCGCCAGAGCAGGGTCACCTGGAGCAGGTTGCACAGGAATGTGTCCAGGCGAGTTTGGAATATCTCCAGAGAAGGAGACTCCACAGCCTCTCTGGGCAGCCTGTTCCAGGGCTCTGCCACCCTCAAAGGAAAGAAGTTCATCCTCATGTTTAGATGGACCTTCCTATGACCAAGTTTGTGCCCGTTACCTCTCCTCCTGTCACTGGGCACCACTGAAAAAAGACTGGCCCCATCCTTCTGGCACCCCCCCCTCCGTGGACCTCCATCACCGTGATCATTACTGAATGCAAAAGATTGATCTACTATCCTAGAAATGAATGAATAAAGCATGTAAACATAAATGTTCACCCCGAACCTTTCTTCACACTGTAGTGCAATTACAAATAAATAAAAGTGAAGTCAGAAGGGGAACTTTGTCTACAGTACATTACTTAAACAAGTCTTTGAAACAAGTTAAATTAAACATTTAACATAGCTGCTTTATTCATAATGATTACATAGACTTTTGTAACTATTAATGTTGGCTAATTTTTATACCTTTGTGGTTTATTCCTGACTTTATTACCCAGACAGATCAGTCACGTATCTAACTTCCTTACAAAATTCAGTTGATGTATTCTACAAAAAAATAAACCCTCTTCTGGGTAGGGGTGAATGTAGTATTATGCTAAAGAAAAAAATAAAAAAGGAAAAAGTCTTGCTGTAGATCAATCGTTGTCTTTCCTTCTAGATTTCTTATACAATGAGACCTCCTCTGTTTTTATTGGTAGCTTTCCATATTCATGACTGACAGACATAATCGGTGTTTTGGAGAAAGGTATTTACCTTAGTGATGGACTAGGCATGTTCTGTGCAAAGGGTATTTGCTTAAAAAAGCCAAAAGTTTTCTGTGTTGTCAAAAAAATGCTGTCCTATTTCTTGTTCATTATAAATATGGAGAGCAAATTATCCTCGTTTTCTTTACAGTGTGATTTAACATACTCAAGAACTTTATGATGTGTCTCTCAGCCTTTTAATCTCTAGATTAAGCAGTCCCAGTTCCTGAATAATTTGTTTTCACTGCAAAGGAATATGCAAAAACTATATTGTATAATGATACCCTAGAATGTTATTCTGAAAGTATGTCTTAATATGTGTATGGGAGACTATCAGATATGACAGACTATATGAATAAGAAAGTAAGTATTAAGTGGAACAGGAGAGAAACTAAAAATTATATGGTAAGGTATGAAATATTGTATGTACTGACACTGTTTAGAAATAACAGTAAAAAACCAAAAAAGGGAGAGTGGGACTGGGATACCACCCTGTGCTTTCAGGAACCTTATCCCATCCAGCCATAAAGGAAGGAATTTGTGATGTTCAGGAAGGTTAAGGATAATTCCAAAGATGTCACAGTTGCCAAAGGGTGACCCATAGATTGATAGAGTGTCTGTCAGCGTAGATTGATAGAACATCTATCAGAGAGACCCAGACACTTCATCCAGAAGATAAAGATATAATTCAGTGTTGAAGAAGTTTTGAAGGTAGAGAAAATAAACATTAAAGAAATGGAACGAGGGAAAATCCTGCCTCCTAGGAGAGCGGAGATTGATTAATAATAACTCTGCCAAAAAAAGTAAACCAGAGAAATATCAGTGGGCTAATGACAGGAACTGGCATGGGATTTGGAGAAAAAAACCCAGACCGTAGGAGGAAAAATCCCGGAGGAGGAAAGATGGATCAGGGCTACCTCCCTGGAAGGCTGCTTGCAGTTTCGCATGAATGAATAACAGCTTGCATTTAAGAACCATGCAATGCTCTGCTTTTTCTGCTCGGAAGCTTTTATCTGCCTTCTGTGACAGCTTTTGGACTCTTTCAGATGTATGGACAGGAAGGTGTTCATACCATACTGATTAGGGTTACCGGTACTGGTAAGTAATGAAGAAAAGGAAGTAGCAATGATTCACTAGTTTTGTCTTAACCCAAAAAAGAAGGAAAATGGGCTGAGGTGAACATTGTGTGGGACCAAAACGAACCCAACAGACAGTCAGCATGAAATGATAATGAAAGTTACACCTAGTGTAGTCCCCTAGAAAAAAGAAAAAAATTAGTTTCACAGTAATTTTAATAATTTTCCTGTAAACTCCAGTTCCTTTTCAGCAAATTAAAAGTCATTGTAAGAAAACAAGAAACTACAATTGCTTCTGAATGTTATTAAGAGAAGACTTCAATTTCCTAGGGAACAGATAAACCAAGCATCAAAGTATAGCAGCATGGCATTTCTTTTTAGTTTTAATTCTTCATGTCACATTTTCATTGGACACATCAGAGAAAGCAGCAGGCAGGCTGTTTTGGCTTTAATGTTTGAGAAATAGAAATAGAAGAAATAGATAATTCAACTTCAAGCAGATGTAAGATCAGCATAAGAGATGCTGTTTTGGGGGAGCCAGTAACACTAGATAATCAAGTGTAGAAAGCCCAGATTTCTGTTAACTGCTTTTCTTTGCTAGATCTCTTGAGGCTGCCAGCAGCAATGACTTTGTAAACCAGAAAACAAAATGGTAATTGAAAATTCACTTAAAAAATGCAACTTTCAGAATAAAGCCAGGTATACACATCCCAGAAAAAGAGGTTATGCAAACCTGATGGATTATGGTAAAAAGAAAGAGCTAGCGGGTGAGATTAATCAAAGTGAAAAGTGCTGAAGGAGCTTCATTGAGTGTTTGAAGAATGAAGAATGTTTATTATTAGCTGAAAAAACCCCCAAACCAACAGATCTACACTAAAACTGGAGCAGAAATCTAAAAGCTTTAAAGTGTAAAGAAATGGAGGCAAAATCCTGTGCTGGGACCAATGCGGGAGCTGAGACCCTCTGCCCAGAAGGAAGCGACTGCAGGCGCTGTGCTTTTAGGGGTTACCTGGTGTGTTAAGGGAGAGCATTACTGCTACAGACCTTGGCAGGCAAAGGGGACACAGAGCCATATGGACCTCATGGACCCAGCTGCTGGTGAGGATATGGTCTTATCTCTTCTCAGTCCCATAAATATGGAATTGCTTGCGTGTGATGCGGGGCAGGAGGCAGAAGAGGGAAAGGAAGAAACCTCCTTCTTTTGTTAATCTGCAAAGTAAAATCAAAAGAATCCCAACCCCGCTAACCCAACCCTAGCCTACCTCTATATTTCTGCCACTCAGAAATGTGTGTAAATGGTTAAACCTCCAAAGATTTAAACTAGATCAAAATAAAAGCATGAACTTACCATAGTCCGCAACAGTAGTACTACTATCATCAGAAGAAGTGTTTCCATCAATGTTTCCTCTGCTTGGAGTTATCTTTGAAGGTAAATCTTTTCATGTGAGGTCTCAAAGACTTGTTTTTCCTCATTTTTAGTCTTTGAAAAAGAGAAGTCACATGTGATCTACTGAGACACCGAGCTTTTAGTACTTACGGCTTTATGGCATTTCCACTGCAGCTCTGTTAGTGAAATAATGTGCAGGATATAAATAGGAGAGAATGCAAGGATCCAGAGGAAAGATTGTTATGGTGGTACTGTTAATGCACGCTTATGTGGTGTGAATATATGACATCCAGGTTTTCTTTTTAAAAGGTTTATCTTTCCACTTTTCTAAGGAGGAAAGAGAAGCTTACAAATATAATCAAGTGTAGAGGCAGATATGGTGACTTTGTATTGTTATGAAACAGGTTAATGTTTCAAATTATTAGGAAGGTGAGCAAATTCTGTTGATCTTTGAATAATCTAATTATTTGGTTTCTTTTTAAGAGTTAATTCTGAATTTTGATTCCTAATTAAATTTTCTAGGACCTGCACAAGACTTTAGATATCTGTTGTGTTAAAGAAAGATGAATACCTCTTGCTTTCCACACCACATTAGAGCAGGAGTTCTGTGGATGTGGTCCATCTCCCTAAGCCTTAGTCCTAAGGTGGAAAAAAGCTTCATTTTCCACCTGAAAGTTTAAAGGGATATTCTAATTTGATTCTTCTTACTCTTTGGGCTCACCTGTGTGTCTGCTTGAGAGGCAAAGGCCTAGAGGATCAACGTTGCAGGGCTAGAACAGTTGATTCTGCAGTTCAATCACACAGCAGGATCATTTTGCTTTCCTTCCTTCAGATGTCTTGTCTGCTCCGGACTTATTCTGTTACAAAGACCCCATTGTTCTTGAGAACCTCTCCTAGCAGATTCATGTGCCACTATATGAAAGGATAACCCACCCATTTAGCTATGACGTTGGCAAAGTCCCCAAGTAGTCCCTTGACACACTCTCAAAGTCTGAATGCTAAGTAAGTCATCCATTTTCAGAGCAGATTTCAATTCTGTTAATTAATTTGTAAAGCAATTATGTAGTCATGTAAAGTCAGCATGCTTTGAGGAAACAACTAACAAACCAAAGGGATTAAAAAAATAGCTACAAGGTCTAAGTATGCTAAATTTCCAGTTTTTAAAACTAACCTTACATTAACCTTTTGATAAATCATACAGATCATGAAACAAAATATATATGTTAAACTGATCATCTTTGCTTCTTTGGAAAGTTTACATAAAGTAAATGTTTCTACAAACCGAAAGCTGCTTTGTTATGTAGATTAGTAGACCCAATTCTTTGTTCAAGCCACATTTACTACTATAAATCTGTCAATTGCAGCCTAATTACACCTGATTTATATGTGACATTGTGCCCTATTGTGTAGACACTGAGCTCTATTATGAATGGGTCAGTAGTAGATCAATCCTGATTAACTTTCAACATTTCTTTTACGGATCTACTGCTAGTCGAGGTGTAATTCTGACTATGCAGCATGTCAGGGTCATGCCACTGGCAGATCAACTGGCCTGTTTACTTGCCTCGCTGGCTGCTATATGGGATCAGAATATATGGGAGCACTTGCAGCATAAGGCTGCAGGCATTTTAGTTCCTTTAAGCCTTAACTGCTCATAAATCACTATAAGACTGCCATTCAATTGTAGTATTTACATATAATGTTAATAATGATTCCAAATGATTAAGATTTCATCTGTGGTATATTCATGTGAGCAATTTCATGACCTTTGATGGAATCATTCATATGAATAAAGAAATGGACTATAATGTTTGTGGAATTGAGGTCTGCACTGCACAGCCTCAAAGGGAATGCTTATTTGTTTAAATTCTGATTTCACTGGAATTGAAGACAAAGAAAACAGGTTCCACAAACATCACAAAGCCATTTCTTTAGGCTTAAGGTTTATAAAAGCTTACTCCTGAAAAGGTATCATTGGTAGTTAAGGCATAATTGGAACAAAGCACTGCTGCGTTGTAGATCGGTAGAATTGGCTTTAGCAAGCTGGTGTGCAGAAGGCATTTTGTGCTTTAGTAAGTTAAATTAATTTTTTCGTTTAGGAAAATTAGCAGATAATCATGTTTAGTGCATTGCAGATGTATAAGATCAACCCGTTGCAGCAGAAATCAGGCTGTATTGAAAGCAGCTTTGGCTATTGAGCTGCACAATTAGATGTTATCATTGCATTGGGTCATGAGCGAGCAGATCTGATTGGCATTGTTAAATTCAGCTTATAACAGATACTGTGCATTTTCCTCAGTTTTAGAGTATGGATAATACATTAATATGGACAGAAACAGACTTTCCTGTACTTGTTTTGTCTCTGCTTGCGAAGGGGCATTTAGCTCCAATCTGGAAGCCATATGGCACCAAACATACACTCATTTACATCTGTCAGTACAGCCTTAACCTCAGTCCCTGCCCCTCTCCCACCAGTATCTGGTTTCCTGCAGGTGAATTGTTAGCTTCTTCATCTTATTTGGGAATTTGCGTGTTGGGGATGTGAAGATTCGATGGCAACTCAACGACCATTAGAATTCTAATTATTTACAGAAAATTATTTAATGTGCCATTGGATCAAATTCTTTTGCTGGTCACAGCAATGCCATAGTATTTTGAATTTAATAATACTAAAAGCAATTATTTTTGCTGTGGATATTCCTTAAAAGTTAATTTTCACCCAAAATACAGTTTGCTTTTCTTAGCAAAAGGTTATTTTAAAATAAAACCATTGATAAATGGGTCTGACAATACAGCAGACTGCCCAATATTTTTTTCCTGAATTTTCATTTTCAATGGATTTTGGACTTCTGTGTTATAAAGATACATCTTTGATCACAAAATATTTAAAAGAAATATTTGACTTCTTAAAGGTCAGCAGGTTATATATAACTGAGACTGTAAAAATATTCAGAACGCAAAAGGGTTGGACTAAGAAACAGTTCCACCTTACTGATGCAAAAATCCCAGTGTAGCCACAGGGGCTGAGTTTTTAAGCGGGTAAAATATGCACATGAATCAAGCTGAGAAAGTGAATTTGAACAAGAACTAATTTGTAATTGTTTCATATAGCACCATTAGTATTTTTTTCACAAGTACAAATGAATGGGGTTTGAATCCACTGTGTTAAATATTATGTTAAACATAACCAAATACTTCAAATTTGAGAAATCTCTGCTATTCAGAAGTGTCACATTTGGCATATAAGGGTGTACATAGAAACATGTGAATGGGTTATTATAATCTATGAGAAAAAGTTTTAATGAATTACAATTTAATTTTCACGTGAAGGAGCCAATTAATTAGAATGGGATATGTTCCATGCTTTCACTTAATCTGAAGATACATTTCTTTCTGTTAAAAATCCCAAGGACAAGGAGTGCCCAATTTGCCTTCACTTTGTTCTCTAATTTAGGCTGCAACCTTTCTTTGCAGATTTATTTAACGTATTATAAAGTATTCCTCCAGTCTACGTGTGTCTCTGTGTGTGCATGTATGAATACAAAAGCTTGATATATAGAATATAGAATTGGACTATCGCTTGTATCCAAGAGGGACATTAGGTACCTATGCTGTAGATATAGTTATAGTAGGTGAAATAATACTATCCATCTGTAAGTTAATTGGGTATATGCTGACCAAGAGAATATAATCTGGAGTTTGAAATATGATGTCTAGAAGATATAATTCTGGTGTCAGTGCAGACAACACCAAGTCGGTCATTAACACATCTAGCAATGGATTTTATGATCAATCCTGGCATTTTTGCGCAGGAAAACTTGCATTCTTGTTTGACGTGTATTGAAGTAATTTCACGTTCTTCTGTGACTGGTCTACATCATCTGAAATTTTGGAAAAATTTGTGCAGATTTTAGTCATCAGCTGATAAAGTTACTCATAAGATTGCTTTCTCAAAGGATTTTGTGTGACTGAGGTTTACAAAACTATTAGATTCATTCATTCATTTGATCCCATAAGTCAGGATGGGCTGTTTATTCCGGTCGTCACATGTAAAGTTCCTGTGATGTGCAGTGCCACTCCTTCCTTCTCTTTGCGTCTCCGTGTCCCCTTGGATAGGGTGGCTTTTTCCAGGTCTTATCTGGGGACATCCAGCCATTGTGACCTGCCACAAAACTGCCCCAGTCCTTGTGAGCGATTTCTGTTATGTGAGACTAGCAGGGTCCTTTGAACTCCTAGCACAGACTACGGCATTTCAAAATGTGGGAATTGTGGCTTTCTCCCCCTGAGTGCACTTGCCCGGGCAGGGTGACTGCAGAGTGAGCAAGGTTATGTTGGTCTGTGTCCTTCATAACCATGGGAAAAGCCAAGAGCTTTCAGTTTTCCTGTAGCCAAAAGTAACGACTTTAGATTGATACTGCACGTGCAATACTGCACATGAATGATTTTATGTTCAGCATTATGATGATGCAAGCCATAGTAATAACGAATGTTGTGATAGACAGATGCACATGATTATTTAAAATGTTTTTGTAATTAAATTGCCCAATTCCATTAGCTTATAAGTGTCTACTACTCAGCATAACTAATAGGAATTTTATGGGGAATCAATTAGGGCGTGAAAGCATATTCCCTAGCTCTTATGATCTGGAAAGATAAGAATTTAGGAAGAGAAATAAAGGTTCTTGTGTCTCTCAGAATTCAAACAAAATGTAAATCTGTTTCAGGGAGCAGATATGAACCTTAATTTTTTTTTCCAAACAACTTTTCTACAAAACCGCACCAAAACCAAAAACTTAAATCAAGGCAAACTACACATTAAATAACATGAAATGGCTTGGATAGCATGACCCAAAGAAATTATATACATAGTTAGAATACTGGCAGGCTTGTGGCAATGGCTGAGAATAAGCATAGTGTTCACAGAAAGCTTCTTAATGCTTGGATTACAGTAATGGATGCCTTGAATTAAACTGATTTGGTACTTAGGGTAGAAATACAGGCTCCTAAATATACTTAGAAAATAGGGTGTAGTTTTGTGGAATTACATTATTGCAATTTTATTCCTAAGCAGATTTTCTGAAGCGTAGGACAGAAACATAAGATGATTTATAACTATGAATTAGGAACTAGGATCCCATGACAGCAGGGGCTTTGTATGTAAATTGATGGTGATGGTAGGGAACAGTTGACCATCTAAAGCCCACATTCTGGCAAGAAAACAATTTAGTCTGATATGGGGTTCACTCTCTTTTTCAGTTCAAGTGAATTCTGTGGAATGCACAGACTGACAGAATCATGATTTTGAGGATCTGAGCAGCCTGTCTGAGCTCAGACTTTTACTTCCACAGGGACTGGATTTTCTCAACATCATGGAATATCGTACAGACAAGATCCCCATGTCATAACTTTTCTTGCCTGTTTTATTTGTTGTAGTAGTTATTTTTTTCACAGAATCATTAAGGTTGGAAAAGACCTGTAAGATCATCAAGTCCAACCACCAACCCAACCCCACCATGCCCACTAAACCATGTCCCACAGTGCCACGTCCACACGTTCCTTGAACACCTCCAGTGATGGTGACTCCACCACCTCCCTGGGCCGCTTGTTCCAGTGTTTCACCACTCTCTCAGTAAAGAATTTTTTCCTAATATCCAGCCTGAACCTCCCCTGGTGCAACTTGAGATCATTTCCTCTCAGTTAAGATGTGCTGCTCTGAGACATTTCCTTTCTTTGATTTTGCACTGTAGATACCCATAATGTTGATTTGCCAAGTTTTGACTTGCTGCCAAAATGTACAATGTACAAAAAAATGGAGAAATAGAAGACATTTCACTGAAATATTTAACATACCTGTGTCTTAAATTATCTGGCATTGAATACGGCAAGTGATATTGCCTGATGGGTTAGTATTGTTAAATGTTATTTCTGCTACAAAAGGCCAGGTAAGAAAATGTGTTTTACATTGTAATTATCTTTGATTTTTGTAACAGTAGTAGTGATAACAACAGTAATAATAGCAATAATAAAAAAGCCCCAAATGTTTTTTTTTTTTTTTTGTGAATGGCACATTCTATTGTCTGCGGTAGCTTTAGTTTCCTCACAGTCCAGATACTTTTGCTTACTTCCTTTTTACTTCCTTATATATTATTATCTGAAGAATGGTGCCATGTCGTCATTGTTTAGACCTTTTAAGATCTTGTAATTGAGTAACTGAAAGTAAGTTAACAGCTATCACCAGATCTGTTCTGCATATACAATATATATGCAGTACCAAAGGCAAAACCCATTACTGTTACTGATAAAGCCAACCAAATATATCAAAGGGTTGGGATTTTTTCTAAAGCTCCTTCCAAAAGCCACTTGAAGCACTCAAGAGAACAGGATATGTAGCTGAATTTTTGAGTTCATTTTTAATCTCAGGAAAACTCTAAGTGAAAAGATCACCATTGTCTCTAAGAAGAAAACATTATATGAGTGAGTGGAGCACTTCAGATAGTAACAAAACTCTATTCCCTCTGAAGATTATATTATTGGCAAATATAAGGCTCTTTTCATTTGTTATAATGTTAAAAAAAACCCTTGCTACTGCTCATTTTATACACCAGTGTATCAGGAGATTTCTATTCATATGGTTGATCCAAAGATGACTGTTTCACACATCCAGATGCTTTGACCTGAAAAACAGCCAGAGCAGTCCCAAGATGACTCTAATTTTGCCTGATCCCAATCACACTCTGAGTGCTGTCAAACCTTAAAGTCTGCTTAAGAGCACGTTCCATCAGTGCCCTCCTTATCCCATGCTACATACACTGAATATACGTGGGAACTGATGACCTCGAGATTTTCTGGTATCCAGAGAACACATTTAATTCTCATAGACTAGGTTACAAATTCATCAGGAGAAACTTCTACCTCTGCTCTTCATTTTAAGTGCTACAACAGGGTTTTAGGTCCCATGGCCACTCTTAGATTCGTATATAAATATGTGCTGCAAATTGTAGTAGTTCTGTCCTTGTACCCTAAGGAGGACTTTGGCCCCTGAAGGGGACATGCTACTGTGCTGGTGTGGAATGAAGCCTCCTCAATCTGGTTCATTTCCACCAGTTTCATTATTTCTAATTCATTCTCTTAAATGAGAATAGTAAATGGGGACTAGATCCTCAGAGCTAATTCCTAGTGAAGCATTCTTACAGTCTTGGATGTTGAACCAAAGTTTTTGGTCATTTAATTTCAGTATTTGTCACTCAATCTAGGTATGTAGGGCATTAAACTTAAAGAAAATCTTGGAAGACCTGAATGTGTCTGTAAGCTGCTGTGCTACAAGTCCTGTTGCAGTTTGTAATGTTCATTATCACTTTGCCATGCTGTTAAATCCCTTTAGACATTTTTTTCTTATTGAGTTTTCAAGACTTTGTTAAATATGATTAAAGAATTATTAAGCCATTTATCTGCAGGGTTTTGTTTGATCAGCTGTCATTTCTGGCACATATTAGTAAGGAAATGAGCACGCTCATTGATAGTGATGGACCTTGCATGTTTAGTATGCAATGTGTGCGCAGGCTCACTCGTCTGGCAGTGTTGTTCACTATTTATTCCTTATAAAGTCAAAATAAATGCTTCAGTTCAATTCTCTGGGCTTTGATTTAGGCTGCTAGAGCATCAGGTGTCAAATGCACTACTTGTGTTAAATGAGTATTACCATTACGTGTTTGCTCAAAAGCTTCTCTAACTGGTGACTCTGGGCTTTCCATTGGGGTACTCAGATAACAACAAAAGTCACAAAACCACAGAATGGCCGAGGCTGGAAGGCACCTCCGCAGGTCACCTAGTCTGACTTCCCTGCTCAGAGCAGGGTCAGTGAAAAAATTTGTTAATATTGACATTTTCCAGTAGGAAACTTCTGTTGAAACAAAACATTGTCTTCTCAAATTAGATTTGTTAATCAAAAACTGTCCTTTATGATGAGATCTAGAAGGAACCTTGGAAGTTTCTCTCAGTTCTGGGCAATGAACTTTTGTCTCCTATTTGCTGCAGCACATTTTACAGTGCAACAGCTTTACTTTTGTTAATTTTTCCTAAGAAGTGCTTTTTCAGGGTCTTGCTGTTTTCCATAAAACATTCCTTTTTGAGAGAAGGTAAAGACTGGCACTTTGCAACATCACCTTAGTGTATTACAGTAAAAAGCTATAATTTTGATAAGGAGAGGCTATTTCTAACCGAAAGCGGTGAGGTACATTAGGAACTGGTATGAATAGCTAGAGAGTCATTTGCTGAGGTGTTCTTAAACTGGGGGAAAGAAAAACTTTGGAAAAATGTAGCGCATATCTGTTTGCCTGGAATACTTTATGTGGGAATGAAGAGATATAGACCCCAGGAATAGGCGGATTAGCCTATTGCAGGAGGTGGTCTAGGATGGGCTGGGTTGAGGATGGAGAGGAAGCACCATCCGGGACAGAGCTCTCCGGGGCAGAACTCCCTTTTAGCTGTAAATGGAGGGTAATAATTATTGCTCATCTAGCTCAATGCACTGTTCCTGTGTTTAGTGCATGTTTACAAGGCACTGTGGAGATGAAAGCTATTATAAAAGTGCCGAGTTTTGTGATTAATTGTCGTGATTAATTGGAGAGCTGAGTGGTGTTCATGGTGCACATCCTTTTTTAGGAAGATAGAGGGTGGGGGCTGGAAGTGATGGCTGTTGTTGTTACAATAAGGTGATGAACCATTGCAGAGAAGCAATTACTGTGTGTAAAGTGCTGTGAAAAGGCAAGCGTAAATTGCTATTCCATCACATGATTGCTATTATTTTAGTTTCTTTATCAAGCAAGAGACACTGTAGAACTTATGGAGCAGATCCTTCACTCTACTACCAGATTTAATTACCATGATTTCACTTGTGTTAGGCTGAGCTACACCAACTGAAATCCATGTGTTATTATTTGCAGAAAATTGCTATCTGTCTCCTTAGCATCATGCAAGGTCTCATACTTGTTTACAGAGAAGGAAAAAGAATTTATTTTTCCTCTTACTTATACATTTTGATGAGGAGGGAACATTCAGTTTAGAAGTCTATATCCTAGAACTAGGGTTAATTTGGCAATAGCCTAAGAGCAGTTACAATGGTGAGGTTAATGCATGGTGTTTGGTGCTGTATATCATGTTTCCAAACACGCAGACACTATATGCAGATGAATAAACTTAGAGTATTTTGTGAAGTGAGGCTATATAAGAGCAGATATGGAAACTACTGCATGTAATTAATTGTGAGATGAATTAATGAATGAGAAAATATTTAAACGATGTTTGAGCTACAGGATACTCATTAATATAAAGGCACACTGTGGTTCTAAGTTAATAAGAGTTCATTTTAAATGTCAAAACTGTGTTTATTCAAAAGCTGTTTGCACGTGGTCCTGGGCAAAAGCCTCTAGGTAGCCGTGCTCGAGCATGGGGGTTGGACGAAGATGGCCTCTGGAGGTCCCTTCCAACCTCCACCATCCTGGGGTTCTGTGAAGACAGCCTGTTGGTAATAGATAAGGTATAAGCTGCAGAGAGCTGAATTTAGCATAACCAAAGTCTGCTTTAACAGAAACAAAATCTGTTTCAACACCTCGTTACGTATTGTTCCCATACAAATGCAAATAAAACTCAAGAAATGCAAATGATTACTGTAATGTCACTTCCTAATAGTGCGTACTCCGTAGAATTTAGTTACATTTATATAAACTGATTTGAAAAAATTAAACTGCCCAGGAGCTTTCAAACAGAAGGATGACTGTTGACCTTGAGGTCAACTGAACCTGGTTTTGGCACTGGAAAATTTTATAATTGCAAATTTCAAATTCTGTTAATTGTAGTAAATAGGAATGCAGTTTCCTTAAACATTTTTAGAAACAGAATGTACCTTTTCTTCAGCTGACAGAGCATTGAGCATGACTGCCAGGTACTTTTGCTTGTTTCCTAATACTAATTCCTGATAGCAAGTTCTAATCACTATAGTTCCTACTACTTTGTTATGTCTAATGTACATTATTAATTTTTGAAGTGGTTTGAATTTACTGCTTGTAGAGTTGGTTATGATGTTATATATATTTTCTAGGTTAGCTCTTTATGATATGTTCTGTGATGAAAGATACAGATACAGCTTGAAAGAAACCTTGTCAGCTGGTCTTTATCAGCAGCTTCTTGCTGTCTCCGCAGGGCTGACCTTGGGACGGCTGTGTTGCAGGGATACAGAAAAATCACTTAGCTTGCAATTATATTTACTAGTGTCTGAATGGAATATTTTGTAAAGGTACTTCCAGTCTGGAAGATTTTGACATTCACTTATAAGCCTTCCTGCTTTCACCTCAAATATGTGCACTTAAGAAGAAGTTAAAATGTTTCAAAAGATTAGTAGTACATTAATCAGTTGAACTGATGCAATCTATAGGGATGCATACAGTTACAGTATGAATATGTGGGGTGAAAAAACACTTCATTGATCTGACACAATGAGATCTTGTGACTTTATTACGTACTTGTGTCACGTCGCTCACTTTCAGCAGGGAGACTGTAGTGCCTGCCAACCATAGTAAATTTAAATCTGGTTTACAAGTGAGTGGATATTGTTACAGTTTGGGCTCCATTCGTCTGTGTGAAATGAGTGAATGGGTCTCAGCAGAAAAATCCTCACCGGCAAATATTATTAAAAAATACTGATCCAGTTCACAGTAATTATCCCCTGTTGATTGCCTAAATAGAACAGCACACATGAAGAATTAACTATCCTTTCCAACTCTGAAATAGTGCTTTTAAAAGGAAGCGAAGGAAATTGGCTGGGTACTTAGGGAAAACTTGTCCTGCAACTGCTTGTGTTGCTTTTGAGATCCAAATTCTCCAAAATTGCTGAACCAGCAAGAAATAAATTCTCTTTGGCAACAAAATAGTAGCAGTGGGGAAAAAAAAAGAACCACTCCCAAAATGCATCTGATCTTTATTAAACCAGGCTGCCAGTACCTTAACTCTACCTACAGGGAAGCAGAGACTGAACACACTGACCAAGAGAGGTGTGACTTGCCACAAAACTTGAATGCGCTCTATTCTCTCTCCAAACATCTTTTGGGAGTTCTCGTTTGAAGAGTTACCAAGAGGAAACGTGACTCCTGAAAGTAAGCCAGTATTTCTATTGAGTATACAACTCAAAATTCTTATTAACAGATGCTTCTAAATAGCCAATAATGTCACAAGCTGTGTCTAAAGTGAAGGGCAAGTTCACTTTATATCAGTCTCCATATCCCTAATATGGATGCTCAGAAGATCTATTGGAGCACACCACAGCTCCCTTTTTGCCTGTGGTTCCTCTCCATGGAAATGAAGGACCAGAGATAGAGAAAGATCTTGCCCAATCTTTCTGTTGGTCTTTTACTAGATACTAGATCTATGAACCTTCCACATGTTTGAGGGATGTTGCTGGTTACTTGTTATTTCTAATGAAGTAATGTGAGTAGGGTAAATATAAAGATAGAGCTAACCTCAGAAACCTGCAGTCTAGAAGAGGGACATTGCTATAATGAGAGGAAATTCCTTGTTTTCTTTTAGGTTTCATGACAGTATTTTCTGACTTGATGGCTTATATTCTATTTGTTATCTTCCGGCATGTGATAAATGAATGTAAATGTGCTTAATCTGTTTTGTATTCCTACATTAAACCTCACTGGCTTTATCACCTAAATTCATGTTCGTTTGTTGGGACAAGAAAATTGGTATTAACAGTATGAATTGATTTCAAAATTAGTGGTTCTTTTCTTTCCTAGAAAAAATGTGAAATGGTATTTGGTAGAAATCTTTTTGGCCTTAAGGGTTTTCTTTTTTTCTTAGTAATCTTTATACTTTACCAGAACTACTGCCGAGTCTCAATTTTGTTTTCAGTAGCATAGTCCTATTCACTGAACTCCTGTTTTGGAAGAAATTGTATTAGCATTATTTCTTCGAGAGCTAGAGAACTAATAACTGTCTTTTAAGTTTTAAGCATGCTTTTCGGTATGGCAAAAATTGGTAAATTAGTTGACATTTTTCTTAAGATGCCTGTCAAACCTATAAAGACAATTGCCAAGTGAGACTGTCTTACAAAGCCTTCCAAGGAGCTTTCCATATTTGCAATCTTTTTTTTTTTTTGAATGAGCATATCGCATTATGTTTCCCTCTTCTTACGGTCCTCCTGGAACAGGAAGGCAGTTTTCAGTCATATCAGTTGTCGTGTATCAATGGAGATCCCTTCTGGGTGCCATTGCATAGCATGGAAAGAAAGAGGAGTAGGGGTGAAGGCGCAGAAGCACTTAATGCTCTTACCCTTGCAGAATATTTGGACAATCAGTGAAGCCTCTCTGACTTCCTGCAGTGAACACAACTGAAATCATCAGGAGTAACTATGACAGCTCAAAAAAGCTAACATGCATGGCTGGGTTGTGGACAAGCTGGGTTCTCTTTTTGACCTAGCCATTTATTTCCAAGTGAC